>NW_027182257.1:34737179-35452252 GCF_029961685.1 Aristolochia californica
AATATTGCTACAGTTTATATGTAATTTGATATAATTGTTATAAATATTATAATAATAACATAGAAAAGAAATCCTAGAGGTAGGATTGTTGGAGAGTTGAAACTTTACCATATTTTTAAAGAATCACAACAAGCAAATCATTCATACTGGTACTCTTTAACAACTCAAATTTGTCATACATAAGTGTGAGAACAAAATTCTCATCAAAATGTCAAGTGGAGATTACAAATGGCATCAAAATTGAACTTGCTCTACAAAGTTGGTATGAATTTGTTAAGTTGAGATCGAATTAGAGGGTCACTAGATAAAAGTCCTTAAATTACTTATAATTTCTTTTTGTGTTATCGTACTGTAAATGGTAACGACATTTCATGGATCGGCTCCTTTGTACATCCAAACAATATAATTTGTGAACATTATTGCTTCAATTTATATATATTTCGATATAATTGTTATAAATATTATAATAATAACATAGAAAAGAAATGCTAGGTTCGGATTGTGGGAGTGTTGATACTTTACCATTTTTTATTAAGAATTACAACAAGCAAATCATTCCTGCTATTACTCTATTGCGACTCAAATTTGTCATACATGAGTGTGAGATCAAAATTCTCGTCGAAATGTAAAGTGGAGATTACTAATGGTATCAAAATTGATATAGCTTTACATTCTCTTAAAAGTTGGTATGAATTTTGTAAGTGGAGATCGAGTTAGAGGGTCACTAGATAAAAGACATTAAATTACTTATAATTTCCTTTTGTTTTTTCATATTGTAAATGGTAACAACGTTTCATGGACCGACTTCTTTGTACATCCATACATTATAATTTGTTAACATTATCGATGTAATTTATATAAAATTTGATATAATTGTTATTAATATTATAATAATAACATAGAAAAGAAATCCTAGAGGTCAAATTTATGGAGTTTTGATTCTTTACCATTTTTGCGTAAGAGTCACAACAAGCAGATCATTTCTGTTGTTACTCTCTTGCAACTCAAATTTGTCATACATGAGTGTGAGATCAAAATTCTCGTCAAAATGTCTAGTGGAGATTACAAATGGCATCAAAATTGAAATAACTTTACTTTCTCTTCAAAGTTGGCATGAATTTGTTAAGTGGAGATTTTATTTGAGGGTCACTAGATAAAAGACCTTAAATTACTTATAATTACCTTTTGTGTTATCGTAATGTAAATGGTAACAACGTTTCATGGACCGGCTCCTTTCTACATGCAAACTTTGTAATTAGTGAACAATTTAGCTATAATTTATATATAATTTTATATAATTCTAATAAATATTATAATAATAACAAAGAAAGAAATCCTAAAGGTTGGACTATGGGAGTGTTGATACTTTTACCATTTTTGCTTTAGAGTCACAACAAGCAGATCATTCTGTTACTTTATTGCATCTCAAACTTGTCATCCATGAGTGTGAGATCAAAATTCTCGTCAAAATGTTAAGTGGAGATTATTAATGGCATCAAAATGTATCTAGCTCTACTTTCTCAATAAAGTTGGTATGAATTTGTTAAGTGGAGATTGAATTAGAGGGTCACAAGATAAACGACCATAAATTACTTATATTTTCTTTTCATGTTGTCGTACTGTAAATGGTTACGATGTTTCATGGATCGACTCCTTTGTACATCCAAACAATATAATTTGTTGACATTATTGCTAAAATTTAGATATAATTGTTATAACTATTATAAGAATAACATAGAAAAGAAATCCTAGAGGTCGGATTGTGGGAGTGTTGATAGTTTACCATTTTTTCTTAAGAGTCACAACAAGCATATCATTCCTAATGTTACTCTATATCAACACAAACTTGTCATACATTTGTTTGAGATCAAAATTCTCGTCAAAATGTCAAGTGGAGATTACTAATGGCATCAAAATGCAACTAGCTCTACTTTCTCTTCAAAGTCATTATGGATTTGTTAAGTGGAGATCGAATTAGAGGTTCACTAGATAAAAGACCTTAAATTACTTATAATTTCCTTTTGTGTTATCGTATTGTAAGTATTAACAACGTTTCATGGACTAGCTGCTTTGTAGATTCAAATGTTATAATTTGTGAACATTTTTGCTATAATTTATATGTAATTTGATATAATTGTTATAAATATAATAATAATAATAACATAGAAAAGAAATCCTAATGGTCGGATTGTGGGAGTGTTGATACTTTACAATTTTTTCTTAAGAGTTACAACAAGCAAATCATACATGATAAAAATTCTCGTCAAAATCTCAAGTAGAGACTTCTAATGGCATCAAAATTGGACTTGCTCTACTTTCTCTAAAAAGTTGGTATGAATTTTTTAAGTGGAGATCGAATTAGTGGGTCACTAGATAAATGTCCTGAAATTATTTATAATTTCCTTTCGTGTTGTCGTACTGTAAATGGTGTTGGAAGATAAGCTCGAGCCCACATGACCAAGGAAGTCCCACATATCTAAGATTATTATAAGATGGGCCACACGACCAAGGAAGGCCCACAAGATGGGCCCAAGCCCATAAGAAGTAGGACCCACAATGATTACCATAAACTGGCATCCTTATCACATCAGTTGGAAGATCAAGGACTCAAGAAAGTATCTTTATCTAATGGTCACATCCTAGAAGATTTTTAGTTTGAGTTAGGTTTGTCTTTTATCTATATTGAGTTATTTAATTATGCTAGGACTTATCTTTAAGTGATAGAGTTTGGGTGTAATTGGGACAAGGGTAGTTTTATTGTAATTGGACTCTACTACCTGCCTCTATTATAAATAGAGGTTCATGTACTCTGATTACAACAAATTATTGATGTCAAAGAAGTAATTCACTTTTCTATAAATTCAATATGGTATCAGAACAGGTTCTATGAATTGACTTGGTCAACTCACGGAGGTAATGTGATCATTTTCTCTAAACCCTAAACCCTAAGTCTAGGTTCGTAGTTATTTTTTTTTGACACTACACTCATAGTTTTCTTTGCATTTTTTACCTCTATGCATAGTTTTTTATATTGAAAATTATGTGACGGAAAGATATTTGAGTTTACTTTCCAAATCAAACCTATTTGTTCTAATCAGAGTTATCTAAAGAGAGATATTGATATTTGAATAAGTGAAGGTCAGATTGAAAAAAGGTTCTAGCAATAGTAGCAAACTTCAGATTCCGAGGTATTTTTTGCTATCAAGAACTAGAATTTATATGGAGAAATATATATATATATATAAAGAAATATATATAAGTCTATCATTTTACCTATTCAAACAATTTTTTATCTGAGTTATCTACAAAGATAAATCGATATTTGAAGCAGCAAAGATCAGATTGAAAAAGAGGTTCGATCGGCAGTAGAAAGATTCAAATTCTGAGGTATTTTATGCTATCATGAAAGAGACTTTATATGGATAATTATAAATCAAAAGAAAGATACGTAAGTGCATTTTCTTACCTATTCAACCAATTCTAGTATGATGTTTTTATAAAGAGATATTGATCTTGGAAGAGTCAATGGTCATTCTGGAAAAATACGAGAAACAAAACTTAGTTCGGCTAGATGACAGAGACTGAAATATATCAGATTATTTATCTTATGATAATTATATTTTATGAAGTTAAGTTATAATTGGAGGAAAGGTATTTAAGTTTACTTTCAGAAGGAGAAAATTTTATATCAATATGATCTATATTTAAAGATATATTCGATTTGGAAGAATCAAAGGTCATGTTGGTATGCTGTTGTATTGAAAAATCCGAATTTATCCCCATTGTTTTGAGTCACTTTTTGAGTTGATATATCAGAAAATATCTCACTTCTCCCTGGTTTGAGGGCTTATTTATACATCTTTGTTATTTGAACTTATAGCTACATCTATGATATTTGGTTCAAACTGGGATCACTGTCATTACCTCCCATCTTGAGGGGGAGAAGTACAAGAAGTCTAAGAAAGAGGTATTTTATTTCATATGTTGTGAATAAGTTTATGTGACCAAAATATTCAAGAAAGGGGGAGCACAAAAGATAAAGCTTGTGCATCAAAGAAGAAATTTTTATATCGGATTATTGCATGGGTTCTTTTACAAAGTTTATTATTTGGTTCGTGTTATATGTGTTGAAAGATAGTCGTGTTATATACAGTTGCTGCTATTATGTCTCTTTGGGGACATTATTATTGAAGAAGAGGTGCCCTCATATCATCATTTATTTTACTTCGTCAAAAAAATATCACGGTTGGAAAACAATGACGAAGGATACCCTATCTAGGCCTTATAAAAAAATATCACGGTTGGGAAACCATGATGAAGGATACCCTATCTAGACTCTGTAAAAAAATATCACGGTTGGGAAACCATGATAGAGGAGCTTATTATTACATCTATGTTATTCCTCCCCCTGTAATAGATTTTATGTCTCCTACCACTTGAGAGTCGTTGTCCTATGGTGGGACACAGTGGTGGACACTTCAGAGCAATGCCGATAGACACACTTCCGATAGAAGACGGAGTGTGTCCTACATCCAGCATTAGGACTGGAGTATGAAGCAATGGCTTACCAGCTAGGAGTGATTTATACTCTCACTTATCCTATGCCGCAAGGCCTCATGGAAGGACGCAACAGCGTGAGGGGGAGTATTGGAAGATGAAGACATATTAGAAGATGTGCCATTTTATACAAAAATATTCTATACATCATTTGCAACAAGTTGGGATTTCATGTTATTCTCTTACCCCCAGCTTGAGGGGGAGTGTTGGAAGATAAGATCAAGCCCACACGACCAAGGAAGGCCCACATGTCTAAAATTATTATAAGATGGGCCACACGACCAAGGAAGGCTCACAAGATGGGCCAAAGCTCATAAGTAGCACCCACAATGATTATCATGAGCTGGCATCCTTATCACATCAGTTGAAAGATCAAGAAGGACTCAAGAAAGTATCTTTATCTGATGGTCACGTCCTAGAAGAGTTTTAGTTTGAGTTAGGTTTGTCTTTTATCTATATTGAGTTATTTAATTATGCTAGGACTTATCTTTAAGTGATAGAGTTTGGGTGTAATTGGGACAAGAGTAGCTTTATTGTAATTGGACTCTACTACCTTCCTCTATTACAAATAGAGGTTCATGTACTCTGATTACAATAAGTTATTGATGTCAATGAAGTATTTCACTTTTCCATAAATTCAACAAATGGTTACGACGTTTCATGGACCGGCTCCTTTGTACATCCAAACATTATAATTTGAAGACATTATTGCTACAAATTAGATATAATTTGATATAATTGTTATAACTATTATAAGAATAACATTGAAAAGAAATCCTAGAGGTTGGATTGTGGGAGTGTTGATACTTTATCATTTTTGCTTAAGAGTCACAACAAGTAGATCATTCCTGTTGTTTCCCTATTGCATCACCAATTTGTCATACATGAGTGTGAGATCAAAATTATCATCGAAATGTCAAGTGGAGACTACTAATGGCATCAAAATATAACTAACTTTACTTTCTCTTCAAAGTTGGTAGGAATTTGTTTTGAAGAGCTTAAATTACTTATAATTCTATTTTGCATTATCGTACTGTAAATGGTAGAGATGTTTCACGAACTGGCTCCTTTGTACATAATAAAAATGTAATTTTTTAACATTTTTGCTACAATGTATATATAATTTGATATAATTTTAATAAATATTATAATAATAAAACAGAAAAGACTTCCTAGAGGTCGGATTGTGGGAGTGTTGATACTTCACCGTTTTTGCTTAAGGGTCACAACAAGCAGAGCATTCATGTTGTTACTCTATTGCAACTAGAATTTGTCATAAGTGTTTGAGATCAAATTTTTTGTCGAAATGTCAAGTGGAGATTAATGGAATCAAAATTGAACTAGCTTTACTTTCTCTTCAAAGTTGGTTTAAATTTGTTAAGTGGCGATCGAATTCGATGGTCACTACATAAAAAACCTTAAATTACTTATAATTTCCTTTTGTGTTTTCGTACTGTAAATGGTAACGTTGTTTCATGGACTAGCACTTTTGTACATCCAAACATTATAATTTGTGAACATTATTGCTACAATTTTTATTTAATTTGATATAATTTTTATAAATATTATAATAATAACAAAGAAAAGAAATCCAAGAGGACGGATTGTGGGAGTATGAATACTTTACCATTTTTGCTTTAGAGTCACAACAAGCAAATCATTCCTACTGTTACTCTATTGCAACTCAAATTTGTCATACTTGAGTGTGGGATCAAAATTCTCCTCAAAATGTCAAGTGGAGATTACTAATGGCATCAAAATTTAACTAGCTTTATTTTCTCTACAAAGTAGGTAAGAATTTTTTAAGTGGAGATCGAATTAGAGGGTCACTAGCTAAAAGACCTTAAATTGCTTATAATTTCCTTTTATGTAATCGTACTGTAAATGGTAACGACGTTTTATGAACCGTCTCCATTGTACATCTAAACACTATAATTTGTGAACATTATTGCTAAAATTTATATATAATTTGATATAATTGTTATAAATATTATCAGAATAACATAGAAAAGAAATCCTAGAGGTTGGATTGTGGGATTGTTGATACTTTACCATTTTTTCTTAAGAGTCACCTCAAGTAGATCATTCCTACTGTTTCTCTATTGCAACTATAATTTGTCATACATGAGCGTGCGATTAAAATTCTTGTCAAAATATCAAGTGGCAACATTACTTTCTCTACAAAGTTGGAATGAATTTGTTAAGTGGAGATCGAATTAGAGGGTCACTAGATAAAAGACCTTAAATTACTTATAGTTTCCTTTTTTGTTATCATACTATAAATGGTAACAACGTTTCTAGGACCGGCTCCTTTGTACATCCAAACATTAAAATTTGTGAACATTATTGCTACAATTTATATATAATTTGATATAATATTTACAAAATATTATAATATTAACATAGAAAATAAATCTTATAGATCAGATTGTGGGAGAGTTGATACTTTACCAAAATTTTTTATGAGTCACACTTGGCATATCATTCCTATTGTTACTCTATTGCAACATAAATTTGTCATACATGAGTGAGAGATCAAAATTCTCGTTGAAATGTCAAGTGGAGATTACTAGTGGCATCAAAATTGAACTAGCTTTCTTTCTCTTCAAAGGTTGTAGCAATTTGTTTTGTGGAGATCGAATTAGAGGATCACTAGATAAAAGGCCTTAAATTATTAATAATTTCCTTTTGCGTTATCATACTATAAATGGTAGCGACGTTTCACGGATCGACTCCTTTGTAAATCAAAACAATGTAATATATGAACATTATTGCTAAAATTTATATATAATTTGATATAATTATTATAAAAATTATAACAATAACATAGACAAGAATGGCATGAATTTTAAACGTGGAGATCGAAATAGAGGGTCACAGTATAAATGACATTAAATTAATCATAATTTCCTTTTGTGTTATCATATTGTAAATGGTAATGACGTTTCATTCACCGATTCCTTTGTACATCCAAACATTATAATTTGTGCACATTATTGCTACAATTTACACATAATTTTTTTAAATTGTTATAAATATTATAATAATAAAAGAAAAAAGAATTCCTAGAGGTCGAATTTTGAGAGTGTTCATACTCTACCAGTTTTTGCAAAACAGCCACAACAAGCAGATCATTTCTGCTATTAATCTATTGCAACTAAAATTTGTCATACAGGAGTGTGAGATCAAAATTCTCGTTGAAATTTCAAGTGGAGATTACCAATGGCATCAAAATTTAACTAGCTTTACTTTGTCTTTAAAGTTGGTATGAATTTGTTAAGTGGAGATCAAATTAGAGGGTCACACTATAAATGACCTTAAATTAATTATATTTTCATTTTGTGTTATCGTACTGTAAATGGTAACGACATTTCATGGACTAGCTCCTTTGTACATCCAAAGATCGTAATTTGTGAACATTATTGCTATAATTAACTGATAATTTCATCTAATTGTTGTAAATATTATTATAATAACACAGAAAAGAAATCCTAGAGGTCGAATTTTTAAAGTGTTGATACTTTACCATTTTTGCTTAAGAGTTACAACAAGCATATCATTTCTGTTGTTACTCTCTTGCAACTCAAATTTGTCATACATGAGTGTGTGATCAAAAGTCTCGTCGAAATGTCAAATGGAGATTACTAATGTCATTGAAATTGAAATAGTTTAACTTGCTCTACAAAGTTAGTATGAATTTGTTAAGAGGTCAAATTAGAGGGTCACTAGATAAAAGACCTTAAATTACTCATAATTTCCTTTTTCTATCGTAATGTAAATGGTAACGACGTTTCCTAGACTTGTTCCTTTGTACATCCAAACATTATAATTTGTAAACATTATTGCTACAATTTATATATAATTTTATATAATTGCTAGAAATATTATAAGAATAACATAGAGAAGAAATCCTAGAGGTCGGATTGTGAGAGTGTTGATACTTTACCATTTAAGAGTCACAACACGCAGATCATTCCTGTTGTTACTTTATTGCAACTCAAATTTGTCATATATGAGTGTGAGATCAAAATTCTCGTCAAAATATCAAGTGGAGATTACTAATGACATCAAAATTGATCTAGTTCTACTTTCTCTACAAAGTTGGTATGAATTTGTTAAGTGGAGATCGAATTAGAGGGTCACTAGATAAAAGACCGTCAATTACTTATAAATTCTTTTTGTGTTATCATACTGTAAATGGTAACGTTTCATGTACCGGGTCCTTTGTAAATCCAAACATTATTATTTGTAAACATTATAGCTGCAATTTACATATAATTTGATATAATTGTAATAAATATTATAATAATAACATAGAAAATAATTCCTAGAGGTCGGATCGTGGGAGTGTTGATACTTTACATTTTTTGCTTAAGAGTCACACCAAACATATCATTCATGTTCTTACTCTATATTGACATAAATTTGTCATACATGTATTTGAGATCAAAATTCTCGTCGAAATGTCAAGTAGAAATTACTAATGGCATCAAAATTGAACTAGCTTTATTTTCTCTACAAAGTTGGTGTGAATTTGTTAAGTAGAGATCGAATTAGAGGGTCACTAGATAGAAGACCTTAAATTACTTGTAATTTCCTTTTAGGTTATCATACAGTAAATGGAAACGGCATTTCATGGACCGGCTGCTTTGTACGTCCAAATATTATAATTTGTGAACTTTATTGCTACAATTTATATGTAATTTGATATAATTGTTATAAATATTAAAATAATAACATTAAAAAGAAATCCTACAGGTCGGATTGTGGGAGTGTTGATTCTTTACCACTATTGCTTAAGAGTCACAACTAGCAGATCATTCCTGTTGCTGCTCTTTTGCAACTCAAATTTGTCATACATGAGTGTGAGATCAAAATTTTCTTCAAAATGTCAAGTAGAGATTACTAATGTCATCAAAATAGAATTGGCTCTACTTACTCTACAAAGTTTGTATTAAGTTGTTCAGTGGAGATCAAATTAGAGGATCACTAGATAAAAGTCCTTAAATTACTTACTACTACCTTTTGTGTTGTCATACTGTAAATGGTAACGACGTTTCAAGGACATGCTCCTTTGTACATCCAAACATTATAATTTGTGAACATTATTGCTTCAATTTATATATAATTAGATATAGTTGTTGTAAATATTATAACAATAACATAGAAAAAAATCCTATAGGTCGGATTGTGGGAGTCTTGATACTTCACCATTTTTGCTTAGGAGTCACAACAAGCAAATCATCTTGCTTTTACTCTATTGCAAAATTGAACTAGCTTTACTTTCTCTTCAAAGGTGGTATGAATTTGTTAAGTGGAGATCGAATTAGGTCACTTGATAAATAACCTTAAATTACTCATAATTTCCTATTGTGTTATTGTACTGTAAATGGTAACAACATTTCATGGACTGGCTCCTTTGTACATCCAAACATTATAATTTGTGAATATTATTGCTAAAATTTATATATGATTTTATAAAATTGTTATAAATATTATATTAATAACATAGAGAAGAAATCCTAGAGGTCGGATTGTGGGAGTGTTGATACTTTACCATTTTCACTTACGAATCACAACAAGAAACTATTCCTATTGTTACTCTTTCGCAACCCAAATTCCTCATAGATGGGTGTGAGATAAAAATTCTCATCGAAATGTCAAGTGGAGATTACTAATGGCATCAAAATTGAACTTGCTTTACTTTCTCTTCAAAGTTGGTATGAATTTGTTAAGTGGAAATCGAATGAGAGGGTCACTTTATAAATGACCATAAATTACTCATAATTTCACAAAATTCATTTTGTGTTATCGTACTGTAAATGGTAACGACGTTTCATGGACCGGCTCCTTTGTACATCATAACAATATAATTTGTGAACATTATTGCTACAATTTATATATATATGATATAATTATTATAAATATCATAATAATAATATAGAAAAGAAATCCTAGAGGTCGAATTTTGGGAGTGTTGATACTTTACTATTTTTGCTTACTAATGGCATCGAAATTGAAATAACTTAACTTTCTTTACATGGTGTGAATTTGTTATGTGGAGATTGAATTAGAGGGTCACTAGATAAAAGACCTTAAATTACTTATAATTTCCTCTTGTGTTATCGTACTATAATGGTAACGACTTTTCATGGGACGACTGTTTTCTACATTCAAACATTATAATTTGTGAACATTATTGCTACAACATATACGTAATTTGATATAATTGTTATAAATACTATAATAATAACGGAGAAAAGAAATCCTAAAGGTCGGATTGTGGGAGTATGTATACTTTACCATTTTTGCTTAAGAGTCACAACATGCAGATCATTCCTGTTGTTACTTTATTGCAACTCAAATTTGTCATACATGAATGTGAGATCAAAATTCTCGTCAAAATGTCAAGTGGAGATTACTAATGGCATCAAAACTGATCTAGCTCTACTTTGTGGACAAAGTTAGTATGAATTTGTTAAGTGGAGATCGAATTAGAGGGTCACTACATAAAAGACCATAAATTACATATAATCTGCTTTTGTATTATCGTACTATAAATGGTAACAAAGTTTCATGAACCAGCTCCTTTGTACATCCAAATATAAAAATTTGTAAACATTATTGCTACAATTTATATATAATTTGATATAGTTGTAATAAATATTATAATAATAACAAAGAAAAGAATTCCTAGAGGTCAGAGCGTGGGAAGTTTGATACTTTACAATTTTTCTTAAGTGTCACTAGAAGCATATCATTCCTAATGGTACTCTATATCAACACATATTTGACATACATGTATTGGAGATCAAAATTCTCGTCGAAATGTCAAGTGGAGATTACTAATGGCATCAAAATTGAACCAGCTTTACTTTCTCTACAAAGTTGGTGTGAATTTGTTAAGTGGAGATCGAATTAGAGGGTCACTAGATAAAAGACCTTAAATTACTTATAATTTCCTTTTGTGTTATAGTATTGTAAATGACCATAAATTACAAATAATTTCCTTTTGTTTTGTCGTACTATAAACGGTAACGAGGTTTCATGGATCGGCTCCATTGTACATCCAAATATTAAAATTTGTAAACATTATTGCTACAATTTATATATAATTTGATAAAATTGTAATAAATATTATAATAATAACAAAGAAAATATTTCCTAGAGGTCAGAGCATGGGATGTTTGATTTACCATTTTTTCTTAAGTGTCACTAGAAGTACATCATTCCTGATGGTACTCTATATCAACACATAATTGACATACATGTGTTGGAGATCAAAATTCTCATTGAAATGTCAAGTGGAGATTACTAATGGCATCAAAATTGAACTAACTTTACTTTCTCTACAAAGTTGGTGTGAATTTGTTAAGTGGAGATCGAATTAGAGGGTCACTAGATAAAAGACCTTAAATTACTTATAATTTTCTTTTGTGTTATAGTACTGTAAATGGTAACGATGTCTCAAGGACTGGCTGCTTTGTACATCCAAACATTATAATTTGTGAACATTATTGCTACAATTTATATATAATTTTGTATAATTATTATAAATATTATAATAATAACATAGAGAAGAAATCCTAGAGGTCGGATTGTGGGATCATCGATACATTACCATTTTTTCTTAAGAGTCACAACAAGCATATCATTCCTGTCATTACTATATTGAAACTCAAATTTGTCATACACGAGTGTGAGATCAAAATTCTCGTCGAAATATCAAATGGAGATTACTAATGGCATCAAAATTGATCAACCTCTACTTTCTCTACAAAGTTTGTATGAATTTGTTAAGTCAATATCAAATCAGAGGGTCACTAGATAAGAGACAATAAATTACTTATAATTTCCTTTTGTGTTATCATACTATAAATGGTAATGATGTTTCATGGACCGACTCCTTTGTACATCCAAACATTATTGCAAAAATTTATATATAATTTGATATAATTGTAATAAATATTATAATAATAACATAGAAAATATTTCCTAGAGGTCGGATCGTGGGAGTTTTGATACTTTACTATTATAGCTTAAGAGTCAAAACAAGCATATCATTTCTGATGTTACACTATATCAACACAAATTTTTCATACACCTGTTTGAGATCAAAATTCTCGTCAAAATGTCAAGTGTTGATTATCAATGACATCAAAATTGAACAAGCTTTACTTTCTCTACAAAGTTTGTGTGAATTTTTTTAGGGGGGGTTAGTGCACATGACTCAGGACATGATCTTCATGCGCATTACGCAGTTCATGTCCTGATGTCGTTAGGGGGCGCCGAAATTCATGTTATGTACATGAATATACATGAATCAAGAGTTCATGTCTCAAGAGTAACGGGCGGAAAGTTCTTTCCGTCCGATTTTGAGAATCATCCACTTGATTCTCTCGTGCAGGCTCTCTCTGGCTCGACCGTCTCGCTCTTTTTTTTTTTTTTCATTTCGCTCACTTTCTGCCCGATTTTGAGAATCATCCACTTGATTCTCTCGTGCGGGCTCTCTCTGGCTCGACCGTCTCGCTCTTTTTTTTTTTTTTCATTTCGCTCGTTTCGTTCCTGCACAGACACTCTCATTCCGCAGCCCTCTGTCGTCTCCATGAAGCCCGAGCTCTCTGCTCGCTCTCTCCTCTCCGCCGTCCCTCTCCGGTCTCCCTCTCTACTGCCTCCATCTCTCACTGCAAACGTTCTTTCGGCGTCCTTCTCTTTCTCGGACTCGCTCTCCCTCTGAACCTCCCGCTCGCTTCTCCCTCTCTCTTATCTCTCTATCTCTTCTCCCTCTCTTCTCCCTTTCGGCATCTCACTCCCTTCTCCCTCACACTATCATTTTTTCCCCCAAAAGACCTTCCAATTTCTTGCGATTTCCCCTGTTTCAGTTTCGTTTTTCTTCGATTTTGACATTTGGACTTCTCGGCCTCCCTCTCTTCTCCCTCTCTGCGTACCGTCGGAGCGTCGCCTCTATCGGCGTTGCCCACTGGCCCGTCGTCGTCGCCGTTGCCTGCTGGCTCGCCCCTGACGAAGACGACGACCTTGAGGAAGACGACGATAGTTTAAAACTATCGTCATTAATTTATAAAATTTATTTATAAAATAATTATTTTTATTTATTTAATAAATTTATTTTATAATTACTATATTAAAAATAGTGATTTAATAGTCATAATTAAAATATTTTTAAAATAAATATTTGATAAATTATCTTGGCATAATTATCCAATTGCTATAGTTAATTAAACCAATGGTTTTAAATTTTGTGATAATATATTATTAATTAATAATACATAAAATATATTATATACAAATATATAGTGTGTTAAATTTATGATTAGATCAATTTTTTCTCTTAAATTATTCATTTTTAGGTTAAAGTATATCATATGTTATTAATAACTCCACGTATTACTTTCATTTTTTTATTTATAACGTTATTAATAACTCCACGTTATTTATTTATTATTTTTAATTAATCATGTGCGTATTTCATTGGCTCATATAATTACCATATTAATGCATAATAATATATCTAATTCAATTAATAAATATATTAATATATTTAATTATACATTAAATACTTTATTCGTGTAGTAATAATGGTTGTTTTACCTAATTTGGAGTTTAAAGATTATATTGTAATTAAGTGTATTGTAAAGGTTTAGGGATTCTCTTGTTTTTTATGTTTTTCTCATGTTGAGGCACTAACACTGGAAACTGTTTTCCAGTGCACATGAAGTTGTCAATACTAACACCAAATGCGAAGATGATCTTCATGTACATGACTGACATGATCTTCATGTTGGACATGAACTTGATCTTCAAGAATCCATTTGGGGCACTAACCCCCCCCTTAGTGGAGATCGAAGTAGAGGGTCACTAGATAAAAGACCTTAAATTACTTACAATATCTTTTTATGTTATAGTACTCTAAATGGTAACAATGTATCATGGACTGACTGCATTGTACATCCAAA
Organism: Aristolochia californica; assembly: GCF_029961685.1. Taxonomy (NCBI): domain Eukaryota; kingdom Viridiplantae; phylum Streptophyta; class Magnoliopsida; order Piperales; family Aristolochiaceae; genus Aristolochia; species Aristolochia californica. The sequence goes on from NW_027182257.1 coordinate 34,751,711, forward strand.
CATTATTGCTACAATTTATATTTAATATGATATAATTTTAATAAATATTATAATAATCACATAGAAAAGAAATCCTATAGGTCAGATTGTGGGAGTGTTGATACTTAACCATTTTTGCTTAAGAGTCACAACTAGCAGATCATTCCTGCTGCTACTCTTTAACAACTGAAATTATTCATACATGAGTGTGAGATCAAAATTCTCAAGTAGAGATTAATAATGGCATCAAAATTGAACTTGCTCTACTTTCTCTACAAAGTTGTTTTGAATTTGTTAAGTTGAGATCGAATTAGAGAGTCACTAGATAATTGACCTTAAATTACTCATAATTTCCTTTTGTGCTATTGTATTGTAAATGGTAACAATGTTCCATGGACCAACTCCTTTGTACATCAATACATTTTAATTTTTAAACATTATCGCTACAATTTATATATAATTTGATATAGTTTTTATAAATATAATAATAATAACATAGAAAAGAAATCCTAGAGATCGAATTTTGGGAGTGTTGATACTTTACCATTTTTGTTTTAGAGTCACAACAAGTAGATCATTTCTGTTGTTACTCTCTTGCAACATAAATTTGTCATAATTGAGTGTGAGATCAAAATTCTCATTGAAATTTCAAGTAGAGATTACTAATGACATCAAAATTTAAATAGCTTTACTTTCTCTACAAAGTTGGGGTGAATTTGTTAAGTAGAGATCGAATTAGAGGGTCACTACATGGACCGGCTCCTTTGTATAAATATTATAATAATAACATAGAAAAAAAAATTATAGGTCGGATTGTGGGAGTGTTGATACTTTACTATTTTTGCTTAGGAGTCACAACAAGCAGATCATTCCTACTGTTACTCTATTGCAACACTAATTTCTCATAGATGAGTGTAATATCAAAGTTATCGTTGAAATGTCAAGTAGAAATTAATAATGGCATCAAAATTGAACTAGCTTTACTCTCTTCAGAGTTGGTATGAATTTGTTAAGTGGAGATCGAATTAGAGGGTCACTTGATAAATGACCTTTAATTACTCATAATTTCCTTTTGTATTATCGTACTGTAAATTGTAATGACGTTTCATGGACCGGCTCCTTTCTACATCCAAACATTATAATTTGTGAACATTATTGTTGCAATTTATATATAATTTGATATAATTTTTATAAATATTATAATAATAACATAGAGAACAAATCCTTGAGGTCGGATTTTGGGAGTGTTGGTACTTTACCATTTTTTATTAAGAGTCACAACAAGCAGATTATTTATGTTGTTGCTGTATTGTAACTCATATTGATCATAAATGAGTCTGAGATCAAAATTCTCGTCGAAATGTCAAGTGGAGATTACTATTGGCATGAAAATATAACTAGCTCTACTTTCTCTACGAAAGTTGGAATGACTTTGGAAAGTGGAGATCGAATTAGAGGGTCATTAGATAAAATACCTTAAATTACTTGTAATTTATTTTTGTGTTATCGTACTGTAAATGATAACGACATTTCATGGATCGGCTCCTTTGTACATCTAAATATTATAATTTGTAAACATTATGACAACAATTTATATATAATTTGATATCATTGTTATAAATATTATAATAATAATATATTAATCATCAATGTATTTGTGCTTTAAATCTTATAATAATAACAGATTAATCATCATAGTAATTTTGATTTAAATATTATAATAGTAACTTATTAATATTCAAAATATATATTCTTAAATTATTATTATTATTACTATTGTTATTAACAATACTTGTAGAAGTCATTTATAAAATTTATTGACAAAATATTCATGTGATGCTTATGATCAAGAATTTTAAGGTGTTACTACATTTTATTAATATTGATTAATATTTTTATTATAACTATAGATATTACTAAATTTATTAATAAGTTCATGATATATATTATCAATGTTAATTTAAACGTGATTAAGTTAATTTGTATATAATATGGCATATGTTATTAAATTATAGTAATGAATATATTATAATAGTTTATATGTAAGTATTTAATTATTATCATTATGTTTATAATGATTTAAATATCAAATAATTACCATTATTTGATTAATAAATTACTTAAGTGTCAATTATCAACCAATTAATTTGTTCATAATTACTTCAAAACTACTAACAATTAAGTCTTGACCAACCCTTCATTGTTAACTAGCTTATGGCAGTTTTTCACCGGAAATCCCACTAGGGCAACCTTGAAAATCCCGATCACAACAAATCTCACAAAATTCACAACATCGAGCAATGCACCATTAAAAAGTACATTAATTAAAATTTAAAACCTAACTTAAAGTATAGAAACCTACGAACGTTAGGGAGAAGGGGGAAATCAATCGTTAGGAATGAGAGCTTCTTCATGAAGCCCGTGTATGTTTACAGTGACACTTTTTGAATTTCTGGAAAAGAGAAAAACTTCACTAACTTGATGTAATTTAATTACATAAGCCTCTATTTATAATAGAGGAAATAAGTAGAATCCAATTATAATTAAACTACCCTTGTCCCAATTACACCCAAAGTTAAACATTAAAAGGTAGGTCATATAACAATTGAACAACTGAACATAAATAGAAGACTAACATAACAAAAACACCTTTAACTAAGACTCTTCTGTGAGACCTACTCTTGTGAGACTCATGTAAGAATCCACATAGTAATTCCTGTTAGGAAACTCACGTTTCCTAAATTGGGCAACATATTTAATTCAATTATATTTAATATGGGCTAAAATTAAGTAGTCTAATTTTTGTAAGCCCATAGACTGCTAAAGAAGGAATATGGGCCAATTGAGTAGATACTCATATTGTCTTAATTAGGGAATCATGGGAACCCTAATTAAACAATATAAATAGAACATCAGGGTTGTGGTCCCCATATACTAAATCACGGTTTCTCTTCTCCCCATCCGGAAGAGAGACGATGGTCCCGTAGAGGAATAAAGGTGATTTAGTTGAGGAAGATCATAAAACTATTCATCTGTTCGTCATAGTAATTCCTCAACAGAAAGACAAAATTTTATAATAGATCCAGGTATGTATTCCGAATCATAATATTCTAGTGTGACGAAAATTTTAGATTATGATTTAAGATTAATATTTTTTCTAACAAGTGGTATCGGAGTAACATTACCATTAGATTATTGAGATTGGAATGGAGGAGTTTCGTGGAAAAAAATGATGGTTTTGTCCAGCCCTGACGCTATGTGCGTCGATCTCCGCAGAACTCGTCTCAACGCTGTGTGTCGGTTGGCATCGCCATCAGATGCCGGCGGCCGACGTCAGAAGGGAGTCCAACATCCGACAGAGGGCCATCGGTGGAAATCAAAGCCCTCCCTCTGCGCGTGACTGGAGGTTGGAGACGACCTCCAACGCTCGTGTAGGAAAGAATGCTTTTTTTGAAACTTAGGTTACATTTCATTTAAATTACGAGTCGACTTGGACCGGTTGTTGAGGATTGGGCTGGTTGAGATGAGTCGATCGGGTTGGAACGACTTGGACGTTAAGGGTCGAATCAGGCAATTCGGGTCGACTCAGACGGGCTGAGTTGGCTCTCCCGAGAGAGGACCGAGCCGACTAGGTTCTAAAAATTGATTTTTTGCGCCCCCGGGGATTCGAACCCGCGTACAAGCTTTTGCTTTTAGTGAATAAGACCAGTAGTCCAGCTCGCATATGTGTGTTATCTTTGGATAAAAAATATAATATATATATATATATTAAAATTCAGAAATTATAGAATCTATTTTTTATGCAATTGGTCTAGTATTTTAATCAAGTTGATTGAAGCTACATGTTGCCAAAGTAACCTCTCTAGTCTAGATTAATTTGACTAAAATACATAGATGTTTGTGTGGAGTTATTTATGCAAATTGTGCCTGGCCCAAAGGAAGACATAGTTTGGCCAAATCAACAACATGCCTGTGATAATAAATGTGTGACAATTATAAGGACTTTTCTTGTGAACAATAGTCGGTCCAAAGAAAGGCTATTGTTTGACAGAACTGATTGTCAATATTTCAATATTGCACCGAGAGTACCACTTACAATTAATTTCTTTGTCCAAAGACTAGGAATTAATGTTGTACTAGGTATCTTGAGATGGGTCACCAAATTGGATTGTTTGTACATGTCTTGTTTTTCTTTATATGACATGCTAGTTAATATGAGTATGCTTGTTTATTTTGTTCTATATACAGTTTCTGTTGCTATTGTTACAAATTTTACTGCTCAAATAAGCAACATTCCAATGCTGAGCGGGATGAACTTTAAGGCATGAAAATATACCATGGAAATTGTCCTCGGTTGTATGGATTTGGATCTTGCACTTCGAGTTGAGCAACCCACTTCTACTCCGAAAAACCTCAATGAGGTTAAAATTGAGAAGTGTGAGCGCTCTAACCGAATGTGCTTGATAATCATGAAACACTCGATTCCAGAGGTGTTTCGGGGCTCTATTACTGAGAGCAAGAGCGGCAAGAAGTTCCTTGAGAAAATTGAGCAATATTTTGCCAAGAACAAAAGTCGGAGGCGAGTAGCCTTTTAGTTAAACTCGTTTCGATGAAGTATAAGGGCAAAAGGAATATAAGGAAGTACATCATGGAGATGTCTCATCTCGCATCAAAACTCAAGTCATTTAAGATGGAGTTGTCTGAGGACTTACTCGTGAACTTTGTTTTGATATCTCTTCCTGCACACTTTGGGCAATTCAAAGTGAGTTATAAGACTGAGAAGGACAAATGGTCCCTAAATGAGCTTATATCTCACTGTGTGCAAGAGGAAGAGAGGCAACAACAGGATCAGACTGAAAGTGACTTGGCCTCAAACTCTCAGAACAAGAAGAAAAAGAGAGGTAAGGATGCTGCAAAAGGATCTTCTCATATTAAGAAACAGAAGAATCAGGATGAGAAGTTTACCTGCTACTTCTACAAGAATCCATGACACATGAAGAAGAAGTGTCCCAAGTACGCCGCCTGGTGTGTAAAGAAGGGTATGCCTCTAACTCTAGTTTGTTCTGAAGTTAATTTAGCTTTTGTACCTAAAGATACTTGGTGGGTGGATTCTAGTGCTACCATGTCTTTGCAGGGTTGCTAGTGGAGCCGACCGCCAAATGATGTGTTATGATCCAGGGGTCAAGTACCTATGCCTTCCCCTCCTATCAGCCCGTCTTTTGGGTAGTATTGGCTAGGTGCGTATCATTTGGTATCAGAGCCGGTGCTACGTCCCGAGTTCGACTCCCGCGCAGGATGCCCACGTGGAGTGTCTGTGTGTGTTAATCCCGAACGTCCCGATAGTTATGTGTGTTAATCCCAGTCGCCGTGGTCTTCAGCTCGTAAGGGTGGGTGTACTGTTATGGTCCTGGAGTTAAGTACCTATAACTTTCTCTCCTAACAGACCGGTCTTTTGGGTAGTATTGGCTAGCTGTGTATCATGATGCTGAAAAATTCATCTTTGTGGGCAACGACAATAAAGTTGCGGTAGATGCTATAGGAACTTTCAGATTATAATTAAACACTGAATTTTATTTGGATTTATTTGAGACATTTGTTGCACCGTCTTTTAGGCGGAATTTAATTTCTATTTCCATTTTGGACAAATCAGGTTTTTCTTGTTCTTTTGGAAATAATAAAGTTAGTCTCTACCAAAATTCAAATTTTGTTAGTTTTGGTCCCTTAATTGATAATTTGTATATGCTTGATGTTATTAGTCCCTATAGATAAATACTGCAAACAAGTTCACATGGTACAAAGCGAAAATTAAGTGAGAATTCTGCCACATTATGGCACAAACGTTTAGGATACATATCTAAACAGAGAATTCAAATGCTTATGTCGAATGAAATTCTTGAACCCCTAGATACTACGAACTTCCAAGTTTGTGTTGAGTGCGTCAAGGGGAAACAAAAAAATGTTAGAAAACTAAGTGCCGAAAGAGCTACAAACGTCTTAGAACTTATACATACAAATATTTGTGGTCCATTCCCTACAGCTTCATGGAATGGACAACAGTACTTCATTACATTCATAGACGATGACTCTAGATTCGGTTACCTATATTTAATACATGAGAAGTCACAATCCCTAGACTTCTTCAAGTCTTTCAAAGCTGAAGCTGAACTTCAACTTGGAAAGAAAATAAAGGTTGTCAAATTCGACCGTGATGGTGAATACTACGGAAGGTATGATGGATCAGGAGAACAACGTCTAGGACCCTTCACGATTTTCCTCAAAGAGTGTGGAATTGTTTCGCAATACACCATGCCGAGAAAACCCAGTATGAATGGTGTTGCAGAGCGACGAAACCGAGCTCTTCAGGATATGGTAAGGAGTATGATCAGTCATTTCTCCTTGCCAGAGTCACTTTGGGGAGAAGCATTAAAGACCGTAGTGTACATCCTTAATAGGGTACTGAGCAAAGCAGTTCCCAAAAACCCCTATGAGTTTTGGACAAACAAGAAGCCTAGCATTAGGCACTTGCACATTTGGGGTTGTCCAGCTGAGGTGCGGCCTTATAGGCCACATGAAAGAAAACTGGACTTAAGGACGGTTAGCTGTTATTTTGTTGGTTACACTGAACACTCTCGGGACTATAAGTTTTACGATCCACATCAAAATCCTTTTTTGAAATGGGAAATGCTAGATTCCTTGAGGATATTGAGTTTGGAGGGGAAGAAAACATAAGGAATGTTGTCTTTGTAGAAGAATCTGTTATTGACAGAGATCAGGTCTCCATACCTATTGCTATTCAAGACACAATTCAAGCACTAGAGGACAATGTTTAGGCTCCTATTCCTGACATTGTTCCAAATCAAGACAACAATGAGATTCTTTCTCTTGCACCACCTTTAGAACAAAATCAAGAACCTCAAGAAGTGTCATGAAGGAGATCCACTAGGGAGAGGAGAAATGCAATTCCAGATGATTATATCATATTTCTCCAAGAACATGAGAATGGGATCAGATTGACAGAAGATGACCCGATTAACTTCTGTCAAGCCTTGCGCAGTTCTAACTCTCAACAGTGGATTGATACCATGAAGGATGAGAAGAAGTCTATGAAAGACAATGACGTTTAGGATCTCATCAAGTTGCCTAAAGGTGCGAAACCCATTGGTTGTAAATGGATATTTAAAACCAAGAGGGATTCAAAGGGCAATGTCGAGAGATATAAGGCTCATCTAGTCATTGAAGGCTTTACTCAAAAGGAAGGCATAGACTATAAAGAGACTTTCTCTCCGGTATCTTCGAAAGACTCTTTTAGAATAATAATGACACTAGTGACTCATTTAGATCTAGATTTGCATCAGATGGATGTCAAAACTGTGTTTCTCAATGGACACATTGACGAAACAATTTATATGGTACAACCAGAAAACTTTGTTTCTAGAGATCCAAAGTCTATGGTTTGTAAATTGAAGAAATCCATCTATGGTCTCAAACAAACTTCCAGTCAATGGTATCACAAGTTCCATCAAGTCATCACCTTGTACAATTTTGAGGCGAATGTTGTTGATGACTATGTATATCATAAGTTTAGTAGGAGTAAATACATCTTCCTGATATTAATAATCAATGACATTCTGCTCGCTAGTAGCGATATAGGCTTACTGCACGAAACCAATAAAATTCTGATGAAAAAATTCGAGATGAAAGATCTTGGTGATGCCTCTTTTGTATTAGGTATACAGATACTTAGAGATCGTTCTCAAGGTATCCTTAGGTTGTTTCAAAAGAGCTATATTGATAAGGTTTTGAGCAGATTCGACATGAAAGATAGTAAACTAGGAGACACACCCGTCGCAAAAGGAGACAAGTTTAATCTCAAACAGTGCCCTAATAATGATCTTGAAAGAAAATAGATGCAGAAAGTTCCCTATGCATCAGTAGTAGGGAGTCTAATGTATGCTCAAGTTTGTACTCGTCCCGACATAGCATTTATAGTAGGAGTTCTGGGCAGATATTTGAGAAATCCGGGTATGTAACATTGGAAGGCAGCCAAATGCGCGATGCGTTATTTGAGGAGAAAAAAAGATTACATGCTCACTTATCAGAGATCAAACAATTTAGAGATCATTGTGTTCTCTAACTCAGACTTTGCTGGATGCCAAGATAGCAGATGCTCCACATCAGGCTACATCTTTATGTTGGGGGAAGAAGCTATCTCATGGAAGTCTGCTAAACATACTCTCATAGCTTCTTCAACCATGGCTACGAAGTTCATTGCTTGTTTTGAGGCGTCCAACCACAAAATATGGTTGAGAAACTTTGTCACTGGGCTGCGAGTGGTAGATGGCATTGACAGGTCATTAAAGATTTATTGTGGCAAAAACTCGACGGTACTTTATTCCAACAAAAATAGGAGCTCTACGAAGTCGAAGTTTATCGACATCAAGTTTCTAGTTGTTAAGGACAGAGTTCAGAATAAACGGATTTCTATAGAACACATAGGGACATACTCTATGCTAGCAGACCCATTAACCAAGGGCTTAACACCTAAGGTCTTCATGAGCACACTGCTCATATGGGCGTTATTTCTGAGAATACCTTGGTTTAGCGGGAGTCATTTCTGTATTATATGTTTACTTTAGACATTGAGTTATTCAATTTTTTACGTAATAAAATTGATTGGTTATTATTCTATTTATGAACTTGCTTCTGTTTCTTTTATGAGCAATGTTCGCATTGCATTAAGGACTTTGGAAAGATCTCACTAAAGACTAAAGAAGGACCAGTTGGAAATAGGCATGTCCGAGATCCATATTTGAGCTGTCATTGAGTGTATTAATATGGTGATCATCGTGGTTTAGTCACGACTGCATTGTGATGATAGTCGCGGTAGTTCCATTATTAATATATAAGATGATTCCATAGTATACTGATGCGCGCCTAAAGAATTTGTGATATAATTGTTTCAGGAATGATATGTAACCAAAGTGAGAGATTGTTAGGAAACTCACGTTTCCTAAGTTGGGAAACATATTTAATTCAATTATATTTAATATGGGCTAAAAATTAAGTGGTCTAATTTTGGTAAGCCCATAGACTGCTAAAGAAGGAATATGGGCCAGTTGAGTAAATACCCATATTGTCTTAATTATGAAATTATGGGAACCCTAATTAAACAATATAAATAGAACATCAGGGTTGTGGTCCCCATATACTAAATCAAACACGATTTCTCTTCTCCCCATCGGAAGAGAGACGATGGTCCCGTAGAGGAATAAAGGTGACTTAGTTGAGGAAGATCATAAAACTATTCATTTGTTTGTCATAGTAATTCCACAACAGAAAGACAAAATTTCGGAATGGATCCAGGTATGTATTCCGAATCATAATATTCTAGCATGATGAAATTTTTGGATTATGATTTAAGATTAAGGTTTTTTTCTAACAATTCTAGCTTTGTGACACTTCCTACTGTGAGAGTCATTTAAGACTTTTTCATACCTGCTCTTCAACACTCCCCCTCAAGCTGGAGTTTATAACTTTAGCTTCCAAGGAAAAAGATTCTTGGTCTTCAATCTTCTTTTGTTTAAAAAATTCTTCATAGATGCAAAATTCTTCACTTTTGTTCTCCCCCTATCTCGAATATTTTGGTCATACAAAAATTACGACAACATGTAGAACAAAAGACCTCTTTCTTGTACTTTTTCATCTACTTCTCCCCCTCAAGCTGAGGATAAAAAAGGGCACATAGACCCAACTTGAACAAAACACAATGTGGGAAAATAAAATCACTTCTAGTCGTACAAAAAAGCTCCATACACTAGTCAAAACGATCATAGTCTAAAACACACTCCACTCAATTTTAAAGGCAAAAAATTGTCCAACTTTAGGGCTTAACAAAGAGACTACTCACTTTTTTAGAGTAGCTCAAACACAAATCACGTCTTGGGTGAAGAACAAAAGACTTGACTCAAGTTGGATATTGGTTACATTCCTATACTTTTTAGGTAGTGGGTTTAGGCATTGTTCTAAAGCGATAAAACTCAAGATGATGAACTAAAAAAATACTAGAGGAAAACAACTTTAACCAAAAGTAGATGACTATGTAACACACATACTTCCAAAGTGACCTCCTTTTTTTTTTTTTTTTTTGAAAACTAAGGGAGACTGGGAGACTATAACAATAGAACTTAATAAACTTAACCAAGTATAAATTTTTTGGGGGTGGCCACAACTTTTTGGAATTAACTATGCAGAAGACACACAACCAAGTAATAAAAACGCAAAACTTAAAAACAACATTGCAACAAGATATTGCATACCTTGAATGAGCACATCATGGAGTGATTAAGTTGAACCAAAACTCTCTAATAAGAAGAGAAATTTGAAAAAAAAAACTCGGATTTTAAGAGCAAAGGAAACCCAATTCACATCAATGCATAGAGAGATAAAATGAGAGAAAATAGGAAAAAAATAGAGTTTTGATTGAAATTGACCTTTGACACTTCTTATATTTTTATCTCCAAAAATATAGCTCAAAATCACAAATATTTTGTTGATCAAGAAACTAGACTCAAATATCTTTAAACTGACACTTAATTTGACATTAAAATATTCATTCTTAAATATTTTATGACCTCTTAATTTGCTTTGTTATGTACCTCTTAATTTTCTTTGTCATGTACCTTCACCCTTGCCGAATTCAATGCGAATATTTCCTTAAATATAAATTAGATTGATATGAAATTTTCTCCTTCTAAAACTAAACTTCAATATCTTTCATAAAAAATTTAAATTTAGTCAGAAAATAGTTTGGCCAAATTACAAAGTCTGAAATATATCAAATTATTTCTCTAAAAATATATTTATTTTAAGAGAAATAATTTGATATATTTCAGACTCTGTAATCTGGCCGAATTGAGTACTCTTTCTTCTTTAACGAGCATGACCATTGATCCTTGTGAAATTTATATCTCCCTCTAGAACACTCAGATTGAGAATGAGTTTGATAAGATAGAAAATTGACTTAAGTATATTTATTTTGACATATAAATCTCTATATAAAGTCTCATTCTTGATGTCTAAAAATGATTCAAAAAGAGAAGTTTTTTGTTGTTACTCGAACCTCTCTTGCAGTCTGCCCTTTGATACTTTAAATATCTATTTCTCTGTTTAGAAAATCCAATTCACAAAATTCGTTTTGTGTTGGCAAGTAGACTTGAAGATCTTTCTATCAATATATAATTTATAATATGAAAAGTTTAGCATGGAGGGAAAATTCCAATAAATAAATGGGTAGTGGGACATGAACGAAAGAAAAAAGGATAGAATACGAACCTAAACTACTAGAGATGATAGATTAGAAAAGGATCACATTATCTTTATGGGTTGACCGAGTCAAATCACAAAACCTTCTATTATACCATGTTAAATTGCTGCAAAAGAGAATAACTTCACTAACTTGATGTAATTTGAGTACATAAACCTCTATTTATAATAGAAGAAATAAATATAATCCAATTACAATTAAACTACCCTTGTCCCATTTATCCCCAAAGTTAAACATTAAAAGATAAGTACTAGAAAAATTGAGCAACAAAACATAAATAGAAGACTAACATAACTACAACACCTTAATTAAGACTCGTGAGACCTCCTCCTTTGAGACTCTTATAAGACTCCACCATAATAATTTTGGTTCTGTGAGACTTCTTGCTATGAGATTCATGTAAGACTTTTTCATATTTGTTCTTCAACAACACTAATTTGACAGTTGCAATGCTAGAAATTCACGAGAGGGGTGGAGGAATGATGAAAAGGCTGAGAGAAATAAGGGGGTAGGACAGTAAACAATGGATCATGGATGAGTCGACCAAAAAATCCCAAAATCCATTGTCAAAATAGCACAACACAGGAGGAAGAGATTAAAGTTGAGAGAGGAAGAGGGAACATTAGGGTGTCTCCTCATGGGAAAAATTAATTGTGATGAATTGGATTATAAAATCGGGATAGGGATTGGGGACCACTCCCATTCCTTGCTAGACTGAAAAGGCAAGTCAATTTGTTGAGTCATAAAACCTTGAGTATGAAGTGAGGGTGTATTTGTTTTGTAAGGGGCAGCCTTACATTTCCATGAGTGCACTCTATCCAACATTTGGGTGGTGATTGATGTACAGTAATTCCTTGTTTCTTTTTCCCACTGGTGCTCAACATCCTACCGTTTTTTCCTTTTAATTTCTTCCTATTATGCTTGACAAAAAAAGCTATAAGTTTTGTTGGGTTGATAACCTTGTAAAACAAAGTAAGCTCAACCCAGGAATATCTTAACAATAATCAAGAAGAAAGCCAACACTGAACTTTATTTCAAAACAAAACTAATTTCGTCCCACTACACGCTCTTAGAAGAGCTTCAATGACTTTTGAACTTACAGAAGACGAAACTAAAAATGAAAACAAACAAGGAATATGTATTACTCTGGATGCGATTTGTTGCTGAAGAACACCTCTATTTATAGGTGATTTGCAACACTGAATCGAGGAAGACAGTTGGAAGACAACTGCGAAAATCAGAGAAAGGAAGCTCCCTTTCTCTTCTGGCGTCGATGGATGCCTCTGTCTGCTGCGACGGTCAGTACAGAGTCACCTCTATTTTTCGCTCCTTCCATTAATTCCCGTTCACACATGAGTCCTTTTAATTTTCCGTTTATGCTTGGGTCTCCCATTCGTGACTAAGGGCATACTGTGGATCCCACCACCAAAGGGGCCAACCCCCTTCGACCCTCGTCGGGGCTGACGCCCCGAACCCCGCCCTCGTTTTAAAGTTTCTTCACAAATAACCATTGCGGTCACAATTTGACCTCATCAGCGTCTAAGCCAGAACTGCTAACTAATTTACTAACTATCGACATTGGTGCTCCTCATAATTGGGGGCCAGTGAATACATTAGATTAGCAGTAACTCGTGAGAGGTGGGCATTGACACACTAACAAACCTGCCCATTATCGAACTCATGGGTGTGTAAAATAGCAGAGATAACTTTTGCTTAGTAAAAAATTAATGTTATGCCAACAAATTGAAATGGTAGCGCAATTAGTTGTCTTGTCTTTTCAGAGTAACCAAAATGATAGATGAGACCAGGCTTGATATTACAAGTAGTAGCAATGGGTTGGTTTCCTATAATCACAAAAAAATGAAACTCATCTAAAATGGATAAATATGAGTATTTCATCTTTTTCATATGATAAAAAGGAACCAACCCCATGTTCAAACATACATATAATGACATACCTACCTATAACAATAGTACTTGCACCATTTTCTTGTCTTTTATGATTGTAAACCGCACAAAGTATATAAATAGGTTATATATCTTTTTTTAAGAAAAAAAACCTTTGTTAAAAAGAGAAGCACATAGAAAAAAGAAAAAAGAATGTAAATTTAATGAGATAGTTTTCAATTGAAATTTTATAAAGAGGTCAAAGCGTTTAGGCCATAAGTGCGGTGGAAGATTAACGATGTCTCCATCAGAGTAAAACTACAGTAAGCAGGCCGAAGACTAAGGGTCTATTTGGAATCCACAAAAATAACAAGAAAAAAAAAAGGAGAGAAAGTTATTTTGTTGTTGTTTGGCAGTAGAGAATCATTGAGATAAAAAAAAATAAGAAAGAAACTTATTTAAGAAATTTTCTCTCATGAAATGATGAATTTTTTGGAGAAAAGCAAATAACTAAATACTTGAGAGAAATTTTTAATCATTAAAATTATAAAATATTACTAATATTATTTTCTTTTTATTTTTCATGTGCATCCAAACAAGAGAAACTATGGCACCGTTAGTGCCCCTGATTGGAAATTTATATCCCAAGAAAAGTTAGAAATATTTTTTCTACGATACACGTTTCTTAGAAACCTTCAGATAAATACTATTAGTGATTTACTAGGAAATTACATGAAAATTTTTAAAAATTTCCAAGGAAAATTAAATGGACTTGTTAGTGCCTTTTTTCAAGGAAATAAATAGAAATTAATAATCAATCTCATACATTACCATACTTAGTTGATAAATTTTTAGTAAAATAAAATTTAAAATACAAAATTACCATAAAAAATTACCTTGTATTGAAAGTATTACAACATTAATTGTCAAATACTTATTCAAAACTTTTTCATTGGATTTTCGACTCATCTTGGTTGGAAAATCTTACATGAAAATTTATATGATTTTCCTGGCAAGAATTTCCAATTAAAAAAAATATTTTCAGGAAACATAAGACACTAATAATCCATGGAAATGTATTTCTATTAGAAATATCTTTCCAGTGTTTCCTAGAAAAGGCACTAACGAGGCCTACATTTCTCTTCCATTTTCTCTTTCTTTTTCCATAGGCATCCAACCAAGAGAAAATAAACTTATTTTCTTTTCTTTTCTCTCCATTTTATGTGTTTGGCCTAAATGTTAAAAGGCTGGCTTGACTGTTGAGCAACTGTTTCTTGTCTTCTTCTTTTTTTTAGAATTTTATTTTATTATTTAAAAGGGGATTGAACTTCCTCCTTTTTATTAAAATAAGTTTCAATCTTTCACAATAGAAAATATCATATCCTCTTTTAAAAAAAACGAAATTAAGACACGAGTAGAAAGGTGGGCACGTGTGATTGCAGGTGTGGCCCTACTGCCCTTTATGATTCTCTTCACCATCATTACCTTAATCACTATCATCAAATCATTAATAATTTATTCTGGAAAGAAAGAAGAGTGAAATTGCTCTTGGCCGATGCTAATTATTTAGAGAAAAACAAATGGAAATCAGCATCACCAATCAAGCGCTTATTTATGTATTTTGCTAGTAACCTGAAGAAACGAAGCAGGCATCATCACGTAGGGCCAAGCAGCTAGCAGAAGGAATCTCCCCATTTATAATACTCGGGGCTTCGGTCATCACAAATTTTTTGCAATTGTAGATTACAAGATCACAATCACTTATTAGGGAGATGACTAAAGCATTGGGGGCGTAGGATCTCATCTGAATGTTGACATGCAAACAGGGGCCCACCTATCACCCAAACGAATCTTTCAATAGAAAATCCCTTGTTTAAAAAAAAAAATAAAAAAAAAATAGAATGAATTTTATATTAAATAACAGAGCCAGATAAGATAAGGTCATGAAGCAGCCAATTCCAAACTCGCCAGGCCAGGTGAGACGCTCCATTAACGTACATAACTGGACTCTGAGCCCACAACGGAGAGGGCCCACCTGAATGCAGGAATCAGCGTGGGATCAGATTATTATAAGGATTAAAGAAGAGAAATGTCTCGGGAATCATCGTTGGGGTCGGAAAGATCAGGTGATGTTCACGTGGCCCGTACATGGATCTGTGGGTTGACGACCGGCAAGAAGCAGAAGCCTGAAAGGACGATAACATGGAAATTTATAAAACAGAAACAAGTGTGACAAGAAACGAAAGTCCATGGGGAAATTAAGTGAACGATTTTAACGCTGTGGGAGGGGATAATCTGCCTGAAAGTGTGAAGTACAGGATATGAGAATCTGCTGGAGTTTTTGTAACTGCGCCACAACATTCCAAACTTACCATAAAAACTAGATATATTATCCGCCTGCTTCAAATTGATTACTATAATAACAAAAAAGTTATATACATATCTGGTATGATTTTTGAATTTTGGCAGCGTAGATCGGACACATCCACGATAGTAAGTTTCTCTTAGATCTAGGGAAGACTGGAAGTATGCACGAAGGGGGGAACCCCTTGGAGGACACCTGACCCTTTTTGTCATCTTCGTTACATCCTCCAGCGAGATGACTCACCAAATCAACGCCCGGAACTGAAGGACTAAGGAGTAAGGATGTGGGGCCAGATGGGGGAACGAAGAGTGCTTGGCGATTACCGTGCTCGTTTCTTTGATGGGCTTCGGAATTTCCAGATTTCCGGCTGGCGACAGTAACGAGCAACCAACTCTCGGTCGTTGATCGCTGTCAAACTTCGTGACTACATCCGCAAGCATCTTCGACAAAAGAGATGCATCACTCCAGTAGTGGACGAGAGAAACCAGACATTCAAAATCAAATCATGCCAAATCAAGATGAGAAAAAAGTAAATTCCCAGCAGCATAAATCTCCATCAAATTAAAGCTTCCTTCATTTATGAGTGTTATGTTATTTACAGATCAATTTTTCTTCCACCATTTACAGGTTGCAGGAGGTCAACATCCCTCTCCTCCCTTCTCCCTCTCACATCCTAACTCAAGAAAACATTTCATGGAAAATACACCCAAAACAAAAATAAAAATAAAAATAAATCTTAACCGCTGATGAAACCTTCCTCTCTTTGTGATCAACTCTGCGTGTTCAATAACCCGTTAAATTCCGTGCAAGCTATCAATGCCTTGGCGTTCATCTCCCTCTCGAATCTCCATATGTAGTTCAAGCCGACGAGCAGCTCTGTAACGGCGGCCTCCGCTTTGGCCTGGTTCGCGAAGAATAGCGTCTGGAGCAAGAGCACGGTGGTGCTCCTGCGGACCACGCTCTGCTGCTCGAAGCTCCGCTCGCTCTGCCACTTGATCATGTTGTGCGCCAACGGCGCCAGCCAATCCAAAATTCGTGCCAGCGCTTCCCGCCACTCCGCTGCCAGCGCCGGGTCGCTCGCGCACGGCCCCACGCCTCGAAGCCGAGTTCGCAGCGACGCGCGGAGGCTCGCCGGTAGCATCCCGTACAGGTCGTCGCGGGCGTCCATGCCGATGAGGTGGGGCGACCGGATCATCTTCTCGATCACGATGATTAAGTTAGCGTAATGCTGCGCCACCGCAGCCGATCCCAGTGTCGTTGTCGGTGGCTTTAGGAGCTTCGTGTTGCTATTAAAGAAGCCGTCGGAGAGATCTGGCAGCTCCGCATTCTTGGTGATCAACGGCCCAGAGACGAACTTGGACGACGGCGTGGAGTTTTCTGACGGATAGACGGTGGCGGAGAGGCTGCGTGGGAGCGTCACCGGGTTCTCGTGGCCGTGTCCGATCCCGAAAACTAGTTTAAGCCGAGCAAGGACGGTGAAGACTGATCTCGCTAGTAGCAACACCACTGGGTCGAAGCTTTGGTTCCAAAGAGATTTCTCCTTCAGCTGCTTCACCTCCTGCCTCTGCCAAAACAGCTTCTGCTGCAGATCGGAGATTTTCTTGACTCGTATCGGAGATTCCAAATCCGTGGAGCCCAGAAGTTTCGTCAGGCTCTGTTCCGTGTCGCCCATCTCGTTAATCTCCTTGTGTAAACGGGCAGCGGTCGCAACGTAGCGGTTCATCTTCTTCACCACCTTGGAGTCCATATCCTTGCGAGTAAGAACCCAGCACTGCGCGTCTTTCCCGAAGTCAGCAAACTCCTCGAAGAAACGGTCGAAGGACCTGAGCGCCGAATCCTCGCACCTCTTCCCGATCCGACCGACGGAATTGGCAACGTGGCGAAGCGATTCGGAGATTTCCGCGCAGGCGAGGGCAAGAAGGAAAGACTCGTCGTTGGAGACGATCTTCCGAACACCCTCAAGCGCTATCGCCTCGTGCCGAATCCACAGGACGCTCTTGTCGGAAAGTGCTTGCCAGAGCAGCAGCAGCTTGGACATGAGGCCGGCGATCTCGAATGCCAACACCCCGACATTCGCTTTCTTACTCTCCTTTGCCGCCGTCGTCCTGACCGTCACGATGCCGTTGGAAACCGCCGTTTTCACTTTCAGAAGCCAGGACTCCAGTGCCATGGACAGCGAGGATGGAGGAAGAGTTGCAATAATAACTCCTATTTCTCCGGGTAGGTGCTAGCGTTTATAGTTTCAGATTCCGAATAATGGAGAGGAGGACAGGAGGTAGAAATAATTGAAGAGTGGAGATACCGCAGAGAGATAAGGATCAGAAAAGAGAGAAATATGCAGAGAGTAGGCTCGTGGGATGTTGAGAGATGTGAAAGAGAAGAAGACGAGACGCTAAAACGCAAACAAAGAAGAGAGTTTTTCTATTCTTGTTGGTATTGAGATGAAAGGAGTATCTATACAAGCGCCAGGGAATGAGATGACGCTTTTGGAATTTGGAAGTGACATTTTTTTTCCGATCGCTTTCCTAAATAAATTGTGATTAGGGAGAGGCATCGGGTCCATTTAAGGTGAGGACAAGAGAGGAGGGTAGCGACTGCACGTGTGTGATAAGGGGCCCACTCATGGGACGGTGGAGATGAGAGAGGCAAGAATCACAAATTATAAAAGTAAATAATGAAGGATATGTGGGTTCTAGGGGAGATAATGGGCAACATCCATCAAGTCACTCTCCTTTTGCCATGTGCTAGGTCAGGATTAGTCAAACTAAAGGGTAAAACTTCTTCGTAAGCATCATTCAGACATTTCAGTTGAAAATACCGGGACATCCCACTTAAAGGCAGAGTGGGTTTGGATCTCTGATGTGATGCAGAGCACTTTCACCCCAACAGAAATTACGTTCACATATCCCAAAGGGCCCCACCTCCCACTGGAGAGTCCACTTCCATATACCTAAAATACCCCTCGCTCTGTGTAGAGAAGTTTGAGCACCTGGAGGGCATTTCTGTACATCAGTTTTCACAAGGGCGATTTGACTTTTCCCAAGGCATGAAAAATCACGCATCATGCATGAACCTTGTGAATGTGAAGCCTCTGTTCTGGAATGCTAAAATTAGTCAATATGTGCTAAGATCTACAAATCGCTCAGAAACCGCGAATTCGTCTTCAACGTATCTTCTTCGAGAAAGACAGAACATTGTGACAGGCACCATGGCCTTAATCTTAAGTTGAGAGCTTCCCCCGAGTGACCAGATCCTTGTTTGCTACGGAGTATGGAAAGAGAGAGAGAGAGAGAGAGAGATGTTCGAAAGTTCTTACTTGATCGACTCTTACGAAAACCTTCAGTTACCTCAATTTTGTATGCTCATGAATCACAAGATGGTGGAGTAGCGACAAGGGGGACCGAAGGAGGTGAATCAATTCTAAAAATCTGTAAATGTTTGACTGACCCACTAACTTGAGCAGAAAAAGAGGCTGTAAATGGGTCAAAACTCTCCATAAAATACAAATCATTCAGTCCATGTGCCATGTGTTATCAAGCTTCTGGATTGAAATTGGGATCTGAATTCTCAGCCATCTCAGAGTCAGAAACAACTGATTTCTCCCCTTTCCACTACCAGAACAGTTCAGATATGGGAAGCAGGAAGATCCCCATCTGCTCGGACAACTCTCCCATGTCATTCATCTATGTAGAAACAGATACACAGATCCACCCTCCTCGAACCCAATTTGGGTGAGTGAATCAAGTCCTCCAGTGGGAGCTTCCTTCTATCCAAATATGTGAAGAGAAACGAGACTGAGCAGAAAAAAGAAAAAAAGTCATGAGGGTGTCACATTGACGACAAGCTAGACAAGCTCCACAGGACAGGTTCCGATCCATTCATCAATGGATGGATCACTTTCAGAAAGGCCTCGAATCGATTACCCGCCGGAAGACGATGGGTCCGGGTTGTCTACATTTTGGCCGCCGGAGAACCCACCAACTTGAAATCGATCCGGCGGGACTAAACTGGAGGTTTGACTAAGGCGCTGGAAGTCCGGATGGCAGACTAGAGTAGGACCGAAGTGGGCAGTCGTGTCTAAAGACGACGTTACAGGACTTTCATCGAACACTTGGCGGGTGAAATCCGAAGTAGTAGGTTGCCTTTCATCGTCGTATAAAAATCAATAAAATATAGGAATCCGCAAAAAGTAAAGCCCGTTGAGGCACTCAAACTCGATGGGGACTTAAAATTACATTACTCGGATCCCACTAGCTTCAGCAATAAGGTTTTTGTGGGGTTTATGAAGAATGATCACGGAAATGGGAGTGGGAGTGGGAGTGGGAGTGGGAGCCGACAATTGCAGCACTGGATGCTTCGGTTCATCTTTGAGGAGGAAGAAAGATGTCCGCCTTTATGCAAACAAGGCAGACTGGAGAGAAGGGATGGTCCCCACCCCGGCACCCTGCCTGAATCTCTCTGTAGAGCCGCTCGCTGATGCTTCGGTTTGCCCAACCCTTGCTTCACTCGATGGAATGTGGTGCAGGAGGAAATCATCATTTCGTCCGTGGCAGGGGAGACGTGGCATCATTTTTGTTCGCTCGCATGCATGCACAACTGCACGTGTGGCTACTTACGGGCTATGCCATGGATTCATGGAGGCCCATAGACCCGGAATGAAATTTTGCCTGGTGGGCCATCACATTCAACAGCAAACTATCTTAAATGTTTGACGGGGCCTGAAAATAGTAAGAAAATTCGCATGCGAGGGTTAATTTAGATCTGATTGAGTCTACTTAGTTGACACTTGTAAAAAGCTCGAGTTGACTTGATACTTTGGTCAAAGGAGAGAGTACAAAACAGTCTCACGCCTGTCCCGGCTATGCATAGTTGGCTTCGAGCGGATTTTTTAAACCAACCCTGCCCGCCAGATCAAGTGAAACAGCCCAAAAATCCTTTTATATGGAAACTCGTGATGAGAACTGAGAATGACAATTGGTAAAAAATTTTAAATGTTATTTTTTTTTATCAAAATTTATTTTCATAAAAATTAGTAAATGACAGGAATGTTTCTTTTACTCGTTTAATGGTAGATGGTAGGGGTGCCTCAATTTTAATCATACCTCTTTTAAAATGAATTTATTTATATTTAAATTACACACAAATTATAGATCACAAAATGTTTGTTAATTTTGATCTTAAGATCTAAGCCCCTGATCATCCTTGGCTACTAATGAGACCACTCTCAATGTCCCATAACTATCTCCCATTGATTTGCCACTTTTCGAACAGTACTCTAAAGCTACCTCTATCCAAAATGCCTTTTTTTTTTGTTTCTATCTACAAACTTTTCTTCTTTCCCTAGTCCAGTAGATCCCCTCACTCTCTTTCTCTTAGATGGTTAGTTGGTCTCAAGATCTTCATTGAGATAATTTTTATGATAACAAACACATAAGTTACTAATGATGTGTATCAAGAATACCTGTAACTCAAAAAAGCCCCAAAGGAATTTTTTTGCTAACTAACCATTCCATCGATAGAGGACTGACCAAATGACTTATATAAAGGGAAGCAAACAACTTATGTAAGAAAACACATTGACCAAACGACCTTGTAATATTGTTTGACTAAGCTAGAGAGTTCAATACAACAAGAAAGAAAAGCCAAATGAAGACAAAATAAGAAAAGAAAAAAAACGAGTAATGTGAAGAAGGTCGACTTCCAAACCCTAATTGACTGAATGATGCATGAAGAAATCTTATGAAGAAATGACGAGGTCCATGAAGTCTATAGACAAAGCAACTCACTCCAATATGATTTCACAATACTATCACACCAATCAGGGGCTGAATTTCAGTATTTAAATTTACTAGACCAAGATCAATAAAATAATCTTAAAATATAAGAACAATGATGTGTAGATTTTAAAAATTGCCACCCATTCAATCAATTCTATGTAAATGCCCCTCTCACATGCCCCAAATGAATTCAAGTCCATGCCTCCACCACTTCAAATTCTATTTAGAACAATCAATATATTTTAAAGTAATGGTACATGAAATCTAGTAAGAATCAAATTGACCAAATGAATGTTTCAAAATAAAATCACAATAAGTCATTGTTATTTTGTATGTGCATTTTAAAATCACGATTCCAATCTCCAAATGAGGTTTTAAAATAACCAATGCGCTTAGGTGTTGTTTTTACTTCAGGAGTTGAGGGAGATACATTTTGAGGTGCAATCGACTTAAAAGAGTTGAGTTCTCAATGTTTGGAAATTGAACCATTGAGCTTAGCCTTTTGTCCTTTCTGAAATCTCGATAAGTCTCACTATATTCATGAGAAAATATTTTAAATTTTTGTAATGAGTTTTTAATCGCATAGATATGTACTTATAGATTTTGAAGACCTATCTTAGCTGAATGAAAACATTCAATCTCGTTCCATAACATTTCTGGAATACATTGGCTAGTCAACTCCTGGTTAGTCGATCAATCTTCAATGGAGACTTCTTTCTCGTTTGGCTTCATTTGCATTGGTCATTCGGTCGGCTAGGCGAATGACTCTAGACATAATTTTTTTTGTCTCAACTCATTTGATTGAATTGACATCGGTTGGTCGACTTTCTTCAGTGCTTCTTTTACTTCTTGCCTTCGTGCACTTTACTCATACGGTCATCCAAGTGTATGACTTTGTTAAAAGACACCCACATGTGTAGGGGTAGCATGACTACTAAATAAGGAGAACTTCCATAGAAATGGCATAAAATTATAATTATGCAAGCTGGTGTATGTTCTTTTATGTCTTTTTCCTTTTGAATCATGTAGCCTTAAGGACATTATAGTCATTGTAAACACCTTCCCACAACTATAAATACAATCTCAAGGCATGGCGTGGATCATTCAAGTTTATTCCTCGTCTCAAATTTGGCCTTACACCTCTATCTCTTTTCCTCTTCTTTCTCTCCCTTGGTTTCTTCTCTCCTCTCTTCTCCTTCCCTTGAAATATTTTGTGTTTATGTATTGGTCCTAGAAATCAATATTATCAGAGTAGGCAAAGATATAGCATAGAATCAGATAAGAAGATGGAGAAGAAAGGGAGGAAGGAGAGGAAGAAGAAAAAGAAAAACATGGGTAACAAAACTTTGGTGTTCATTTGTAGAGAGTGAATAAATTTTTTTACTTACATTTATTGTTGTTTTTAATTTTTTGCATACATAAACTCTAAAATTTTCATTTTGTTGTAATCTATTTGCCTTATCTCTTTGTTGGTGAGGAACAAAGGGAGAGTGAAAACTCTAGTTTGGATTGTCAGAGTGGTTCCGTCCACTCTGGTTAAGTGTTGTGCTTTTCGCATCTAACAGATCGATCTATTGACTTGTATTGGATAGGCGCTTGACTCAGAACTCTGAAGTTAAGTGCGCTTGGGCAAGACTAGTACTAGGATGGGTGACCTCCTGGGAAGTCCTATTGGTTAGACGTTTGACACGGTATCAGAGCTGGGCACCACGTTCCACGTTTGAATTCCGGAGTGTAGTCATCCCGAACCCAGGAACGGTGGGTGTTAGAGTGGTTCCGTCCACTCTGGTTAAGTGTTGTGATTTCTGCATCTAACAAACCAGCCTGTTAAGTTGTATTGGCTAGGTGTTTGACTCATAACTTTGAAGTTAAGCGCACTTGGGAAAAAGTAGTACTAGGACGGGTCACCTCCTGGGAAGTCCTATTGGCTAGGCGTTTGACATGGATTTCATTGGATTTTCCACTTTTACCATAATTTTCATATAGAAAATTATATACCATTGGAAAGATCATTAATTCTAGTTTCTAAATAAAAAAAGAATTGTTACAATCATATTTTTTTAGAAAGATGAATCGACATCTGAATCAGAAAAGGTCAAACAGTAGAAAAGTTTCGAGTAACCACAAAAGACTCAACTTTATGAACTGTTTGTACCAACATTAATGAGAATTTATATTGTGAATTATATCTTAGAAGAAATCTATGTGAGTCTACTTTCTATTCCAATAATCCGTTTCTCAATTTGATCTTTCTAGAGAGAGGTATCTATGTTGGAAGAATCAAAGGTCATGTTGGTTTCCTGTTGCAAGCAAAAATTTAAATTTAAGCCAAAATTTTTGCTTAAATTTTTGAGTTAGTAATGTTGGTTAAGTTTCTTATTAGTTTTCAATATTTAGTCGATATTTGACCAACTTGAGTATCTTTCCTTAATTTTTTTTTCTTTGATCTCACATTACATTAGTTTCTTTAAGAGAAGTTTTTCCCTATATGAGTTTAGTTCCCTTTTTGACAAAGTTTAAAATTTTTGAATTAGAAAGTCTTGTTTTCTAATTCAAAATTCCAAGTATTAGTGACCTAAATCTCACCTATATGAGAAGTCCATATTTAGAAATTTTCCATTATTATGTTCCATCTCAAAACTTTCTTATTGGAGATTTTTTAAAATTTCCCTCAATTATCATGTTCATGGAGGATTTTTTTATTATCTCCCTGTTAAGTCATACTTGGTAAAAAAATTTAACTTATTTCAATACAACTGTTACAATCTCATTCTAATTACGGAGATGGTTATTCTCTTTTCCTTTAATTCCACATTACCCTTTTACTCTGTTACCTTTCTCCTACCATCCTTTTTTTTTACTCTTGTTTACCCTCTTAGGCTAACCCTTTGGCATGTTGCTTCGATTGGTCATTTTTTATATATGTGTGTTTTTAAGTCTATTGAGACCTTTTTATTGGTACCCTTTGGGTTTTTATCGCCATCTTTTGAGTGACATGCATTACCATCTTTAGTGATCATTATTACTATTCTGTTTGAGGTTGGTTAGGACTCCTACTTTATCACCCATGTTTTTTACTTTTTTAAAGTTTGTGTCCGATTGAGTTCTTATCCTTGGGACACCTTGATGGAGGAGATAATTACTAGAACTTTTTTTTTTTTTTTTGTTTCAAGTTGGGATCACTACCATTACCTCCCAGCTTGAGGGGGAGTATTGGAGAAGTATGAAGGATGAGATAGGTGATAAAATCTACCATGATGGATTTTACAAGCTGAATCAAGTTTGGTCATAATCATTTCTTTATTGATTTGATATACGTACTCTTCTTATTTTATTTGAGTAATAATTCAGATTGGAAGTTGAGTGTTGTAGTGGTTGTTCCTCCTTCTGAATTGAAATATAGGAGTTGCTATCATTTGAGAAGAATAAGTACAATCAACAATGAAAAATTCCACTTGTTATGGTAATTAAATTTTATGTGACTAGAATATCCAAGTAAGGGGGAGAATAAGATGGGAACAAGATGAAGATTACAAACAAGATGTGAAAAAAAACAAGATAAGTCAAAGTAAGACAATCAAATTTCTTTTTCAAGCACAAGTTTCTCTACTAACATTATTTGCCAGTGAAGTTATAAATATCCGTTTGTGGGGGAGTGTTAAAAGATACCTACATGTGTAGGGGTGACATGGCTGGTAAATAAGGAGAACTTCCATAGAGATGACATAAAATTATAATTCTGCAAGCTGGTGTTTGTCCTCTTATGTATTTTTCCTTTTGAACCATATAGTCGTAAGGGCATTGTAGTCATTGTAAGCACCTTCCCACAACTATAAATATAGCCTCAAGGCATGAGGTCACTCGAGCCTCTTCTTCTTGTCTTAAATTCGTCCTTATATCTCTATTTCTTTTCCTCTTCTTTCTCTCCCTTGGTATCTTCTTTTCTTTCTTCCTAGAGCAAGAGTTCTTCTATTCTCTCCTTCCCTTGGAATATTTTGTGTTTATATGTTGGCCCTCGAAATCAACATACTTTAACTCAAGACTTTTCTCTCTCAAGTTGGCCGATTGGTTTAGTTGCAGTCCAATAGTCAACTTCATCTTTGTTCTTGGACCTTTTTCTTTGCAACATTTAATCGATTAGACTCTGATGAACAATTTCCATTTCCTCCCTTCTTCCTTTTCTGGCCTATTTGTATGAGTTGTCCAATTGACTTTGACCCGATTGGATGACCTGCTTTGCTTTCTTGCTTTTCCTCTTCTACTTCACTGAAGCTTTTCTTTCTTCTACCCAATTGGATCGATGATGTTAAGTTGAACAACCTTCCTTTGCAATGTGTTTCATTTTCTTTCTCTTTTGCTTTATCTTATTTGCTCTCTCTTTCTTGAGGTTTTTCTTTCTTGGTCAAATAATGTTGTTAAGCCATTTATTACTGTGCTTTCTAGCATGAACTGTTTTCTTCCATGTTTTGTATGGGTTGTTCAGTTGATCATGTGTGTTCAAACGAGTATGCTAGTAGAAAATTCCTTAAGAGGCTTTTGAGCTGCAAGTAAATTTTAATGTACATTATTAGTATCTTAAGTTTTTGTTATGATCAAAATTATCTCAATGGGGATCTTGCTATTAGAAATTAGATGCCTTAATTCCAAGCTAATGAGAAAAATAATAATAATAATCGTGAAAGAAAGAAAAACAAACAATGAAAAAGTAACAACAAGATTTACACAACACAGGTTCGCCTCAAGGTGAGACTTCGTCCTGTCTTCTGCCGATGCAGTAATCCACTATGAAGATAAAATAGTTTAAAAGAGAAATCGCACACACTTACAGGTGTTTTTCTCTAACCTCTTGGGCTAAAACTTATGATGCTCCTTGGATGACCAAACCCTAATAGCGGCGCCCCAAATATAAAGAGGAAACTAGGGCAACCGCGATACAAGAGTAAAATTCTCAAACTATCTTTAATGAAACAACAATTAACATATTGTGGACCTGGTGGGGGTTCCGCCCCACACCCCCAGGAAGGGGGCTTCCCACTCCCTTTCAACCCCCATGACGAATTTATTACGAAGATCGATTCTCATACTGACTCAGCGTAGGGCGTTGATTAGGTTCCACAACTTAGCACTTGCGACTAACATTCTCCCACTTTTTTATGATAACAAAAGATTATAAGCGCAAGTAAGTACATAAACATAAATACAAATTTTAAAGACTCCCCTTGAGTATGATATCTATTTATTTGATCTAGACTTTCTTAGAGTCCAAAACTATGTTTGATAGCCCCTTTGAGTTATTCAATCCTATAATTCTGCTTACATTTCTCTCCCTCAGCATTTGGATATGCTTACTTCAAATTTTGTTCTCATTTTGACATCTTCAAAGTTTTTTTATAGGGAAAAAGTATATTCCCCCCATCATCATTATTAAATGACAACCAAATGTTAGGGTGACATTATGTTAAATAGGATAACTCTTTCAATAAGAGGTGGCATGATTCTGTAATTATACAAGTTGGTGTATATCTCTTTATATCTTTTTTCTCTTAAAAGGTGCAGCCCTAAGGGTATTATTGATATTGTAAACATTTTTCTACAACTATAAATACATCCCAATGAGCATAGGAAATAGCATTAAGCTCTAGCCTCTCGAGCTTCATTTATTTCTTGTAATTTGTGCCTTCTCTTCTCTCTCTCTCTCTCTCTCACAGGCTCTTCTCTCCTCTTCTACTCTCTTTCTTCTCTTCTCTCTTTCCTTTGAGATCATTTATATTTATGTGATGGCCCTAGAAATCAACATGGTACTATAAAAGGCACAAATCTAACATGGAAATGGAGAAGAAAAGCAGGAAGAAGAAAAAAAAAATGAAAAAAAGGAGTTCTTCATTTCTTTCCTCTAGTCTTCTTCTTTCCCAATTCTTATTTTTCATTGAATTATTTACTCTCCTACAAAAATTTTCTTATAAAAAATTATAAAATTTTGGAAAGATCATTGAGTCTAGTTTCCATCGCAAAATGATTTTCTTCAATCAAAGTTTTCTATGAAGAAAAATCGACATTTGAAGCTGCAAAGGTCAAGCAATAGAAAAGTTTTAAGTAGCAATAAAAAGCCTTAAATTTTTTAACTGGTTGTATAACCATGACTAAGAATTTATATAGTGGATTCTATCTCAAAATAAATCTATATGAGTCTATTTTCTATTCCAATAGATCGTTTCTCAATCCAATCTTTCTAGAGAGAGATATCCACATTGAAAGAATCAAAGGTCGTGCTGGTAGATTGTTGCATGCAAAAATTCGAACTCAAACCAATTTTTTTGCTTCAATTTTTGAGTTGATAATCTTAGTGAAGTTTGTTTTCAAACTCTAGTAATTTTTTTTACCAACTAGAGTATCTTTCCTTAAGAGCTTCCTTTCTTTGATCTCGCTCTATATTAGTTTTCATAAGAGATGTTTTTCCCTATATGAGTTTAGTTTTCTTTTAGACAAAATTTGAAAATTTTAAATTAGAAAGTCTTGTTTTCTCATTTGAAATTCTAAATATTAGTGTCCTAAAACTCCTTTATTCCAAATTTTTCTCTTGAAAATTTTCTTTTCAAATTGATCAAGTTGTGTTAATATTACCTTATACGAGAATTTTATTTTTAGAAAGTTTCCATTATTATATTCTATCTCAAAACTTTCATATTAGTTTAATTTTTCCCTCAATCATCATGTTTAGAGAGGAATTACATTTTTATCTCCCTATTGAGTCAACTTGGTTACTTTTATCCATCTATTGGTCTAAAAGCGCCTCATTGTTACTTGGAAGTATGAAGACCTACATTGTCCACCTCCTTTCATTTAAAGTATGAGAGCTACTATATTTTTATTCACTCCCTTAATTCCTCAAAATACTTTCCTCGATTAGTGTTTTTTAAATCACTTCAGAGCAATGCCTATGGACCCACTACCTGTAAAGATAGTATGAGTGTGCACAACATCCAACTCAATTCAATTCTTTTTTTGCCAAGTTGTATACCCAAGTGGTATTTTGAGTTACCCTTAAAAAGTGTGTAGACTCTTTTTATGCCCTCAAATGGGCGATACTGTCTTTAATTTGAGTGCCCATTTTAGACTGGAGTTGGAGTTCTATCATTGGGCTAGGGGTGATTTTTTTTCTCTCACCTTTATTTTGTGCAAGTTGGGTATCTTAGTAAAGAATAAAGAGATCCCCAGTTTGAGGGGAGACGTAGAAAAAGAAGTACAAGAAAGAGGACCATGAGTGAAAAAATAGGTTGACAATAGGTTTTGGCTGGAATAGTTGATCCTTTGTTGGCGTTTTTTCCTTATCTGGCTCGTATCTTTGCTGGAAATGGATCAAATGGATTTTCATGGTGTTTCGCTATTGCATTGTTGTCTATTCCAAGTTTGGCTGACTGATTTACTAAACTAATTCTAATTCCGCTCTATTTGGCACAGTGGGGGAAGAAGAAGACTTTGTTTCCATTTTATTAAATTCGTCGAGCCGAGTATCTTTCCGTTTTTGTTCTTTGGTTTGTCAGGTTAGTTGTCATCTCTGTTCGGAGGGTTCTGCATTGCTATTTTTCGGAAGTTGTTGTTCTTTGCTAGCCCTTCCATACCGAGTTGGGGGGAATTATCACTCCGCCATCTTGTTGCCATTTCGTGAAGACGACTCTGTTTTCTGCTGTGCTCAACAATCACCAACACCACTGACTTGCCATTTCTGGAAGTTGTTGTTCTTTGCTGGCCCTTCCATACTGAGCTGGGCAGAATTATCTCTCTGCCATCTTGTTGCCGTTTCTGGTAGACAATTCGGTTCTCTGTTGTGCTTAGCAATCACCAGCACCACTAAGTTGCCATTTCTAGACAAAGGTTGTTTCCACCAAGTCCATTATAGTTTCAGTGTTGGGGAAGAATATCATTGTAGCTGAATTATATTTTCCTAAGTTAGGAAAATTTTGATCGAGTGCTGATGCAACCCAACCCAGACTGGGCCGCGTTAACCTAGCAAACCCGCCAAACCGAGGTTGCTTCTGTTTCACCGAGTTAACTCGGTTCAGGTCAACCTAACTCAGCCTACTTGTTTTCTGCCTCGGTTATACATGTTCAAGTCCCTAGTTTTACATATATTTCTTCTGTGACTTGGTAATATTAGTCTACTATTTGAGTTGGTTCTCTATCTCCGGCTGAATTATTATCTTGGATTATTACATGGTTCCAACATACTATTTTTTGCAACTTCCTTATTTACTGATGGACTCGCTGCGGACTATTTTATGTGTCCTTAGTACTTTTAAAGACTTTCATTATTTACAGATTATCTACTGCTATACTACTACAAATTTGGTAGATGCTATTTGGGCATTGACCCATTTCCGCTACTGCTATTGTGTGTCTTTGGTTGAGACATTATTTCTGAAGAAAAACTCCTCGGTTGTTGGCCTTGGGTTCATTATTTGCTGACTATTGTCGGCATTGGTTCGTCTGATGCAGAATTTGAATTTCTTAGAAAAATAAAGCACATGGTGGCCTCAACATCTTATCTTTCTCTTTACCCATTACCCATTGGTTATTTGGCGACATTTCTCCTACCATCCTTTATTATGTGTGTGTGTGTGTGTGTGTGTGTGGTGTTTTAAGTCCATTGAGACTTTTTATATGTATCCGTGGGTCTTTTATCGTCGTCTTATTAATGAGAGGCCTTACCCATTTATTTAAGTCCATTGAGACTTTTTATATGTATTCGTGGGTCTTTTATCGCCGTCATCTTGTTAATGATAGGCATTACCCATTTATCACCCATTTCTACTTTTGAAAGTCGGTGCCCGGGTTTGGACACCATGGTGGAGGAGCTTATTACTACATCTGTGTTATTTGGTTCAAGTTGTCATCACTACCATTACCTCCCAGCTTCAGGGGGAGAAGTAGAAGAAGAAGTACAAGAAATAAGTATTTTATTTCATATGTTGTGGTAAGTTTTTTATATGACCAAAATATTCAAGAAGGGGGGGAGCACAAAAGAAGAAGTTTTTCCATCTATGAAGAATTGTATTTGTCAAAAAAAAATTTCAACAAAAGAAAATTGAAGACCAAGAATCATTTTCATTACAAGTTGAAGTTATAAACTCCACCTTAAGGGGGAGTGTTGAAGAGTAAATATGGAGGAGTCTTACATGACTCTCTCAATAAGAAGTCTTACAGAGCCACAATTATTATGGGAGGAAGTCTCACAGAAGAGTTTCAGTTTAAAGGTGTTTTAGTTATGTTAGTCTTCTATTTATGTTGAGTTATTTAATTATGCTAGGACTTATCTTTAAGTGTTAGAGTTTGGGTGTAATTGGAACATTAGTAGTTTAATTGTAATTGGATTCTACTACTTTTCTCTATTATAAATAGGGGTTCATGTACTCTGATTACAAAAAGTCAACGAAGTTTTTCTCTTTTTCATAAATTCAACAACCAATAAGGTGACGTTACAAACGCCAGCTTGAGGGAGAGAGTTAAAAGATACCCACATGTGTATGGTGGGAACTCCTAGAGTGTGGTATGAAAGATTAAATAAAATTTTAGAGAAAAAAACGTTATAAGAGAGGTGGCATAGATAAAACTCTATTTACTAAGAAACATGTTCAAAATTTGATTATCGTTTAAATTTATGTGGATGATTTTATCTTTGGTTCTACAAACCCCTCTCAATATCAAGAATTTGCTAGTGTAATGAAGAATGAGTTTGAATTGAGTTTAATGGGTGAACGCACATTCTTCCTTGGATTTCATGTAATACAAACTGAAAATAGAACTTTTATAAATCTGTCCAAATACACTAAATGATTGCTTAAGAGATTCAATACTGAAAATATTAAGTCAATTAACACACCCATGAGTTTGTCCTTGAAACTTGACTCGGACAACTTAGGTAAGGCCATCGAACAAAAACTCTATAGAAGCATGATAAGATCCATACTTTACCTATCAGCCAATAGATCTAACATAATATTTTTGGTAAGCCTATGCTAGATTTCAATATGACCCTAGAGAATCTCACTTAATAGATGTGAAAATAAATTTCCATTAACTACTTCGAACACCAACTTAGGACCTTTGGTACTCAAACTCATCAGCCATTGATCTTGTAGGTTACTCCCATGTCGATTTTGTAGGATGTAAAATTGACAAAAAGAGTACGAGTGGAAGCTACCAATTACTAGAAAATATGTTTGTCTCTTGGTTTTCCAAAAAATAACATTCAATTGCTACCACCAAGGTTGAACACATAGCCTATGGAATTTGTTGTGCTCAACTTCTTTGAATGAAACAACAACTAGATGATTATGTCTTAAAGCAAAGTGAAATTCTAGTCCGTTGTGACAATAGGGGCGTCATAAGTCTAACTAAGAACCCAGTTCACCACTCTAAATCAAAACATATAGAAATAAGACATCACTTCAACAGAGAGTTGATTCAAAGTAAAGTAATTAGAATTGAAATTGTTCATTCTAAAAATCAATTAGCGGACATTTTCAAAAAGCTATTAGGATTTAGTTGGTTCTCTAATCTTCGAGGAGAACTAGGCACTAACAACTCACCTTGATTTGCCTAGGTTGATAAAATTGAGCTTAAAAGACTCATCCCATGAAATTAGTGCCATAAGAGTGAAGTGGAAACCAAAAGATTACATTTTGATTACTCTGCAATGGGAAACCAAAATACTATATTTTAGTCACTCTGCAATGGGATTTGATCGATCAATGCATATTGATCAACTTAAGCAATTGATCGATCAATC
Organism: Aristolochia californica; assembly: GCF_029961685.1. Lineage (NCBI taxonomy): Eukaryota > Viridiplantae > Streptophyta > Magnoliopsida > Piperales > Aristolochiaceae > Aristolochia > Aristolochia californica. The sequence goes on from NW_027182257.1 coordinate 34,783,828, forward strand.
GAGAAAAAATGATCAATCATTCACGATGTCAAATGAGAAGTTGAAAATTTTTAAGCAACATCTCACTTTAGTTTTTAATTCCAAACTCTGAACCCTAACATATGTTACCTTTTAGAGCTATTTTCCTTCAATTCCTTTCGATTTTAGATGTGTCCCATCTTTATATCCGAAAAAGACACCATTTTTCTTCACTTTAAGCTCCTCACCTCCACCAACTCAATTTTCAAGATGGTTTGCACAAATTTTATGGCAAACAAACGTTCTCCATCCAAGAAATAAGTTACATGTGAGGAAATGCCCAATTGGAGGGAACACTTACGCACACATCATCAATAGTTTAAGTAATTTCAACATTCTTTCCAAGAGCATTGCGGAACTAAGCCAAGTAGATTTTGGAATTTTGTGGGTGGAAAATTAAAGATTTTGAGGATTTTTTCCTCTTGTACATTTGGGCATTAGAGAGAGAAGAAGTTTTTACCCTATGTTGGTAAAAGTCTTCTACTCTAATTTGGAAGTAGAGGAACTTTCTTGTAGCAATTTGAGGATAACCTCCTATGTGAAGAAGACCATAGTATCAATTTAGTCCATATAGTTGAATGACCTATTAGGGACTACCTTCATAGGCATGACAAGATACGTGAAGAAGAACAAGTCAATTGACCTCCATAGTGACTTTTCTTAAAACATTCAGGACTCTATTCAGTTAGTGTTTGGGAAGATAGCGGGAAGCTCGTACGAAGTAAAAATAAAGGACCTCACTATAACATAGAGAGTCATCATAGTGATTGTCAAACATGTCTTCAACCCGAGGAAGGGGACATTTTTTTTACTACAACTGACATCTTTTGGATGTGGGCCATTACATAGGTCCACCTCAATTTTGGATGCTTCATGGCAAGCAAGATGATGGATATCGCCTCGAGTTCACGAGCGGATAGCCTGCCATTTGCTCAACTGATCACCACCATCCTATGACATTGCAGAATTGACCTCATCGACGAGGAGAGCATGCACATCACGAGGAAGATGCCGATCGATGGAACAAAGGATAGCAAGTTTGGCTTTGCCAAGTGGAGAGGCCAGTGGGTTCAGAAGAAGCTTATTGGGAAGGAGGCCCAACAATTTGAGTTCGCAAAAAGGAAGAGGATTGGAACAACATCCTCCTCTTCGTCCCGATTGAAGGAGTTAGAGGAACGTGCAAGCCAGTTAGGCAGCTATTCTTGCTACTTAAGAATAGCTAAAGATGGGCCAAGATGAGCTATGAGAGAGTCAAAGGAGGATTGAGAGCATGCTCGATATTCTCATCAATCGTTCATGGAATCCCAATCGATATTTTTGATATTTTTTACGGGGTATTAAGTTTCTCCATCATGGAATCCCAATCACAAATATTTTTGATTATTTTGACGGGGTATTAAGTTCCTCCGTCATGGAATCCCAACCGCAAATATTTTTTATATTTTTGACGGGGTATTAAGTTCCTCCGTTATGGAATCTCAACCACAAATATTTTTGACGGGGACAAATAAATAATGGTATGAGGTCACCTCTTCTTCAATAATAATGTCTCATCAAAAGAGACAATAGCAGCAACTGAAATGGGCTTCGGCCCATATAACACAAACCAAAATAATCTTTGTAAAATTAACCCATGAAATAATCTAATGCTCATATATATACCAAATAATATGCTGACCAAGGAATAATCTGTCAATTCTTCAAAATAATAATCCAGCCAAAGAAAAATTTATTGAGTCGCATCGAGTCAATATTTTTGAGTCGTTGTAGAAATATATATAAGTTTTGGCCCAAACTCGTATACTTAGGCAGAAATTATGTGGACCATGTCTGAGTTGACTCGGTCCGAGTTGGCCTAGGTTGACTCTATTAGGATCAGAATAGAGCTCAAGCGTTCAACCAGTGCTGGGAACTCGGCCGGTCCAAGTTGGCACAGAATAGGCTCGGCTCGGATTTAATAAATCATGTTTCCTAAGGGGGGGTTAGTCAACTTAAAGGACGAGATGATATTCAACCGCATAACGCCCTTCAACACGTGAAGTCGTTAGTGGAGTGCAGATGAAGCTTCATCTCAATGCAGGGGATGAAGGGGTCCTTCATCTCCACAGTTTAATTTCAATCATCTCGAAGAAGGCCTTGTTTGATCTTCTTTGAGTTGAAGGACGTGCGACGCTGGCTTTTTCCCCTCTCTATCCTCGCACCCCCCCCATCCCCTCCCCCCCCCCCCCCCCCCCCCCCTCGTGCGTCGTCATTTCTTTTTTTTTCTTCCTCTCTCCCGTACTCCCTCTCTCGTCTCCTTGCGCCCTTGACGTCGCTACTGCCATAAAATCGATCGGATTTTCATCTCCGGCCACCGTCTCAGCTCCCTCTCTCCTCCAGCCTTATCTCTCAGTTTTCTATCTGCTTCGCCCTCTCTCTCTTGCGCCCCCTCTCTCGTCTCCTTGACTCCCTCTCTTCTCTCGGACTCGCTCTCTCTCGCTTCTCTCTATCTTATCCCTCCCGACCTCCCTTTCTTCTCTATCTTCTCCCTCTTGTCCCCTTTCGGCCTCCCACTCCCTTCTCTCTCTGGCTATTCTCCTTTCCCCCGAAAATACCTTCCAATTTCATTCGATTTCCCCGTTTCCATTTCGATTTTCATCGATTTTGGACATTTGGGCATCAATTACTTAATTTCTACTTCGATTAGGCATCGATTTCACCCTTTGGCTTCGGTTTTCCCCAAATTTTAGAAGGTATGACTAAACCCTAATTTTTTTCATTAAAATTAGTGTTTTATTTGATTTAAATTTATTTTCAGTGCCTAATTGGGGGTTATTTGTTCATTATTGTGGGATTTAGGGTTACAGTTTATAGTCTAAATTATTGATTCTTTATGGATTATTTTTAGGGTTTGTTGCTCGGTATTTAAGGGTCCTGTAATTAGGGTTTAAGGGGGTTTAGGGTTTTTAAGGTTTTGGGTGTTTTGTGTTTTTAAGCTCTAGGGTTTTTTGGGTTTAGGGTTTGGAATTAGGGTTTAAGGTTTAGGGCTTTTAAGGTATTAAGTTCTGGAATTAGTTTTTAGGGTTTAGAGTTTAGTAGGTGATAGGGTTTAGGGTTTGATGGTTTAGGTTTTTTTTTATGGTTTGTGTTTCCGTGATGGGTAAAGGTTTTCCGATAAAGTTTTTTCCATGAGGACCGTCTCGGATTTAGATTATACATGGCTGCAAGAAGGCAACCAAGTGGTCAACCATATGACATTTGGACCTTCGAGGACGATAGAAAAATGCTCGATCTCTTGGTCGAGCAGGTTAATTTAGGGAACAAGTTGCCTAACGGGGTATGGAAGCATGAGGTATATATGGTTTCGGGTTTGGGGTTTCACTATAGGGTTTGATGGTTATGGTTTAGGGTTTCACTTTAGGGTTTGATGGTTATGGTTTAGGTTTTATTAAGGGTTTTTAGTCTAATTCAAACAAGGTTGAGTCGCCTATACGGGCATCCATTAGCCAACGAAACCTGACCCCCATCACTGATGAGGTACAATTCATAGTGACTGCAAAGTTATATGGGGCTCTACCAGGGGTCTTCGGTGAATTTGGACTTTATGTGTGTGTGTTCTCATTGTTTAGTGCATATGCAGTAGTGAAAATAATTTGATTAATTTTGAAATGTGTGAGAATGTTGTTGAGAATTTTTTAAGTGCTATGGAATATTTTTGCCATGTGGTGAAGAAATTCGGGTATTATACATATCCACCACATGGTATTTTTTTTATGGTTTGTATTTTCGTGACGTGTAAAGGTTGTCTGGTAAAGTTTTTTTCATGAGGACCGTCTCGGATTTAGATTATACATTGCTGCAAGAAGACGACCAAGTCGTCGAACATATGATATTTGGACATTCGATGATGATTGCAAAATGCTCGATCTCTTGGTCGAGCAGGTCAATCTAGGGAACAAGTTGCCTAACGGGGTGTGGAAGCATGATGTATACATGGACTGTGTAAATAAGTTCAATGAAGACACAGTCATGAAAAAAACTGTATAGTAGGTGAAGAATCAAACAAGAGCATGGAAGCAAACATACCAAACGGTAATGAGTTGTATCAACACTAGTGGGTTTGGTTGGAATGTAACCACACAATGAGTTACTGCATGTACTTCTGTATGGCTTGATTACATAAAGGTCAGTAAATCATGATGTACTATAAAATATTTTTTATGTTTTCCGTGTTAGTATAACTCTATTCCAAGACGTATAAATGATGTTTTATTCTTGTAGGAGCATAAAGATGTTGAGAAGTACAGACGTGAAGGCTGCCCCCTGTACGACAAATTAGTTATGGTGGTGGGAAACACAATAGCGGTAGGGTCAGGAGGTGCAACCTTTGTAGATCAGGGCGATGAGGTGATCTGTGAATCAGAACATGTCCCGATGGATGAGCCAGAGGATGTTGATATAGTTAGGGATACTCCATCACCATTATTAAGCATGGATGAGTCTCTAGGTAATCAATCTGAAAGAAGTAAGCGGTCATCTTCAAGTCGTCGTAGAAAGAGAACCGAAATGCCCGATGATGACACTAGAAGATTCTTTGATGCAATAGATTTAATTGCTAAGATATTTGAGAATTTCATGATAAAAGACGCTATTGAAAGAGATTGGGTCAAAGCCCTCAGGGAAATCGCGGACTTGCCTACAGAATTGAAGTTTCGCGCTCCTTCATGGTTGGATACGCCAAGTAAGAAGGTCATGTTTACGGAGATGACAGTGGAAGAGCAGGTCGAGTGGCTTAAATTTTGTTTTGAAAACTAATTGTAATGCGTTATAAATACACTATTCTTTTGGACTATTGTTATGTATTAGGTATGATATTTGAATTATGATGTTGCAAGACTTATTACTATGGTTTGTATTTAAATTTGATATGTTTTTGTGTTTATATATTGCATGGATGAATATGGTAGATAAGTATGGATGTGGACAATTAAATGAATATGGTTGCATAGGGATGTGATCGAATGTAGGATGTGGGAAGGTGGATGAATATGGTTGTTTATAGGTGTGATTGAAAATAGGTTATGATTGAAGATTGATGTTTACTTGTGTTTATGACTTTTAGGCGATTGACTTTGTGGATTTCCATGGATACTATGACAGACGATAAAAAGTTTGCAACTATGGTTGCATTCACAACTTTGTTGATCGCCATGGGAAGGTACTATTTGTACCATTGCAACAGACGTGTACCACGTTCTTGTGGGATGAATGGTCCATTGTATTTGCAAAAGGCACTAGACAAATCACCAGTTAAATTTCGAAAAGTTTACAGGATGAACCAACTGGTATATCACAAATTGGTAGATATACTTACTAGTAAAGGGTTTTTATCAGCCACAAAAACCATATCAGTTGAAGAACAACTTGCATATTTCCTCCTAACTGTTGGTCAAGGACAAGCGTATAGTGTCACAACAGAGATGTTTGATAGATCAAACTGGACCATAAGTAAGTATTTCAACAAGGTGTTGGATGCAATCCTCAAACTTCACTTTGATTACGTCAAACGGCCTTCGGAACGCATAGACTCGAAGATTTTAACCAATTCAATGTTTTATCCCTACTTCAAGGTAACATCACTTCCTATAACTAAATAATTTTAGATTATTATACAAAGTTAGCCAATATTAATTGAAAATGTATAATTAGGATTGTATTGGAGCTATTGATGGAACTCATATCAAAACCAACATTCCACTTGAAGATCAACCAAGATTTTGGAATAGAAAAAGCTATCTCTCACAAAATGTGATGGCATCATGTTCATTTGATATGCAATTCACTTATGTACTTGCTGGAAGGGAGGGGTCAGCAGTTGATTCCCGTGTACTGAAGTACGCATTGACTCGTCGAGATAAAATCTTTGTACCTGAAGGTAAGTAATATATTTTTATGCAGTCATTTTTTATCTATTTTATCTTCAATTATTTTATGTGGTATATAATTTCTATTATAGGAAAATATTATCTAGTCGATGCGGGTTATGCAAATCCTCCGGGATTTTTGGCTCCATATCGAGGAACCCGATATCATCTGCAAGAATTTGGAGATAATATTCCTAGAAATAGAAAAGAATTATTCAACCGAAGACATTCATCTTTACAAAATATTATTGAGCGAACTTTTGGTGCTTTAAAAGCTCGATTTCAAATGTTAAAAGGTACTCCTCCATTTTCTTTTAAGATCCAGGTGAAAATTATACATGCTTGTTGCATATTACATAATTATATACGTGCAAAAGATTATGATGATATATTTGAAGATGAAGATGATGATTCAGGTGGCGCTCGGTGGAGGAGGTGATGCGGTCCAATTAGGTGCAATGGATGATACAGATAGCGACGATTGCGATGATCTTGAGGATGTGGGTAGCCAAGTAACAAGCATTCGGAGGTAGAGTGCATTAGAATCCACAAGAGCCGCACAATTTCCAGATGCCATATCAACTTCTATGTGGAACGATAAATGATGGTTGTATCTTATTACTTTTGAACATGCGTCATTTATGTATTAAACTTGTCACTTGTTGATTTTAATATTAAAGGCAATAATTCGTTATTTGAATAATTTTTTTTAGGTTATTAATAAAGTTGTATATGTATTTATTTATTATTATTTTTAATTTTATTATTATATTAAACTTCATTATTTAAGTCTCTGGTAAATAAAATATAATTAAAGTATGCATTTTATTAATTAATTACTTTTAATTTTGTCAAAATATATTATTAATTAATACCATGCAAAAAATTATCTTATGTTATTAATATAATACTTTTTATTCATTAATCATATTTTTTTTTATTAACTCTATTGTATTAGTGATTTAATAGTGGTAATTAAAATATTGTTAACTTAAACACTTGGTTTAATTAACTTATTTTTATAATTAATAAAATCAATGGTTTTAAATTTCGAAGATGAAGATGAACTTGTCCACACTAACACCCATTTCAAAGATGAAGATCATGTAGATGCATAAGATGAAGATCAAGATCAAGATCAAGATCAAATTTCCAGTTTGTTGACTAACTCCCCCTAAGTTAGGAAACATGAAATCGACAAGTCGTCGTCTTTTGCCCCACTTTCGAAAAGAGCGGAAAACCATAGGGAAAAAAATCAATCCAGCATATTAATTGGCAACAACAATGGAGAGGAGTTTCTGAAAAATCTTTCTGAAGATAGCCAACAGCAGAAGGAAGCTTTTTGACAACAGCAGCAGTGGCAGCAGAACGTCTTCTTCCCCAACATCGAAGCTGTAATGGACTCGCCGGAAACAACCTTCATCTAGAAACGAAAACTCAATGGTGTGGTGATTTATGAGCACAACGGAGAACTGAGTTGTCTTCTAGAAACAACAACAAGATGGCAGAGAGATAATTTCGCCCAGCTCGGTATGAAAGGCCTAGTTGTCTTCTCTGACAATGGCAACGGGATAACAGAGTACCAAAGACTTCGGACGACAACATGTAATGAGCTTCAAGTTGACAAATCGGGACCTTCCGAAAATAAACAGAGAAATTCGCCAAGTCCTTTGGCACCAAGGTCTCTGCGGAGAATTTAGCCATGAGGTGGGAGATTTTCTCATCTACTATAAGCCGAGAGACGAGGTATTCACTCTTTCGCTGATGGGTAGATAATTCTTACAAAATCCGTAAGAGTGATTCAATAGGTTAGACGCATCCCATGCATGCGGTTGCAGCATTGAGAAAGATAACATCCCGTCAACGGAAGAAGATGATAAACAGAGACGGCCGAATAGCAAGGTCATCTTCTTCAACAAGAAGAGTAATGGTAATACTGCGCACGATAGAGCACATACCAGCAATGGAGAACAAACTCTAAAAACTGAATTCTAAGGTGGATGTCAGAGAGAACAGGATGGTGGATGATACGGTTTAATCAAAACACAAATGCCAAAAAAAAAAAAAAAAAGGTATGAAACTAAGAAATAAAAGAGAGAAAAAAATATTTTTTAAACCTAAACGGAGGAGAATGAAACTTGAAAAACCATAATCGAAATCCTGAAAATCAAAGATCTGATACTATGTTGATTTTCAGGACTCCATGGATTTAGTTCATGGAGAAAAAGAAAAAGGAACTCATTAGGAGAAAACTGGAGGAAGAATGGGTTATGGACTTGATGATCCTAACCCTCCCCCTGAAGCTCTATTTATAGATTAATGAAACTACTGCATTACAAGAATACTACCCCTAAACTTAAGGTTTAGGGTTTTAACCCTGAAACTTTAATCTAATTACATCAATGTCATCTCTATGAGATGACCCTCTATTTACCATCCTGCCATCATTGTATGTGGGCCTATGGGCCTTCTCCTTGATCTATGGGTCTTGAGTCTGTCTTCTATATCTCTTGGATGCATGGGTCTTCCTTGGTTTTATGGGCTTGGGCCCATCTTCTAATATACTTGGATATGTGGGCATTCCTTGGTTGTGTGGGCTTGGGCCCTATCTTCCAACACTCCACCTCAAACTGGGGGTGAGAGAATAACATGAACTCTCAGCTTACTACAAATGATGTATACATTTTTTTTATATAAAATGGCACATCTTCCAATATGCATTCATCTTCCAACAACCTTATTACCAAAATATTAAACGATAATTCTATAATTTTAATTTTATAACATGAAAGCCAACAAAACTCAACATCCGCTCCTACTACAACTTAACATATGTTATATATGAAATTATTTTGATTTATCTTTATTTTTTAAAGAAATTTGAAGATGGAGGCTGATGTCACCCTTATCATGCGCATCATCCAATAAAGAGGGACTGCCTTTCTCTCAAACCCCTAAAACAAAAATCAAGATGGAAAAAAAGGGAGGTGAGACCTTCCCTCCCGTCCCTCACATGGCTTAACTAAAGTGAATGCAAGGATATGGAATGAGAAAGGAATGCAGAGATTTTGCAAAGTGTGCTCTCTTTTTCTCAAAATATCCCTTAGGAAGGATTTTCAAATAATTGAGAATAAATGCTATTGAATTTATGGAAATGAGAAAAACTTCATTGACTTTTTGTTATTAGAGTACATGAACACCTATATAAAATAGAGGAAAGTAATAAAGTCCAATTACAATTAAACTACCATTGTCTCAACCTAAACTCTAACACTTAAAGATAAGTCATAGTTTAATTAAATAATTCAACATAAATAAAAGACTAACATAACTAAAACACATTTAAACTAAAATTCTTCTATAAGACCTCCTTCCTTAATAATTTTGCCTTTGTAAGACTTTTTATTATGAGAGTCATGTAAGATGCTTCCATATCTTCTCTTCAATACTTCTCTACAATGAGAAGTATTCTTAGTTTTCAATTTTCTTTTGCTACAAAAATTTCTTCATAGATGCAAAAAATTCACCTTCGTGCTCCCCATTTCTTGAATATTTTTGTCATATTAAAATTACCGTAACATATAAAATACTTATTTCTTGTACTTCTTGTATTTCTCCTCCTCAAGTTGGGAGGTAATGGCAATGATCCCAACTTGCACCAAATAGTATGTTGGAACCGAGTAATAATCCAAGATAATAATTCAGTCGGAGATAGAGAACCTAGTCAACCCGACTCAAATATCTGACCTATATTGCCGAGTGTCGGGAGGAATCGGCATAAAACTTGGAACCTGAACCCGTATATCGAGGCAAAAAAACAAGTGGATCGAGTCAAGTTGACTCGATCATGAACATAACCAGTAAGTAGCCTCGGGTTGACAATAGATCTTCTTCCCCTTGGTGCCAAACAGAGCGGCTGTCTTCTTCCCTGTGACGTTGGCTCCCGTATAGCACGGGGCAACAGAAAAAGAAAAAAAAAACTCGCCAAACTGGTGCGGCTCGGTTTCAAGTGGCACCAAAACAATCTAGCCGAGAGATCTTGAAGACAGAAATGGAAACTTTCCAAACAGGAAATTTCTGTAATTTGTTGTCAACCAGCAAAGAGGCAGAGAGACTTATGAAAACAACGACGAGAATCGAAAAAATCTCGAAGATGAGTAATAGGACTTTCGAATAACTTCTGGATCGGGCTGACAACAGAGAAGATACGATTCTATCTTTGGAAGGTAGCAGAGGAGATGAGCCAGAGATAACCAAGAAAAAACCATTCCATAATCTGAATAGCAGTTACGTACTAGAAATCATCAATAACTTGCTGGAAAAAAAAGTATCAAACAAAAATGTCCCAATATCAATAAGTAAGACTTTCCTTAATTCAACAACGTGACCTATTGGATACAAACACGCATCTTGCTGTAAACTTTCCAAAATGATAGTTGCGTGCAAGAACTCCTCAAAACCAGTAGTGTGCAAAAAAACTTCCTTTCTGAATCTCGAAAGAACCAATGATTAGTTTTTGAATCACTTGTTGCATCCAACAGGGGGGCATCATGATTCTCAAATCACTTTCTGGATTACGAAAGTTTCTCAGTAGTTACTATCGTATCTTGATTTCCAACAAGGTAACAACAAGTCTTGTTAGAATTCCGAACAACATATATATTATCGGAGGGGCAACAATGAGCAATCTCGGACAACAATCACAATAGGAGATTTATGAGAAGATTAGAGACATCAGGTAATATTTTCAAAGTCGATTCTCAGAATAAAACTCTGTCAATATATAATATACAATATTAAAAGCTCAGTAATGAAAGGAAAAAAAAAGTTAAATACAAACCTAAACTGCTAGAGATAATAGATCAGAAAAAGGTTTACATTATCTTTGTGGGTTGACCAAGTCAACTCATAGAACCTGCTCTGATACCATGTTGAATTTATAGAAAAGAGAAAAACTTCATTGACTTTTTGTAATCAGAGTACATGAACCCCTATTCATAATAGAGGAAAGTAGTAGAGTCCAATTACAATTAAACTACCCTTGTTCCAATTACACCCAAACTCTAACACTTAAAGATAAGTCCTAACTTAATTAAATAACCCAACATAAATAGAAAATCAACATAACTAAAATACCTTTAAATTGAAACTCTTCTATGAAACTTCCTTCCATAATAATTTTGGCTTTATAAGACTTTTTATTGTGAGAGTCATGTAAGAGGCTTCTATATCTTCTCTTCAACAAATATAAGTAGTTATGCCAATAAAATCTCATTAAGTTCTCAATGGGAGGTTTGGTGGGGGTATTTTTAAGTTCCCCAACCTAAACTAACCATATTTTACCCATTTACAAAAAAGTTGATTTTACATTGATCAATCAGTATAAAGTGTTTGATCAATCAATCATGTGTATTGGATACTTTTTTTTTGTCAGAATATGATTTATTAATTGATGGTATGATCGATCAATATCTTCCTGTTGGTTCTAACATTTTAAGTTGATCGATCAATGTAGTTGATATGATTGATCAATCAGAATTTCCATTGACAATGCATATCAAGTATGACCGATCAATCAAATTTCCCACCGAGAATGCATAACAAGTATCATGAGAATATTTTATCAAAATTCCCACTGAATGTCATGGGAATATTTTATCATAAGTGATTCTAACATGTATGAAATGTTTATATGCTATGATAAAAACATGTTTGAATGCAAAATATATCTTAAAGCTTCAAAATTTGCTTTGTGTCTCAAGTTTTGGAAGTATTGGATTGCTCTCTTACATAGATTGAGTTTTGATATTTCTCAATGATTCCTAAACTCTTCAATTTTTCTTCTTCCTCTAAGGGCAACGTCTTCAAAAGTGCTTTGACATTCCATGGAGCTTGAGGTCTTTGAGAAGCTTGTGTTTATTCCATGCTTAGACCTTTGAATTTTGTGTCTCTTGAAGGAAATGTATCTTAAATACTAGAATTGCAATTGTTAGCTCAATTAAGTTTTGTTATTATAAAAATGAAGAAGAGAGTCAATGCTTAGTCAACTATCTCCCCCCTTTTTATGATGACAAAACCTAATGTCGAAAAAATTAAAAATATAACATCCCTAAAAGTTGGAGCTATGTAGACTATAAAATTTTTGGGAAATAACTCGTTAATCTATGCATATTTGATTTCACATTTAAGCTTTGATTTTTCTATTTTTAGTGTGTCTTAACTATCTTTTCTTCTCTCCCCCTTTTTATCAATCTCAAAAAGATGTGCAATGTCAATTGTGAGTAAAAAGTTGGCTCAAAGGCCTATAATATATATAGAATACAAAATTTACAAAAAAAAAATTGTAATTACAAGTGCTTAAGGGAAAGATACAAGCAAACCAAACAACTATAAGTACAAAGAGAGTTGGGCCGGTAAAAAGTAGGTTGGAAGACTACTTTTGAGGTGGAGGTGGCAGTATACCCCGTAAAAAATATCAAAAATATTTACGGTTTAGATTCCATGATGGAGAAACTTAATACCCCATGTCAACAGTTAGAATTCCATGACGGAAAAACTTATTATTACATTATTACATTTATGTTACCACCATCCCCCCCCCCCCCCCCCCCCCCCCCCCCCCCTCCCATTAATGTCATATATTACTCTACCACTTGAGAGTCGTTGTCCTGTAGAGGGATACGGTGGTGGAGGTGGACACTTTAAAGCAATGCCGATAGACACAATACCTACGAAAGACAGAGTGTGCTCTAAATTGAGCATGAGTTAAGACTAGAGTATAGAGCAATATCTTAGCAGTTAGGAGTGATTTACTCTCACTGATATTATGCCAACTGGGCCTCATGAATGAGAGCACCAGCGTGAGAGGGAGTGTTGGAAAATGAAATCATATTGGAATATGTGCTATTTTATAAAAAAAAAAATTTTATATATTATTTGCTGCAAGCTGAGAGTTCATGTTGTTCTCTCACCCCCAGTTTGAGGGGGAGTTGTGAAAGATAGGGCCTAAGCCCACATGACCAAGGAAGACCCACATATCCAAGTGCATTAGAAGATGAGCCCAAACCCATAAGACTACGAAAGACTCATGCATCCAAAATATATAAAAACGGACTCAAAACCCACAAATCAAGGAGAAATCCCATAGGCCCACGTACAATGATGGCAAGATAGTAAATAGAAGGTCATCTCATAAAGATAATATTGATGTAATTAAATTAAAGCATCAAGGTTAAAACCTTAAACCATAAGTTGATGGATATTATTATAATACAATAATTTTATTAATATATAAATAGAGCTTCAAGGGGAAGGTTAGGTTCATCAACTCCATAACCCATTCATTCTCGTATTCTCCCCAACCATTTTTTCTCTAACTCCATCTCGGACCCGAGGGGTGAAACCTAAAACCCAAACCCGGAGTTTTTGGGTCGGATCAGATCCGATTCCCTATAAAACCCAACCCAAAACCCACCACTACTTACCAGGCACTGCAATAAAAGTATCTGGCTATTCATTAGCTATCCTGCTACGTAGAGCAAGGAATAAGTCGAACAACACAATAAGTCAAACCTCCAAAAGTAGTGTGGTTCAATAAATTTACATCAGAAAAACTAAAAAGAAACAAATGATACAACCAGTGGTCACAATCTTGCTTCTGCGCTTCCGACATGACTACAAAAAATATCTGGATTTCCAAGTCGATCATTAGCCATTTAAAGTTTGCAAATGTGGCAATGATGTGAACTTGAATGGCTGAAGCCAGAACAAACCATGGATGATGGACGCAGTATGAAAATAATGCAGAAGAAAATTCTTCAAGGTTGAAGCAATCACAATGCAGGACTTGAGCAGTGAGACCCATCCCATGTCCTTCAGTGAAGACTTTACCGAGGTTCCAAGTAGAAAGGTCCTGAATTCCTAATATGTTGCATAAACAGAGGAACTCTACACCACCAGCAAGCTTGCATGGTGGAAATAATTAATGACATTGAAACCAAGGGGGGCACAATCAAATCATATAGTTGTCCTGCTCAGATTAAATAATCGGCGTAAGCCATTCATGCAGCATATCAGATGCAGACTAGGGCATCAAAAGCTCTGAAAGGATGACCAAAATTTTCACAAGAAGGGCATGCCCAGGAAGGAGTAATTCAAATTGGTCATGAACTTAGCACGCGTTGCCCCAATTTAATGAAGAATTTCCAACTGTTCCAAAGCAGAAGTTCATAACTGTATAAAGCATGAACAAACAGCAATAGTTAACAGCAACTTATACTCATAACAAAGATAAATGGTACATCAAAATCAAAATTTGAACTTTCATCCGCCTCTCACTCTGAGAATGGCATGAACACAGCAATCTCCAACTGTTCCTCCCAAGGCTTTCTGTTTATAACTGTATAAAGCATGAACATACAGCAATAACTAACAGCGACTTCAACTCATAACAAAGATAAATGGTCCATCAAAATCAAATTGTGAACTTTCATCCACCTCACACTCCTTGAGAATGCCATGGTTTACATAACACGTAACGTTGAAGAGACAACGTGTCATTCTCTAGAAATATTAATAGATGAGTGATAACAGTTAACTATATTGCCAGGGCCTGGGCGGTGGGCTTTCCTATTTGAACGGAAATGTTGAAACGCTCTGGGATTAAGGCCACACACATGTGAAACAGCAGCTATCAATTTCTTTTTCAGGGCCTGAAGCCTGCGAAATGTGATCTCATCAAGGGGTGCAATGCATCCAAGGCTTCCATCCAGAGTCCCAAACAAAAGGGCAAAGCGATTGGTTTTGTCCTAGCTAGGGGTAGCTGTACCAGCTCTATCAAGGATGTAGGGAGCATCTGCAACCTCAAGAACCTTGTAATGTCTGCCCCTACATGAAACTCTGCTCTAGATAAAGCTTCTGACCTTTCCAACTCTCCAAATTTTGTCGTGCATAATAGAAAATCTGTTTGATGAAAAGGGTATTGAGTTTAATATTGTTCAACATCTCATTTGTGGATTTGAAACCCGACAACATGTAAACAACTGATGGTACGACCTCACTTTGATGTCATCTACAGCCATATCCCAAGCTAAAAGAATTCATTCTGACAAACTCAATAGGGCACCAAGTGATTCATTTTCAATGAATCACGTTACTTGGTGGGTTAAGTCTCACTTGAGTCCACATGTCATGGGCAATCTCAGCTCTTTGGCAAATTATAGATAATCCATGCAAGATTTTAAAGGTCATTAACTTTTTTTCAGGAAGATGTGACAGGACATATTGTTACCAAGAGGTAAAATTTGTTGAAGAAATTACTCTCATTCAATTAAAGACATCACAAGGTACAAGAGAAAAAGTAAATTATAATCAAGAGACAGAGAAGTGCAACCTGAATATGCTTTTTCTCTCGGTGTAATTTTTCCTTATAACAGATTTCATCTCCTTGGGGAGTTTCTCTTAGTGAATTTTTTTTCTCATTGTTACCTAAAACAGGTACAAGAGAACAACCTGAATATTCTTTTGGTCGTCAGAGACAACAAGAGTCAAAGTGATTCCATCAATTAAGAATTCCGTAGCATAACAATCAAGTGACAAATTCTTTGGCCAGCAAGCTCAGCTGCAAGCCTCTCTCTTTCAAATTAAGACAATAAATCCTTCTGTGAATATCACCGAGAACAATAAAATTCTTGACCTGCAACATATTAAAATAGATGGTGGATTTAAAAGATCAATTTTGTAAAATAAACTTACAGTCATCTAGTAGTGAGGAGTTTAGGATCTGATAATAAACACCCCTAAAATAAAAATGACAAAATTAGCAAGAGTTTTTTCTCCCCAAGAAAAAAAAATAAAAAAAATAGACACATACAATGTTTAAACTCACAACATGAAAAGGAGGGGCTTCATAAAATGCTACACTATTTGTGAAGTTGGGTTCACGGCCCATCCCAAAATGACAAGCCAACTTAGGAAGCCTCTTTCCCAACTAATAAATTCAAGATCTTTCTACTCACTAATCCATGTGGGATTATTCCTTAACACTACCCCTCACGTATGGGCCTTCTTTTGTGGCTCTACATAATTTGGGTGGAGGCCCGCCTATATATGAGTACCTGCTTTGATACCATGTGAAGTTGGGTCTAAGGCCCATCCCAAAATGACTAGCCAACTTACGAAGCCTTAGTATCAGAGCTGAAAAACAAGTCTTGGCCAAGTTTCTTTTGATTTTGTAGATCTTCTCTCCATTTTCAGCAATCTCCTTGAAGGTTTTTCCCAGATCTCTGAATTGGTAGGGTAAAAATTCCATTTTTTTTCCCTTTTTCTGCCTTTCTTAGCCTATAGCCTGCATCATCCTAGTTTCTTGCAATTAGGTCATTCTTTCATCGATTCATGGTCTCAATTGCTGGAATTGATCACTATTGGTTCTAAATTGAGTGAATTAGGCACACTTGATTGTGCAATCATAAAAATTTGGGAAAGTGTTTCCCTTGGTTAATTGACGCTCTAGTGTACTGAATTGTGGTATTTGGTGATATTTAATGGCTGATTCCAACACACAGGTTATTGTCTAGAGGACTACTGAGAGCTCAGATGTAAAATTCTCTCATTCTATTCAGATAACTACGATCTGGTTGAATGGATCGAATTATGTAAACTGGTTTAGATCAGTTTTGATGTATTTGAGGGCTAACAGAATAGGAAAATATATAACCAATGATCCCCCGGTGCCTGTTACTAAAGATTGGGTGAAACCTCTTTCCTCTATTATTACCACCATGAAACTGACCATCAGGCCTACCAGTAGAAGACTGAAGGTTAAGAGCAACTGCTTCTGAGAGAACTCTACTTGACTCATTCTTATTTATAATTGCACCTTCAACTCAAAGAACTTTGTTAAAGGCTTGTAAGTTGGCTAGTCATTTTTGGGACGGACTTGAGACCCAACTTCACACCATTCAACTCAGTACCAGTCCATTTGTGTAATATAATCTGTGGGCTAGAAACTATCAGCAAATGACCTTGAAGAGAAGCCAAAGCAAAGATATCATTGCTGGACAAAGCAAAAAAAAAAAAAAAGGACTAGTGACACCATGGGGGATCCTTCTTCCCATAACACAAGCTAATAACACAGCTGGAATATCACCTCCTACATGAAGATTCCAATAAAATCTATCATGAAAATTGTTAAAGAGAAGATATGGAAAGCTCTTACAGGACTCACAGTAAAAAATCTCACATAGCCATAATTAATATGGTGGAGTTTTACAAGAGTCTCACACAAGGAGGTACAGAAGAGTCTCAGTTTAAAGGTATTTTAGTTATGTTAGTCTTCTATTTATGTTGAATTATTTAATTATGCTAGGACTTATCTTTAAGTGTTAGAGTTAGGGTGTAATTGGGACAAGGGTAGTTTAATTGTAATTAGACTCTACTACTTTCCTCTATTATAAATAGGGGTTCATGTACTCAGATTAAATCAAGTCAATGAAGTTTTTCTCTTTTCCATAAATTCAATATGGTATCAGAGCAGGTTTTGTGAGTTGACTCGATCAACCCACAGAGATAATGTGCTCCTTTTGTGATCTATTATCTCTAGCAGTTTAGGTTCATATGCATCTTTTTTTTCTTTTCAATCCCTATACCTGTTCTTTTCTTTGCATTTTCACCTCTATACTGAGCTTTTAATATTGCATATTATATATTGACAGAAAGAAATTTGAGTCTACTTTCCAACTCAAAACAAATTTTTTAAATTGAAGTTTTCTACAAAGAGAAGCCGATATTTGAAGCAGCAAAGGTCAGATTGCAAGAGAGGTTCGAATAGCAGAAGAAAGCTTCAACTTACAAGCCGGCTTATGCCATCAAGAACGAGACTTTACAGGGACAAAACACAACATGGGAGAAGAAAATCACTCCTAGTTGTACGACAAAGCTCCATACACCAGACAAAACGGTCATAATCTGAAACACACTCCGTTCAATTTGAAAGGCAGAAAATTAGCCTAACTTTAGGGCTTAAACAAGAGACTACTCACTTTTTTTTTTTTTAAATGATGTTGAATTTTATTATGAGAGCTCAAACGAGCAGATTACAAGAGGGGAAGCTTTCCCAAACAATGAGAGATTGCTAGGAGGTTCCAAATTTAGCCAATTTATCAGCCAAAGAATTGGTTGATCTAGGAATGAGGTTCCAATTACAATGAATGGATGACACAATGTCAGCAATAAGTGGCGCCAAGGAGGGAAGCTATCTTTTGAACACCAACTGATGACAGTCTTTGAGTCGCCTTCACTAATCAGCTTGCTATGAAACCGCTCTTTAAAGATTTGGAGGCTGAATAGAAGAGCACTCACTTCAGTAATATTTGAATCAGCAATACCCACCGGCCCTGCATAGGATAGAATAGGGTCTCCACGGCTGTCTCTGAAAACACCACCAACTCCAGCCGGCTCAGGACAGCCTAAAGCACTGCCGTCAAAATTGAGTTTGGTGCAATCATAAGGGGAAGGATCCCAGGTGACCATAACCGGATTCCTACAGGGGCCCGCCATGTGCACAATCAAGCCCCAATTTTCTTGAAGGGAGACACCCGATAGAGAAGCAAACTCCTTCCTAGAATATAGCCAACTTGAGATAAGGCCCAATGCCTGAGAAGCTATATTATCTGGGATGTTAGCCTTGGAGCTGAATCTCCGGTTGTTTCGCTCGAGCCATATACACCATGGGACATGCGCAAGGCATGCCAAGAAAATTATTTTGCCCAACTTAGGAAGGCATATCCCCATAACCATCTCAATGGTTCCGAAAAGGTCCTAATATAGCCCCATTTGGAGACCAATCTTCTAAAATATCTTTATCCAGACTTGCCAAGAAAAGTCACAATGTAAGAGAACATGATGGACTGTCTCATCGCACACACCACAAAAGGGACAAGTGCGAATGGGGGCTGTGTAACCTCTTTTGTGGAGGTTGTCAAAGGTGAAGATATGTTCCCTGATGGCCATCCACACGAAGAATTTGATTTTACTGCGCTGAGAGCTTCTATGCCAGGTTTGCCTTGTGCTCATGCATGCTATAATCTTGTTTTCTAATGTGAGAGTAGGCGGAAGCAACTGTGAATCGGCCATTAATGTTGGGCTTCCATATCAGTTTATCAACTGCATGCTCACGAATAGTAGTGCTGCTGAGTCTGGAGAGGAGACACTACTCACTTTTTAAGAGTAGCTCAAATACAAATCACCTCTTGGGTGAAGAATAAAAGACTTCACCCAAGCTGAATGTTAGGCACACTCCTATATTTTTTAGGTAGTAGATCTAGACATTGCTCTGAAGTGATAAAAACACAAGATAATAAATTGAAGAAATACTTAAGAAAAACAACTTTAACCGGAAGGAGGCGACTATGCAACACTCATACTTCCAAAGTGACCTTTTCTTTTTTTGGAAAATTAGGGGAGACTATAATGGTAGAACTTAATGAACTTGACTAAGTATACTTTATTTTGCATAATCAAAATTTTTCAGAGTTAACAATGCGGAAGATATACAGCCAAGTAACAAAAACACAAAACTTTAAAACAATTTTGAAGCAAGATATTGCATATCTTGAATGAGCACATCATGGAGTGATTAAGTTGGATCAAAACTTTCTGATTAGAAGACAAATTTGGCTAAAAACTCGGATGTTAGGAGAAAAGGAAAGTCAAATCGCATCAATGTTTGGAGAGGTAATAGGAGAGAAATAAGGAAAAAAGAGAGATTTTAGACAGAACTGACCTTTAATAATTATGATATCAATATCTCTCAAAATATATATTAGAATCACAAACGATCTGTTGATCAAGAAACTAAACTCAAATATCTTTCATTTGATATGTAATTTGACATAAAAATATTTGTTCTTGACTCTTTTATGACCTCTTGATTCTCTTCATTCTATATTTTGACCCTTGCCGACTACAATGCGAATCTCCTTAAATATAGATCAAATTGACATGAAATTTTCTCCTTATGAAACTAGACTTCAATAAATTTCATCCAAGTATTACTTTTCTTCATAAAATATACTTATTTTGAGACAAATAAGTTGATATATATCGGGAATTTGTAATCTAGCTAAACTGAGTACTCTTTCTTCTTTGGCCAGCATGACCATTGACTCTTCCAAGATCAATATCTCCCTCTAAAAAACTCAGATTGAGAATTGATTGAATAGGTAAGAAAATAGACTTACAGATATTTTTTTGGATATATAATTCTCCCTATAAAGTCTCGTTCTTGATGGCATAAGACGGCTCGAGAGTAAAAGTTTTTTGCTGCTGCTCGAACTTCTCTTGCATTCTAACCTTTGCTGCTTTAAATATCGATTTCTATTTTTAGAAAACTCCGATTCCCAAAATTCATTTTGCATCGAAAAATAGACTCGAATATCTTTCCATCAATATATAATTTTTTATATGAAAATCTCCAAGATAACAATGGGTATTGGAAATGAAAAGGGTGAAAAAAGATAAATACGAACCTAAACTACTAGAGATGATAGATCAGAAAATGATCACATTATCTTTGTGGGTTGACCAAGTTAACTCACAGAACTTGCTCTGATACCATGTTGAATTTCTAAAATTTAGAGAAAAACTTCATTGACTTATTGTAATCTGAGTACATGAACCCCTGTTTATAATAGAGGAAAGTAATAGTCCAATTACAATTGAAGTACCCTTGTCCCAATTACACCCAAAGTCTAACACTTTAAGATAAATCCTAGTATAATTAAACAACTCAACATAAATAGAAGACTACTATAACTAAAACACTTTTAAACTAAGACTCTTCTGTGAGACTTCCTTCTGTAAGACTCTTGTAAGACTCCATATTAATTTTGGCTCTGTGAGACTTCTTACTATGAGAGTCATGTAAGGGTCTTCCATATCTTCTTTTCAACAATTTCTCTCTATTATAAATAAGGGCTCATGTACTCAGATTACAACAAGTTAATGAAATTTTCCTCTTTTCCAGAAATTCAACAACTCTATTAGAATCCTTCTCAAGAGTAGACACATCATCGTCTGCTAACATTAGTACTTGTAGATCCTCATATTTTGGCCCCAATCCATCCAAAAATCTGCCAACTTGTATTAGTCAATCCTTTTCTCGCAATTTCACAAGATCAATAGTAAAGGGATGAAGTACCGGTATTTCTTGCACCACAATATTATTTCCCCCTCCTCATGCTAAAAAACTTTAACATATAGCTCATTCACATGAGACAAGTTGCTTTCTTGATAAAAGATAGACTCTAGTGTCATCCACATGTCCTTAGCAGTTCCACAACCGATAACTTAATTACTAACATAAGGCTGCATTGAATTCAGCATCCATGTCTGTACTTAATGATCCTCAGCCTTCCAATCTTCTGTAATTTGAGACCATACACAAGGACACCACCACAACAACCCTGAGGACCCACCTTCACTAAAGGTCCTCTTGCAAAAGATTTCTGCCTTCTTTTTAAGTAATGCTAGTCTGGCCTCTCAATAGCTAATCGAGTCATACAACAGAGGCACACAAAGTTACAAAGTTAATAGCTTTCTTTCCATATTGTTTTAAGCTCCTTTTTTATGTATTATTTAAGTTAAATTGCCATAGGGGCAGAATTGTAATATTTAATCCTAAAACTAGGGGGGACGTCAAGCCTACTTAGAGGACAAGGGAATGGAAGAAAAGGCAAGCCTTGAATTAGGTTAAACAGGTTTTGGAGTTCTCCTTGACGAGCTCTAGGGTTTGGAGGTCTCCTTGATGAGCTCTAGATCCAGGTTCCCTCTTGAATCTGAATTTTCTTCTTCTCTATTTTAATTTCTGTTTACATTGATCCATGCCGAAGAGGGGAGGGAAATTGCTGCCCTTTTTCGAGTTCAATCAGGGGCTCCATCATCCCCTCCATTCACAGCAGCTATAGAGGGCTTCTCCCTCTCTTTCCGAGCCAGAAATGAGGCCTCTCCATCATCACACCACGAGCAGCCATAAATCAGAGTTCTTTCCCAGCATCAAGATCGGCAAGAAGCCAGGTTAGGACCCCTAACCTCAGGTACAAGGACTGTCCAAGTTAGGGGTTTGCAGCCCTAACACGAGCAGCAGCAAAGAGGGGTTCAAACCCTCTTTTCCGTGACCAAGAAGGGGACCCCTTCCCCTCCTGTCCGAGTAGCAGCTGCAAGGGCCTCTGCCCTTACCGAGCAGCAGCCTAGCCCCACAAAGGAGGCTGCTTTCCTCCTTTCCAAGACCAGACCAAGAAAGGAGCCTCTTTACCTGTCCTTACCAAGAGCAGCTGCTCTATTACAGTGTTGGATTAACAAATCCCACGCCGAGTTACTCGATCCATGACTAGGGACCATAACAACTTGGTATCAGAGCAGGGTATCATGGGGGATACATCCAGCAATGAAGAACTTAGAAGCATGATCAAAAAGATTGAAGATGACCAGGCTGAAACACGAGCAAGTCTCCATGACTGACTAGCATGATGTCTGATCTCATGGCAGAGAGAGACTCTATTCCAGACCCAAGGGAGGAGCAGTTGGCTAGGCGCACTACTGTCGAGGGACCGCAGTGGGGAGGTACAATACCCAGGTACACAAAATTAGATTTTCCTACCTTTACTGGGTCAGTCGACCCTTTAATTTGGTTGCATAGATGCGAGAATTTTTTTTCAAATCAAGGGACTGCTGAGTTTGACAAGGTGGAACTTGCCACTGTCCATATGTTAGACAAGGCACAGCTATGGTTTCACCAGGTGGAACTAGAAAGATTAGTGCTGGATTGGGATGAATTTAAAGAATTATTTGGCCCTCTAGCCCACAGCAACCCCCTTGGGAGATTTGGTACTATTGAGACAAATCGGGTCTATTGAACTGTATCAAAAACAGTTCCAAAAAAAATTGGCTCGCGCTGGCCGGTTCATACGAGTCGACCTGCAGGTCGACTTATTTACAGCAGGCCTCACTGAATCTCTAAGGTTAGAGGTGGAACTTCATTCACCTTCAGATTTGGCTCAGGCAATGAATTTAGCTAGAGCAATAGAACAACGGCAAAGACTTCAACATCGTAGGCCAATTTGGCAAGGGGAACAGAACACTTCGTCCAATTGGCAAGGTCTACGAAATTCTTCTCCTTAGGTGCCACATCCAGCATTACCACCTCCCATAAACAATCTGATTACTACTCTAGCAGCTGACATGCGCTCTAGTAATCCCCACCTCAATATATAAAAAAATTAACAAGTTCCGAGATGGCAGAATGGAGGCCCTAGAATCTATGCTACAACTGTGATGAACCGTACAAGGCTGGTCACCAATGTAAAAGGTTGTTCTGGCTCGAAGTCGATGAAATAGAGAATACAGAATATAGTGATGATCTTATTGAGGAGGAATCACCAACAATCTCTTCGCATGCCATTATTGGGCAGAAATCTGCCAAAACTATGCAAATCAGAGCTCAAGTCCTCGACCAGGAACTGGTGGGACTAGTGGATTTGGGAAGTACACACAATTTTCTTAGCTTGATAGCTGCTCAGCATCTTCAGTTACTGATCCTTCCACACCCAACAACCACGGTTTCAGTGGCCAATGGGGAGAAAGCCCCTAGCTACGAGATCAGCAAAGCGGTAAAATTTTCCATTGGTACTACTTTATTTCATTCAGAATTTTTTGGCATACCTTTGGCAGGATTTGATATGGTGTTAGGCATCAAATGGTTACAAACGTTGGGACCCATACTGTGGGACTTCTCTGCTTTAACTATGAGCTTTTTATTGAGCGGTCACCAAGTGCTATTACAGGGCAGTCAGATAGACAAACCCCACCACCTTCATACTATACACACACAGGACCAACCGGACAACACTATTGAAAATCTTCTCGAAGAGTTCTCCGACCTCTTCCATGAGCCTTCTGGATTGTCTCCCTTGAGACATTGTGACCATAGGATCTGTTTAAAACCAGGATCTGATGTGGTGGTAGTTCGACCGTACCGGTATCCCCACCTACAGAAGGATGAAATCGAGAGACAATGCCAAACTATGTTACAACAAGGCCTTATTCGTAGCAGCCGCTCCCCCTTCTCTTCACCTGTCTTGCTTGTGAAGAAACATGATGGCACATGGAGATTTTGTAATCGATTATAGGGAGTTAAATGCTCAGACTGTGAAGGATAAGTTTCCTATTCTGGCAGTGGAGGAGCTCCTGGATGAATTACATGGGTCATGGGTCTTCACTAAACTGGATTTACGCTCTGGATATCATCAGCTTCGTATGCACCCCTCCGACATCGAGAAGACAGCCTTCCGCACACATCATGGCCATTTTGAGTTTGTGGTCATGCCGTTCGGATTATCAAATGCACCATCCACTTTTCAAGCACTGATTAATGAGGTATTTAGCAACTATCTTGGGAAATTCGTACTTTTTTTTTTTTTATGATATACTCATATACAGCAAGTCCGGGGAAGAGCATTTAGTGCATTTACAGATAGTTTTTGAATTATTACGGGCCCATCAACTCTATTTGAAGAAATCCAAATACTCTTTTGCGGCATCACATGTCGCCTATCTCGGCCATATTATATCACATGCAGGGATCACTGTTGATCCTGAGAAGATTTAGGTAATTCATGATTGGCCACAGCCTCAGTCTTGCTCAGCTTTGAGAGGATTTTTGGGCCTAGCCAAAT
Source organism: Aristolochia californica (assembly GCF_029961685.1). NCBI lineage: Eukaryota > Viridiplantae > Streptophyta > Magnoliopsida > Piperales > Aristolochiaceae > Aristolochia > Aristolochia californica. Next base: position 34,808,477 of record NW_027182257.1, read on the forward strand.
ACTACCGCAAATTCATTCAGAATTACGGTCCCTTGGCAGCCCCTTTGAGCAGTCTCCTCAAGAAGAATTCCTTTAATTGCAATGAGGAGGCCACACAGTCCTTTTGAGGCCCTCAAACGAGCTCTCGCCTCCACCCCTGTCTTACAACTTCCCAATTTTGAGGACATATTTGTGGTTGAGTGCAACGGTGGGGGCATTGGGGCCGTCTTACAGTAACAGTCACACCCCATTGCATATTTCAGCAGGCAATTTTTTTTTTTTTAAATGATGCTGAATTTTATTATGAGAGCTCAAACGAGCAGATTACAAGAGGGAAATGTTAAGCACCTAGCCAATACTATCCAAAAGACCGGCCTGTTAGGAGCAGAAGACATAGGTACTTAACCCCAGGACCATAACAGGAAAGCCTTCCCAAACAATGAGAGATTGCTGGGAGGTTCCAAATTTAGCCAATTTCAGCAGGCAATTGGCAGCACGTCATCACAAATTGGCAGCGTATGAAAGAGAATTAATCGGGTTGGCCAAGGCGGTCCAACACTGGCGTCCTTACTTATAGGGTCGTGCATTTATCATCAGTACTGATCAGTAAGTTGATGGGATTTGATTTTTCAGTTGAGTATTGTTCGAAGAGATTAAACAAGGCAGTGGATGCCTTGTCACGGTGTTTTGAACACCAGCAGCTCATATATGCGATCAGCCAGCCTCGTTTCCTCATCCTAGACTTGGTGAGAGAAGCCCATGCCACTCTTCCGGCCCTACAGGGGTTATACAGAAAAATTATAGAGGGGACAATGGATTCTAAGTGGTCCATCCAGGATTCCCTTATTTGCTACAAACAGTGGACTTATCTTCCCCACACTTCCGAGTTGATTCCAGCCATCCTCTCTGCCTACCATGACAGCACACATGAAGGCATCCAGAAAACTTTGCAGTGCATTCGAGCAGATTTTTACTGGCAAGCCATGAAAGACCACCATAACGACATATGTCTGAGCATGTCAGGTATTTCAACGCAACAAAGCCGACCACTTAAGTCCAGCAGGTCTTCTACAACCTCTTGCCCTCCCTACACAGGTATGGGCCGATATTTCAATGGACTTTGTTGAGGGTCATCCACAGTCAGCCGAAAAATCAATATTATTTGTGGTGGTCGATCAGTTTTCCAAGTATGCACATTTTATTCTTATGGCTCATCCATATACAACATCACGAGTGGCACAGACCTTCCTTGAGCATATTGTACGCTTCCATGGCATTCCTGAATCTATTGTTAGAATCGGGACGCAGTATTTACCAGCACTTTCTGGAGGGAACTTTTTTGTCTGAGCGGCACGAAGTTGAAATTTTCCTCCTCATATCATCACCAGACAAATGGCCAAACCGAGGTGGTTAACCGTACTGTCGAAATGTACCTAAGGTGCCTTGTGGGCGAAACACTGGGTTCAATGGCTACCGTGGGTTGAATACTGTTACAAGACTTCAATCCACTCCGTCTTGCAATCCACTCCTTTCAGGGTTCTTTATGGCAGGGATCCCTCTCGGCTACTATCTTATACTCCTGAGTCCACCCACGTGGACGCCATTGATCAAGCACTCATGGATCGCGACCAAGTATTACAAAAAATTGCATAACGCCTACAGCGAGCTCAGGTTCGCATGAAAGATGTCTACGACAAGGGACACCGAAACGTCTCGTACGAGGTCGGGGACTACGTTTGGTTACGCTAACAACCGTACCGTCAACAGTCCATTGTCGGACCATCATGCCATAAGCTCTAACCCAAGTACTTTGGGCCTTTATCCATTATTCAACGTGTGGGACCAGTGGCCTATCAACTACAACTTCCAGCCACGCCAAGCTGCATGATGTGTTTCATGTATCCCTCCTCAAACCATATACAGGATCACCGCCCACATCCACTCCGTTCCTTCCTCAAGTGGACAACGGACACGTCATTCTTAACCAGCCGCAGTGTTACGGGCCTGTTTGGTCAATGACCAGTGGGAGATTCTAGTTCAATGGACAGCTACAGACCCTATCGTAGCAACATGGGAACAATTGGACACCTTCAAACAGGTCTACCCAGCTTACGAGCTTGAGGACAAGCTCTTTCTCCAAGGGGAGGCAAATGTTGAGGACTCAATAGCTAACTGAGTCATACAATAAAGGCGCACCGAGTTACAGAGTTAATAGCTTTCTTTCCATATTGTTTTAAATTCGTTTTTTATGCATTATTTAAGTTAAATTGCCATAGGGCAGAATTGTAATATTTAACCCTAAAACTAGGGGGGACGTCAAGCCTACTTAGAGGGCAAGGGAACGGAAGAAAAGGCAAGTCTTGAATTAGGTTAAACAGGGTTTGGAGTTCTCCTTGACGAGCTCTAGGGTTTGGAGGTCTCCTTGATGAGTTCTAGGTCCAGGTTCCCTCTTGAATCTGAAATTTCTTCTTCTCTATTTTGATATTTGTTTACATTGATCCATACCGAAGAGGGGAGGGAAATTGCTGCCCTTTTCCGAGTACAATCAGGGGCTCCATCATCCCCTCCATTCACAGCAGCTATAGAGAGCTTCTCCCTCTCTTTCCAAGCCTGAATTGAGGCCTCTCCATCATCACACCACGAGCAGCCATAAATCGGAGTTCTTTCCCAGCATCAAGATCAGCAAGAAGTCAGGTTAGGAACCTCTTAACCTCAGGTCCAAGGACTGTCCAAGTTAGCAGTTTGCAGCCCTAACACGAGTAGCAGCAAGGAGGGGTTCAAACCCTCTTTTCCTTGACCAAGAAGGGGACCCCTTCCCCTCCTGTCCAAGTAGCAGCAGCAAGAGCCCTCTGCCCTTACCGAGCAGCAGCCTAGCCCCACAAAGGAGGCTGCTTTCCTCCTTCCCAAGACCAGACCAAGAAAGGAGCCTCTTTACCTGTCCTTACCGAGAGCGGCTTTCCTCCTTCCCAAGACCAGACCAAGAAAGGAGCCTCTTTACCTGTCCTTACCGAGAGCGGCTGCTCTATTACAGTGCTGGATTTACAAATCCCACGCCGAGTTACTCGATCCATGACTAGGGACCATAACAATGAAGTACCGGTATTTCTTGCACCACAATATAATTTCCCCTCCTCATGCTAAAAAACTTTAACATATAGCTCATTCACATGAGACAAGTTGCTTTCTTGATAAAAGATAGACTCTAGCGTCAACCAAATGTCCTTAGCAGTTCCACAACTGATAACTTAATTACTAACATAAGGCTGCATTGAATTCAGCATCCATGTCTGCACTTAATGATCCTCAGCCTTCCAATCTTCTGTAATTTGAGACCATACACAAGGACACCACCACAACAACCCTGAGGACCCAACTTCACTAAAGGTCCTCTTGCAAAAGATTTCTGCCTTCTTTTTTTAAGTAATGCTAGTCTGGCCCCTCAAAGCAGTGCATAGCACTGCAATATCAACAGCAAAGCACAAATCATAGGTAAGAGTACAATTAGACATCCACCAGCATACCCACCAAACCTGTCCAGAATCACAAATAAAATTACCACTAAATGTTCCTTCTACCAATTAAACGAGTATGATGCAGCCCAGACAAAGGGTATTTGAAGCTGTACAACTTTTAAATTGGTTAAATGAAACAGAATTAAAAGTATAAAGGGCATGCCTGGTTTTCTGGATTGTCTTTTGAAATTCACATTGTGTTAGCCTTTACCAATGAGCTCAGGAAGTAAGAGAAAGCACAAAATTGTCAAAAAACAAGTCATAGAGTAAGTCATCAATAGGGGCATGTCACTTGTAATACCAAATATTTTGTAAGGTATTAGAACCCAGGAGGCCACCCTCCTTTCACATAACCTTTCAAGATTTTAATATGAATGTAACACTTTTTCCCTCCCAAACCCTCTTTCCTTTTGAATTCTATTGATTCATTCAAGCCAACACCACAATTGTTACAATTATTCCTAGGTCAAGTAGAAGAGAAAATTTGCTATTTTTCTGCTTTTACCTAGGGCTGGAAGTGTTTTAAAAAAAATAAAGGCAATGAGAAAGGGGAATTGATTAAGAGGACCAAAATGGGTAAAGGACTACAAGAGGAAGATAATACAAGTAAGAGCTAAAAGAGAAACGGAAGAACAATAACGACCAACATCAGCATACACAAAATTAAAAGAAAAAAAACAGATCATAAGAAGGTGGGGGGTAGTCAAGCTGTCCGCCAGACCATTGGCTCTCCAAAGGACATGCTGCCAACAGATAGTCAACGGCCAATGTCCTTGATCACATCAAAGTACTCCAAGAAGCTTATGTCACTAGATACTCATGAGTTCTAACTGATTAGCATATTGGGACTTCAAAAATAACCAAATGCATATACAAAACATAAAAGCTAATAGCAAAGAAAACAAATGGGAGCCACCATGGTTGGTAGAAGTAGGGAGAGGTCCGAAACAGTCTGACCCACTGGATCATAACTTTCAAGCCAAAGAAAAGACGTATTCAGCCCACATAGGCAACTTTGGGCCAGGCTTACGTTGTATCTGTGTGCTTGTCTGACTCCACAAGATTCTTTAAGAAGCATATTGAAGTGATCACTTCAATGAATCATGCTGATTAAAAAATAAACTTAATCCTTTTAGTTGATTCCATAAGAAGTAAGAATAAACTCACCTCATATGAAGTCCATGGAATGAATTGTCATACTCAAGCACTACAAGCTTTGCATCTTGAAAGGCTAAGACTATGAAATCTTTTCTTCTGCTGACATCATCACCCCCTAGAGATAATACTGCCAGTGATTTACATTACCATGCAATCTTGAAGCCATTAAGAAAATAGATCATTAGTAAAAAGATCTCTATGCATATATGATACTACATAAACAAGCATTATAAGATAAAAGAAAAAAACTATTGTTCAATATTGCAATGCATGGAGAATTGATACAGGAGGTACAGCTTGAGAAGGATAAGGCTTCAATGAGTAAGCAGAGATGAGCTTCTTGGTGTTTTTCAGAAAGCAACAAAGAATAGATCAATGCCTAGTTAAAAGAAAATAATTATATATGAAAAAAAAGCATGCACAAAGAATTTTGGGAGAGCAGAAAGCTGTGTGTAAAGGCCCAATATTACTGGTCCACAGGTGCACATGCTCAAGCAGGTTGTTTGAGTGTGAAGCGATCAAATAAACCCACATGCTTGGAAAGATCATGTGCTTATCAGTTGAGGCCTCCTACTTTGGGTAGTCATTTTCAGATGGACCCAAACTCAAATTCAAGAAGAATCTAAATAGAGAAGCTTTAATGATACTCCCAGCAAAGTTCATGCGACACAAATGTAGAACAATTTCCAGTAGGAAGACAGTGGTGGAAAAATGAGATATGCCGAACCAAAACTGGGAATGGATGGTGTCAACAGGTTCCCATCTGGCCTCAAATTGGGGGAGGTTGTGCCATTATATAAGTACTTCGGGTGGGCGACCGGGAAGGTGGTGAGTGTCGAGTAGTTTGGCTGGGTGGACAGAGAGCAAGAGGTCCTCAGCGAGGCAGGTAGGAAATGGCTGTGAGAAATGTTGGGTACGGGTGGATTTCTTTAGTTGGCTGACATGGAAAACCGGATGGATTTTTGGCATGAGAGGTCTAATTTGTAGCCGATGATACCTATCTTTTCCAGCACTTGGGCCATAATAACATGGGCTGAGTTTTTCATCGGGTTTGGCGACTAGAGATTTAAGGCAGCATGGCTGGAGTTTCAGATAAACAAAATCACCTTCCCAAAAGTGAACCTCACAGCGGTGACAATCCGCAAGAGACTTCATCCTATTTGGGCCATGGTGGGGTTGTGTTGGAGTTCTTTGAGGATATGATCCCATTCTTGCAGCTACTGGTTGACTTCCTGGACCGGGGAGACGGCAAGGGAGATGGATGAAACCTTGAGGAGCGAAGGAGGGTCTCTCCCATAGAGGGCCTTGAATGGGCTCATCCCTGCTGCTCTGTGGTACGTGGTGTTATACCAGAATTCTGCCCACGGAATCCACTTGGGCCACGATTTTGGATAGTCACCCATGAAGCACCGAAGTTATGTTGCTAGGCACCGGTTCACCACCTCGGTCTGTTTGTCTGTTTGTGGATGGTAGATGGAGGTCATACAGAGTTTTGTGCCTGAGAGAGAAAAAAGTTCCTTCCAGAAATGACTGGTGAAGACCTTGTCTCTATCGGATACGATAGATAGGGGAAAACCATGTAAGCAAATAATCTCCTTGGCAAAGATAGCAGCAACCTGTTTTGCCATATAAGGGGTGGCTGAGTGGGATGAAGTGGCCGTATTTTGTCAATCTGTCTACCACCACCAGGATAGTGTCATAGCCTCTAGCCTTTGGGAGTCAACCTAAGAAATTGGGGGATATATCCTCCCACACTTGAAGAGGAACTGGAAGCAGCTGTAGTAGCCCAGCTGGGGTGAGATTGCTGGATTTGTTCTGTTGGCAGATATCACACGACTCCGCAAATTGCTGCACATCTTGTTTTAAGCCCTTCCAATGCAGTATGCTAGATAGCTTCTTGTAGGTGCAAAGGTATCCTAAGTGGCCACCGGAAGAAGTAGAATGAAACTCGAGTAGACACATGGGTTTCAATTTTGAAATCCAATATAAACCTGACTGAGACAACAAGGTGGCAGATGCCCTGTAGCGAAAAATAGCAAATCTCACTCTCTCAGCTGTATCCTTCGCCTGCTTCATGGGACTTGAGGAACTAGAGCATGACATCCAGAAAGATGACAGCCTCCGCCGCATACATCAAGACCTACTGGTCAATCCCAAGAGTCACCCTAACTACTCCCTTGTCAACGGCTGTCTCATGTTCAAGAATCGCTTCGTTCTCCCCCCATGAGGTAGTGACGCCATTTTTGCACCGCTAAGACCATGGCCATGAGTTCCCTTTCGTATACTGATTTTTTGCCTTGCTTTATCTGATAGGCCTCGCTGAAATAAGCTATGGGTCATCCTTCCTACATGAGGACTGTCCCCACCCCTCATCCCGAGACATCAGTCTCGAGAACAAATGTCTTGGAGAAGTCTAGCAAGGCTAGCACAGGTAACATGGTCATGGCTGTCTTCAACTGATCAAATGTTATTTGCGCTTCATCATTCCACAAGAAGGAATCCTTTTTAAGAAGTTGGGTAAGGGGTGCCACTATTTTTCTGTAATCCTTCACGAACCAGAGATAACAGCCTGTGAGACCGAGGTCATCCTTAAGCCTTTGACATCCAAGGGCACTTCCCATCGTAGCATACCTTCTACCTTAGAAGGATCAACTGATACCCCTTTGCCTGAAATCAAGAGACCTAGATAATCCAATTGTTGTTTCCCAAAGGCACACTTTTTAAGGTTGAATACCAAGTGATTGGTTCCCAATAATTGAAGTGTCACTCTTAGATGGGACAGGTGTTCGGTAAAGTCAGCATTGTATACGAGAATGTCATCGAAGAAGACCAAGATAAACTTACGAAGATATGGTTGGAATATTCGATTCATCAGTGTTTGGAAGGTGGAGGGGGCATTTGTCAGACCAAAAGGCATGACTAGAAATTCATAGTATCCTTCGTGGGTCTGAAAGGTCGTTTTGTGGACATCCTTTGCCAGCACTCTAATCTAAAGGTACCCTAATTTCAAATCCAGTTTGGTAAATATTTTGGCATTCCCTAATTCATCCAATAGTTCTTCAATTGTTGGAATGGAAAATTTGTCTCGAAAGGTGATTTTGTTGAGAGCTCGATAATCAACACAAAACAGTCAACCTCCGTATTTCTTTAGCTCCAATGGGACGGAGCTGGAGAAGGGACTCGTGTTGGGTCTAATGGTGCCAGCCAAGAGCATCTCCTTAACGATCTGCTCTATCTTTGTTTTCTGGTAGAATGGGTTCTGGTAAAGTTAGATATGTGGGGGTGGTGGAGTGCATGTAGAGGGATGGAGTCGTCTGTCGGGCAATCTGGTTGTAACCCAGATAATGGTCGGAAGACCTCGGGGAACTCTGTGAGGAGTTTTGTCACCAGTGCAAGTGTATCTATAGGAGTTTGCACTTCTCACTGAGAAATGCCATTGAATTCCAGTAAGCACCCTTGCCCCTCTTGAGTAAAGATTTTAGTCATGACTTTCAAAGACACCTCGATAGTGGGGGTTCTCCTTGAAATTGCACCTTTTGCCCATTTATCTCAAATTTCATGGAGAGGTTCCTCCAATTCAGACAAATGTCTCCCAGTAAATGGAGCCATGCGACATCCAAAACGACCTCTACACCTTCCAATGTGAAGAGGTAGAGGTGTTGCCTAATCCGCAGACCTTGGATGTCCAACTTGAGGTTTGGACAAAGGTCGTCACCACGAATGTAGTATCCATCGGCTACCATCATGGCGAATGTCCGACTTCATATCACAGGGAAACCCGTATCTTGAAATAGGGATGTACTCACAAAATTATGGGAGGCTCCACTATAGATTAGCACGACTGCTAATCGTAACTCCCCCACGGAGGGCGTGCATTGACAAGGTGACGAGATGCTCGTCTAGGGGGGTGTCCTCAGTAGAGAGAGGATTCTCAGATTCCTGCGCGATTTTGCCGCCACCATCGTCTTCCTCATCGGCGAGGAGCATTATGCTCACCTGCCACAGTCAACAGCGATGCCCAAGTTGAAACTTTTCACTGCACTTGAAACAGAGACCTCGTGCTCGTCTGTCTTGCGCTTTTCCTTCTGAAAACTGGCGTACAAGGAGATTTCACTGTGATGGAAAGGTCAGAGAGGTTGTCGACGGCTGGATTGGTCGCGGTGCCACCACTACAATCGTCGCATGTCATAGAGTCTGGTTTGGCTCATTATAAGGGGTGATCTGAGACAACACAGTGTCAACCGTTCCGGTCCCATGTCCCGAGCCAGGGCCAAGTTACACTCATCAATCCGCTATGGTAGCTCCATGAGGTCAACGAGTGAACTCCGCAGGTTGACTTGTAGCTTGGCTCGAACCTCCGTTTTTAACCCCGTGACAAATGCTCCCATCAAAACCTTGTCGGAGACTTCGACCAACAGCATCGAGAGTAGCTCCAAGTGTTCCAAGAATTTTGCCACTGATCCATCTTGTTGAAGCTCCAGGAGGTTTTCGTACAATGTCCCCATCTGCTACTATTTGAAGCGGTGGAGGAAGGCTGCCTTAAACTGCGCCTAGCTCAACAATGGGGTTTGGCGTTCCATCATTTGGAACCATGAAGGGCTCAGCCTTCTAGACAGACGACCACCCCCTGAATCCAGTCGTCTTCCTCGATGCCGTTGACGGAAAAATACCTCTTCGCTCGGTGCAACCAACCGTAAGGATCCTCTCCTGTAAATACCGGTAAGTCAAGCTTCTTTCCTCATCGTTTTGTATTTTCCAATCCCAAAATCCCTTGTCCAGTGTCGCCAAAAGCTTGATTCGTTGACGTCTCTTCCACCGGCGACTTCTCCTTCGCCGCACTCTGTCAGAGTGGTTCCGTCCACTCTTGTAGGCAGTAGCTTTCCGCACCTAAAAGATCGGTCTTTTGGTGTATTGGCTAGCCGTTGTCATGGTATCAGAGCTGGGCACGCCATGTCCCATGTTCGAATCCCGTGAGAAGAGTTCAAGAATGGGCGGGGTGGGTGTCAAAGTGGTTCCGTCCACTCTTGTAGGCAGTAGCTTTCCGCACCTAACAGATCGGTCTTTTGGGTGTATTGGCTAGCCGTTGTCATGGTATCAGAGTTGGGCACGCCATGTCCCACGTTCGAATCACGTGAGAGGCGGTCAAGAATGGGCCAAGTGGGTGTCAGAGTGGTTCCGTCCACTCTTGTAGGCGGTAGCTTTCCACACCTAACAGATCGGTCTTTTGGGTGTATTGGCTAGCCGCTGTCATGGTATCAGAGCTGGGCACGCCACGTCCCGTGTTGGAATCCCGTGAGAAGCGGTCAAGAATGGGTGGGGTGGGTGTCAGAGTGGTTTCGTCCACTCTTGTAGGCGGTAGCTTTCCGTACCTAAAAAATCGGTCTTTTGGGTGTATTGGCTAGCCGCTCCAACATTCCCGCTTGGAGCTCCATGAGTAGCTCACAGAGTGCTCCCGTGTCGGTTTTTAACTCTTCCATTCCCTCTTTCAATCCCGATACTTCACTCTCGACAAACTCCATCCTTCCATCCATCTTTAATTACACCATGCCCAATTTCACCCCGCTCTTATACCTGTTGATGAGAAACCAAAGAAGAGAGCAAGAGTTACCTGAGAATAATTCCAATTTCCTTCTTCTCCTCTCTTTTTTTTTTTTTTTTTGATAAAGATGTAATCCATTAAAAAGGCAAAAATTACAAAGAAATAGGGAGCAGATCCCTAACAACAAGATGTTGAAGAGATGCTCCCTGTTTGGCAAGCACATCTGCTGCCGAATTTGCAGATCTCAGAGTGTGAGACCAAATATAAGAAAATAATGAGGTAATCTCTAAAATGTCCTGGAAAATTTTCCAATGCCTCCATGGCAGAAAGGAAGTGCCACGGCCCCATCCAATGACTACTTTGGAATCCCCTTCAATGTGAATTGGGCCACTACATTTATCTTTGAAAATCCGAAGCTCGTTGAGAAGACCATGAAGCTCTACAGACGTTGAGTCGGAGATGCCTAATGGACCCGCATAAGAAAACTACTGATTGCCAAATGAGTCTGAAATCACACCTCCGAAACCTGCGATCCCCGGATTACCGAGAGAAGAGCCATCAAAATTCAATTTTAAGTATACAACCTCTGGGGGCGCCCACTCTTTCATAACTTGAAACTTGGTCCCTAAATGCATCCTTGCTAGATTGCTCCAGTTTTCACGAATAGAAGTGCCCTTGAACAAGCAAAAAGGTTTTTTGTCAGGAGCCAGGTGGATATTTGGCCCATCACTTTGTCTGCTACATTTTTCTCATATTCAAATTTAGCCTCGAACCGCCTCCTATTCCGTTCATTCCAAATCCCCCATGGCACAAAACTGACACATGCCGATAGCATCATTTTACCGAGCCCAGGAAGGGGATAACCATAGATTGACTTGCTAAAACTGAACAGATCTGCAGAGATACATATTTGCAAATCGAAATTGCAAAAGATAGAGGACCAAACCTTCCAAGAATACGGGCATAATAACAGGGTATGGCTGGCGGATTCTTCTTCAGTGTTACAAAGAGGACATAGCAAGTCTATTGAGGGGTGACCTCTTCTTCGAAGCACATCCGCTGTAAGGATCTTATTTTGGCAAGCACTCCACATAAAGAATTTTATCTTTGGAGGGCAACAAAGATGCCACACAAAGTATATATCATGCTCGCTCTGTGTTGAGTCCCAACCATTAATGTATCTGTATGCAGATGCAACTGAGAATTTGCCGCTTTTGTCAGGCCACCATACGAGCTTGTCTGTATTAGAGGGCCTCGTCCTGACATGGTTCAAAGAATCCAGTAAACGGCTATCCTCTCCTCTAATTCCTTTTATTCTCCTATGGTTATCCGGCCTCAACTAACTGTCCTAGGAAGGACAGTCGTGCTGTGCTGATGCCTCCCCTCTTTTTTCCCTCGAATCCCCTTTCTGCCCCTTCTCTTATATACGCAGCGTATTAAGGGTCTATCATCTTATTTGGTAATCAAACAAAAACAAACAAGTTGGAAGTCTTGCTCCATAAAAACTTTGGGGCATTTATTCAACTCAATAAGCCTCATTCTGGAGCACATTTTAGGTCTTTATTGTGTCTGGAGCATTATTGACATAGAGAAGGTGGAGAGAGGAGGGATGGATCAATTTGGAGCACTAAATTTTCCAGATTGTGTCCTTTCCAACTTGTCCAGAACAACGAGGAGGGGGTGGCACTATGTGATGAAGGGAACAGAAAAAAAGGTCTTGTGGAGTTACCTGTAGCGGCAACCAGCTCAAGAGCACCCGCAATTTCAGTACACCGCCACTCTAAACTTCCTGCCGCGAAGCCTTTGCATCTTCTTCATGGACTCTGACCACATAAACTTCGAGGATGTTTCCGGAGGGAGAACAAGCTTGGGAATGGGCCCCACAGCCCGCTTGGTTGGCCACTCCGAATCGAGATCATCAGTTTGGATTGGAGGGATTTCAGGAACAAAAATTGACGCAGAATAGGTAATTCGTATCCAGAACCGCAATTCTGTCCCAGTCGGCCAGTGCAACATCTTAAAAGTCGCATAACTCATCTTCGCATGGTTTTTTAGGGTTCTTCGCTACTGAGAAGTTTGAGAATGTAGAATTCACGACGGAAAGAGAATGAGAAGTAGATAAACTGTGCATGCAAGCTCTGTAAAGAACTGAAGTCTAAAAGGCAGAAGATCATCTCCCGGGAGGTCCATTACACTAACAGTCACCCTACTCAAAGTGCAGACAGTTTGGGTTGGCGTTGTGGAGATTGGAGGGATAGATCAATTTGGACAAACTTTAGAAAGGACACGTATGCATCTCAAATTACCATACTGCCACTCACTGCTCTTTGTTTTGGCTGATTTCGTTTCGTCATTTCACTCTTATCCAGTATATATGATCGAAGTACCAATCTGTAAAAGCTTTCGATATGGAAAATAGCAAGCAGCTCTTTCCAGCTTTTTCGGCCTCTCTCTCCGACGGCTCGCACCCCCCATAGTTCAAATTATGCTCTTTTCCGCCCCTCCTTCGGTCAGCAATCTAACAACCACCGTTTCGAAAATACATTATAGACCTTCACCTCGGTCGCTTAATATCCATCCTCGTTTCTTTCATTTCCCAAACTCCTCGTTTCAGCGGTCAGTTTTACCTCTCAACGAAGAACTGGAGCAAGGTGAAGAAAAGGAAGGAGAAGAACGCCCCAAACTTAGATGGCCGAAGTTGGAACCCACATTGACTGAGGAACAGAAGCTTGCAATTTCTCGGCTCCCTCCAAAAATGTCAAAGCGATGCAGGGCTCTCATGGAACGCCTCATCTGCTCGTCACTACAAGGGGAACAACTCTTTCATTTGCTCTCATTGTGGGTGAAGATCATGAAGCCCAGGAGAGCTGATTGGCTTTCAGTTCTCAAAGAGATGGATAGAATGGATAGCCCTGTGTTCCTTGAGGTGATACTTGTTGCTATTCATTTGATTTCTTGTGTACTCGCTCTGGCATTTTCCTCCGTCCAATTGTTTTCAATTGCCTAAGATCTATATGATGAAAATTGTGTAAGAGTGATGCAACTTTACTAATTCTTATTTCTATTGTCCATGATTGAATTAAACGGTTCATTTTTGTTAAAAGCTGTTGAAGTCAACCTGTCGATCTTTTTTCACCGACATCTCATCCATAAACTCGAACTTGTGAGTTCAAGGCTGGTAACAGGATTTCTTGCCATTGAGCTACAAAACAGTATGAGCGTCTGTTTTACTGGTTGAAAGGATCTTTACAGGATTAATTTTGAGTGTAAATTTCAAATCAAGATGTAAACCTATGTGACAAGCAGAGTGGAAAGGGCTTTCTCTTGTATCTATTCTTGGTACTGGTGAAACGAGTTTTGTTCCCAACACCATAAATCCACTATGATGCACTGGAATACAGAACATTTGAGTGTTTTTCACTAATATTCTGCCCTTTCATTTTTTCCTTTTTCCTAATTTCCATGCTCTGCTTTTTGTATTTCACATATTTCTCATTTGAAAACACAGAGAAATACACATTTGCGTGGTCCACATGGGAAAGATTATATTTTGTAAACTTAAGCTACTAAAGTGATCCTCTTGTTAAATTAATGGCACAATAAGCTACTCCTTGTTTATATGGTTTAATTTCCTGTTAACTTTTTCTTCTAAAATAAGTCTGTGTATGCAAATCAACTCCTTTTAAGGTAGTCTATTGTCTATCTTCTTCAAGAAATGTGCTCATCTTATGTTACATGATCAACATTTGCCTGATGTGGAATTGATTGCCTTGGTAGGTGATGGATCTTGCCCTCCTAGAAGAATCCTTTGAAGCAAATATCCGTGACTACACCAAATTGATTCATAAGTATTCAAAGTCTGGTTGCATGACAGATGCTGAAAATGCCGTTGCAGCCATGAAAAGACGTGGTTTTTCTTGTGACCAGGTCACCTTAACTGTTCTTCTTGACATGTACAGCAAAGCAGGCAATTTAAATCGAGCTGAAGAGATATTTGAAGAGATAAAGTTACTTGGCCTTCCTGTGGACAAAAGATCCTATGGCTCTATGATAATGGCATATGTCAGGGCTGGAATGCCCAAACGGGGAGAAAAATTGAAGATGGAAATGGAAGCACAAGATGTGTGTGCAGGCAAGGAAATACATAAAGCTATGCTGAGAGCTTACTCAATTGCTGGGGACACAGATGGAGCTCAAAGAATATTTGATTCCATCCAGTTAGCTGGGATAATTCCTGATGCTAAGCTCTGTGCTCTTCTGATCAATGCTTATTGTGTAGCCGGTCAGAGCGAGAAGGCCCGGAGTGTGTTGGAGAATCTTAGAAGTGCAAGGATGGAGCCTAGTGACAAATGTGTAGCTTTGTTGTTAGCAGCATATGAGAAAGATAACAATCTTGACAAGGCACTGGGTCTTCTTTTGGATTTGGAGAAGGATGGTTTTCTGATAGGTGAAGAAGCTTCACAGATTTTGGCCAAGTGGCTGCGGAGGCTAGGTGTACTGCAGGAGATTGAAACTGTTCTCAGAGGGGGGAAAGTCCCTAAACTTTCTCACTAACCTGTGCTTGTGAAGTTATTATATACCAAAAAGCTGGCGCGTCTATGTTAGTTCATGTTGTAGGATGGATGTGAGGCAGGGATTCGGTTCTTAATAGGACCAGATCACTGCTGTTATCACGACATGGTCTGTTGCAATTTCTGTATCCTTCTTTGTTGGCAAAACTATAAATGGAGCAGCTAAAATTTAGTGTTCACAAATCGTTTTTACCGTCTTATGGTCGTGTTTGTCCAACTGATAGATGGCGGCGTCCTGATGATTCCATAAATCCCATTAAACCTCTCCTGTTGCTGTAATGTTATGGCACATAAAGAAGACCGGCTTCAGTGAGATGCATCTACTCGCATCTGGGAAATGCCTTACGAAGAAGATAAATTGATCATCTCACTAAATAAGTAAGAAAACAAATAAAACAATAAATAATAAGAATCAACACTAAGCAGCATCTCTCCGTTGACATAAATATTGATTAACATTACTAAAGGAGGACAAAGGAAAGACGAAAGGAGATCATTTCCTCAACAAGTCGACAATAAACCGGCTGGGACGCAGAAGAAAATCCAGATGGTATCTCACGCGTCTTGGAAGACCCTCACCGGATTATGTTGGTTTCATCTATCAAAACACTTTATGTGACTAGGAACTAGTTATTTAGAGAGTGGAGGCTCAGAGGAATCGCCGGGCATGGACCTGTGTCTGTCAAGTAGCTCTCTTGCCAATGTCTGGAGATCGCCTCCACCGATGGTGGAACCTTCTGACACACTTCGCCCTGCTCCGAGGCTCCGGAGCTCCATCTGTCGTTGGTGGAGCGGCCACGGAGGTTGCACTAGAGGATCAAAGAGAGTAGAAAGATCGAAAGTGGTAGGCAGACAAGAAGCTGATGGAAGGTCG
Organism: Aristolochia californica; assembly: GCF_029961685.1. Classification (NCBI taxonomy): domain Eukaryota; kingdom Viridiplantae; phylum Streptophyta; class Magnoliopsida; order Piperales; family Aristolochiaceae; genus Aristolochia; species Aristolochia californica. The sequence goes on from NW_027182257.1 coordinate 34,824,110, forward strand.
GATATGGAAAGAGGAGGAGGCTGCATTAACCGAGGCGGAGGTGGAGGAGGAGGAGGAGCAGGCGGAGATGGGAGCTCCAATGTTGCAAGGTGAGCTTGCATGTAGGCCAGCTCGGCTTGTAAATTCACCACCTGCGATACCAATTTGCAATATCTTGAAGTTAAAACTGATTACAGTTAATCAATATCAATAAATTAAATGGCGGGCATGTCTTCCTCTTCTGAGCTATTTGCCGAGACATCCCACTGAAAGACAAAAAGATAAATCAAATCAAGTGACTTGGGCTATGTTTAACTTCGTAAGACGCTAATTAAGAAATAAATTTATCTCCTGCCTTCCACCGACGCACAAAGGTGTATTAGAAAAATAGGAGAGTTGATCATGGATACCCGGATCATATAATTATAGACCAGTCCAAGTATTACTAATCCAAGTAAGCACTTGTTTTCTGGAGGCTCATCTCCCCTTCAGCCAACAGCAGACAAGCTCTTCATTTCTTCATGTTTGATAGCAAATTAAAGCAAATCAACTCACCTAGACTGGAAGAAAGGAAGACAACTAGAAAGCGCTTTAATTAATAAGAAAAGATCTAATGAAGTTTCTCCAACATTAATACTACGACTCTGAAATATGTTGGAGCTCTTACTTCTCTTCAGAGAAGATGGAAAGGGAAAAAAACAAAAAAAACAAAAAAATCGCAAGAACTCGAAACAAATTTCATTCTTGCTTCATATACTAGACTCGACTAGTTAGACCGAGGAAGTTACACGATTTCAAGCAAAACACCCTTAGGGCACAATTAAACTTGTCCTATGATTTCACGAGTATATAAACTGCACTGTCAATAATCTTAACTGTTCTTTTTCAGCACTGCCTGATTTTGTAATGATTTTCATTTTGCTTGTTCGAACCCGCTACAAGTTTCTTAAAGATGAAGGATTTATTAAGAACAGTCCATAAACCAACAAAATGAAAATTGTTTCCTCTACGATCAGCTGAACAACAACCTAGTTTGGATGCTACCGTGGATCACACAACACATGTGGGAGAACTAGCAAAGGAGATCCATGGTGAAGGGGCACGTTAGACAGAAACAGTCACACTGGTTGTTCCGTTATCTTTATAAAAAGGAGGTAAGAAAAGGTTAACAGAACAGTCGCAAGCAATTCGTGACCTGCTACCCCGCGGCCCATCGCCGACACCGTCGCGTTTCCCAGCTGGCCGTCCGGCGGAGATTGCTCAGACCCATTTTCCAGTTATATTACAATGTTTGTTTCCAGTAGTTTGTCATATTTTCGTAATTGCAGTAGAAAGTGGAGAAGTAGAAGGTACCTGTTGCTGTAGCCCAAAGATGTGAGCAACGCAGCCGTAGACGGGATCTCGGAGCCTGGCCTGAGCTTCGTAGCAGATGGTGACAACGGCGTCGAGGCGCTTGTGCGCGGGTATATGCAAGAGCAGCTTGGACACGTTACTTGCTCCGAAAACCTTGTGGACCGCCGCGAAGTGAGCAGCTCCCTGCTCAGAATCAAAATAGGGCGCGAAGATGCACCCATTCACGCACTTCCTCCGCAGAAACTTACACGCACCACAGGGACCACCTCCGCCAACCCCGCCCCCGCCGCCACTAGCACCACTGCTGTTACTCCCACTCATCTTCTCCTCTTCTCTTCTCTTGTCTCTCCAATTTTCTGCTTCTTTTTTCCTCCTGTATTATGACATGGCGGAACGGAAAGGGGTGAGACGGTGAGGGGGAGCTTCTGAAGAGGGCCGGAACGAGGAAGGAAAAACAACCTAAATTGGCTGTTTTTTCTTTTCTATCTTTGGTGGTGAGTCGTCTTGTTAATTTCCATTCTTTTCAAAAACCCAAGAAAAAAAAAATCTTTTGTTCTTGTATTGATTCTTTAAAGCCACGGCAAGGGAGGCAGCTAACCCTTTTAGCAGCTTGCGTGAAGCAAAGACGAGATAGCGCTAGCAACGCCCAACCGCCACTCTCCTTCCCCGTAGCTATCTGTATGAAAAATGAAATCTACTGAGAGTGAAACGTGTAAAACGTCCATTCATATATATGTATGCGCGTGTTTTCAGGTGCGTAGAGGGCAAAAGACGCCATCCTCTTCTTCTTCCCTCGGCTTTTTATTTCATCTTTATCGCTTTCTTAACAGCAACTGCCCTTCATTTTCATGAGAATATCATCACAGTCATATACTTACACAGATGAGGTAGCTTAAACTGGAGATTTACGTAGGCTCATTCTCACTCTTGCCACGTTCAATTAGGTCAAATGGCGAATTCATCGGATGGTTAGGGTTCTTTCTTCTCACTGCAGATAATCCATCAATCTCATCGTCGTATACGCTACTTACCCTGGGCAAATAGCTTTCACCTGGGACAATCTCGTAATTGCTTGATCTCAGTCATATAAAGCAAATTCATTTGTTACCTGCGTATTGCAGTATTTAAAGAAGGGCAGATTTATCGTCTTCGTTCTGTTACCAAAGTGTTTCGTAATTGAAAGCAGGCCTTGTGATAGTAATATAAAGTTTACGAGCTAGTGCCATTTTTGGAATCTCGTTAAATTTATATGAACCCTCCGGAAGCAAATTTCGGTTTCCTTTATGATCTACTTTGAGACGTGTACGTCAGATATGGAAATTTAAATGCTTGGATGTAAGCTCTGTCAGAAGTCTGAACTCTGATTTAAGTTCCGGCCTCCACGTAACGCTGGAGAGATCAGAGACAGAAAGAGAAAAAGTGACCGTAATCACAACATTGGAGAAACAAAAGGGCTATTCGTGTTTAATTCCCTATTTCTTTTAGTTTTCTTGAGAGTGGGGACTTCAGATCTGCGCCAGCGTTTCCATCGCGGTGGCTATTTTTAGCAGTCGTCGTGGAGAAACGCGAGAGAAGAAGAAGAAACAACGGTAGAGTCGAAGTCAAAAGGGAATCGGCGTTCAAAGGGCGGGAGTGACCCCCCTCCCCCTGTCCGTACAACGAAGAAGAAAGCGCCACGTGTAATGTAAGTAAGGAAACGTAACGGCCGAGAAGGGGATGACCTCACTAGGGATGGGACCCACGCGCCGTTCATTTGGACAAAGAAATGGCGTTTCGCTGCTCGGATTCCGATACACGATTTCTCTGGCCTCTTCTCTCTCCATAAGCGCAGCGTCCTTGTTCTTCTTAAAAGAGATTCTCTGCACTCCGTAGATAGCGAGCACTTCGTAACAACGCATCGCCGCGCCGTCCGGTTCTTGTCCAGCCCATGTGTTTCAGAGGGGAAGCAACAAGGCTTATCACGATTCACGACCCCCACCACCCTCTCTTCCCCTATTTCTTCTCCTCATCCACGGCAAGTACATTATGGGGAAAGAGAATTGATGACAACTGTTTTGATTAAATCTCTCTCAGGCCGACGTTTATCGAAGAGTTTCGGCCTTTTCTCCATTCGAGAGAAGTACGGCTCATGGTGTTTGAGGATCCAGGTAATTTGAGCTAGGTAGAGCTATAGAGGGTAACTGGGATCTAATTGTCCCGTATAAATGGGTTTCATTGATGTGTGAAGGAAAGGGACTAACTCATTGCTAAACTCGAACTTTTAAGATTTATTTCGCACCACACTTATGAAATCTAAGATCAGTATTATTAAAGTAACCCAGCACAAATCTAGAGAGGTCAGAGAGGGCAGGATCCTCGTAGGACAGCAGAGAGGGCGGCCGCCGACGGTTCTTTCCTTGCCTGGGTCAAATGAGCAGTCAAATAAACAGTAACCAAAGTCTGATTGAACTAACCAATCCGGTCTGGGTTACTAACATTGCCATAAACAACTATTTTAAATTCATAGCTACTTCTAGTTTCAAGAGTGTGTTTAGCTATCTTTGAAAGAGTTTATTTTCCAAGAGGTTGGGTAAAACTACAAAATGACACCTCTCCTAATAAGTGACAATAAAACCATTTGATAAATATACATATATATTTCATATAAATAGTAGAAATCTCACTTTTAACATAGAGTCCTATATGTTAGCCTTAAAGATCCTTATAAAGTCAAGTTTGGATGATAACACATGAAGATCCTTATAAAGTTAAGTTAGAAAATTAACCATAAAATTTGATTAAACAAACTTTAACATAAAAAATCTCATAAAGAGATATAGTACATGATCCATTTGACCAACCAAGCATGCAATTGATTGGCCTATATACAAATAGCTGGACAGAATGATAAGAGAATCACAAAGTTAGTCCAACTGCCAAGCATCGACACAATCAACTAGGAAAGGAAAAATGTATTGTTGTAGTACGTTCGTCTAGACATCTAAGCTCCCCAAATGTGCAAATGAAATAAGATAAGTGACACCTGCTAACAGCCATCTGTCTAAACAACTAAGAAACATAACAATCACTATTGATGATCATTCGCTCCAACATTTTGCCAGACTACTTCATCCAAAGATAAGAGAGAAATGAATGAAAATACCAACTACTAGAGAAGGTCGTCGGCTGAACTTTAGAAATAAAAGGTACTGTAAGTACCTGTTTGCCCTACCAACTGACCAATTGAAGAAAATTAGAAGATGCAATTCATGAAGGATGATCAACCAACCCTTAAACAACAGATTGGCTTAGTCAACAATTGCTAGAGGCAACATTTCAAAGATTCGTTTTGCACCATTGGTCACCAAAAATTGTAAGTGGTCTATCATTATCATTAGCGACTCAAAACGTAGATTTTAAGAATTTTTTTTAGATTTATTGCATTTGATTTGGCTAAATGACAAAATAACAGTTTTTGAGAGAAACAACTAGTTTTTTGGATCGTTTGATGGTGTTTATTTAAATGTTTTACCTTTTTACATTGTTCACCAAGGTTGTTATAGTGAAAAACAAAAGTTTTTGCTACATTTTTAGTGCTCTATGATTTAAAAATTATTTCAAAAGTATCAAAACATGGAAGTATTTCTAAAATGCTAAGCACTCTAGCTTGTGGTTTTGAAATTTCAGTGTGTGTTTGATGTTTTTCATGTTGAACTTAATTGAACCAATTGGAATCAATTAATTGAAATTTTCAGTATTGTTCTAGGTGTGACTATATCATATTAGACTTTGGCTTATCCTGCAACTTTCAAACTTTGAATGTTGAGTTTTACAAATCCCATTAAGCACATACTTTGAAATCATTCATTTGAAATTAAGTTGAGCTACTAATTGTTGTGGTAGAATCACTTAGGATTTTACATACTTTTATTGTGCTTTCTTGTTATAATATATGCCTAAATCAAAGGTTCTAAACTTCATTTCAAAGCAAGTAATCCTTGTTGTGTTGTAAACCAATCTAGACTTGATGCTAAAAAATCCCTTTGAAGGTCTAAAAGCAAGTACCTAACCATTGCTAACCATAAGTCCCAAGTGTTGGGAAATACCTCATGGATAGATGTAGCAATATATATTTGGGTTGTGAACACTATAGATTTGTTGTATTTATTGTTGTAATTTGTCCATAACATGCATTGACTTTATAGTGAACTTAGAATTTAAAAGTAAACATTAAAATTCCATAAATATTCAACCCCCTCCCCCTTATAGGCTTGACATTATACATGTAGGATCCATACCTAACACATCGTACCCAAAATATGGGCTAAATATATGATACTGGTACTAACTAATCCTATATATTGGTGGAACCATATGACAAAACCACAAATTTATGTAAAAGCACATATGTACCAAGCTAGAGGAGTGGTACAAATTTTAATTTGGGGGATATTTATTTTAAAAGTCTAAGGGGCACCACCTTAAGGGTAAAAATGGTAATTTGATTTTATTTTCTAGAGAATCTAGAGGACGCTTCTTTGGACACGTAAGGATAAATTCTTTCTATGGTTTTTTTTACTTTCAACTTTGAGGACAAGGTTGATACTCAAGAGGGGTGAAATGATAGAGACCAACAGTTACACACTCCCCCGCCCCCAAAGAAATAAGAGAAGAAAAGTAGAAGAGAATAAGAAAAGGAGAAGCCACCACAAAATAGAAAATGCCACATGCAAGAAACGAGGGGCATGGAGTATGGGGCATGGGGCATGAGAGCAAAAAAGGAAATGCACAAGGGCTTGGGGCATGAGGACAAAAAGGAGAAAATACCCCCTCTTTATTTATAAGATAAAATATTACTAGATTAGATTTATCTTTTTTTTTTGTGTAATCTTTCAATTCCTAGAATCTCTCGTAGATTGATGTAATCATTTCAATTTCTTAGAATCTCTTCTTGAGTTATATAATCCTAGTTGATTAAGGAGTTTCCCAAATAATGTCATAAATAGGGGTATTGGCTGAAGGAAGAGATTAGTCAAGCCTTTTTCTAAATCTCTCTTGCTCTCGTCTCCCTCTCAAACTCGTGCCCTAGCACCCTTCCTCTCTTTTCTCTTCTCTGCTTCTCTCTTTTCCTTCTAGCCCTTTCTCTATCTCCCTCTATTCCTCTACTTTACTTCTCTCTTCTTCCTTCTCTCTTATTCTAACCCTCTTAACCTCTTTCTTTAAACCCTTCCTTGCAATTTTATGAAAAGATAAAGACCTTTCATAAGTGGGTTCTTATCTCCATAAATTCTTAAATTGTTTATGTGATATATGATGTTTTTATATTACAAATCATAAGGTACAAGTTTTTTTTAGTAATTTATATTCACTAATACATCCTATATAGTTGTGGCTAAACTTATAACAATATGACCACTTTTTTAATGTAATGTACTTTGAAATAATTGTAGTCAAACACACTTTTGTTGGTCTCAAGATCTCCACTCATATGATTTTGATGAAATAAATATCTTCAAACTAACTGTGTGCGATGATGAATTTTTAATCCAATGAAAGCATAATGGAAAGGCACAAACACTGTCATTGCAAATATAGAAGTTATTCGAACAAGGCACTCACAACAAAAACAGAAAGCTTTAAAGAGCACTCCAATATAGAGGTTTGCCAAATAGAGTGCACCGCAAGAATATTGCTAAAGAAACAAATGGTCGAAGAAAAGAATGATATAAGAAGAAATAGAAGCCTCCCAAAAAAGAAGATTGTTCGATCACAAGCACTATTATATAACTCTCCTAGAAAAGAAGATCGTTTGAACACAAGCACTATTTGAACAAAATATAGAAACAAAAAGCTCTTAGAAAAGATGATAGATCAAACATAAGCATTGTTTGAACCAAACAAGGAAACAAAAAGATCCCTAAAAAAAATGTTGTTCAACTAAGATCAACATGTAAACAAAGTAAAGATATTGAAAGTACCTCAGAAAGGCAAATTGTTGAATGAATGCATCATTTAACCTAATGAAACAATGAAGACTCCTAGAAAAAAATGAAATTGTTCAAAGAATAGAAGTATTCAAATGAAGGCACATAGTCAAAAAATTTGGAGCACAATAGGCTATTCAAAGGAGTCAAATAGTCAAACAAGCCACTAAAAAGACACATAACCAAAACATTCGAACATTTGGAGTAGAATATGCCCATGGAGCAAGACCTAAGAAACAATGTTCAAATGTTCAAATGATCAAGCCTGTTCGAACAAAGGTAGATAAAAAAGTTACAAGAGAACCTCAAGCTTCAATCTAGCAAATTTAGGTCATCAAAATCTATAAATGACATACCAAACTAATTAGCGGCTCAAAACAAATATTTTAAGTATTTTCTTGAGTTTTTCTATAAACATTTTACAAATGCATAAAAGTTTCATTTCAAACTTGACAAGTCTATTTTAGAATGTTAGAGTTGGCTTTATAAGCCAGTTTTGTGCCTCAATCTGGTGAGAAAGACAAGGGGAGATGGGAAGTGAGAAAAATAATGAGGATGGGAGTCGGATGTAGTCAAGGCCGCAAAAAACAACTTTAAATGTCAAGAGGGTAATAAAAAACTCATTCTATCAACATCTCCCTCATCAGCTAATTACACAGAGCTCTTTAATTTGAAATCAATATTTGTACTTGGGGTATTTGTGCATACATTTGAGGAAAATAATACAAAGTACCCTAAGTACAAACATATAGACATTTAGTAGAAATAATTTTGAATCTAGCTTAAATAAATATTTCATATATCTAAAAAATTACTCTTCATTATTTTTTAATATACCATAATAATCTAGTAAAATAATAGGTTACAAAGCTCTCTTCCTCATAAAGATAATCATTCCTTTTTTAATTATCCAAAGACAAATCTTTCCTAGCAATGGAAAGATTACAAAAATCGAGATGGTAGTGTCATATGGAACTGCAAAGATTTAATATGTTTTTAACTTAATAATGTTAATAATGAGAAATCAATAGATACAATTTTGTGCATGAGGCTTTTCCCAACATGAGTAGCCAAGAAATAATACAATATAACTATATGGAGCATTAATGTTGAAATGAGCCTTCCAACATATCAAATTCATCCTCAAAATCATTTCACCTTGACTAATTGCTTAAATACCATTCAAAACATATGTTAGTGATTCACATATGATATTAATCATTCTTTAATCCATTTATATCATGATAGCATCTCATTTTCTTGCATAATGCACTAACTTTTTATGCTACTTGGCCATGTTGATTCCTTAGTCTATACAAACAAAGATTAAGGTGGGGAGATAGGAGGGTCTTCATAGAAATGCATTTTCAAGAAATTGAGGGGGACTATTGCTCCTTAGATATCTATTTCTACCTATATATACTAAAGAAAACCTATGCAATGCAAGGGTTGAAAAAGGAAAACAAATTAAAAAGTCAGAAATGAAGATTTTTCATCAATTTTATACTATATATGGGTTAATTTATTCATTGCCATTTTAGTCTTTCTCATTAATCTTATTGCCAATGTACGATTTCTTACAATTTTTTAAAATTATTTTGGACATCTTCATTTTCTTTTATATGATGTAAATAACATACATCACCCCAACATTTTCACCATTTCCAATAAAAATATTTGTATGTTATCTCTTTAGCCACGAAAAGTGCAATGCATGGAAAGAAATAAAAGAAAACATTTAGTGTATTAGAGAAAAATAAATAATTTATTGATACTATATGCTTGTTATTTAAGTATTTCCTTAGCAATAATTGGACATTCTATGAGAATAGAACTCATGCAATATATAGAAGTTGGGATAGCAATAGGTTGGTTGAGATTAGTTTTGAGGAATCCTGAACCTAGACAACCTTCCCACCCGTCTAATACTGTCCTCCCAATTTTTTTTTTTTATATAAAGTAAAATATATAACAACTTTTAAGCCTAGTCATAAACAACTATTTTAAATTCAGATGGGGGGGGGGGGGGGGGGGGGAAGCTTGAGGCCAGATTAAAATTACTGGTAGGTCATAGGAACTTAACCCGGGTTCGGCTAATTCGCTAGAGTGGGCCGCTGTAGTCGTCGGCTTGCGAAGGTGGGGTGTGATGTTATGGTCCTGGGTTAAGTACCTATGTCTTCTGCTCCTAACAGGCCGGTCTTTTGGGTAGTATTGGCTAGGTGCTTAACAAGGTCATTAGGTAATCAATCTAAATCTAGTTAGTAAATGAGGTTTTAACCATTACCCAATTTTTATTTTATAAGACTTGGTTTAGTCATACATTTCAAGCAACTCAAGGTTTGATAACATTGTATAACATTCAATAAAACTAAAACAAAAAAAAATTAAATAAATACATCATCAACTAAAAGTTTCATAATTAACATATGAAAAATTGTTGAAAACAACTAAAATTTGAAAATAAAAATAAAATAGTGACGCATCAAATAAATAGTATATAATGCTAAAAATTAAAATTAAATAAAATTATATAAATATAAACATTAAAATATATCTAGAACTTTTAAGTATATAATTATATAATAAAAAAGTATATCTAAGACTTGTATCCATTGAGAACATTAAGTATATAATTATCTTTAAAACAAATTTTTATTTATTTCAGCCTTATAAAACATGTTTAAATTAATAAAATAAATAATTATTATGATAAAATCCTTATAAGAAATGGTTGATCTTATTCAATCATTTGAAATACATGCTTTTGCATGGAGTGGTGACAATAGATACTACTTATTATATTTTCTTTATAATAGAGATAATATAGTTGCATATTCATTTTTGTCATATTTTTATCTTTAATTAATTTTATTTTTATATTTCAATTTTAATATTTCTTATTTAAGAGTCTTAGTTGAATTTTGAATGTGTTTACAAAGTTACTAGAGGACTTTGGATGCACAAAGACAATTATAAAGAAGAAAACAACATGCCCTCCCCCACCTTAGGCATGATATGCTCTACATTCAAGTAACTTCTAATTGAGATAATCCAACAATCACTTTTTCAAGTGAAAGCCAAGGGTGCCTAAAAAGTGAACCAAGTAAATAAACAAAATCTACAATTAAGCATCACTTATAGATAGTTTACTTTTTCTTAAGCATTAAAGACGATTAATAGAGAAAAAACAAACTAAATAGATGAATGCATAATGCAAACTAAATAGATGATTTCATTGAACCGGGTGTTGGTTAGTACTTGGAGCAGTGGAGAATAAAACTAACTAACAAAAAAAGATAATAGAGATATCTCTTCCCTTGAGTTCTCATGTGTTTGCTCACCCTAGTTCTTGTCTGCTTTGTCATTTGCAGCTTATTCTCTTTCGCAGACAATCTTAGTGACCATTTCTACTGCTTGGATAGTTGGGCAGTGGATGAACCATTAATAATTTTTTAACTTGGTTCACATCAATGCCATGAAAGAGTGAGGGTATGGAATGCTGTATCACATTGGCTCTAATAGAAAAAACTGGGTCATTTCAGTTGTGCAGGGAGAAAAAATAGTTTAAAATAAAGGAAAGAAAAAAATAGTAATGAAGCTTAGCATATTTAAAAATAAAAATAAATAATAAAATTAATACCATTAGACAATGAAAAAAAATGAATCTTACCATGTCTAATATCAATTTCAACACTCAGGCTTTGCCGTTATTGAGAGCTCCAACAATAGATCTCTGAACTCGTTATTGGAGAAGTACCTAGTTGTAATGAAGAAACTGGAGGCGAAGGAATGGGATTGTTACTCTTAAGATAATTAAAATAGCCAACAATTCATTTGGGGATTGATTTGCTCTTGGGATTTGATTTGATTCTCTAAATATTTTATTAGGTTTGTTCAAGGACGATCTCTCGTTGCTCTATCCTGCTTCTATATATTCCCTTTTTTTTTTTTCTTAAGTTCGATTTCCATAGAGGAGGAGGGGGAAGAGGGAGATGCTGCCATATCAAATTGGAGTTCCTGTTTTTTTTTTTTTTTTTCTCAAATATCTTTTTCATAGATAGTTTCTCTCCCACTTTTCTTACTCCTGAATTCTTGGTTGCTTAGAGTTTGGGGTGGTGAAAGGGACATCTTAACCCCCATAGTTATACTAACTATATAAATATAATTAACAAATTGTTCCCATTGTTGTAACAATTTGGGGAAGAAATTACTATAATTTGGTCTTACTTAAGGATTTATTTTAAATAAGACTTTTGACAAATTTGTTTATTTTCATTGAACAGGAATGGCTTTTGAAAAATTCCTTTAAATTAAACCGAATTATTTTGATTTTGTGCCAATATAACTCAAGCAATAGCAATGGTATGCAACTAAAAATAAACCATGTAGCACAAGATAAAACAAAATAATAAAGTAAGAGTTAAATTAATTAAACAAATTGATCGGACATAAAGACTATGAAATGAAAAAATTATCAAAGAAAAACATCCCAATTTCTGCATGAAAGATATTTTCCTTGCTATTTTAAGTTGCTTTTCCTCTCAATTCTCTTCTCCCTCTAAAAACTTCAAACAACAACCCATGTTTTCTTCATGTAGTGGTCGAAATTATCTTTTACTTTCTTCTTTTTAATCTCTTCAATAGCAGTTGATCGCCATGACAAAATACACCTCTTCATAATCCCAATAGGCTTTTGCTACATTTCAAATACAATGAAAATTATAAAATAATTTACACTAAGAATATTTTCAAATAATTAATTCAAACAAGACAAACTACTAATGAAAATGTAATAATAGACATGTAACAACAATGTGCTTACATCTTATTATTTCTTAGTTATAATTATTCATATAGATATAAAAAAAAATCCTTGAAAAAGTGATCCCTAATTTCTCACAATTGAATGTTATCCAATTTTTAGCTTCTCAGGCAAGTAAAAAAATTATTGTGCAATAAATCCCCAAAAAACCTTCAAAACATGTTAAATTATGAAGTTATTAGTAAAAAGGTTAAATCACCCAGAGAAAAACACAATGACGATCTTGCTTTGATGAGCACAATTTTTCAAGGGCTTGCAGTGACTTTAGAACTTTCTCAATCAACTTCTTGTTCACCTTGTGGCTAGCTATGTGATGATAAGTTTCAAACGCAACAAAATCAAGAGAGAAACCCACTTTGTGACTACCTCATATCTACTTAGTAAAGGGTCGTGATATCTTTGTATAAGTCAAATTTGAAGGGTAGGAGTGCTTTGTTTAGGGGGAGCACACAACTAAAGGTCCAACAGGGTGGGTGGCTCGCTCACACCTTACAACGTTTAGTTCCAATGAGCCATTCTATATCCCGCCCTCCATATGTGTCCGAATAGAACTAACCTTCCTTGCCTTAGACACAACCATACTTTAAAGGGGCGCTTATAACAATAGAGCACAATAGGGCCAGCGAGAAGCACCTATTGGAATCCCTAATTTCAGCCCTCATTGTTCTTTATTTGTCAACAATCTTGTTGAAGAAATTGAAAAAAATTCAATTTAAAAATCTTTCATAAAATAGCTCCTAGTTGATATAGTAATGATGATAATAATTACTTATTTTGACTGCCTAATATTCACGTCAATTATTTAATAGATCTAGTTAATTAAATTAATTTTAAAATTTTATATTCTTGAACTGTTAACCCTAGAATCTTACACCAGTTGTAGAGTTTCAGAAGAGTTATTCTAGTGTAACAAATTGAAACATATAGACAGTCCCCTAAAGTGGATAGAAAAATGAGTTTTCTAATGCTCCCATAAGAAACACTAAGGGTCTATTTGGAAGACCTAGAAAAAAAAAGGAGAATTTGACCATTATTATTCTAAAAAATAGTTAGAAAAAATGAGATAATGATTAAAATCTCCTTTTCACTAACTATTTTTAGAAATAATAATGGTCAAATTCTCCTTTTCTTTTCTTTTCTTTTCCTTTCAATGGGGTTCAAACATACCCTAAGGGCTTGTTTGGAACAACTAGAAAAGAAAAAAGGCGAGAAAGGTATTTTTCTGTTGTTTGGCAACAGAAAATCATTGAGAGAAAAAAATAAGAATGAAAATCACTCTCTCTTATATAATAAATTTTCTCTCATAAAATAATGAAATTTAGGAAGAAAATAAAATAAATAAAAACATGAGAAAAAAATTTACTCATCAAAATTTTAAAATTTACTAATTTTTTTATTTTTTATTTTTTATTGTTTAGTTATATCCAAACAAGAAAAACTATATTTCTCTTCCACTTTCTCTCTCATTTTCTATAGGCATCCAAATAAGAAAAAAAAAACTTTTTTTTTCCTTTTCTCTTTATCTTTCTTCTCTTTTATTCTCTCCACTTTCTATATTCTAAACACAACCTAAGAAAAATAAATCAAGTATGAAAACTCAGTCACACCTGTTACATCCACAAAGTCTATTGTTATTTAATATTTTTAATTTTAGTATAGGTAAAAAATACTCCATGCCAGTTGCTTAAAACTGGTTTTTCAGTTGCTTACTCCCTAGTATTTTTTAGCTCTGCATTTCCGCTTCTTCTCCAAGGCACAGGACTCTATCAAGTATAAACTCTTACTGCGCAGCTGCGTTGCTTGTCACCTGACACTTCAGTCGCAAAGGCAACATGGCTTCAGTTTTATGGCGACAAGGCTGACGGCGATATTTGAATGGAAGGGGCCCCTCGACCCTACTCCTCGCGCTCGTGCGGTCAGCGCCTGGGAGTCACGACTGGGGGAAGGGGGGAGTTTCTTCTTCCCATTTGCGGCTTTTCAGTCGAAGGAAATGCTTTTAAAATTACACGATGTCGCCCCAGAAGAGGCAAATCGTTTTGTTAAATTGATTTGGTTCAGTGCAGGTGAAGCGTTTGAAAGAGAAAGAGAAAGCCCTTTGGACCCCCAACAAACCTTCTCTTTGATGAATGACCTTGCTACCTTAAAAGTCATCCCTTTGTACATTTTCTGAACGTTTTAATCTGGGACTAAATCATCGTTAGTTGTGAGATATTTTATATAATTGGAGTGGACATGCATCCACCTTGAATTCATAAGTGCACAGTTTCTACGTTTCGAAACTCTGAAATGGATATTTTAGGACGAATACATGACATGCTCAGAGAATCTCTAACGTCTTAATTTTCATTGCCCATTCTTTTTTCATTCTTTTTATCCTTTTTTTTTCTTACCATGTAATCTCTTTCTATGGTCATGAGTATATCAAAGTAAGAACTTGGATGAAAGAAACACTTGATCCATGTTATCACACACGGCTTAATCAATATTAGATGTCATTAAAGAGTTTTAATTTTTTAATAAAATTAAAATAATCATTGAGCAAGGATTAGTTCCCTCCCAAAGCAAATTAGTTTGGTTTGTTCATCAATACTTTGGTGCACCTTAGTTTTCATTTGTTCATCAAATTTGAACTAAATGACTTCAAAAATGATTCTTTAATTTTATATTTATTTATTATCTCATGAATTCATGATAATGTTCTTTTGAGATTTTATTTTTATTTTTATTAACATCTAAGGAAAAATAGAGAAATTAACATTATTATAGATATGATGAAGTAAAGGGCATTCTTGTAAATAAAATCACTTATCCAAGGAAGAAAAAGTTGGGTGCAGCCAAAGTTAGCTAGACTTGAGTCCAACCTCCTTCCCCTTATATAATTTTACTAATTATACTACTACACATTTTCATGTCGGTTGTTTCAAAAATTCTAAAGGAAGGAGGGAACAATTCAAAAAATAGGGGTGAAATAGGGGTGGTTACAGGGTCGGGTAAATGGGGAGTGGACCTAAAGTGAAACCCCCATGGATGGGGTTACCATCTTATCTTATGGGGTGGGAACATAGTGAGGGGACAGAAACTGTATGCATTGGGATAAGGGCAGGTTTTGGGTTTTAAAAACCTGCCCAAACTTGTTCCATGCTCTCTGCTCTTTAGAAATTTGAAATGGTTAACATTATTATTTTTAAAATAGGAGGTTCTTCTCAACCATTTTACAAAATTTGAGAGAAAATTTTATTTGCTTCCTAGGCTTATAAATAGAGACCTGAGTGACAATGAGAGATCGATCTATCCCTATTGATCTCTACTACTTTTAGGGTTTTCTACAGAGTTTTACTCTTGGCATTTGAATCCCAATGGCAAAAATTGTTCCATCATAATATTTCCCCTATTTTTTAGTTCAAAGAATTAAAATAGGTTATTTTGAGTATGTGTTTTCTTAATATAATGTACTTATAAAACACTGATGATCCATTATAATTTTGAGAAGAGATCGTCAAAATCCTATAACCTTAAAGAAGTGAATCTCTTATTAGTATAGTGAATACAATCCTTGGATTGATTAACTCTATTTTATGTATTATTTAAATTATCTTGATTTTTGTGGCAGCTGACGAAATTTACCAGTAAATAGTTACATTCTAACACTTAATTTAACTATAATCATATTTATTAGGTTGAATGCTTCAGTGTTGAATTGAGGATCCCATGATAAGGTCCTCGAGAAGAGGGTGACAGAGAGAGGAGAGGAAGATGGAGATGAGAAGAAAAGAGAGGAAGAAGGAAGTAAAAAGGGAAGAAGAGAGAAGGCTAAATAGAGATTGAACTCGAGAGAGCTTGGGAGAATACAATGTCTACAATTCCCTTAGGGCTACAAGCTTTCAAAAGGAAAAGACATAAGTAGACATACATCATCTTACATAATTATACCTTTGTGCGATCCTTATGAGAAGAGCACTTATTCACCCTTTTATATCACCTCCTTGAAATGGGCATGCATTTTACCATGATGCCATTTGAGGTGTCTTCCAACACTCCATCCTCAAGCTGGTGGGGAGAAAACAACGTAGATACCTAGCTTGCTGCATATAGTGGTTAAGATCTTGAATGTGACTCATTTTGTAAGACTTCTTGCCACTTTTCCTTGAAATAAAACTGACTAAGAGATAAGATGCCAACTTGAAATTTCTCCCGAATAAAATGACAATTTACCTCAATATGTTTTGTCATCATGGAAGACATGTTTTATGGTGATATGAATGGTAGCCTGGTTGTCACCTTAAAATTTCATAGAAGCTCCTTCATAGAACCCCAATTCAGTAAGAAGGGATATGATCCATAGAAGTTCATTGACTATATGGACTATAGCTCTGTACCTCTGCACTAGACCTTGCCACCACATTCTACTTTTTTACTTCTCCATGTAACTAGGTTACCTCCAACTAAGGTGTTGGAAGAGCCCACATATCTAAGAGTATTGTAAGATGGGCCACACGACCAAGGAAGATGCACAATTCTAAGAGTATTGTAAGATGGGCTACATGACCAAGGAAAACCCACATATCAAGCAGTATTGTAAGATGGGCCGAAGAACATAAGAAGTAGGACCCACCATGATTACTACGAGTTGTCATCCTTATCACATAAGTTGAAAGATCAAGAAGGACTCACAAAGATAACCCCAAGCTGGTTGGAAGATCAAGAAGGAGTCACAAAGATAACCACGAGCTGGTGAGAAGATCAAGTGGGACCCACAAAGATAGCCACGAGCTGACATCTTTATCTTATGGTCACATCCTCATAGAAGAGTTCTAGTTTGAGTTATGTTTGTCTTCTATTTATATTGAGTCATTTAATTATACTAGGACTTATCTTTAAGTGTTAGAGTTTGGGTGTAATTGGGATAAATGTAGTTTTATTGTAATTGGACTCTACTGCCTTCCTCTATTATAAATAGAGGTTCATGTACTTTTATTATAATAAGTCAATGAAGTATTTCTCTTTCCCATAAATTCAACAGTATAGTACCCTGAAGTGGACTTCCTGTCTTTGGGTAATCCAACCCAATCTACATCTGAGAAACCTTCTATGTTGTAGTGACTATGATTCTTGTAAAGCAGCCCTTTCCCTAGAGCCCCTTTTTAAGTATCTTAGTATCCTTTCCAAGGCTTCCCAATGGGTTAAGTTGTGGTTTGTACATATACTGACTTATCACACGTACTGCATATGATATATCTGGTCTGGTCATCGTGAGGTAGATAAGCTTTCCCACAAGCCTCTGATATTTACCTTTATCAACACCTTCTCTAGAGTTTGCACATAACTTTATATTAGCATCCATAGGAGTATCTGTAGGTCGACTCCCCATCATATCTGTGTCTTCTAGTAGATCCAAAACATACTCTCTCTGAGATAATACTATTCCATGCTTAGACTGCAATAACTCAATTCCCTGAAAGTATTTTAGAATTTCAAGATCCTTTGTTTTAAATTCTTGGTATATTTTTTATTTAACTTCTTTTATGTTGTATGCATCACTACTAGTTAAGATGATATCATCCACATATAGTGTTACTATTACTTTCCCTTTTAAGGTATTCATGATAAAAAAAATGACCTACTAAGCACCGGCTGAATCCAAACCGTAACAGTGCTTGGATAAATTTTTTAAACCAAGCCCGAGGAGATTGTTTGAGTCCATATAGAGATTTTCTCAATTTGCATATAGACTCCTCCTCAACCACAAAACCAGGTGGTTGATGCATATATATCTTTTCTTTGATATCTCCATTCAAAGAGCTTTTTTGACTTCCAATTGAAATATCAACTGTGTGGAATTACCATCTAGAGATAATAAGATGCATATCGAGTTTAATTTAGCCATTGGGGGAAAAATTTTCCGCATAGTCCACTCCATAACACTGAGTGTATCCCTTGGCTATGAGTGAGGCTTTGAGGCGAGCAACATAATCGTCAAGATTATTTTTTATAGTAAAAACACATTTACAACCCACGTATTTTTTTCTGGGAGGAATATGAACAAGGGCCCAAGTCTAATTCTTAAATAAGGCATGCATTTCTCCTTCCATGGCAGCCTTCCATCCTAGATGTCTCAAAGCTTCTTGATAGGATTGTGGAACAGAGATAGAAGAAATAGATGCAAAAAATTGACAACATGAAGAAGACAATCAATAGAGAGAAACAAAGTTTGAAATGGGATGAGAAGTAAAGGGCCTCATGCAACTCCTAGGCTCCTTTCTCAAAGCTATGGGCCGAGTGTCAAATTGTGGGTCAAA
Organism: Aristolochia californica; assembly: GCF_029961685.1. Lineage (NCBI taxonomy): Eukaryota > Viridiplantae > Streptophyta > Magnoliopsida > Piperales > Aristolochiaceae > Aristolochia > Aristolochia californica. Next base: position 34,842,523 of record NW_027182257.1, read on the forward strand.
TACAACAGGGGAAGATGGACTTACCTCAGATGGATCCATAAACTCCACAGGTGTGGTGTTGGATGAGTCTTCAAGGGGCTCAAGTAGACATGCATCAAAGGGCACAACTAGCTTCAGAGATGGTAGCACATATGAAAGACCTAGGGGGCATCTTTTAAGGAATAAAAGGGTGTATCCTAAAAAAAGGTGACATCCATTGAGACAATTATCCTCCAAAGAGAGTGATTATAACATACATAACCTTTTTGGGTATATGAGTAACCCAAAAAAATACACTTAAGTGATTTTGGCTCAAGTTTACTCTCTTGAGGAGATGTGATATGAATAGAGGATTTGCAACCAAAAATTTTCAAAGGATGGGAGAAGGAGTCTACCTACGAAAATAATAATGACTATGAGGATTTATGGCTAAAGACCGATGCAGGTAGCCTATTAATAAGATAGAAGGCTGTAAAATGGCATGGGGCCAGTAAAAGTAGGGTACCTTCATGGAGTAGAGTAGGCTACGGGTTACTTCAAGGAGACGTCAATTTTTTCTTTCAACTACACTATTTTGTTGAGGAGTGTAGGCATAAGATGTTTGATGAATAGTGACATTATCACAACAAAAGGATTGAAAATACTAGAAAGGTATTCTTTGGCATTATTTGATCAAAACACTTGTATTTTTTTCCAAACTGAGTAGACACCATAGCATGAAAAGATTTAAAGATGGATAAAATTTCAAATCGTTCTTTAAAAAGAAAAAGCCATGTGACTTGAGTACAGTCATCAACAAAGGTGAAAAAATATTTAATTTGAGATATGTTCAAGACGCTCAAGGGTCTCTATACATCTGAATGTATTAAAGAAAATGAAGCAACACCTTTAATTTCAGTTTGAGGAGAATATGATGTTCTCTGGTGTTTATTCAATGACAGACTTCATAGTTGAAAGTTGGTAAAGTTTTGAAGTATGGAAGCAAGAGCTGAAGCGATGTTGTGGGTGGATGACCAAGCCGGTTGTACCATAACCTTGCCTCTATCGAAGAAGTGGCAATCACAGTGACTGGAGGCAAGTTCAAGTAAAAGCCATGTGACTTGAGTACAGTCATCAACAAAGGTGAAAAAATATTTAATTTGAGATATGTTCAAGACCCTCAAGGGTCTCCATACATCTGAATGTATTAAAGAAAATGAAGCAACACCTTTAATTTCAGTTTGAGGAGAATATGATGTTCTCTGGTGTTTATTCAATGATAGACTTCACAGTTGAAAGTTGGTAAAGTTTTGAAGTATGGAAGCAAGACCTGAAGCGATGTTGTGGATGACCAAGCCGGTTGTACCATAACCTTGCCTCTATCGAAGAAGTGGCAATCGCAGTGATTGGAGGCAAGTTCAAGTAAAAGAACCCCTCCCCCCCCCTATTCATGGCCACCACAAATCACTTGCTCCTTTGTCATATTCTAGAAGACACAAGAAGATGGTGAGAAGATGATGGAACAATTACAATGCTTGGTTAACTGGCTAACAAATAACAAGTTTAAAGGAAATTGATGGACAAATAAGACATCGGTAAGCAAAAGAGGTGTCGTAACAAGGGAGGATCCTTTATCAAGAACTTTGGTTTGGGATCCGCCATACAGATTCTTATTACCTGTGAGATGCTTCCTGGAGTCGATAATCTAGGATGAAGAGAAGAAAGTGGCAAAAAGCATACCTGAAGCTGTGGTGGCAACAAAAATAGTGGAAGGTGCTGAAGAAGGTGGAGGAGATACCATCAAAGTTTTCATCCTCTGGAAGAGGTCATAATCATAATAAGTTAGAGTATGCTTTCCTTGTTGTGACTCAGGTTGGGCAATATGTTTCTCATTTTGAACTGAACTGAGGCTTGGTTGGCTATGACCCAGTCTAGTTTGCCATGAATCTTCTAGTAGGTCTCCACCAGATGGTTCAGTCCACCACAGTGAGTGCGTAACCAATTTTCTGATCTTGAAGGACCAAAACTATTCCTACCACTCTTGCTCGGCGTCTATAATTTCTTCTACATCCTCGAGTGGTAGAAGATGTAACCCTATTTCTTGAGTACATAGCGGATGATACTTTTGTATAAGAGGTGGAGGAAGGATCTGGTATTCGAAGTAAAGTTGCATTTATGTCATTGAATGAAGGAAGTGCAGAGGAGCTAAGTAGTTGAATTTTGGCAACTTCAAGATATGGTTTAATATTAGACAATAAGATAACACCTAATAAGGCCTCCCTTTGTTTTTCTTGAAAAAATATATTGGTTGATAGGGGTTGAGCAAGTATCCATTCCTGAATCAACCCTCTGAATCTAGCCAAGAACACATGTAAGTTATCTCTTTGTTTGGTAGTAAAAATATTCTGAAATAAATCATATAATTTATGTAAAACTTTGGCGCTTGATTACAACTTGGAGCAAATGTCCCATATCAGCCTTACGGTCTCAAGGTGGACAACATTGTTAGCCATATGTTCCTCTATGCTATTAATGAGCCAACTATTGACAAATGTATCATTTTAAGCCATTTTATATAGGAATTATCATCTTCATTTATGGTGGAGCTGGTGTAGTCAAATGTGTTAAGAGATCTGTAGTGATAAGGAATCTCTTAACCGATTGAGCCCAACTCATGTAATTGGATACCCTCTAAAGGGTATTGTGGTAATCTTTAGCGAATCACTTTATTACCCATATTCACATAATCTCCACCCATCACTAGGAAATATTCAAAACACTTGGTTTCTCAACTTGATCCAAACCAATTGGCCCAACTGAGAGGAGAAGAAGAACCAAGCCAAAAAACTGAGCCAAGCACTGATTTCAAACCAAACCAAGCATGTAATATTTGATTTTTTGACTCATGTTCATTCAAATCTTGTAAAATTAATTCACAATATTTCTTAATTAAGAAGGAATTATTCCAGCAAGTGAAATCTCAAGAGATGTTTGAATACGTAGAAGATCTTCTTAAAGAAGGAAACTTCCCTTCTATAGCACTTGTGCCGACTAGCAAGATAATATCACAATCTTTGACTTCCCTTTTTTTTTCCTAACTGGTTTAGGACAAAATTCCAGAGAATAAATCAATAGAGGAAGTCTTAAAATAGATCAATTACAGCAAGATATGACCACAATCTTCAAGGGTGCCAGCTTTATGGAGGAAGGACACTTTCTTTCTATGCAAGTGTGCCAGATTTGTGCTTGAAATCACAACCAAATCTTACATTTTCTCCTTGATTTTTTTGGAAAGATAATCCAGAGGATAACACCATAAATGGAAGATATCAAGGATAAAAACATCGTGCAAGAAGAGGCCAACACCTTTTTCAAAAAACAACTTCTCTTGGTAACCAGAAAATCAGCCTCTACCAAGCTCTTTAGAGAATAAAACATGCAAACAAAAATATAAACTGATCTTGAACGAATTTAATCATACTTTGATCATGGTAATCCTCATATCGATCAAGAGGACAAGAAAAACTTCATCCAACATATGTTTCTCTAAGAAAGAAAGTCGAACTTATGATAATCCAATATAAGCTCAAATTGAGCATTCTTTTGCATGAAAAATAAACTGACTACAAGACATTTTCATGCATGAGATGAATCACATATCTTTTATCCAGACTAATAACAATCAGTAAACCTCTCAAAAATATCAAGACATTATAAAAATCATCTCATGAAAAGGGAAAAACTCACTTATCTTGCTTACTGACCATTTGCTTCACCAACACAAATACATGAAGTTTGATAAAAACCACATAATCCCACCTTAATGTTGAGATCCTAAAACCAATGCTCTGATACCATGTTGGATTTAGGATCCCATGATAAGGTCCTTGAGAAGAGGGTGAGAGAGAGAGGAGAGGAAGAAGAAGAGGAGAAGAAAAGAGAGGAAGAAGGCAGAAAAGAGGGAAGAAGAGAGAAGGCTAAAGAGAGATGGAGCTCGAGAGAGTTTGGGAGTAGGGAGAAAAGCTAAGAACAATTTGAGAGAAGAGGGAAAGACTTAATGATCTACCACTTACCTTTAGCCTCTATTTATAGTTTGTGAGAGGGTGTTACAATATCTACAATGCCCCTAGGCCTACAAGCTTTCAAAAGGAAAAGACAAAGTAGACATACATCATCTTACATAATTACACCTTAGTGCCATCCATATGAGAAGATCACTTATTTATCCTTTTATGCCACATCCTTGACGTGGACATGCATATTACCATGATGCCATTTGAGGTGTCTTCCAACAAGTTTGTTCTTCACTGGATCTAACTAGTGGTATTACAACTAATGTATACTGAAATTCTTGTTTCAGGTTGAGTATAAAATATCTTAGTGTGAAATTAGCTCAATAACACATTATCTACTATTACCTTAGGAGAATGTATATATGGAAACATATGAGAGTTGCATTTTTAGAGGGCCATGATCCCTTTGCCCCACCAATGTTTGATGGGATGTAATACCAAATTATTAAGAATACAAAATGGCAGTATTCATTCAATTCGAGAACTTTAAAATTTGGGAATCAATATGCAATCGACCACATCTCCCATCACTAAAAGTGAATGAAAAATTAATTCCAAAATCTATAAGTGACCGGGATGAAAAAATATTTCAAAATTGAATGATAGTGGAACGACCATGGAACTATGGCTTAACTCCCAGAGCAATGACTTAGTTGATTACGTTTCATCTTTCAAATTAGCTAAAGAAGTTTGAGACAAGTTAGAGGTAGAGTACTCTAGGAATTTGGATTTTAGCTCTTCCCACTTTGAGTGCTCATTTGAGCACCTATGCATGATGGGGAATATCATCTCAAATGCAAATGATGAATTTTGGATTGAGAGTGATGAGGAACTTGACTTATGGAGAATTATTATCCTTGCTAGATGAGTCAGGGATGTACCAAAAAAAGAAAGCCCAAGAAAGTAAAGATATTAGTGTGAAACTCACTAAGTCACAAAAAAAAAATAGGTTTCTTGAAATATTAGAGTTCCTTAAGACTAGCAGGGCTTGAGAGAGATTGACAAGCTCAATGTTAGGTGTGTAAAAATATGTTCTCATGGAGAGTTGAAAGAAAAATATGAAAATATTTGTGAGAAGAATTGGAGCTCCTAAAGTCCCAAAAATTGTTGGCTAAAGTAAAAAGCCTTAGAATTGTCCCATGCCTTAGTAAAAATTACTCTAAGGAGGCCTCTTCCTGAAGAAAAGTTTTACTTGGAGAATGATAAAATGAAAAAGAGGGGTATTGGCTGCACTCATAAAGTGAATGTGGTGAAGATCAAAGGGTAGTCTGTTGGAAGACAGGGCCCAAGCCCACACGACCAAGGAACACTCACATATTGAAGAGTATTAGAAGATGGGCCCAAACCCATAAGACCAAGGAAGGCCCACATATATAAGAGTATTATAAGATGGGCCACATGACCAACGAAGGCCCACAAGATGGGCCCAAGCCCATAAGAAGTAGGACCCACAATGATTAAAAGGTTCCACTTTTGTTACACCATCACTTTTGCTAACTGAGATACTTTTTGTTCCTACCTTCCCTTTAAATCTTTTATCATTTAGCCAGCTCACCAAACATTTTAATTGCTCTATCACCTTCTCACCCACTTCATGTATTTTTCAGGATCTTATAATGAAGTAGGTGATTCGTGGAGGCCGTGAACAAGGGAAACTCTACTACCTAGATGTGCCAAAAAGAAATACTATTTCCACTAGTGAAATGGAGACCAAGTTATGGCAAAACTGGTTGGGACATCCGTATGCGCAATCTCTTCATCATATGTTTCCTACTTTTAAAGCAAGGTCAGAGTTTCATTGTGAAGTCTGTCAAATGAGCAAACATCAGAGGTCTACATACTCACCTCGTCCAAAAGTTAAATGTGTCACTTCCTTTTCCTTAAATTCATACTAATATATGGGGACCCTTAAGCATCTCAAACATTTCACAAGTTAAATATTTTATCACATTTATTGATGACTTCACTCGTACCACTTGGCTATTTCTATTTAAAGAGCGTTCTAAAATACCATTGATTTTTAAACTTTTTCATGCTATGGTACTCACTCAGTTTGGACAGAAAATTAAAATCCTCTGGTCTGATAATGCCAAAGAATACACTTCCAAAAACCTTGACTCTTTTAAAGAGCGTTCTAAAATACCATTGATTTTTAAACTTTTTCATGCTATGGTACTCACTCAGTTTGGACAGAAAATTAAAATCCTCTGGTCTGATAATGCCAAAGAATACACTTCCAAAAACCTTGACTCTTTTAGTCAAGAAAATGATATTGTTCATCAAACATCATGTGCCTACACCCCTCAAAAAAATGGTGTAGCTAAAAGGAAAAACATTCATATTCTTGAGGTAGCTCGCGATTTACTATATGACATGAGTGTTCCTTACTTTTATTGGCCACATGCAATCCTTACCACATGTTTTCTTATATACCCGTTACCATTTTCCATACTTGGTAATAAATGCCCTTACTCTCTATTATTTTCCAATGATGATCCCTTTTTGCTGCCCTTGAGAGTCTTCGGGTGTCCATGTTTTGTCCATATTTCTTCCTTAAACACTGTAAACTTGATCCAAAATCTATCAAGTGTATTTTTTTAGGATACTCCCGCACACAAAAAGGTAATGTTTGCAATAATACCACTCTTAAACTTTTACTCATGTCTAGGGATGTCACATTCTTTGAAGACTCTCCATTTTATTCTGACCATGCTCCTCTAGGTTTATCTTCGGTACCATGGTCTCCTCGTCCGGTTGTGCCTCGTGCTATAGACACTACCCAGCTCCCTGACACTTTGGCTAAAGCCACACCTGCTAAGTTTACGGATCCCACCGAGGTAAGTCCATCTTCTCTAGTTTTTTTGGCCCACAATATGATACTCATCCTATTTCCCTTAGAATAGAAACCCTGATCAGGTACCATGCCCTTTACTTCTCATCCCATAATAAATTTTGTATCTCATCATCGTCTGTCCCCTATTTGTTATCAATTTCTCTCTACTATATCTTCCATCTCTGTACCTTAGTCCTATTAGGAGGCTCTCACACATCCAGGGTGGAAGGCGGCAATGGATGAAGAAATGCAGGCTCGTTATGAAAAATAGACATGGGCACTAGTCCCACTACCATCAGACAAGAAACTTGTCGGTTGCAAATGAGTGTTTACTATGAAACACAATCCGGATGGGTCCGTGGTTTGGCTGAAGGCTAGCCTTGTTGATGAAGGCTATACACAATTCTATGACATTGATTATAAGGAAACCTTCTCTCTAGTGGCAAAAATGAACTCGGTACATGTATTATTATCTCTGGCAGCTAACTCTTTCTGGCAGGTCTTTCAACTCGATGTCAAAAATGCTTTTTTGAATGGGGATATCAAAGAGAAAATTTATATGTGTGGAATTTAGGACCCCATGAATAATATCTCGAGCAAGGGGAGAGAGAAATAAAAGGAGAAAAACAAGAAAGACTCTCGGGTTGAGAAAGAAGAAGAAAAAATAAAAGAGGTTTGGAGAGAGAGAGCTTCACACGAGAGAAAAACTAAGAGGCTTGATTGATTAATTTTTGAGTTGCAATCACCTCTATTTATAGTTGAGTAGGTGATAAAGTCCATGTACAAGTAATCTTAGGACTCCTAATTACATTCCAACTAGAACTCTCAAAGATAAGCCTATCATGATAAGATTACATTATCTATTTAAGAGACTAATTTAACTCAACTTCTAAGTTTAATTTAAGCACGTGAACCAAGATAGAAAGCAAGCTCGTGATCTTATCTTTATGCGTCCCACATGATCTTCTAGCTCATGTTGAAAGAGATACCAGCTCGTGGTATCTTTACGGGTCCCACTTGATCTTCAATTCTTCTATTTAATTCTAGCTCATGTTCCTTATCTCCTTGATTGAGCCAACTTGTATGAGGGCCCTTGTTGACATTTCTTGACCTCATAGTGGGTTCCACATTGTAACATTCCTTCTCAAGCTGGGGTGAGAAAACATCGTAGATTCCTTGTTTGTCGCAGACAGTGGACAAAGTTTTATGAGTGACTGGTTTGGTGAGAATGCCTGCAACCTGGTTCTGTGAAGATACATGCTTAAGAGAAAAGATGCCCGTAGTGTATTTTTCTCGTATGAAGTGGCAATCTATTTTTATATGCTTTGTTCTCTCATGGAAGACTGGATTTGATGTGATGTGTATTGCGACCTGATTATCGCAATATAGGTTCATAGGAGCTTCTTTGTAAAATCCCAGTTTAATAAGGACATATCTGATCCATAGGAGTTCATTGACTGTGTGTGCCATGGCTATGTACTCTGCTTCTGCACTAGATCGTGCAACTACATTATGTTTCTTGCTCCTCCATGTAACCAAGTTTCCTCCAAACATCTTACAATATCCTGAAGTAGATTTCTTGTCATCCGGGATCCGACCCAGTCTGCATCTGAAAAACCTTTGATGTTAAAGTGTCCATGGTTTTTATAGAGAAGCCCTCTTCCTGGTGCTCCTTTGAGATATCGTAATATCCATGCTAGTGCTTGCCAATGACTGAGTTATGGATTGTACATATACTGGCTTATCACACTGACTACATATGAAATATCTGGCCTCGTTACACAGAGGTAAATGACTCTTCCCACCAATCTTATATATTTGCCGATATCTACCTCTTCTTTTGTACCTACACATAATTTTGTGTTCGAGTCCATGGGAGTTTCTGCTGGTCTGCATCCCAGTATTCTGGTATCCTCTATTAGGTCTAGGACATACTTCTTTTGAGATAATATGATTCCATGTCTGGATTGTAGTACTTCAATGCCCAAAAAATATTTACAGTTCGAGATCCTTTGTCTTGAATTCAGCACATATACATTCCTTTTTTCTTTTGGATGCCCTCGGGGTCACTGCCGGTTATAATAATGTCATTAACATATATGGCTAGAATCACCTTGCCCTTCGGTGTGTCTTTACTAAATACAGAGTGATCTCTCAATCCAGACATGAAATTATATTATCTCAGAGGAAGTATGTCCTTGACCTACTAGAGGAGACCAAAATGATGAGACGTAAACCAGCAAAAACTCCTATGGACCCGAATAAAAAATTATGTGTAGGTACTGGAGAAGAGGTAGATACCAGAAAATATCAAAGATTGGTGGAAAAAATTATTTACCTCTATGTAACAAGGCCAAATATTTCATATGCAATCAGTGTGGTAAGTCAATATATACACAACCTACAACTAAGTCATTGGCAAGCACAAGAAAGGATATTGCGATATCTGAAAGGAGCACTAGGAAGAGGGCTTCTCTATAAGAATCATGGTCACTTCAACATCGAAGGATTCTCAGATGCGGACTAAGCCGAATCCCCGGATGACAGAAAATTTACTTTGGGATATTGTATGATGGTTGGAGGGAACTTGGTTACATGAAGAAGCAAGAAACAGAACGTAGTTGCACCATCTATTGTAGAAGCAGGGTACAAAGCCATGACACACACTGTCAGTGAACTCCAACGGATTAAGTCTCTTCTTACTGAATTGGGATTCTACAAAGAAGCTCCTATGGTCCTATATTGTGATAATCAGGCCACAATACACATCACATTGAATCCAGTCTTCCATGAGAGAACAAAGCATATTGAAGTAGACTGCCACTTCATACGAGAAAAATTCTCTGCAGACATCTTATCTCTCAAGTATATATCTTCTCAGAACCAGGTTGCAGATATTCTCACCAAACCAGTCACTCAAAAATTTTTGTCCACCATCTGCTGCAAGCTGGGTATCTACGATGTTTTCTCACCCCTAACTTGAGGGGGAGTGTTACAATGTGGGACCCACCGTAGTTGCATGAGCTGGTGGGACCCACCATGAGGACGTGAGAAGCCAAGAGGAGTCAGCACACAAGCTGGCATGAGCTGGCAGGAGTTGGTAGAATTGAAGATCTAGTGGGACCCACAAAAGAGACCACGAGCTGGTATCTTTGACACATGAGCTGGAAGATTAAATGAGACCCACAAAATATATCACACGAGCTGGCAAATCCCGCTAAGAGGTCACGTCCTTATGGAGGACTTAGAATTTAAGTAAGTCAAAAGTTAAGGGATTCAGAATTTGGGCAAGTTCTAAATTGAGTTGAATTATATTGGGAAAGTGTACATAAATTCTATCACTCCTCCACTATAAATAGAGGAGCTTGTATTCATAATAAATCAATCAAGGCAAGGATTTCTCTCCTCTCCCTCTCTCGTGTAGAGCTTCTTCTTCTCCATCGTCTTCTTCCTTTTCTTCTTGTTTCACCTCTACCTGAGAGCACTCTCTCTCCTTCTTGGTTTTTCCCCTTCTCTCTCTCACCTTGCTTGAGATATTATTAACGGGGTCCTAAATTCAAATTTTTTGAAAAGAATCTTTAGAAGATAATTTTTTCCTAACACTTTCCTTTATTTATTTGTCAAAGAGAAGAAATCTTCCTATTTCGAATTTTGGCAACTTCCCAAAAAAAGTAGTTACTTGATTTAATGCTAAAATTTACAGAAGTATCTATGTAAGGAGATTCTGATCAAGAATTAGATTCAAAATGTGTGTTTTTTATCTGGTTATGAGAAATCCTTGTAGCATATTAACATCATGTTGGAGTAGCATTCAGTGTATTTATCCCCTTATGAAGTGAGCAGCGTTGCTACCTATTACTCGGTGAAATCCTTTCAAGCTATAACTGGTCTAGCCTCAAGTTTTGCCTTTGATTTTTTATTTTGCTTTTCAAAATTAGTTTTATTCTATAATTACATCTATAAGCATGGACTATATTCAGAAACATGACACTTAAGTCATTAGCTGCTAACTAGTTGGTTTAATATGGTTTGCTCTCGGTTTGGTGTCTAAATTAATCACTGATGTAGTAAGCATTGAAGTAAAATCCATTACTATTTTATTCACTCTTCTCTATTTTTGAGAAGACCTTATAGCTGCTCTCGAAACCAGAAACACTTAGTTCAATTATTCTTTTTGAGAAAATTAACAACACTTGGTCCAATTTATTGATAACATATTATTCAATTCCAACTTATTATTTGGTGCACATCTTCCTTATTAGAGGATGGACTTGCTGCAAATTATCTCATGTGTCCTTATTACTCTTAAGAACTTTTACTATTTACCCATTATCTACTGCTATATAACAACATATTTGGTATGTGTTATTTGGGCATTGGCTCATTACTGCAGCTGATATTGTGTCTCTTTGATTGAGACATTATTATTGAAGAAGAACTCCTTAGTTGTTTGCCTTGGGTTTATTATTTGCTGATTGTTGTTGGCATTGGTTCATATGATGGAGATTTGCATGGTGGCCCCAACATCTTATCTGTGTTTGAGTCCCATTACCCTCTTATTATTTGGTAGCCTTTCTCCTACTGTCCTTTATTTGACTCTCACTTACCCCTTTGGTCAACCCTTTTGGAGCATTGCTTTGGTTGGTCCCTTTAATATATATGGGTATTTTTAAGTCTTTGAGACTTTTTATTGGTACCCTTGGGTTTTTTATCGTCGTCTTGTGAATGACAAGTACTACCGACTTTATTGATTATTATCACTATATTTGTTCCAAATTATTTGAGGATGGTTTCGACTTATGATTTATCACTTATTTGTGCCCATTGAGAATTTGTGCCTAGTGTCCCACTTATCGTTGGGACACCATGATGGAAGAGCTTATTACTACATTTAGTGTTATTTGTTTCAAGCTGGATCACAACCATTACCTCTTAGCTTGAGGGGGGAGTGTTAAAAGATATGAATATGTTGGAAGGTCATTGGTGTAATTACTTTATGTTTGATGTCTCTTGTTCACTCTTACTAGGGTGAAGGGTATAATTATAATATTATACTATTATCATTTATAAATAGAGCTTAGAAGGGAGGGGAGCGTTAGACCAAGTCCATAACCCTATTCTTCCTCTTTTCTTCTTCTCCAAATTTGTCACTCTTACTCTTCTTCTCCTAAACCTTCTCTCCAAAAATCTTCTTCCTCTTCTCAACCCTTAATCCTCTTCTACTTTGATCATAAAACATGGAATCCTAAGTTCTAACAAAATACGGAGAGAATCTTGTTTGTTTCTCTTGGTTTTTCTTTTCCACTGACAAAGGGGTCGTAATCAATTTTAATTCAAAGATTTTCATCTAAACACAATGTTCTTGGTGAATTACAGTTTGATTGAAGGAGCTTATTAGAGATAAACTAGGAATAACCTATTGCACACTTGTGTGAATTGTATAGCACACTAATTCGGGAATTGTACAGTGATATTGTTAAGGACTAACAAAGCGATAAGGAGTTCACAGTGTTGAATTTATAGAAAAGAGAAGTACTTCATTGACTTCATAAACTTATTATAATCAAAGTACATGAACCTCTGTGTATAATAGAGGAAGGTAGTAGAGTCCAATTACAATAAAAATACCTTTGTCCCAATTACACCCAAACTCTAACACTTAAAAAAAATTCCTAGCATAATTAAATAACTCAATATAGATAAAAGACAAACATAACTCAAACTAAAACTCTTTCTAGAACGTGACCATAAGATAAATATGCCTTTGTGAGTCCTTGATCTTCCAGCTTATGTGTTATGGATGCCAGCTCGTGGTAATCTTGGTGGGTCCTACATCTTATGGGCATGGGCCCATCTTGTGGGCCTTCCTTGGTAGTGTGGCTCATCTTATAATACTCTTAGATATGTGGGCCTTCCTTGGTCATGTGGGATGGAGCCCATCTTCCAACACTCCCTCTCAAGCTGGGGGTGAGAGAACATCATGAACTCCCAGCTTGCTGTAAATGATGTCTAGAATCTTTTTGTATAAAATGGCACATCTTCCAATATGCCTTCATCTTCCAACACTCCCCCTCACGCTGTTGCGTCCTTCCATGAGGCCCTCTTGGCATAATATAAGTGAGAGTAAAAATCATTCCAAGTCGGTAAGACATTGCTCCATACGCCAGTCCTAATGCTGGATGATGGGCACACTCTGTCTTTTGTAGGTAGTGTGTCTATTAATATTGCTCTGAAGTGTCCACCACCATGTTCCTCCATAGGACAATGACTCTCAAGTGGTAGGAGTAATAAAAGCCAGTATGGGGGGGAGGGGGGGTAGTGGGTTTATTTATAATGGTGTCCCGACACTGACTCTCTTGGTATCCCAACCATGATATTTTTTAGAGTTAAATTTATCATGGTGTCCCAATCTGGGCACTGACTCTCATGGTGTCCGAACCGTGATATTTTTGAGAGTCAAATAAATTATGGTTTGATAAAAGGTTTTGAGGCCACCTCTTCTTCAATAATAATGTCTCAACCAAAGAGACATAATAGCAGTAGCTGTAATGTAACAAAACCATCTTCTAACACATATAACACGAACCAAAATAATAAACCTTGTAGAATGACCCATGAAATAATCATAATCCGATATTAAATATTTTTTCTTAGATGCAGACGCTTCATTTTTTGTGCTCCCCCTTTCTTGAATATTTTGGTTACATAAACTTATCCACACCATATGGAATAAAATACCTCTTTGTGGTACTTCTTGTACTTCTCCTCTTCAAGCTGGGAAGTAATAGCAGTGATCCAAAAATCCAAAATAAAAAAAGATGTATAAATAAGCCCACAGAATAGGAAGAAGTGAGATATTTTATTGATATAGAAACTCAAAAAGTGACACAAAATAATGGGCTTACATTCGGATTTTCCAATGCAACCGAATACCAACATGACCTTTGATTCTTCCAATGCAAATATATCTTAAAATTTAGATCAGATTCACATGAAATTTTCTCCCTATGAAACTAAAATTAAATAAATTTCAATCAAGTATAACTTCACTTCATAAAATATAATTATCAAAACATAAATAATCTGATAGATTTAGATCTCTGTCATCTTGCCAAACTAAGTACTGTTTCTCCTTTTTTTCTAGAATGACCATTGACTCTTACAAGATCAATATATCCTTATAAAAAATTCTTACCGAGAATTGGTTGAGTAATTAAGAAAATAGACTTAGCTATCTTTCTTTTGATATATAATTCTCCATATAGAATCTCTTTCTTGGTCGCATAAAATACTTCGAAAGTTGAAGCTTTTTGTTGCTGCTCGAACCTCTTTTACAATCTTACCTTTGCCGCTTCATATATTGATTTATCTTTGCCGATACATCAAATAAAAAATTGGTTGAATAGGTAAAATAATAGACTTACCGATATTTCTTTTGATATATATTTCTCCACATAAAGTATAGTTTTTTATATCATAAAATACTTTGTAAGTTGTAGCTTACTGCTGCTACTCAAACCTTTTTTCAATCTGACCTTTGCTCATTCAAATATTGATATCTCTCTGTAGATAACTCCGATTGGAAAAAATAGTTTTTCCTTGTTAAGTAAACTCAAATATATTTCCTTCAATATATATTTTTTAATATGAAAATCTTATTATATATGTGAAAAGCAAAAAGAAATCTATGGGTGTATAGACAGAAAAAAAATAACTACGAACCTAGACTTAGGGTTTAGGGTTTAGAGAAAAGGATCACATTACCTCTGTGGGTTGACCACGTCAACTCACATAACCTGATTTGATACCATGTTAAATTATGAAAAATATAAATAATTTATTGACTTCATTAACTTATTATAATCAGAGTACATGAACCTCTATTTATAATAGAGGAAGGTAGTAGAGTCCAATTACAATAAAACTACCTTTGTCCCAATTATACCCAAACTCTAACACTTAAAGATCAGTCCTAGCATAATTAAATAACTCAATATAGATAAAAGACAAGCATAACTCAAACTAGAACTCTTCTAGGGCGTGACCATAAGATAAAGATGCCTTTGTGATTTCTTCTTGATTTTCCAGCTTATGTGATAAGGATGCCAGCTCGTGGTAATCTTGGTGGGTCCTACTTCGTATGGGCTTGGGCCCATCTTGTGGGCCTTCCTTGGTCGTGTGGCTTATCTTATAATACTATTAGATATGTGGGCCTTCCTATTCTTGTGGTTTGGAGACCTCTTCCAACACATAGAACACGGAAATTTTTTTATCAAGACAACATTATAGAAGAATTTGAGGTGATGACAAATGATGCTAGGAGAGTCCGATAGGAGACTCTTCAGAGAATTCTTCAAGCAAATGGGAATGCAGAGTGCTTGCAGCAGTTTGGACTTGGAGGAAGAACATATACAGAGAGCTTTAAGGCATGTGTGCCTTTGTGTACCCACACTGAATTGGAACCGTACATCCAGAGGCTTGTTGATGGAGTTATTTCACTTATTCTCACTGGAAAATGCATAACACCCTTGTCATTGAGCTCTGGTACTACACAGGGGAAACCCAACTTTATTCCATTCAATGAGGAATTAGTTCATTCCACCTTGCAGATATACAAAACATCCTTTGCATTCAGAAACAGAGAATATCCTATCCACCATGAAAACCCCCTGCAATTTATATATAGCAGCAAGCAATCCAAAACCAAATGAGGTTTGCTATCTTCTACTGCTACGATGAACCTTCAAACAGACCACAAAATCTATCATGTCACAGCCGTGCAGCCTTGATGAGGTCATCTTTGGGTCTGACTTCCATCCATCATTGTACTATCATTTGTTCTGTGGTCTGATCTACTCTGATGAAGTCCAATACATCTTCTCCCCTTTTGCCCATAGCATTCTTCATGCATTTCGAACTCTTGGGAAAGTTTGGGAAGAGCTCTGTGCTGATATCAAAGAAGGAGTTCTCTCCAGTAGAATTACAGTTCCATCCATTAGGGAAGTTGTTTCAAAGCTCCTCAGGCCTAACCCAGAGCTGGCAGATTCCATATATAAGAAGTGTACTGGGTTGAATAACGGGTATGGAGTGATTCCAGAGCTTTGGCCCAATGCCAAGTATGCTTATGGGATCATGGCTGTGTTAAGTTGTGGAGCCTAATCAATGCCTTACGCCAGTTCCACGATATATTAGTTGTTGTTTCATTAAGGACAATTTGACAATTTTACTCTTGTACTACGGTTGCCCAAGTTTTCTCTTTATATTTGGGGAGTTGCGGCCTGAGAGAGGTTAGAGAAAAACACTTGTGAGAATGTGTGATTTCTTTTGTAACCTATTTCATCTTAATAGTGGATTATTGTAGTGGTGGAAGACAGGATGTAGTCTCACCTTGAGGCGAACCTATATAAATCTTGTTTGTTCTCGTGTTTTTTTCCTTCTTTTGCATTTATTATTATTGCTCTCATTATTTTAGAATTAGGTGACTAATTCCTAACAGACTGGTCTATGCTTCTTTATTTGAGGAAATTGAGACACCATGCTGGTAACTCGCCTTTGTTAAGTGCTGATTATGGGTCATATGAAGGATGGATTGGGGCAAATGTAAACCCTCATTTGCCTCCTGGCTTGCAACTTTTGTTGTTCTTCTAGATATTGGATAACTTTGAATTTATTCCACTTGAAGAAAAACCTGAGAAGGATTTGGAGAGTACTGCATCTACAATACAATATGAAGAATCTCAATTAATTGGCTTGACAGAGGTGAAGGTCGGGAAAGAATATGAAATTTTCTACAAGTATATACTGGGAGACGTGGTGAAAGTGATGTGCTTTCACAATCAATTTGTTTGTTAGAGAAGTCTTCTGCTGATAGTGAACATAGACAAGAACACAGAGAAGGACTTGTTGTTAACCATTTTATCATGAGAAATGGTTTCTCATAATCATGGTCTCAACTTCTGGCAGTTGAAACTCCCTCGGTAACAAGATGCCATGAATAACCTTGATGGGAGGTTGGCAATCATCATCTATGGTTTGGTCCCCCTATCTCGTTCTCACTCAATCCTTCAGTTTTACACCTTCGCTCAGAGTGATCAGAGAGTAGAAGCACCAAACCAAACCAAAGAACAAAACACTGTGCTTCATTAAATTTTTCTAAGGAATCTGGTCGCATGGAGGGAGTTATGTTTCTAGGTTATTTCCATTTACATTTATACTATGAATTTCATGTCGTTATAAATTCAATAAAGTCTTATAGTTGGTATCAGAGCAGTACCTCTGATTCTGTGTATTTGGCTCCCTTTGAGCGTTGAGATGTTTTTGCTCACGCTTTTTGTTTTAGTATGATGGAGCGTCACTTTTAGGACAAATAAATTATTTCTGGTTAGGGTGTCATCGGGAATGTCGATGTAAAACATTTTGATGACTCACAGCTGTACAGTGATCACGGCCGATCATGCAGACCAGCGGTGGTCATTGCGCATGACGGCGAGACGCATCGGCCTATTGCATCGGAGCCGGCATCGGCGACCATTCTGAAGTGTTCGTCTGCATCGACGCTGCCAGTGAACCTTAGTCTTTGCACGCGGTTGGAGGTTGAAGACGACCTCCAATGCACATAAACATATGGATTAAATCCATAAGGTATTTTGGTAAATACCGGGCGAGTTGGTTTGGGCTGAGTCCTCTGCCACTTGCCGTTCCAACTCGGCAACCGTGTCTAAGGCCAAGGCAACTCGGTGCAAAAAAAAAAAAAAATGGTTCGGGTCAACTCGAATGGGTTGAGTTAGCTTGTCGTTCCAACTCGTAGAAGCGAGTCCCCTGAGAGAGGACCGAGCCGACTCAGTTCTCAAAAATTAATTTTGCACCAGCGGGATTCAAACCCACGTGCTGGCAACATATTCGGCACCAGTGACCATTAGGTCATTGGCCGTCGTGTATCAAATAAGTTGAAAATTATATATTTATTTCTTGTAATTGTTTTTATGCATTTTTGGCATATACTGAAATGCATGAAATTAAAGTTATGCATATAATTATAGTTTTTAATTATGCGTATATTATTAGAATATTTTGTCCATAATGATAACAAGTTAGTGTTCGTTAAGATTATGCAATTCATGCTATTCTCATGTTAATTTCGCATTTATACGATTTAATGTCTAGTGATCCATATAATTTTGTATTAATAAGAGAGTAGCCACATCATCTTTAATTTAATAAAAAATTATATATTATGTTTAGGATCACATAAAGAATATTTGACATTAATTGTATCTAATTTTACTTGATATAATAAATTTTATCCCACATGAATTTTTATTATATTTGAGTTTATTAATTAGGATAAAATATCAAATTATTCATAATTTACCCACAAGAATTATGAATTCATAAATAATTTGATAGTTTTATCATAAAAAAAAAGTATATATTAATTTTAATTAATTATAATTAATATAATAAATTTTATCCCATAGGAATTTTTATTATATTTGAGTTTATTAATTAGGATAAAATATCAAATTATTCATAATTTACCCATAGGAATTATGAATTCATAAATAATTGAATAGTTTTATCATAAAGAATAATTGAATCAACTTGAATTAAATTTTTTTGGCCCACATGCATTTTTTTATGTCAATAGATTCAATTTTAAGCATGATTTACATTGGTAAAGCATGATACTTTATTCAGGCCTCAATTTTAACATAAGCATGTAATTTGTAATTTTATGCAGTTGTACAACCTGCAAATTTCTCTGATATTCATTGTCATATCCCTGATCTTAAGGGAGATAACTATAAGGTCTGGAAAGAGAGAATTCTTCTTCATTTAGGGTGGATGGACATAGACTATGCTATTAGGAAAGACGAACCACCAGTAATTACAAATACAAGCACTATAGCTGAAACCATGCTTTATGATCGATGGGAGCAATCTAATCGCCTCAGTGTAATGTTCTTGAAGACTAAAATTGCTGCTGGTATTCATGGTTCTATCGATCAGCATGAAAATGTCAAAGACTTGCTGAAAGTCATTGATGAACAATTTGCCACTTCAGATAAGGTATTAGCAAGCACCCTAACCATGAAGCTCTCATCCCTAAAGCACACCAGTATGAGAGGTGTGCACGAGCACATCATGCAAATGAGGGATATTGCAGCTCAATTGAAGAAACTTGAGGTTGAAATGTCAGACTCTTTCCTAGTGCACTACATCCTGAATACCCTTCCGCACCAATATGGACCCTTCAAAATCTCATACAACACACATAAGGATAAATGGTCAATAAATGAACTTTTGACCATGTGTGTTCAAGAGGAAGGGAGACTGGTGATGGAACAAGGAGAAAGTGTCATGTTGGCAACACATAGAAAGGGAAAATATCAAGCCAAATAGAAAGGGAAGGGTAAAATACCCCCCAAGCTGGTATTAAGAAAGATTTCAAGTGTTTCTTCTGTAAAAAAAGGGACACATGAAGAAGGAATGTGCCAACTTTCAGAAATGGCTTGCGGACAAAGGTAATCCAACCTCATTTGTTTGTTATGAATCTAATATGGTTAATGTCAATATTAACACTTGGTGGATTGATTCTGGATCAACAATCCACATCTTGAATTCCTTGCAAGGTTTGCAAAACCTAAGGAAACAAGTGGGAAGTGAGCATCGCATTTTTCTTAGGAGACAAGATGAGCTCACATGTGGAAGCTATAGGAACCTGCTATTTAAATTTAAGTAGTGGCTTTGTTTTAAAATTAGAAAAGACCTTTTATGTTCCAAGTTTTTCTAGAAACTTGATTTCAGTTTCAAGCCTTGTACCTTATGAATATTCCTTTAATTTTTCAGACTCATCTTTCAGTTTATATTATAAGTCTGATTCTGTTGGGAATGGTACTTTGTCTGATGGTCTTTATAGAATTGATTTACAAAATAAGGCCACTTACAATTCAATGCATGTTTACATTGGTACCAAAAGAGGTGTTATTAATGAGGATTCTTCTACATTGTGGCACCGGAGATTAGGTCATATCTCCATGGATAGAATTAAAAAATTAGTAAATGAAGGGATACTTAATACTCTGGATTGTACTGATTTTGAGATTTGTGTAGACTGCATTAAGGGAAAGCAGACTAACAAGTCAAAGAAAGGTGCTTATAGGAGTTCAACCATATTAGAGATCATACATATTGATAAATGTAGTCCAGACATGGACTCACATGGTCAGAAATACTTCATCTCTTTTATAGATGATTACTCACGATACATGTATCTCTACATGCTTTATAACAAGAATGAAGCATTAGACACTTTTAAGATCTTTAAAGCTGAAGTAGAGACACAATGCTGTAAGAAAATTAAGATCGTCAGATCAGATAGAGGTGCAGAATACTATGTTAGATACACAAAGAATGGACAAGCACTTGGATCATTTGCAAAGTTTCTTCAAGAACATGGGATTGTTGCCCAATAAACCATGCTTGGTTCACCGGAAAAAAATGGTGTAGTAGAAAGAAAAAAATGAATGGTGCGGAGTATGCTTAGCAGCTCCAATATTTCTAGATCCTTGTGGGCTGAAGCACTTAACAAGATAGTGTATATATTAAACCGAGTTCCAACCAAGGTTGTTCCTAAAATGCCATTTGAATTATGGAAAGGTTGGAAACTGAGTTTGAGACATATATGCGTTTGGGGACGCCCGTTTGAAGTGAGATTTTATAATCCACAAGAGAAGAAGCTGGACCCAAGGACCATTAGATGGTATTTCATTGGGTATGCTGAAAGGTCCAAATGTTACAGATTTTATTGTCCATCACTCAACACTAGGATTGTAGAATCAAGAAATGCAAAGTTTCTTGAAAATGACTTGATCAGTGGGAGCAATCCAACTCGGAACAAAGTTTATGAGAAAGATCATTCAGAATCTCAACCTTCCACCCCAAGTGATATATTGATTATTGTTTACAGCACCCCTCAAGTACCAACTGTTGTTGAACAACCAATCATTGAAGTTCCACAAGCTGCTGACGATATTCCAGTAGATCCGGTAGTTCAAGAGTTGCCAAGAACTTCTGAACAACTAGTTGAACCACATACTTCTCAGGAATATGATGGTACGACATTAAGAAGATCTACTAGAACAAAGAGATCAACAATTCCTAATGATTATGTTGTGTATCTGCAAGAATCTGACTACAACATTGGAGCCAAAAATGATCCCATGTTCTTTTCACAAGCCATGAGTTGCAAAGAATCAGAATTATGGTACAATGCCATGAAGGAAGAGATGAATTCTATGAAGAGTAACAGAGTTTGGGATCTTGTTGATTTGCCTAGTGGATTTAAAGCCATTGGATGTAAATGGGTCTTTAAGACAAAGAAAGACTCATTAGGCAACGTCGAGAGATACAAGGCAAGACTCGTTGCTAAGGGATTCACATAGAAAGAAGGAATTGATTACATGGAAACTTTTTCTCCTGTATCAAAGAAAGATTCCTTGCGCATTATTTTGGCATTAGAGTTGCAACAATTGATGTGAAAATGGCATTTCTCAATGGAGATCTAGAGGAGAAAATTCACATGAAACAACCTGAAGGATTCCCCTCGAGTGTTGGTGAGTAATTGGTTTGCAAGCTAAAAAAGTCCATATATGGATTAAAACAAGCATCCCGCCAATGGTATTTGAAATTCCATAATGTAATTTTTTCATTCGGGTTTTTAGAAAACATTATGGATCAATGTATATACCAGAAGGTCAGTGAGAGTAAAATCTGTTTTCTTGTTTATATGTGGACAATATTTTGCTAGCAACCAATGATCGGGGTTTTTTGCATGAGGTGAAACAATTTCTCTCTAAAATTTTTGATATGAAGGATATGGGTGAGGCATCTTATGTCATTGACATTAAGATTCATAGAGACAGATTTTGAGGTTTCTTAGGCCTATCTCAGAAAACCTGTATTAAAAACGTTTTAGAGAGATTTCGGATGAAGGATTGTTCACCGAGTGTATCTCCCATTGTGAAGGGTGATAGGTTCAATTTGAACCAATGCCAAAGAACGACCTTGAAAGGGAACAAATGAAGGACAATCCATATGCTTATGTTGTCGGAAGCCTAATTGTTATAGACTCGATAGCCGAACGAGTCATCCAAAGCATCACAATTGAAGTGTTTTATGGAAGTGTTTTGTATAGGAATTAAGTCAGCAATTCAGGAACTATTTCAGCAGCTCAACAGATTCAGCATGCTAAGCATGTAAGTCTTGAGGGCTATTTTTGTAATATTGAGTGATGCAGCATAGCTCAACTTGTGTGTTTCAGCCTTAGGCATGTAAGCCACATAAAGGCAGCTTATGTAAGCCATATAATGGCAACACATGTAATATTTTTGGCTTCTCTTCGAACAACTTAAGAAGGGGGAAAATGAAATCAGTGGTATAAAAAATTTCAACCCAGAAAAAGAACACGACAGGGAGGTTCCCCTCTTGACGAACCAGGTTGTTGTCTCCCTTCACGAGCAGTAGGTTACGGTCTCCCTTCACGAGCAGTAGGTTACGGTCTCCCTCAGAGCCGGGTTAGCCTTCCTTCCCTCCAATCCTTCCAAGCTCTTCCCTTTTCTCCTTTCCATCATTTTCACCCAGATTTTGCCATCATAGGCAGAACTGGATGATTACAACACACTGGTGTTGAACCTGTGTTAGACGCAGACCCTCCTTCCCCTCAGATTACAAGGTCCATGGTCAGAGACCATAACACGTTGGTATTAGAGCGGGGAACGATGGGAGAAACATCAAGCCAGGAAGAGAGGTTCGAAAGGTTCAGAGAAGAAGTCAGAGAAGAACTACAAAGAGGTTCAAGTAGTACCGGAAAGCTTCAACTTCTGAGCATTTTGATGCTATCCAGAATGAGACTTTATATGGAGAATTATATATCAAAAGAAATATATATAAGTCTATTTTATTACCTATTCAACCAATTCTTGATTTAAGTTTTTTATATGGTGATATTTATCTTGGAAGAGTCAATGGTCATACTAGGAAAAGGAGAATGAGTAGTTCGGCAAGATCACAAAGACCGAATTCTATCAGATTATATATCTCAATAGAAGTATATTTTATGAAAAGAAGTTATACTTGGATGAAATTTATTTAAGTCTATTTTCAAAAGGAGAAAGTTTCATATCAATCTTTTCTATATTTAAGTATATACTCGCATTGGAAGAATCATAAGTCATGTTGGTATCCTGTTACATTGAAAAATCCGAATTTAAGCCGCATTATTTCATGTGTCCTTATTAATCTTAAGGACTTACATTAATTACCGATTGTCTATTGTTATACTACTACAAATTTGGTACAAGTTATTTGGACATTGGCCTATTTTCGCTGCTGCTATTGTGTCTCTTTGATTGAGACATTATTTCTGAAGAAGAACTCCTTGGTTGCTTGCCTTGGGTTTATTATTTGATGACTGTTGTCAGCATTGGTTCGTCTTATGCGGAATTTGAATTTCTTAGAAAAATAAAGCATATAGTGGTCTCAACAACTTATCTTCTTTTTTACCCATAACCCATTGGTTATTTGGCAGCCTTTTTACCACTATCCTTTATTTGACTCTCACATACTCCTTTGGGTCAACCTCTTGTGTGTTGCTTTGGTTGGTTTACCTTTAAATACACACACACACACACACACACACACACACATATATATATAGGTGTTTTAAGTCCATTGAAACTTTTTTATATGTACCTGTGGGTCTTTTATTGTCGTCTTGTGAATGACAGGCATTACCCACTGATCACCCATTTTTACCTTTGAGATTCGGTGCCTGGGTTGGGACACCATGATGGAGGAGCTTATTGATACATCTATGTTATTTGGTTCATGTTGGGATCACTACCATTACCTCCTAGCTTGAGGGGGAGAAGTAGAAGAAGAAATACAAGAAAGAGGTATTTTATTTCATATGTTGGGGTAATTTTAATGTGACAAAAATATTCAAGAAAAGAGGGAGCACAAAAGTGACGCTTTTGCATCTAAGAAGAATTTTTTGCAGCAAAGAAAATTGAAGACCAAGAATCCCGACTCACAATAATAATTGTGGTAATTATTGGTAATACTTGACTTGGCTCACTCGATTCTATTTCTCCGACTGGATTATTATTTTGAAGTATTCGTAACAAATTCCTTGGTCAACATATTATTTGGTGCAAATAATCACATCGGATTATTTCATAGGTCATTTTACAAGGATTTTTTTTATTTTGGTTCATGTTATATGGGCCTAGACCCATTTCAATTGTTGCTATTGTGTCTCGTTGGATGAGACATTATTATTGAAGAAGGACTTCTCAGTTGCTGATTTTTATCAGCATTGGCTATTCTGATTGATGACGGAAGTCAAGGTGGCCCCAAAATATTATCTTCCATAATTACCCATTACCTCCCTTAATTGGTATTTATTACTCCTATCACTTGAGAGTCATTGTCATGTGGAGGAACTCGGTGATGGAGGAGTTTTACTACACTTATGAGCACTACGTATAAACCCACTATCTGCGATTGATAGGAGTGTGCCCTACATCCAACATGGGTTATGACTGGAGTATGGAGTGATGTCATACGACTTGGAGTAATTTTACTCTCACTTATCTTATGCCACCTGGGCCTCATGGAAGAGACCACCAGTGTGAGGGGGAGTATTGGAAGATATGGAGGACTGCCATTTTATACGAGAAGATCCTATACATCATTTGTACCAAACTGGGATTTCATGATGTTCTCTCACCCCCAGCTTGAGGGGGAGTGTTGGAAGATGTGCCTAAACTCACACAACCAAGAAAGGCCCACATATCCAAGAGTGTTGGAAGATGTGCCCAAGCCCATAAGATATGGACCCACGAGCTGGTAGGACCCACCATGATCACGTGAAGTGGCATGATAAGTCTTACACAATAAGAAGTCTTACAGAGCTAAAATTATTATGGAAACAGGTCTCACATAAGAGTTTCAATTTAAAGGTTTTTTAGTCATGTTAGTCTTCTATTTATATTGGGTTATTTAATTATGCTAGGACTTATCTTTAAGTGTTAGAGTTTGGATGTAATTGGGACAAAGGTAGTTTAATTGTAATTAGACTCTACTACCTGTCTCTATTATAAATAGAGGTTCATGTACTCTGATTACATAAGTCAATGAAGTATTTCTCTTTTTCATACATTCAACAAATTCAATGGTGATTAAGATGTTTCAAATCTCGACCTTACTTCAAAATCTTACTGGGGCAAAGTTTTTACTTGAAGGTTTGAGACACGGACCAATATACTTTTCAGGAAAGGTGAAATTACAATTATAAGTTTATACTGGATGTATATTTTTTATTTTTTATTGTAAATTGATATTGATATTTCAATGATTTTTTTGTGTTTGATTATTGAATAAACTTTATGCATAATATTATGCAGTGTTTATGATAAATTTTATGCAGAGTGTATAGATAATTTTATGTAGGGTTTATGTACAGAGGTTATGCACAATTTTATGTAGAGGTCATGCCCAATTTTATGTAAAATTTATGCATAATTTTATATACACTTTATTTGACATGTATTTATTGCAAGGTTCTCAATTACAATTATTTGCTCAAGCTCGATTACAATTTTAGGCTCGAGGCCGGGCTCGGCTCTAGCGCGAGTTCGAATTATTTAAATCAAGCCCATCACGAACATAGGCAAGTTTGAACTCGGCTTGACTCGATGCCACCCCAAACTGTAACGATATAAAAATAACTTAAAAATTTTGACCAAGTATGACCTCAAAATAATTTCATGAGGGTGAGCAAAAATTTTCAAAGTTGACGATACAAAAGATATACAACCAAGTAACAAGAACACAAAACTTGAAAACAACATTGACTATGGAAAATCTGATAATTGCATAACTTAACTTAATTTACAAGTTTCTGTTTCCAAATTTATCAGTCCGTGTGAGGGAATTTTCTAATCAAATACTCAATGCATTCCTATCTGAATAATTTCCACATTTTGTAGAATAAAAAGCTTTACAATGATAGACTTTCTTGAATTAGCATGACTTCCTTAAATTGGACTTTCCAAAGATAAGAAAATTTTGGGATCAAAGAGGCTTCAAAAAAGAAGATAGTATTGAAGTCAGACCTAAAATTTATTAGAAGACAAATTTGGTTAAAAAACTCAGACTTTAGGAGAAAAGATAAGTCAATTCACATCAATTTGGAGATAAAATAAGAGAGAAAATAAGGAAAAAAGAGAGATTTTCAGCAAAAATGACCTTAGGTACTTATGATATCAATATATAAAAAAATATAGCTCGAAATCACAAACAATTTACTTTTAAAGAAACTAAACTCGAAGAGATATAATGTGATACCTACTTTGATACCTAATTTTGTTGAATTTAGAACCCTTTACTGATATCTTGAGAAAGGTGAGAGAGGGGAAAAGAAAAGGAAAGGGAAAGAGAGCTCTCGGGTAGAGAGGAGAAAAGAGAAAAAAAAAAGAAAGAGTTTAGGAAAAAGAAGAACTCTTCACGCGAGAGAAGTGGAGAAATACTTCCTTTTGATGATTTATTTCCGAGTACAAGTACCTCTATTTATAGTAGAGGAAAGTAGTAGAGTCCAAGTACAATTAAACTACCTTCTCCTAAATACATTCAAACTATAACTCTTAAAGATAAGCCTATCATAACAAAATAACTCAACATAATTAGAAGACTAATATAACTCAAACTAAACCTCTTCTATGAGGACGTGACCATAGGATAAAGATGCCAGCTCGTGGTCATCTTTGTGGGTCCCACTTTATCTTCTAATTTTCCAACTCATTCCAGTTCATGCTTCTTATCTCCCAACTCATGCTGTCTCATGTGATGACCCACATTATAACACTCCCCCTCAAGCTGGGGGTGACAAAACATCATAAACACCCAGCTTGTTGCAAATGGTGGAGAAGATCTTATGAGTGACTGGTTTGGTGAGAATATCTGCAACTTGGCTTTGTGAAATATATGTTTGAGAGATAATATGCCAGTTTGAAAATTTTCTCGTATGAAGTGGCAATCTATTTCAATGTGCTTTGTTCTCTCATGGAAGACTGGATTTGATGTGATATGTATTACTACCAGATTATAGCAATATAGATCCATAGGAGCTTCTTTATCAAATCCCAGTTAAGTGAGACGAAATCTGATCCATAGAAGCTCACTAACTATGTGTGCTATGGCTTTGTACTCTGGTTTTGTACTAGATCATGCAACTACATTTTTTTTCTTGCTTCTCCATGTTACCAAGTTTCCTTCAATCATTGTACAATATCTCAAAGTGGATTTTTTGTCATCCGGGGATCTAGCCCAGTCTGCATCTAAGAATCCTTCTATGTTGAAGTGACCATGGTTCTTATAGAGAAGGCCTCTTCCTGGAGCTCCTTTCAAATATCACAATATTCTTTCTAGGGCTTGCCAATAACTGAGTTATAGTTTGTGGAGGTATTGACTTACCACACTTACTGCATATGATATATTTGGTCTTGTTACACAAAGATAAATAAGTTTTCCCACAAGTCTTTGATATTTTCCTATATCCACATCTTCTCCAGTACCTGCACATAATTTTGTATTTGAGTCCATAGGGGCTTTTGTTGGTTTACACCCCATCATTCATGTCTCATCCAGTAGATCAAGGACATACTTCCTTTGAGATAGTACAATCCCATGTCTGGACTATAGTACTTCAATATTCATAAAATATTTAAGTAGTCTAAGATCTTCTATCTTGAATTCTGAACATATTTTTTCCTTGGTTTCCTGGATGCCCTCGGGATCACTACCGGTTAAAATAATATCATCAACATATACTACCAAAATTACCTATCCTTTAGGTGTGTTTTTTTATAAATACGGAGTGATCTACCTAGCACTTGTGAAACCCAGTATGAGGGCTTGGCTAAAATTTTCAAACCATGCTCGAGGAGATTGTTTCAAACCATAAAGGGATTTCTTCAATCGACATACTGACTCCTCCTCAAATACATAATGACGTGGTTGATGCATATAAATTTCTTCCTTGATATCCCCATTAAAAAAAAAATTCACATCAAGCTGATATACCTTTCAGGAAGAATTAGCTGTCAAAGATAATAATATACGTACCGAGTTCATTTTGGCCACCGGAGAGAATGTTTCCACATAATCAATTCCATAACACTGTGTATAGCCTTAAGGTGCGCAAAAGACCCATCCGGATTGTGTTTCACTATAAAAACCCATTTGCATCTGATAGTTTTCTTATCTGAAGGAAAAGGAACTAGAGCCCATGTTTGATTTTCATATAGTGCCTGCATTTCTTTGTCCATTGCCGCCTTCCTCCCTGGATTTTTGAGAGCCTCCTAATAGGACTATGGGACTGATATGGAGGAGATAGATGAAACAAATTGACAACATAAAAGGGATAAACAACAGTGAAACACAAAATTGGATATGGGGTGAGAAGTAGAGGGCCTAGTGCAAGTTCAAGGTTCTTTTCGCAAGGCAATGGGATGAGTATCATATTGTGGGTAAAAAACAACAGGAGAAGATGGACTAATTTGGTGGGATCCGTAAACTCAGTAGGTGTGGTGTCAGCCAATGTGTTTGGGGGTTGACTATTTTCTACAGCACGGGGCACAACCGGTCGAGGAGAATGTGGTACTGAAGATAGACTTGGAGGAGCATTGTCAGAATAGTATGAAGAGTCTTAAAAAGAAGTTACATCCCTGGATACAAGTAAATGGCGGAGAGTGAGATTCTAGCACACATAGCCCTTTTGTGTGCGAGAGTATCCTTAAAAGATACACTTTATATATTTGGGATCAAGTTTAATGTGTTGTGGGGAGGTAATATGGATGAAACATTGACAGCCGAAGAATTTCAAGGGAAGTGAAAAAGGATCACCATGTGGCAACAATAACGTGTATGGGGATTTATTACCTAGAATGGAAGAGGGTAGCCTACTTATAAGAAAACAGGCAGTAAGAATGGCATGCAACCAATAAAATTATGGGACTTTAATAGTATATAGTAAACAACGACCTACCTCAAGAAGAAGATGTTTCTTCCGTTCTACTACACCATTTTTTTGAGGGAAGTAGGCAGACGATGTTTGATGGATAATACCATTCTCTTGAAAAAAGGAGTCAAGGTCTTTGGCAGTATATTCTTTGGCATTATAAGACTAAAGTACTTTTATTTTTTGACCCAACTGAGTGAGTACCATAGCATGAAAGGATTTAAATATGGATGGTATTTCGGAACGTTCTTTAAAGAGAAATAACCAAGTGGTACGAGTACAATCATCAATAAATGTAATAAAGTACTTGACTCGGGAAATATTTGAGACACTCAAAGGTCCGCATACATCTGTATAAATCAATGAAAAAGGTGTAATACTTTTAAGTTCTGGACGAGGTGAGTATGTAGTCCTCTGGTGTTTGCTCAGTTGACAGACTTCATAGTTTAACTCTAACCTTTCTTAAGAGAAGGAAAAAGACGATGATGAGATTGTTCTGATGGATGTCCCAAATGGTTGTGCCATAGACTTGTCTTAGTTTCACTGGTTGAAACATTATTTATTTTAGGCACGTCCAGGTAATAGAGGCTCCCTTGTTCATGGCCTCCACCAATCACCTGATTAGTTATAAGATCCTGAAACACACAAGAAGAGAAGAGGGTGAGAAAGTGATGGAGCAATTAAAATATTTTATGATATGACTAACAGATAAAAGATTCAAGGGAAAAGTAGGAATAAAAAGAATATCTATGAGTAGAAGTGATGATATAACAGAAGTAGATCATTTCCCTAGAACTTTAGTTTAAGAGCCATCAACAAAGGTAACAAATTTATGTGAGAGACAAGGAGAAACTGAGTGTAGTAGATTTTTGTCACCTATGAAATGCTCAGAGGCCTCTGAGTCAATTATCCAGGATGAAGAGGAGGCAGATAGCATTCCTAAAGCGGTGGTGGTAGCAACAGTTGAGGAGGAACTTGTAGCAGAACCCTTTAGTGTTTTCAATTTCTGGAATAAATCATACTCATCATCGGTAAGGGTTTTCTATTCTGTTGATGTAGTAGCTTGGTCCTCCTTTGTTTCACTTACTAAGGCTTGATTATCCTTCATCCAGTCCTGTTTGCCATGGACTTTATAACATGTCTCTATAGTGTGGCCATATCTTCCACAATAGGTGCATTCCTTGTAATACTACGTGTCTATAGTGTGGCCATATCTCCCACACTTAGTGCATTCCTTGCCATCTGTTCTAACAGAACCATTCCTTCCACCTCTTCCTCGTCCTCCTCTATAATTTGTGTCATGTCCTCGGCCACGGTCTTATGATGTTCCCCTATTCTCGAAATACATAGCGGATGATACTTCAGTAATAGAAGAAGAAGCATCAGGAATACGAAGTAAACATACATAATCAAAAGTGGGAATAGTAGAAGCGCTAAGAAGTTGACTTTTAGCAACTTCGAGACATGATTTAATGTTTACAAGGCATATGGTAGTGACTAAGGCTTCTTTCTGTTTGTCTTGGACAGAGACATCCGTGGAGGTAGGCTGAGCTATTTTCCATTTTTGAAGAAGGCTCTAAAGGGAGTTAAATATTCTTGGATATTTTCTCCTTGATTAGTATTAAGCATTCTTTGGAGAATATCATATGGCATGTGTAAGTTGTCGGAGCTACAATACAACTTAGCACATGTCTCCCAAATTTGTTTAGCAGTATCAAAATGAATAACATTGTTGGAGACAGATTCTTCCATGTTGTTGATAAACCAACTAATAACCAAAGTATCATTTTTAACCACTTGTTATAAAAAATATCCTCTTCATCAATATGTAGTCCACGATTGGTGAGGTGACCAAGAAGGTCTTTTGTTATAAGAAACCTGCGAACCGATGTAGACCAGCTCATATAATTTTATACCCCTCGTAAGGGTATAGTAGTAATTCTGAGTATATCACTCTTGTGACTCATATTTTCTTCAGCCATAATAGGTAATTCAATTTTTAAAAAAATCCAATCAAATACTAATAAAAAAACTAAGTAGAATTCTTTAACCAACTTGGTTAATGCAAAGGCTTAGCATAGAAGCTAAGTAATAATATTTATAAAATTCAATGAATAACTACTCATAATAGGCTCAATACCAACCTTATTTATCAAGAAATTTTGTTCCCAAAAAATTATAACTTTTATGCATAAATCTCAACATAAATTGGTCTCGGTCAAAAAAATTTCCAAACGAATAAAACTGCCTTGGTAACATCTTCTAATCTGAGATGCATATATTCCATAATCTCATAAGATGAAGACAACCATATGACATCTCTAAACCATCTTCTAATATCTGAAAACCAAGAACATGAATTAATAATATAAAAAACAAAGAAACTTATCTCATGAGCTTCAATCTTGCTTCATGAAGAGCCTTCTATCAACAACTTTGATCATACCTTCATAGAGCATTCCTTTGACGTAGGGATCCTAAAGTTTATGCTCTAATACCATGTTGAATTTAGGACCCCTGTACTAATATCTCGAGCAAGGTGAGAGAGGGAAAAAGAAAAGGAAAGGGAGAGAGAGCTCTCGGGTAGAAAGGAGAAAAGAGAAAAAAAGAAGAAAGAGTTTAGGCAAGAGAAGAACTCTTCACGAGAGAGAAGTGGAGAACTACTTCACTTAGATGATTTATTTATGAGTAGAAGCACCTGTATTTATAGTAGAGTAAAGTAGTAGAGTCCAAGTACAATTAAACTACCTTCTCCTAATTACATTCAAACTATAACTCTTAAAGATAAGCCTATCATAATAAAATAACTCAACATAATTAGAAGACTAACATAACTCAAACTAAACCTCTTCTATGAGGACATGATCACAGGATAAAGATGCCAGCTCATGGTCATGTTTGTTGGTCACACTTGATCTTCTAGCTCATGTGATAAGGATACCAGCTTGTGGTATCTTTGTGGGTCTCACTTGATCTTCAAATCTTTCAACTCATTCCAGCTCATGCTTCTTATATTCCAACTCATGCCAGCTCGTGTGATGACTCCTCTTGGTATTTCACATCCGTCCCACCAACTCGTGCAACCATGGTGGGTCCCACCAGCTCGTGCAATCATAGTGGGTCCCACCAGATCGTGCAACCATGGTGGGTCCCACATTGTAACAAATTTTACTCACAAAAAATTCGTTCTTGAATCTTTTATGACCTCTTGATTCTATTAATTCTATAGCTAGACCCTTGCCGACTCCAATATGAATATCTCCTTAAATATAGATTAGATTGACATGAATTGTTTGCGTTCTAAAATAAAACTTAAATACATTTCATCCAAGCCTAATTTATCTTTCATAAAGTACACTTATTTTTAGATAAAGAATTTAATAGATTTCAGACTCTGTAATCTTGCCGAACTGAGTACTCTTTCTTCTTTGGTCAGCATGACCATTGACTCTTCCGAGATCGATATCTCCGTTTAGAAAACTCAGATTGAGAATTAGTTAGAAAATATACTTACAAATATTTCTTTTGATATATAATTATTCATATAAAGTCTCATTCTTGATGGAAAAAATGGCTCAAAAGTTGAAGCATTCTGCTCCTACTCGAACCTCTCTTGCAGTACCTTTGCTCCTTCAAATATCAATTTCTCTTTGCAAAAAATTCCGATTGACAAAATTATTTTTGCATTAGAAAGTAGACTCGGAGATATATGTGTATATATATATTTGAGATGATATAATAGAAAAGGATCACATTATCTCTATGGGTTGATTGAGTCAACTCACAAAACCTGCTTTCATACCATGTTGATTTTTTGGAAAAGAAAAAACTTCACTAACTTGTTGAAGACTGAGTACATGAGCCCCTATTTATAATAGAGGAAAGTAGTAGATTCTGATTCTAATTAAACTACTGTTGTCCCAATTACACCCAAAGTCTAACACTTAAAGATAAGTCCAAGTATAATTAAACAATTGAACACAAATAGAAGACTAACATAACTAAAATACCTTTTAACGAAAACTCTTTTGTGAGACTTCCTTCCATAATAATTCTAGCTCTGTAAAACTTCTTATTGGGAAAGTCATGTAACCCTCTTCCATATCTGCTCTTTAATACAGTAAAATTGGGAAGAACAAGGAAAGACAAAATCAGAATTTGATAAATTAAAAACTCAAATGATACCAAAGAAATTTGGGTACCCAAAGCAACCAATTGGGTTATGGTAACCCACAAAGCCATGGGAAAACAAGTTTGGATGCCCAAATCATCTAGCAGATCAAATGTTTTCCCAAAGGGACCCAACCTAAATGGAACATCTAAGGGTCG
The DNA here is from genome assembly GCF_029961685.1 of Aristolochia californica. NCBI lineage: Eukaryota > Viridiplantae > Streptophyta > Magnoliopsida > Piperales > Aristolochiaceae > Aristolochia > Aristolochia californica. Next base: position 34,875,797 of record NW_027182257.1, read on the forward strand.
ATTTTATTTTATTTTTACGCAGCAATGTCTTTGATCCAAGGCACCAAAGAACATTTGGATCTTAGATAGGGGATGCTTGAGGCACATGACCGATAATAAGTAGTTTTTTCAATTCATACTGACATACGGTGGACATGTAACTTTCGGAGACAATAGCAAAGGTACCATCAAAAGAATTCGTAAAATAGGTACCTATATGATGTAATTAGTGTGGCACTAATGTAATTAGTTTATATTTCTGGTCTTCTTCACTTTTACTAGGGTGAAGGGTATAATTACAATATTTATATTTATTCATTTATAAATAGAGCTTAAGGGAGAGGGTTTGGATATAAATCCATAACCTCTTTTTCCTCTTGTTTTCTCCCAATGGGTGTCTCTCTCTTTTTCTCCATGAGCTAAATCCATGGAGTCTTGAAAAATCAACATGGTATCAAAGCATTGATTTTCACAACTCAGAGCTATAGTGTTTTAGAATTCCATCTTACTTTTCTACTTAGTTTAGTAGAAGATTGCATAGGTTGTTTTTTGTTTTAGATTGAAGGAGCTTCTGAAATCGGATTTAGAGAGATAAGTCATTTTTCTTACTTTCTTCCCTTTGACTTCTATATTTGAATCTCTAAATACATCATGGCTATGTTAGAAGTTTTTATTGATAATTAGTCTATACATATGTTGTTCAAGGCTGGTTTACCGATGTCTTACACTATTGAAATTCAGAACTCAGTGAGTTTTGTTTACCGATGATCATAACTCTCTGTTGCTATCAGTACTGGCATCTCTCTCTCCTATTTCTCTGTTTACTGATGCCTCTCTGCTATTGATAAGACCGCTCGATTTTTTTGCCATCTGATGCTCCCATTTTTTTCTTCTATATCATGTTCTGAGAAATTATCAGTTCCTCTTTGTCTCTGGAAAACAGAATGGGGATTGTCTCCAGACCATAATTTCTTTGGCTCCAGTCGTCATGATTTTCTCTTGAAAGCATAAAACTCCAAGATGAAAAAAAAAAACTAGATTTTTCAAGCAGAGAAAAAATGTGCAAACTTGATGAATTCGGGTGGCTATACTTGAAGCTTGCAAAATGCTTACTATTATCTTGTTGTTATCGTTGTGTGGTGCTTATCTTGTTGTTATCATCATCATGACATTGGTATTCTTCTCCTCATGCAAGTATGTGAATAGCAGCATATCTATTTCAGAAAGGAAGCTCTTTGATTTCATGAATAGTAGAGTATATTACCTTCTGATTATCATTAGTTATTATCTGCTTGATCCATATCAGAATACAGAATCATAAACAACTTTGTTATCTGATACAACAACTATCTATTCCAAGTTACCTGTTACCTATAATCTATTTTTGTTCACTACAACAGCTGCATTGCCAACTGTTCTGATAACATCACTAATCATCTGAGACTCTCTCCGTCGGTATTATCTTCTGAGCCAGCTGATGGATTACATCTTATCTGCCTTAATCAGGATACTGCTAGTTGTCTTGATAATTCAAAAGTTGCTCGACTTGGCTGAGAAATTTGGCTGATTGATTTCCAAATGCTACCATTTCTCCGAGATCTTTTGCTATCTTTAGAAAATCTTTGTTGTTTAACCGCTGCAAATACAATTTTCTGTCATCCAGGCAAAGTATGTACAAATCCATGTTATTATCTATTATTTTATTTCTGATTGGTGTTTTTCTAGTATTTTTGAGCCTTCCTGCTACCCGTGAAGATCATTGGTAGCTTATTACACGTGGTTTATGTTCCCGTAATTGGCAACTTATTACTCTTGCTGATCTTCATTATCTCCATTGTCATTGCTATTATTCAGTTGTTATTGTATCTCGATAATTGTTAGTAATCCGGGAAGATTTTCTACTTCTCTAGGTTATTACAGCTGATAATTTGGATACTCATTTTCGGAAACTTCAATAGCTCTCATCCGCTTTTTGTTGAAGATTGATTTATGCTTCTTCAAGATCTCTGGTTCAGTAGTTGCCTCTGCTGATATTTTGCTATGTTCGGACACCAACTGCTAGAGGAAGAAGACCATTGTCCGATTTAATGTTTTCCTAATTTAGGAAATATTAAACCAATGTCGGTTCAGCACTTAACTCAAGCCAGCCTGGACCATATCGAGTTCACCCAACGACGGTTCTGGTGACCCGAGGATCACTTGCACTTGTTCTATCGAGTTAATGTTATGAACTCAATAGCACTCCGAGTCACCCAAAGGAGAAAATTGTTAAGCACCTAGCCAATACTACCCAAAAGACCGACCTGTTAGGAATGGAAGACATAGGTACTTAACCCAAGACCATAACATCACACCCACCGTTGCGAGGCCGACGGCCACGGCAGCCTACACTAGAGACGGCCCACTTCTAACAACGGCCCACTCTAGCGATGGCCCTAAGGTGCGGGAACACACTCAAGTTGCCCCTTCCACTTATAGCGATGGCCCATGGTGCGGGAACACACTCTGGTCGCCCCTTCCGCTAGGTCGCCTCCTCCGCCCAAGGCTACACACCTCCACACACCGCTTGCAACACACGGGAATCAAACCCGCGACATAGCGCTAGCTCTGATACCAAATGTTACAGTCCCAGATCTGACACATGGATTCATAGGGAGACATGTTGAACGAAGATCAAGCCAAAGGAAAGCTTGAAAACCCTAGATCTCGTTGAGGAGAACTCTAAGCCTGTTTACACTAGATTTAACCTAATTCTCAATGCTTGTCTTTTCCATTACTCTTACCCCTTAAATAGGGTCCCCGTTAGGGTTTGGGATAAAATATACAAAAATACCCCTATAAATAAAATATTCCAAAAATGCCCATGTGGTCTAAAACTGAAATAAATTAAATTAAATTGAATAAAAACAACTAAAATAATAATGTTATTGTGAGCATAACATTACACCCCCCTGGAAGAACGAGCTTGTCTTCAAGCTCAGAAGTAGAGCAAAAAGGTAGATCGATGGATACTGGTAGGCCCCAAGCTGGCCTATAATCTTGAATCCTATTAATAAAATCGCTTCCACTAGAATCTGTGAAAAATACTTTATTGGTCATCATTGTTGTCATAAATTGAGTAACAACTTCTTTGCCAATGAAATCATCCGCTAGTAGAGGCCCAACAGGGAACTCAAATTCAGTATGGTCATTCCCTTGGTACACTCGTGTGATCTGTGATATTCATGGTTTAATTCTCTGATGCACGTCATCCAAAACTGGGCCCCGGAAAATAGTGAAACCTGCCTTTGGCTCCGATTGTATAGCAACAAAACCATATGGGCGGAATATGTAGGCACTATAAGCCTGAGGATCCGCACCACTGCCATCATCTCCTATATAATATTTATAAGACCGCTAGAGAGATGCCTTCACCGAGCTTGTGGTATGATGATACTGGATTAGTTTCCCATCAATAGCAGCATAAGTAAGTACTAGATGTCCTTTCCCAACACGTATAGAATCAATGTTACATCCTACAGACGTTTCAACCTTTGATAGAATCGATTTTGGGCCTGTACTTTTGGAACTTGAAACAACATATGTTCGAAAACCTAGAGGAGGTACACTTGCTGCAAAAGCAAGCCAAACCATGGGAATATCAATTGGCAACACACCCAACTGTGCCTAGACATAGAAGTTCCCCATGCCCAATGGTACATTAGCAATTGGTAGTAGTTGTGACTCAATTTCTTTTCCCTCAGCATCCCTCACAATCATTGACGCACTGGTGACCTATATTCTAACAATATCCGCTCTCTTCCATATAAGAGAATTGTAGACAACAACAACCAGATCATTGCCATTGGCAAGTTGTGCCTCCGATGCAGTATAATAGCAAATGTTTAAAAGAGGACATTGTGCAAATTTAGTTGATGGTTTTCTGCATCCAAAGCTCATGTTCAACTCTGTCAACGAAGCAAGTGAAGACTCAACCAACTCTGCAGCCTCTGAATAGCCAATGTAGAGTATAATTGCATAATCAATGGCCACATGCTGCTTTTCAGCTCCACTGAATCCATCATGATGTTGAGCAAGTGCCAGAGCATCAGCCCGAGATGTTGTTGTAGGGCCTGAAGGCCCCAAACCATCTCTCCCTTTAAGAAACTCCAATTGACTGGCAGCCAAGTAGTAGCCACACATCATTCTCACATAACCCTTAATGGCTGGTCTACTTGTGAAGTATCCTGCCCAATAAACATTTGCTCGATCTGCATAAGCGAAGTAGTCAGCAGTCTTGAGTCCATTGAAATTCCGCAAATAGTTGGTAGAGCATCATTTCTACAGGCGCCATTGAGGCACTTCAAATAGCATACACATGCAGTACTGTAATAGCAGCCACCGGTGGACCCTTCGTCCTACTGTTCAACCCAGCCACAAAAAAAACCATACAGTAAGTCACACACTACAAAAATTGTCCGTGCAGGTTCTTTCACATCTTCAAGTCCACAAAGAACATTTCCACCCGCAGATTCTGCACTGGCCATTAAGGTGTCGGCTGGAGGCTGAAATGGTGGTCTATGCAGACATCGTATCCCATAAGCAAAGCATGTCGGCTTACTTCTGCTCTGAAAACTGCATCCTCTACCCCAGACCTGTACTTATGCTCAAAATCTTCATGTTGTAGGACAAACAATGACTCACCAACAAATCTCCCCTCCCAGAAGCTTGTTTTCCACTAGTACGGTGAGACTATCCAAGCACCAGAACACAAGGTAGTGCAGAAATTTATAGTTCTTCTTATTGTTCCTGTGATAACATGGGTGCAAGAACTTCCATGAGAGGTAATAGAGCCCCCCAGGTCCTCAACTATCTTTGGCAGCGGTGTGTGCTGCACATCATCAGCAATATGCATTAACATGACTACTGGATAGTCAAAGGAAGATCTTTCCGCTTTACCAAAAACTTTAAAAGAAGTCTCTGTATTTCCCTCACCATGAACTGCCATAAAAGTAATCTGCTATGGACTTCCAGGACTTACATTTGATATTGATGTATCCCTCATCATACCCAAAGAGTTCTGGACAAAGTTTGTATCATATTTACATTCACTTTCATCAGCAAGATCCCACTGTAAATCTTTCTCGCAGTGGATATGATGGCCCTCTTTAACTTTGCTTGACTTTCATGAGGACAATGAGGAGTCCCAAACTTTCCACTCCTCACTTGGCACACCCATCTGTGCTACAACCCCAGCAAGTGTGGTAGGTTGATCTCTTTTTGTATCACAGATCATACCCTTGTCCTCCTATCAACAGCCTCTGCAAGAGAGGCTGGTGTACCATGATCTTTATGGCTATCAAGAGTCGTCTGGCATAAATTTTGGGCCTCGTCAAACTGAAGTGCGGGGACAAGGGCCACAACTACATCACGGCAAGTCACCCCCACTCTTGGAGTTGTGTCTCCCAATTCTTGTTGTTGGATTTCCAAGCCCATCATATATGTTGCTGGAGGTGTTGTGCGGTTGTCAAACTCAAGAAATTGTGTGTACTCCAAGAGTCGACTAGTCCCACCAATTCCTGGTCGATGACATGAACTCGAACTTGCATCATTTTAGGCAACTTCTGCCCAGTAATAACATGCAAGGAGATCTCTGGTGGTTCCTCCTTGATAACCTCCTCCGGCTACTCTGGATCATCTGAATCCGCCGTCTCGAGCCAAAACAATCTCTTACATTGGTGCCCCACCTGATATTGCTCATCGTAGTTGTAGCACAGATTTTTGGACCGCCGTTCTGCCATCTCGACACTTGTTAATTTTTTGATAAAGTGTGGTGGGGGATTACTAGGGCGGGGATCGGCTACCGGAGTCGTAGTCGGATTGTGTCTGAAGGGAGGTACTGCTAGAGATGTTACCTACGATGAAGTATAGCGGCGCCCTTGCCAAGTGGAGGAAGTGTTCCTCTCACCCGACCAGCTTGGCTTATGTTGCTGCAACCGTTGTCATTGTTCCATTGCCCGAGCTAAATCCGTAGGCTCAAGGAGTTCCACCTCTAGCCGTAAATACTCATTGAGACCTGTTGTGAATAGGGAGACCTGTTGGTCGACCCGTACCCTCTCACTAGCATGAGCCAAATTTTCCTGGAACTATTTTGTATATTGGTCCACAAAACCAGTTTGTCTCAATAGGACTAAATCTCCCAGGGGGTTGCTGTTGGTGTGAGGGCCAAATCTGATGGTGCATAGGTTTTTAAATTCACCCCAATCCAGCCCTGGTCTCTCTTTTTCCACCTGGCTAACTCATAACAGAGCATCATCTATCATATGGAAAGATGCTAGTTTCACCTTATCCCATTCAGCAGTTCCTTGATTTTAAAAAAAAAAATCACACCTATGCAACTAAATTAAGGGATCCACGGAGCCATTAAAAGTAGGAAATTCTAACTTTGTGTACCTTGGTATGATGCCTCCATGCTGTGGTCCTTGGACAGCAGTATGCCCAGGCCACTGCTCCCCTCTCCTGTTATGGGTTAGGATCCTTTCCCTCGTCTCTGGTCTGGGTTGCATCTCTACCCTCGTCTCCAACCATTGCCGAATCTCAGCAAACATGTGATGTACCTCCTCTCTGAATTGCTGCATCTCTTCTCTGTTTTGTTTCAACTCTATTTCTATCCCACAAACTCTCCCCTACAATGATTGTGCTGATTCAAGGCTATCTTCCATCTTTTGCATTTTGGTTGAATTTCTTCATTGCTGAAAGTATCCCCCATGTTACCCTGCTAAGATACCAAATGTTAAGCACCTAGCCAATACTACCCAAAAGACCGGCCTGTCAGGAACGGAAGACATAGGTACTTAACCCAGGACCATAACAAAGACAATGACTCACAGAGTTCAACTTTCATTATTTATATTTCTTTCAGTTTAATTTTTCATTAATTATGTAATAAGCAAGGACGTAGGGGTAAAATTGGAATTATTAGCCTAAAACACTTATGACATGAAATACCCTATTTAAAGGGAGAGGAAAAAATATTTTCGTGTTATCAGACCAAAATATTTTGACCTTGGTTTTAAAGTGATTTTCCACTATAGCACAAAAGGAGGTAAAAATAGGAAATACCTCAGCCATGTCCTTCATCAAATATAGCCATGTAACCCTCTAGTAATCATCCACAAATATGAAAAAAATACTTAGATTGAGATATATGTGGGATATTAATAGGTCCCCACATATCCAAATGAACTAAAGTAAAATGACTAGAAGCAATAATGTTTTTCTAGGGTTGAAAAACTGATTTGGCGCTTCCCAAGTTCACAAAATTCACACAATAAGTGTGAAACCGAATGAAGGGAAGGAACTAAACTTTTTAAATTTTCTAATGAGGGGTGACCAGGCCTTTTATGCCATTTGGAATCCTCTTCTATTGTGGTTGTTGCTATTGTTGTCAATGTAGTAGGGTCCATATAGTAAAGACCCCTTCTCTCATGGCCGCCACCAACTTATTTCGTCTTGATGTCCTGAAACATATAATGAGATAAAAAAAAAAGTAACAGTACAATTTAGTCTTTTGGTCAATTGACTTGCCAACATAATACTCAATGGAAGTTGAAGGACAAACAAGATATTAGAAAGTGAAAACAATGGTGAAATGGTCGATGTACCGGTACCCTAAATCCTAGTATGTGAACCATCTGCTATGGAGACCAGGTGATCTAAAGTACGTGTCACAAAGGACAAATTTAAATTTTACCTGTGAGGTAGTCAAAGGCTCCGGAATCAATGATCCAAGATGACTTGCTAGAGCATGAGAGAAAGGAACACGTACCACTAGTAGCAACTGTGGTGGTTGTGTTGCTTTGGGAGCAGACATCATACTTTTAAAATTTTGAAACAATTCATGATCCTCTTCTGATAGAGTCAATCTTCATCTGGAGGATTCTAAGGGTGCTTAACTATTGGTAGATGTAGTAGAAGTTGATGCTTGATTAAATGAGAAGTAAGGTAGTTTTCCATGTAGGTTCCAACAATTTTTAACTAGATGGTTGTTGAGCCCACAAAAGATACACTTCATTTGCTGACCACCAGTGTTAGAGGTAGGAGCATTCCCACCTCTACTAGAACCATTGTTTCCTTTCGCTTGGGAGAACATAGTTGAGTCTTCCACTTGTTCTAGATAGTTGTTTGACTCCTTAACTAGAATATGTAGCATGGTTGCACATACATCATTAAAAAAAGGTTTTGTTGCAAAGCTAAGTACCTATGACTTTGCAACATCCAAGTGGGGTGTTACATGAGCAAGATATATAATTTGAGACCAGGTCAACATCAAGTGCATATGGTGGTGTAACCTTCCACTCTTGTAGCAGCCCTCTGAATCTATCTGAGTACTCATGAAGATTGTCTTCTCACTTTGTGTTACATATCTCCTGAAAAATATCATAAATGTTTTGTAGACTATCAGGGGTAGAATATAATTCAAAACATGTGTCCTAGATTGCTTTGGTTTTCTCTAGGTCCACCACATTGTTTGTCACATGTTCCTCCATACTATTAATCAACCAATTAATAACTAATGTGTCTTCCCTCAACCACTTACGGAAAGGGGGTTGATCCATATGCATAGGTGGCTGAGTTATATACTCAAAAAGGTCTCTAGTAATCAGAAAACATTTCACACATTGGGACAAAGACAAGTAATTACTCAAGCCTTTAAGTGGATTGTAGTAATTCTCAAGGGATCACTTTTGCTGAAATCAGCATATGTAGAGGAAGAGGAAGTATTTAAAAATTCAGGCATTATAACTTAAACAATAAGTTTTATTTCTAGAAAACCAGCAGCTTTAGGTTAAGTTAGGAGGAAAAAGGACAAAAATTTATAAAAACTAACAAATATGTGAAGCTATGAAATCAAAACTATGCAATGTCAAGTGACCAAATTCAGTAAGTAACAAGCAAGAAAACCAGCCAATAGATCACACAAAGATTACACCTTTTTCGATTATTTTATTTTATTTTATTTTTTAGATTCATTACCAGAATTTCAATCATTCAACAAAAAATGGTGATTAAAAAGGGAAAAAACAAACTAGGTGCTGGTACGAAAGCAATAAAAATGAACTAGAACTAGTGATTACTTTCCAAAACTATTCTTCAAACACTACCTTAGGATTTTAACAACTTAATTGAGCAGCCACTCCTTCAACAAACCAGAACTTAAAGAGAGCATTAGTAAGGAGGAAATTTTTGCATAAAAATTATATTTGACAAACAAGGAATGAGGGAAACTCATTCACATAATAAAAAAAAAGGTGATTCCAGCCATTCAATATGAAGAAAGAAACGAATTTTGAGGGGAATAATTAGGCTTGAGTAAAAGCAACTTTGTGACTATCAAAAACTTGAATTGAATCCCTCATAATGTGAACCATAAGGTGAAACTTATTTGATTAAGGAGAGAACTTGCTTAATTGACTTCAGCCTTTTGCTCCTCTTTAAAATTATTGAATTTAGGACCCCATGATTGAAACCTCGAGCAAGATGAGAGAGGGAGAAGAAAAAGAGCAAAGAGAGAGAGAGAGAGAGAGAGAGAGAGAGAGAGAGAGAGAGAGCTTGGGTACAGAGGAGAAAAGTGAAAAGAGAAAAAGAGTTTAGGCTAGAGAAAGATTTTTCACGAGTTGAGAAGTGGAGAGCTTGATTGAATCCTTCAATAGAAATAAGATAGGATCCCTAATATCCCTAATTACATCAATCATGATTATCCAAATCTACATAAATCAAGGGCAGATACATCAATTACATTAATAAAGGAAGATTGCCAAATCTTTTAACTCATGAAATAAGGATGTCAGCTCGTGTGATGACTCATCAAGCCACCTCATGTCATCATGGTGGGTCCCACCAGCTCGTGTGATCATGGTGGGTCCCACCTTGTAATGCTCCCCATCAAGCGGGGGATGAGAAAACATCGTAAATGCCCAACTTGTTGTAGATGGTGGACAAGATCTTATGAGTGACTGGTTTGGTGAGAATGTTTGTAACTTGCCCTTGTGAGGAGATATGTTTGAGTGATAATATGCTGGCTTGGAATTTCTCTCGTATGAAATGGCAGTCTACTTCAATGTGCTTTGTTCTCTCATGGAAGACTGGATTTGAAGTGATATGTATTGTTGCCTGATTATCATAATGTAGATCCATAGGGGCTTCTTTATAGAATCCCAGTTCAGCGAGAAGGGATCTGATCCATAAAAGCTCACTAACTGTGTGTGCCATGCCCCTGTATTTTGCTTCTTGCTTCTCCATGTAACCAAGTTCCCTCCAACCATTGTACAATATCCTAAAGTAGATTTTCTATCATCCAAGGATTCGGCCCAGTCTGCATCTGAGAACCCTTCTAGGTTGAAGTGACCATGGTTCTTATAGAGAAGCCAATATCGCAATATTCTTTCTACTGTTTTCCAGTGAGTAAGTTGTGGTATGTGCAAGTATTGACTCACCACACTTACTGCATATGATATATCTGACCATGTTACACAGAGATAAATGAGTTTTCTTACAAGTCTTTGATATTTTTCGATATCCACATCTTCTCCAATGCCTGCAAATAATTTTGTATTGGAATCCATAGGGATTTCTGCTCGTCTACACCTGAGCATTCTTGTCTCCTCCAGTAGATCAAGGACATACTTCCTTTGAGATAGTATAATTCCATGTTTGGACTGTAGTACTTTAATACGCAGAAAGTACTTAAGTAGTCCAAGATCTTTTGTCTTGAATTCTTCACATATATTTTCCTTGGTTTCAAGAATGCCCTCGGGATCACTACAAGTTAAGACAATATCCTCAACATAAACGGAAAAAATCATTGTCTTTTGGTGTGTCTTTAAGAAATACGGAGTGATCTATGGAACATCTGTGAAATCCGGCCCGTATGAGTGCTTGGCTAAACTTATCAAACCATGCACGAGGAGACTATTTCAGACCATAAAGGAATTTCTTCAATTGACATACCGACTCCCCCTTACCTATAAATCTAAGTGGTTGTTGCATATAAAGTTCTTCCTTTATATCGCCATTAAGAAAAATATTTTTCACATCAAGCTGATAGATCGGCCAGGAATAATTAGCAGCAAGAGATAATAAAATACTTATCTAGTTTATTTTGGCCACCGGAGAGAATGTTTCCTCATAATCAATCCCATAACACTGCCTTTAGCAATGGGGTGGGCCTTAAGGCAACCAGCTGACCCATCCGAATTGTGTTTAATAGTAAAAACCCACATACAATCGACAAAATTTTTATCTAATGGAAGAAAAACTAGAGCCCATGTCTAATTCTCATAGAGTGTCTGCATTTCTTCTTCTGCCTTCAACCCTAGATATTTCATAGCCTCATAATAGGACTGTGGGATTGAGATAGAGGTGATAGAAGCAAGAAATTTACAATATGAAGAGGATAAATGATGGTGAGACATAAAATTTGATAAGGGTGAGAAGTAGAAGGCCTAGTGCAAGTTATGGGTTCTTTTCTTAAGGTAATGGGTTAAAAAGTTACATCCCTGGACACATGTAACCTTTGGAGAGTGGGATTGTAGCAAATATATCCCTTTTGTGAGTGAGAGTATCCTAAGAAGATACACTTGATAGATTTGGATCAAGTTTACTATATTATGGGGAGGAAATATGAACAAAACATGTACAACTAAAGACTTTCAAGGGAAGAGAAAAAGGATCACCATGTAAAAGCAATAAGGAATATGGGGATTTATGACCGAGAACGGAAGAGGGTAGCCTATTTATAAAAAAGCATGCAGTAAGGATGACATGTAGCCAAATGACATGTAGCCAATAAAAGTATGTGACTTTCATGGTGTGGGAAGATAGGCCCAAGCCCACACGAGAAAGGAAGACCCACATATCTAAGAGTATTATAAGATGGGTCTGACAAGATCGGCATAAGCACATAAGAAGTGGGACTCGCCATGATTACCACAAGCTAGCATCCTTATCACAAAAGTTGGAAGATCAAGAAGGAGTGACAAATGCATCTTTATCTTATGCTCACATCCTAGAAGAGTTCTAATCTGGGTTATGTTTGTCTTTTATCTATATTGAGTTATTTAATTATGCTAGGACTTATATTAAGTATTAGAGTTTGGGTGTAATTGGGACAATGGTAGTTTTATTGTAATTGGACTCTACTACCTTCCACTATTATAAATAGAGGTTCGTGTAGTCTGATTATAATGAGAAGTTAATGAAGTCAATGAAGTATTTCTCTTTTCCATAAATTCAACATGGTATCAGAACAGGTTTTGTGAGTTGACTTGGTCAACCCATAGAGATAATGAGATCCTTTTCTCTAAACCCTAAACCCAAATTCTAGGTTTGTAGTTATTTTTTTTTCAGTCCCTACACTGGTAGTTTTCTTTGCATTTTTCAACTCTATACAGAGATTTTCATATTTCAAATTATACATTGACGGAAATATATTTGAGTCTAAATTCCAAAGAAAAATGATTTTTTTCCAATTGGATTTATCTACAGAGAGATATCAATATTTGAATGATTGAAGGTCAGATTGAAAAAAGGTTCGAGCAGTAGTAACAATCTTCAGCTTCCGAGGTATTTTATGCTATCAAGAACTAAACTTTATATGGAAAAATATATGTCAAAAGAAATATCTATAAGCCTATTATTTTACCTATTCAACCAATTTTTTATCTGAGTTATCTACAAAGATAAATTGATATTTGAAGCAACAAAGGTCAGATTGCAAAAGAGATTCGAGCAGTAGCAGAAAGCTTCAAATTTTGAAGTATTTTATGCTATCAAGAAAGATACTTTATTTGGAGAATTATATATCAAAAGAAAGATATGTAAGTCTATTTTCTTACCTATTCAACCAATTCTTGGTATGATTTTTTTTATAAGGAGATATTGATCTTCGAAGATTCAATGTCATTTGGAAAAAAAGGAGAAACAGTACTTAGTTCGGCCAGATGAGAGAGACTGAAATCTATCAGATTATTTGTCTTCTTATAATTATATTTTCTGAAGTAAAGTTATACTTGGATGAAAGAATTCTAGTTTCAGAAGGAGAAATTTTCATGCCAATCTGATCTATATTTAAAGATATATTCACATTGGAAGAATCAAATGTCATGTTGATATTCTATTGTTTTGAAAAATCCGAATTTATGCCCTTTGTTTTGCGTCATTGTTTGAGTTGCTATATCAGGAACATATCTCACTTCTCCAAGGTTTAAGGGCTTAATACTACATCTATGTTATTTGGGCTTATTGTTGCATCTATGATATTTGGTTCAAGTTGGGATCACTGCCATTACCTCCCAGCTTGAGGGGGAGAAGTACAAGAAGTAAAAGAAAGAGGTATTTTATTTCATATATTGTGGATAAGTTTATGTGACCAAAATATTCAAGAAAGGGGGAGCACAAAAGATGAAGCTTATGCATATAAGAAAAAATATTTATATCGGATTATGATTACTTCATGGATCCTTCTACAAGGTTTATTATTTTGGTTCGTGTTAAATGAGTTGGAAGATGGTCGTGTTATATTTAGTTTTAGCTATTATGTCTCTTTGGGAATATTATTATTGAAGAAGAGGTGGCCTCAGTTCCTTTTCTCATACCATAATTAATTTCATTCTAAAAAATATCACAATTGGGACACCATGAGAGTCAGTGCTCGGATTGGCACACCATTATAAATAAACCCACTACCCCCCCCCCTATAATGGCTTTTATTCCTCCTACCACTTGAGAATCGTTGTCCTGTGGAGGAACACGGTGGTAAACACTTCAGAGCAATGCCTATGTCTACACTACCTACAGAAGACAAAGTGCGCCCTACATCCAGCATTAGGATTGGAGTATGGAGCAATGTCTTACCGGCTAGGAGTGATTTTTACTCTCACTTATATTATGTAAGCAGGGCCTTATGGAAGGACGCAACGACGTGAGGGGGAGTGTTGGAAGATGAAGGCATATTGGAAGATGTGCCATTTTATACAAAAATATTTTTTACATCATTTGCAGCAAGTTGGGAGTTCATGTTGTTATCTCACCCCCAGCTTAAGGGGGAGTGTTGGAAGATAGGCCCAAGTCCACATGACCAAGGAAGACCACACGACCAAGGAAGGCTACACGAACATATCTAAGAGTATTATAATATGGGCCACATGACCAAGGAAGGCCGACAAGATGGGCACAAGCACATAAGAAGTCGGACCCACCATGATTACCACAAGTTGGCATCCTTATCACAAGAGTTGGAAGATCAAGAAGGAGTCACAAAGGCATCTTTATCTTATGGTCACGTCCTAGAAGAGTTCTAATTTGAGTTATGTTTGTCTTTTATCTATATTGAGTTATTTAATTATGCTAGGACTTCTCTTTAAGTGTTAGAGTTTGGGTGTAATTGGGACAATGGTAGTTTTATTGTAATTATACTCTACTACCTTCCTCTATTATAAATAGAGGTTCGTGTAATCTGATTATAATGAGAAGTTAATGAAGTCAATGAAGTATTTCTTTTTTCCATAAATTCAATACATGGTATACAACAAGATGCTAGCTACCTCAAGAAGGTGATGGTTCTTCCATTCTGTTAAACCATTCAGTTGGGGAGTGTAGGCACAAGATGTTTGATGGATAATGTTATTCTCTTAACAAAAATAGTCAAGATATCTGGAAGTATATTTTTTAGCATTATCAGACCGAAGTACTTTGATTTTTTTACCAAATTGAGAGACAACCATAGCATGAAAAGATTTAAATATGGATGGTATTTCAGATCGCTCTTTAAAAAGAAAGAGCCATGTGGTACATGTAAAATCATCAATAAATGTAATAAAGTACTTGAATCGGGAAATGTTTGAGACACTCAAGGGTCCCCATACATTTGTTTGGATCAATGACAATGGAGTAACTTCTTTTTGTTCAAGACAATGTGAGTATGGGTCCTCTAGTATTTGCTTAGTTGACATACTTCACAATTTAAATTTGACCTATCCTTAAAGGTCGGGAAAGAAGACAAAGAGATTGTGCAGAAGGTTGTCCCAACTGATTGTGCCATAGACTTGTCTTAGTTTCCTTGGTTGAGACAACATTTATTTGAGGCACGTCCAAGTAGTAGAGGCCTCCCTTGTTCACGGCCTCCACCAATCACCTGCTTCTTTGTAAGATCCTAAAACACACAAGAAGTGAGTGAGAAAATAATTGAGCAATTAAAATATTGTGTTAGCTGACTAACTGATAAAAGATTCAAGGGAAAAGTGGGAACAAAAAAGAATATCTATGAGCGGAAGTGATGGTGTAACAGATGTGGATGCTCAGCTATGGTAACAAGTTTATTCGAGAGACAAGTAGAAACTAAGTGGAGTATATTTTTGTTACTTGTGAGATTCTTAGAGACCCCAGAGTCAATTATCCAAGATGAAGAGGAGGAAGTGGTAGAGAGTATACTTGAAGCGATTGTGGCAGCAGTAGTTGATGAGGAACTAGGAGGAGAGCAGTGTTTTCATTTTCTGGAATAAGTCATACTCATCATCCGTAAGGGTTTTCTTTTTTGTTGATGGGGTAGACTAGCCCTCCTTTGTAACACTAACTGAGGCTTGATTAGCCTTAACCCATTTCGGTATGCCATGGATTTTAAAACACTGATATATAGTGTGGCCATAATTCCCACAATGGGAGCATTCTCTATTGTCTGTTTGAAAAAACCATTCCTTCCACCACTTCCTCATCTTCCTCTATAATTTCTTCCACGACCTCGGTCGTGGTTTGTGGATGTTCCCCTATGTCGGAAGTTCATAGCGGATGATACTTCAGTAGGAGAAGGAGAAGAAGAGTCTGGAATTTAGAGAAATGTGGCACATACATCATCAAAGGTGGGAATAGCAGAGTCATTAAGGAGTTGACTTTTAGCAACTTCAAGATATGGCTTAATGTTTGCTAGGCAAATGATAGTGGCTAAGGCTTCCTTTTGCTTGTTTTGGACAGAGACATCGGTGGAGGTAGGCTGAGCTAGCTTCCATTCTTGAAGAAGGTCTAAAATGTGCCAAATATTCATGGATATTTTCTCCTTGTTTAGTGTTGAACATCCTTTGCAGAATATCATATGGCCTGTGTAAGTTGTCGGAGCTAGAGTACAACTTAGCACATGTCTCCAAAATTTGTTTGGCAGTGCTGAAATGAATAAAATAATTAGATACAAGTTATTCCATGTTGTTGATGAGCCAACTAATTACCAAAGTGTCATTTTTTAACCACTTAGCATAAGCAATATCTTCTTCATCAATGGGTGGCCCAAGTTTGGTGAGGTGACCAAGTAGATCCCTTATTATAAGGAACCGTTGAATCGATGTGGACCAACTCAAGAAATTTGATATCCCTCAAAATGGTATGGCAGTAATCTTGAGAATATCATTCTTGTTACCCATGTATTCTTCAGCCATAAGAGGCAATTCAAGGGTAATAATGTGCTCAAACTTGAAGTAGCCTAAGTAAGCTGGTTGGAGATTCAAGACCAGCTATGGCTAACTCGGGTAGATGGTAGGAGAATCCGAGCTTATCAAGTCATTAGGAAAGGAGGGAACCCTCTTAGGCCAGTCAACTTTCTGGCCAAAAATTTATATAATTAATTTTCAAGTCTTCCATGTAGAGAATAGCAACAATCAATCAATAAACATGAGATCAAGTAAGGTAAGGTAGCAATTCCGAATTAGATCATTCCAAGACCATTCCAAAAAATATATTTGACTAAAGCTTGGGATAAACCAGTATAAATTCAGTTTCTCATGGATTAGGCAAGATATAATTGATCAAAAATCAAACAAAATCAGGCCTAATCATGAAGATATTGTAAGATCTTCAAAAACAGCAATCTTTCTTCAAATAGATTGGTGTCAACCAGCCACTTCCTTTCTTATTTTGTGCTTGATTCCTTTTATTTAAAACACAATATTTGATGCTTGATTTTCCAAGAACAATCAGCCACCTCGTGGCTCTCAAATAATTATCCAAAAAATCATTAAACCGAGTAGAGTTCTTGAAACAACTCGATTAATGGAGAAGCTTAGCATAGAAGCTAAGTAATTAGAATTCTGAAATCCAATGGATAAAAAACTACTCATAATAAGCTCAAGAAAAATTTTATTCATCAGTAAAATCTTGTTCCTACAAAATTATAACTTTTTATGCAAAAAATTTCAACATAAATTGATTTTCAACCAAGAACTTGCAAACCGACAAAACTGCCTTGGTAAACTTCTTCTAATCCGAAAGTATAAATCTCAATAATTTCATAAGATGAACACAGAAATAAACTCATCTCTAAAACATTTTCTAAAGATCCAAAAACCAAGAGCATGAAGTAATAATAACAAAAATGAAAAACTTATCTTACAAACTTCAATCTTGCTTCACAAAGAGCCTTCTATGAGTAGCTTTGATCATAACTTCTTAGAGCATTCTTCCGACGTGGGGATCCTAAATTCAAAAATTTGATACCATGTTGAATTCAGTACCCCATGATTGAAACCTCGAGCAAGATGAGAGTGGGAGAAGAAAAAGAGTAATATAGAGAGAGCTCTGGTAGAGCGGAGAAAAGAGAAAAGAGAAAGAGTTTAGGCTAGAGAAAGATTCTTCACGTGTTGAGAAGTGGAGAGTTTGATTGAATCCTTCAACTAAGACCCCTATTTATAATATTTTTATTACATATTTAGAGATAAAATAGGATCCATAATATCCCTAATTACATCAATCATGATTATCCAAATCTACATAAATCAAGGGAAGATAAATCAATTACATTAATCAAGGAAGATTGCCAAATATTCCAACTCATGTGATAAGGATGCTAGATTGTGTGATGACTCATCATGCCACCTCAAAAACTAGCCAAACCTTTTGTTGCTCGAAGGCTGAATTCAGTTTCCTTTACACTAAACTGTCATAACTTGATCTACTACTTTAAACCCTAGAATTCCAGCTCTGATACCATGTTTAATTTTAGTGTTTAATCCATGGATAAGTTGGTTTGGGAAGAAGAAGAAAGAAGAAGAAAGAAGGAAGAAGAGGAGAAGAAGAGAAGTAGAAAGCAAAAGCACAAGTTGAGGAGAGAAACTTTAGGGGATAAGAGAGATCATGAGTTTGAGCTCCTCCCACTCTCTTTCTTGTTTATATAGGTGGGGCATGGATTCCCTAATACATAATAATAAAAAATAACACATAAACTAACCACTAATTATAGGTTATGTCACTCACTCTCATAATTACATAGAATACTACTCAAATTGCTTCAACAAATTTCTTCTAGATGATAATCAGCTATGAACTTATAGTTCTTCGGCTCCATGGGTGGTTCTTCTTGGTTATTTGGGTCAATTGGTTTCTCTTCAAGATTTTGTTCTTGAATTTGAGATCATGGGGATGAATCGTAAATATTTCTCTCTTTGTCATCAAAAATTGGAGTTGGAGTTTGATTTGGTGAATCGGATTCATCAAACTCAACATGAACCGACTATTCTACTCTCATATATGTATTGTTATAAACTCTATATGATTTGCTATGAGTAAAATAACCCAAGAAAATTCATATATCAGCTCTAGAGTCAAATTTTTCTTTGGTTCTTTCAATATGAATACTTTGCATCCAGAGGTTCTAAAATAAATAATGTTGGGAAGGGTGCCCATATACAACTCATATAGAGTTTTGTTGAGAAGCGGCCTTATGCTTACTCGGACATGCGGTATTTACGACTTCGGCCCAAAAGCTATGTGGCATATTTTAAGCATGAAACATAGCTCTAACCATTTCTATTAAGGTTTCATTTCTTCTCTCAACACTACCATTTTGTTGAAGAGTTCAATGAGCTGTAAATGTACGGTCTATACCATGCTTTGTGCAATATTCCTTGAAGTGTGAATTTTCAATTCTCCTCCATGATCACTCCTAATTTTGACAATGCTATAGCCTTGCTCTTTTTTAACTTTATCATATAGTTTAATGAAGGCTTGAAAAGCATCATCCTAATGAGCTAGGAAACCTAACACCACTAGGGTGAAACAATTCCCATTTAGGCTTAAGCTTCAGGTAGGTCCAAGTAAGTCCATGTGGATTAGTTGAAGAGAACAAGAGGTTGAAACTACATTCTTAGCTTTGAAAGAAATTTTGTGTTGCTTTCCCAATAGTCTTTCTCTTACAAAGTTTTGATCCAGTAGTCCTCTCTCTAGGTTCTTTCTCCCTAATCTGTTCAAGGATCTATTCCTATATGTCCTAGTCTTTTATGCCATAACCAAGATAGTTGAGGGAATATTGACTATGTTTTCTACATAGAGATTGCTATTTCTATGTCCATCTAGAACTAGTTCATCATTTTCATTCCTTACTAAGCATTTGTCCTTTTCAAATGAAACTTTATTTCTTTTGTCATAGAATCGACTAATGCTAAGAAAATCATGCATCAACCCTTCTATATAGTATACATCGGATATGAAAGAGGTTGAGGTACCAATTTTACCAATTCATTTTATGGTACCTTAGCTATTATCTCCAAAAGTAACATGTCCTCAATCTTTGGGACGAGTTCAACGAACTTCTTCTTGTCACCGGTCATGTAACTCGAGCAACCACTATCCAAAATCCAAAAAAAAATTGATGTCTTGGCTCATAGACATACCTACACCATGAAATATTTAACCCTTAAATTCTATTTGAGGTGATAGGTTATTTGGCCTTTCAAACTTGTTTTCCCATATTCTTTTGGGCTACGACAATTCTTCTTTCAGCTTTCCCTTTCTTTTTTTTATTCAAAACTGATGAACCTTGGCATGAGATATGAGCATATCTCTGTAATGCTCATATGAGGGCCGAGACCTCAAAAACCAATCTCCAAAAAAAAGGTTACAAAACCAAGTAGAGTTCCAACTCTTCAAACAACTCGGTTAATGGAGAAGCTTAGCATATAAGCTAAGTAATAAGATTTTCGAAATCCAATAGATAAAAAACCAGTCATAATAGGCTCAAGAACATTGCTCTTCATCTTAAAATCTTTTTCCCACGAAATAATAACTCTTCATGCAAAAAAATCTCAACATAAACCGATTTTCAGCCAAGAACTTTCAATCCGACAAAAACTACCTTGGCAAACTTCTTCCAATCTAAAATGCATAAATCTAAATACTTTCATATAATGAAGAGAGTAAGCAAATAATCTCTTAACTATCTTCTAGAGGTAATAAAACCAAGAGCATGAAGTCATAATAACAAGAATGAAAAGCAAATTTATCTCAACAAGTTTCAATCTTGTTTCACAAAGAGCCTTCTATGAGTAGCTTTGATCATAACTTTTTAGTGCATCATTTTGACGTGGGGATACCGTTGAATTTAGGATGAGAGGGAGAGAGAAGAAAATAAAAGAGCAAAGAGAGAATGCTCAGGTAGAGAGGAGAGAAGAGAAGATGGAGAAGAGAGACTTTAGGCATGGAGAGAGATTCTTCCACGAAATTGAGAAGAGGGGAGCTTGATTGAAGGCTTCAACCAAGACCCCTATTTATACTATTTTTATTACATATTTATGGAAACTCCTCAATTAATTAGAATCCATAATTACATCAGTCATGATTAGCTCAATTACATCAATCAAATGGAGATCAATCAATTACATTAATCAAGGAAGATTACCAAATCTTCCAGCTCATGTAATGAGTATTCCACCTCGTGTGATGACTCATACCACCTCATGTGGTTACTCATTTGTTAGGAATTAGATGCCCTAATTCCAAACTAAAAAGAGCAATAATAATAATCCTGAAAGAAAGAAAAAGCAAGTACGAAAACAAACAACAAGATTTATACAAGTTCACTTCAAGGTGAAACTATGTTTCGTCTTTCACCACTGCAATAATCCACTATAAAGATAAAATAGTTTACAATAGAAATCGCATATACTTATAGGTGTTTTCTCTAACCTCTATCAGGTTACAACTCAAACTTCTTCTCGGTGATGATAAAACCCTAATAGCAGCTCCCCTCAATTATAAAGAGAAAATTAGGGCAACCGCAATACAAGAGTAAAATTTCTAAACTTCCCCTAATGAAATAACAATTAATATATCGTGGATCGGGTGGGGGCTCCTCCCCCCTTACAACCCCCACAGCGACCTTACCATGAAGGTTGATCCGCTTACCGACTCAGCGTAGATCATTGATTAGACTCCACAACTTAACAGCATCACGCCACCTAGTGTGGCATAGTGGGGTTGGTCCCACCTTCTAACAGTTTGAAATCATTTGAAGTTGGTTTTTATTTATGTTTTATTACCCCTTTCTACCCTTCGAAAGTCTATGCCCAATTTTGTACTTATACTTGGGATACTGTGATGGAAGAGATTATTACTACATCTATGTTGGAAGATGGGTCAAGCCCACAAGCTCAAAGCTAGAAGCCCACACATCAAAGGAGTGGCAAAGTGGTGATTTATGGTATGTTCCAAAAGGATGGCATGAAAATGTAAATACATTGTCTTTGTATGTCTTTTAATCTATTGATTTGTAACCCTAAGGGCTTTGTAACACTATAAATAAAAGCATTGGCTAAGAGGTAAGGCATTCAAGCCTTCTCCTCTCTTTGAGAAAACGTCCAGCCACCCTCTCTTCTCCCTTGACGCATTCTCTCCTTCCCTTAATCCCTACTCTCCTCTCTAATGTCCTTCTCCCTTATCCCTCTTTTCTCTCTTCTCTCCTTCTTCTTCCACGTTAACATGGAGTCATTCTCATGGGGTCCTAATTTTTACATGGCATCAGAGCTTGGAGGTTAGGATCCTTATTCAAGTAGTTATGTCATCCATTCAAGAAGTTGTGTATAGAAGGAGTTCTGCCACGAAGAGATAGGTAAAATCTGGTTTTTTTTCATATTCTCTCTTTACGGTTTCAATTTTTTTCCCACTTCTTGAATTCTTGATTCACATTAAGGCAAGATAATCTTCATAAACATTGTGAAGATCTATCTGGTATGACTAAAATGATATTGTTGTCTTGATCATCTTGTAGCAAAATTACATGATTGATCAAAGGTTATTTTTTTTCGATTTGTTATTTGGATTCAGTTACCTTTATGTAACAGGAATCAAACATTGTTGATATGGGATTCTAGCATACGTTGTTGTCAATTCTATAATCTAACATTACTCATGGCAGTGTGTTATATTGTTGGATGACCGTTATATGTTTAATAAAATTCTAGCACTCACTTATCCCTATTATTTTTGCGTTTGAACTTCAGCAATTGAATCTTTTTTTGTGTTGAAGTATTCCCATGAGTTGGAATTTATTTTGCCAAGAAATTGCTCTCGATTTGCCAAGAAAGGCCTTGTCTAAAGTTGCTCTCAATTTTGTGGTTGAGTTTGGATTAAAGATAAGAGTTGCATCTATTTTCTTCTCTCTATTTTTTTTTATAAATATAAGAAAAGTTGAGTAGTGGCTGGATCCTGTTATCACTTAACAAAAGCACCAATTTTACCATGATTTGGTGTTTATTCTCATAAAAATATTCTCTACTTATTTTTTGTGGCTAATTTGGTCTACGGGTGCTTCAAATTATGTTGTGTAATTGTTATTTGAGCCCCTTTGATAATTGACCTCACTAGTTGATTTGCATCAACATGGAGAGTGGACATATGAGTAATAAGAGAGACATACTCAGAATTACTATAATTCCACAAAGAGGTCTTTCCAATTACCTCAGCTGGTCACAATTGGTACGGAGGGTTCACGACTTTCTCAGTCATGTTATCAAAATCCCTCCACCGATTGATGAAGAAGATGAAGTCTATCGTAAATGGGTCAAAAATGATAACATGGTTATCAGTTGGCTTGTTAACAGCATGGAAGAGCATATCACTAACAAAGTGGTCCACTTGGAAACTTCCAAGGATATTTGGGACACATGTGCTAAGCTATATTCCAGTATCGCCTCCTTGCAAAGAGTATATGATATTTTCCAAAGTATGCTGGCTACCAAACAAAGAGATAAAATTCATGAGTTTCTGGCCTGATTTCATGGCCTTCTCCAAGAATAGAAAATTTCTCAACCATACTCTACCGACATTGTTGTTCAAGAAAAACAACGTGAGGCCCTGGCAGCGGCTATGTTCTCTGGTAATCGGGGTACATCATCCCCATTTTGAGGATGCAGCAGAAATACAAGAGGAGGCGGCTATAGAGGTGGTCGAACGAATCCGACCCATTCCTGCACTGAGTCTCGATTGTGCACTTATTGTGGTGGTCAAAACCACCTTGTGGATTCATGCTGGAAACTCCGTGGCAAGCGACAGCCAATTCAGCATCAGTTAATGTTGAGAAAAATGAGGATAGGACTGATTCTCATTCCGAGAATGTAATTATTTTTGCGGAAGACTATGCTGCAATTCAGAAGCTGAAATCCTTTAATGTTAAGAAAAATGAGGATAGGACTGATTCTCATTCCGAGAACGTAACTATTTTTGCGGAAGACTATGCTGCAATTCAGAAGCTGAAATCCTTTAATGTTAAGAAAAATGAGGATAGGACTGATTCTCATTCCAACAATGTAACTATTTTTACGGAAGACTATGCTGCAATTCAGAAGCTGAAATCCTTATTGGATCAGTCCTCTACTCCATTAGTCCTTATTGCTGCCACTACCATTGTCTTAGGTATGCTTTCTTCCGTTTTAACCCCCTCCTCTTGGATCATTGACTCCGAGACTTCTGAACACTTGTCAGGTAACAAACACATGCTTCATGCATTATCTCCATGTCTTCCTCATAAATTTGCCAGTATTGCTAATGGTTCCCAAACCAAGTTGCTTGGCAAGGGTTCCTCCTCTCTTACTGTGTCTATTCCTCTCCAAGATATGTTATTTGTTCCTCAATTTTCGTTAAATTTGCTCTCTGTTAGTCAATTAACCAAACAATTAAATTGTTTTGTCACTTTCTCACGATCTTCGTGTATATTTCAGGATCTAACTACGAAATAGGTGATTAGTTGCAACCATGAAAAAGGGGGTTTATACTATTTTACTCTCCCACCAGTAGTTGCTATTTCATCCACTACATTTGAGGCTCAACTATGGCACAACCGTATTGGTCATCCATCTACCTCCTCACTTCGTTCTATAGTTTCATCTCTTAAATATTTGTCTAATTTCAATTGTGAGGCATGTCAATTAAGTAAGCATGTTAGGAGTACATATTGTCCTCTTCTTACAACTACTGGTACTGCTCCATTTCCATTAATACATTCTGATGTATAGGGCCCATTAAAGGTCTCCAACATTTCTCAGGTTCAATATTTTGTTACTTTTGGGGACGATTTTACCCGAGTGATTTGGTTGTTTTTGTTTAAAGAACGATAAAAAATTCTTTCTATTTTTATAAACTTTCATGCAATGGTTCTAACGCAATTTGGAAAAAAATTCAAATCCTTAGATCCGATAAAGCTAAGGAATATTTGTCTAATGAGTTTAAATCATTTTGTGATGGTAATGGGCTTCTTCATCAAACATCATGTGCCTATTACTCTCAACAAAATGGTGTTACTGAAAGAAAGAATCGTCACCTCCTTGAAATTGCTCAGGGCGTCCTCTACTCTATGAAGGTACCCTACTTTTATTGGCCTCATGCAATTCTTATAGCATGCTTTCTCATCTATAGGTTATTGTCATCAGTACATAGAAATCAAACTCCATATTCTGTTGTGTTTCATGGTGAAAATTTGTTTTCTCTTCCTCTTAAAGTATTTGGTTGTACATGTTTTGTTCATGATACTTCGCCACATAAAAGTAAACTTTATCCTCGGTCTCTAAGGTGTATTTTTTTTAGGTATTCTCAAACTCAGAAAGGATATATTTGTTATAATCCTACACTTCGGAGGTTGATGGTATCTTGAGATGTGACTTTCTCTGAAGACACTTCTTTCTACTCCTCACATGAGGCTTCTCCAGGGTTTACAATTCCTCCTACCACTCCATGCCCGCTTGTGCCGTTTAAAGAAAATATTACTCAACCCTCTGAAGCATCGGTCGTCCCCTCACATGTGGAGTTGTCCGATCTACCTGAGGTAAGTCTTTCTCCTCCTCCTATGTTTGGACCTGAATTTGATACTCGGCCTATTGCGTTACGAAAGAAAACCCATTCTTGTTCTACGTTTCATCTAATTGCCAATTTATGTATTCTCATCACTGATCTTCTCAGTGTGTTCAGTTTCTTGCTTCTCTTTCATCTATTTCTATACCACAATCCTATCAGGAGGCCCTGAAGCATCCAGGATGGAAGGCGGCTATGGATAAAGAAATGCATGCATTATATGAAAATCATACAAAGATATTGGCATCGTTGCAAAAAGGGAAAAGGCCAGTTGGTTGCACATGGGTTTTTTTGGTAAAACACAACCCAGATGGGTCGATTGCTCACCTTCAAGCATGCCTTGTTGCAAAAGGTTATACTCAATGTTATGGGATAGATTATGAAGAGACCTTCTCTCCGATTGAAAAACTGAACTCGGTATGTATCATCCTCTCTATTGCTGCTAACTCATCCTGGCCAGTATATCAACTCGATGTAAAAAATGCATTTTTAAATGGTGATATACACAAAGAAATTTATATGGTTCAACCACCAGGATATGTGGTTAAGGGAGAGTCCGTATGCCAGTTAAAGAAATCCTTATATGGGCTTAAACAGTCCCCTCGGGCCTGGTTTGATAAATTCAGTCAAGCACTTCTACGATTTGGTTTTCATTGGTGCTCGGTTGATCACTTAGTATATGTTAAAGATACTATCAAAGGGAAGATATTATTGGTTGTGTATGTTGATCATATTATCTTGACTGGGAATGATGGTCATAGTATACAAGAAGTGAAGAATATGATATGTCAAGAGTTCAAGACTAAAGATTTGGGTAAGCTCAAATATTTTTTGGGTATAGAATTCCTTCAGTCAAACCATAGAATAGTATTGTCTCAAAGAAAATATGTCTTGGATCTTCTTGAAGAAACAGGAATGAAGGGTTGTAGACCAGTTGATACACCTATGGATGCGAATGAAAAATTATGTGCCACAACTGGAGAAGTTGTTGACACTGGAAAATATCAAAGACTTGTGGAAAAATTGTTTTATCTCATGGTAACCAAGCTAGATATATCATATGTTGTGAGTGTGGTAAGTCAATTCATGCACAAACCACAAATTACTCACTGGAAAGTGTTGGAGAAAATACTACGATAATTAAAAGGTGCTCCAGGAAGAAGATTGCTATATAAACGACATGGTCACTTCAATATAGAAGGCTTCTCATATGCAGATTGGGTTGGATCACCCGATGATAGAAAATCTACGTCTGGTTATTGTACCCCTGTTTGGGGGAACTTGGTCACATGGAAAAGCAAAAAGTAAAACGTGGTTGCAAGATCTAGTGTTGAAGCAGAATACCGAACTATGGCCCACATTGTAAGTGAGCTTTTATGGATAAAGACTCTTTTAACCGGATTGGGATTTTATAAAGGAGGCTCTATGGGCCTACATTGTGATATTCAAGCAACTATTCCCATTAGATCAAATCCAGTCTTCCATGAAAGAACTAAACATATTGAAGCGGATTGTCATTTTATACAAGAAAAGTTTCAAGCGGGAATAATTTCTCTTAAGTATGTTTCATCTCAAGAGCAATTAGTTGATATCCTCACCAAACCGGTTATATCCAAAATTCTATCTTATATAGGTGGCAAACTAGGTATTTATGATGTATTTTCTCCTCCGGCTTGAGGGGGAGTGTTGGAAGATGGGCTCAAGCCCACAAGCTTAAGGCTAGAAGCCCACACGTCAAAGGAGTGGCAAAGTGGTTATTTATGGTATGTTCCATAAGGATATCATGAAGATGTAAACACATTGTCTTAGTATGTCTTTTAATCTATTGAGTTGTAACCCTAAGGGCCTTGTAATACTATAAATAAGAGCATTGGCTAAGAGGTAAGGCATTCAAGCCTTCTCCTCTCTTTGAGAAAACGTCCAGCCACCCTCTCTTCTTCCTTGACGCATTCTCTCTTTCCCTTAATCCAAAATCTCCTCTCTAACATCCTTCTCCTTTCTCCCTCTTCTCTCTCTTCTCTCCTTCTTCCACGTTAACCTAGAGTCATTCTCATGGGTCCTAACTTCTACATATTTTATTTGTTTCAAGCTGGGATCATTGCCATTACCTCCCAGATTGAGGGAGAATGTTGGAAGATATGATGTAATTAGAGTGTCATTGACTTAATTAGTTTATATTTTTTGTCTCTTCTTCACTCTTACTAGGGTAAGGGTATAATTGTAATGTTGGTACTTTTATCATTTATAAATAGAGCTTAAGGGGAGGGTTTGGACTAAGCCCATTCTTCCTCATCTTTTCTCCAAATTTGCCACTCTTTCTCTTCTCCTCCTAAAACCTTCTCTCCACAACTCTTCTTCTTCTTCTCACCCCTTAATTCTCTTCTATTATGATTATACATTAATGAATCCCAAGTTTCAATACCAACAATAGAAGCCAGTTACAACAGAAACTTTCTCTATCAACAGTGGATTAATAGAACATGCCAGTCAAGAAGATGCACTAGAGTTAACAAAAGCATTCATCGTTAATGTTTGAAGGCTTGGGATGAGAGCAGATACCAGTCGGATGATAGCAAATAAGGCCAGGCTGGATGGAAAAATGAAATGATTTTTGTCTAGTAATCTTCCAATATATGACTTGCTGGATGAGGAAATTACACCATAGATGAAAGATATGAGATCACAGCAAGATGACAACAAAGATGAGGCATCTGAATGGTACCAACAAAGCAGAGAGAAATACCAAGGAATTGGCTCAAGATGGAAATCGGACACAAATTTGTAGTAGTCAATTGCCACAAACATCTCACGCCAGAAACAGAGACAACCACCCTGTATTAATATCAATATCAAGCTTCATAAGATTAATCAAAGATTACCTTGTATTGACAACAATAAACTCGGGATACCATGTAGATCTATCAAGCAGAGATAACTCAAAGGTTGTAATCTACTGTCGATGTAGAAATAGTAATCTCACGAAAGACAATCTATCAACAAGAAGAGATACAACCACCAGTTAGCTAAACGATATTTAGATATAAGTTGGATGGAGCCAATGACACATTTAATCCAACATTGATATGAAGAGATACAAGCAACAACAGAAAATAATTTTTTTTCTTAGTGCTCTGCCGACAACTACGAATTCCAACTAGGGAAACTTACGAATGAAGATGCCAACGAATCAATTCGCAATCAGGCTGGATGGAGCAGAACACGTCCACCAGACAGAGGGCAATATCGGGCTGATTTTCATCTAGCGAAGAAGCAGAATTCGAGTCAAAGATACCAGGCAGAGAGGATTGGTAGACGACTATCTTCAAAAGTAATGCCAGCAACTTTCACCAAGATTACCAGTGGGAAAAACAATAGATCAACTCTAAATGGGCTCAACGACCAGGCTGGATGAGACCAATGAGAGCAATACCAGAGCAACACGATTTTGAGAGAAATACCAAAGAGAGATTATTAGGAACAAGATGAGATACCAAAGAATACCATCAGGTCGAGCAAAGTAAACTTCCAACAAAAATATGATGATGAGTGTTATCAAGAGATACCAATGGCAGTGATACCAATGTCTTTGAATCTTACTTTCTCTGTCTTGACCATCTCTATTGGACCACACTTGACTATTTTAGGATAGACACCTCTAGCAGCTTCAATGGCAAAGGAGGGGAAGAGACACTCTTCTGATTATGTCTCATAATCTCAATATGTACCCTTCTTAATCGACCTTACTCACAAAAATAGAAAATGGGGCCAAAAATACAGAGAATAGAGTAGTATACTCTCAGAGGAGTCCTAAAAATCAATAATTATTTTAATACCATGTTGATTTTCAGGACTTCATGGATTACATCTTGAGTAAAAAAGAGAAGGAAGAAGAAGAGGGCTATGACTTAGTCCAAATCCTCCCCCTTAAGCTCTATTTATAAATGATAAAATATATTATTATAATTGATAAAATATAATATTATAATTATACCCTTCACCCTAGTAAAAGTGAAAAGGTGATAGAAAACATAAATTAATTACATCAATGATCCTCCAACATATCCATATCTTCCAACAAACTTTGAAATTATTCTTATGAGATTGAATTGAGTTTCTTTTTGTTGTGGTAGAATCACCTAGGAATTAGGTGTATTCTTTTATGTTTTATATATGATTGCAATATTTGCTTTATTAAAGAGGGTATGAGCTTAATTATAAAGCAAGTAATCATTGTCGTGCTATAGACTGATCAAGACTTGAATAAGCTAATTGGTTGTTTGTTATTGAAAACCACTTTGGTGGTTCTAAGTGTTTGTACCTAGTTGCTATTGACCATAAATCCCAAGTGTTGGGCACATGCTATAATTTGGACCATTTACATCTATTGTTGCAGATGTCATTGGATTGATGATTTGTAGATTCAACTATGAACTACAAACGCCTTAAGAGTAGACATAGTAACCTGATTTTGGATTGTGAACCACCATAAATTTGTACATTTACTGCATGACTTGCTTCAGTAATTCAGTAAGATTACAATTTGGAATTAGCCATTATATCATCCCCCCTACTCTTGGTTTATATGTACTCGTAGATTTGACAGGATTTGGCCAGTCTAGGTCTAACAACATTGCTAATATTTGAATTGTTTGGTTTAAACCCAAATTATCTGGTAAAAAGTGTAAAACCTAGTCATATATGAACCAATCAACCTAAACAACAACTCCATCTAAGCCATCTTGAGTTTTAAATTTTAAATTTTGAAACACCTACAACATCCTCACTCAAAGTGAAAGTAAAAATCATTTTAGGAGGGAACAAATACCAATTCTAGGTGAATCACTTTTTAATACTTTGTTAGTGTCTATATATGTTTATATGCATATTTATGTGTCATGTATATGTGTGTCTATATTTATTAGAGTGACTGTATAATTTAAAACTTGAAGTTCTTATCTAACAATTATTAATATCACTATCCTTAAAAATGTATTTTAATATTTAATAAATTATTGATTAACCTAACATATATTTCTTACTTAGATATTCCCAAAGTAATTAAGAAATCAAATCATATTTTCTATATTTTTTCTATAAAATATGACTATTTAAGTATATTTTTATTATCTTTTTTCTACGTTTAACTTGCCTTAGTATATCCACACCATCACTGTATAATTTTCAAGTTGGACCGCTTAGGTTTATTGGTTCTTTTTATAATTCTTAACAAGTATATATTTTTAAAAGGAACCTTATTTTCAGTTGTTAAATATAAATTTATGTATATATATTTAATGTAATTTTAAAATAAATTTAATAAGTATATCAACTATCATATTTTTTAGAGGTAACTTATTTTCAGTTATTCCCGTTGCAAGAGTAATATAAGCACATAATTAAATATAAAATTGTATATATATTTTTAATCATAATTTCTACAATCTTCAAATAATAAAATTATTTAATAATTTAAATATATTACATTAAGAAATATGATTATTCTTATATTCTGAATAACATTTATAGTTTTACCCATTTTATTACACTTGATTATGTGTCCAGCACTTGATATTTTTCTAATATTCCAAAAATGAAATAGGAGTATAAAAGAGAAAAGGAATTGTCCAAAGTCCAAATAGAGAAAGGGTTATTTTGAGGTGCTGGCGCCTGAAAGCTTTATCACGCCCGGTGGCTACTGGCCCCCTGGCCACAATCCAAAATTAAGCGGTTACTCGGCCTCGGAAATACGCGTTGTAGTAAGATGAATCACTGGCATGGAAAGGGTTAGGAAGCTCGGTTTAAAAGGAGTTTTAAATATAATATTCAGTAATGCAAACAATGCCCGATTAAAGAAAGAAAAAGTAATTTAAAATATAAAATCAGGAAAACCGTCGTTAAATCGGAATTAAGAAGGCCTGTTTCTTTTCCTTCACGTCTCGAATTGGGAGATTTTTTTCATTCTACCCTGTTCAGTGACGGTACTGGAGGAAACGAACCGAAAAACAAGAAAATACAGCAAGGCCTTCAAGGATCGTCATCTTTAGGTAAACAAACTTGAATTCGGATGCTTTCCTTTCTCTTTTTCAACGTCATCTTCTTCCTCCTCCTTTAATCCGAACATCTTTTCCTTCTTCTACCTGAAAATTTTCGTTAGCGAAATCGTAATCAGGCATTTCGTTCTTTTCGAATAGTAGGAATAATTTGTGATTATAGATCTGTTCTTGGCTTTGGAGTAGTGGTTTTTGTAGTAGAAAATTCCTGGACAGGTATTTCGTTTTTCCTACTTGAAGGGAACCAATTCAAAAATAAAACAAATCACATCAGAGATGGAGATTGACCAAAATATTCTTTGAAAAGGATACGGTACCGAGAAAAAGTGTTCATCGGGAGGGTATTTCAGCCAATGGGATGGCTAAGTCGGTTCGGGGAGCCGGTTTATATTTTGATTCGATGTAGATTTCCCAAATCATTCACCTTAACAATCTCTAATCCTGAAGCGCTCCTCCTTTCCAGGTGACACTGACGATCAAAAGGAAACAAGCCCTCCCTCTTATCTCAGCATCTCTGCGATTCTGAATTCAAAGCCCAAGGGGAAAGGAGGAAGATGGCTTCGGAGGATAGCTTGAAGCGATTTCAGGATGGAACCCACTATCAGATGGCGGAAAGCGTCACGCCCTGCGCCAACGGCTGTGGTTTCTTCGGTAGCGCCGCGACTCTAAACCTCTGCTCCGTCTGCTACCGAGATTACAAAATCAAACAAGAACAGGCAGCTTCGACTAAAGCCGCAGTGGAAAAGTCTCTCAACGCACCGAAGACCGAATCGGTCGTGTCTCAGAACGGCGTTTCGGCGGCGCCTTTATCATCTGGACCGGTTTCTTCTTTACCAGCGTCGACGTCTGCGGCTGCACCATCGAGTTCGGTGACGGTGAAGAACCGATGCTTTACGTGCAGGAAACGCGTGGGGGTGATGGGATTCTCGTGCCGGTGCGGGAGCACCTTTTGCAACGTGCACAGGTACCCGGAGGAGCACGGGTGCGAGTTCGATTTCAAAACACAAGGGCGCGAGGAGGTCGCGAAGGGGAACCCGCATGTGGTCAAGGACAAATTGGAGAGGATTTGAGAGGTCCATGACGCTACGGGGGATGTTTTGGTGGACAAGATAGAGATAGCCAGCTGGCTCGCTGAATAAAATGGACCTTGCCCTGTTTTTTTTGTTTTTTGTTTTTGGTCCCTTTGTCGAGGCTCTTTACCTTTTTAATTAAAGAAAAAAGACATTTTTCATTGCACATATACTAAATACGTTCTCTTACCAAAAAAGAGAGTAAATACAAGAAGCATTTTTCAGCTAGAATGTGTTGGGTCCGGAAGACCCATGTATGCTACAACAACACAATCAATTGAAAGAAAGAGGATCAAACAGCCGATTTACATCATCAACTTCCATACAAAAACGAAAAGGAAAATCACACCTCCCTGTCCCCCGCCAAAAAATGGGAGACACTTAACTACTGCGGAGGCAAGAAGAAGCTCACTTTGTGCAATTTGAGGAGGAGCAATGGAGATGTACCTGGAACAATTTTCTCTTTTACAATTCTATGCGCAACCGTCTTAATTCAGCTTGGAATGTAGGGCTTGAGGTTAAAGTTCTATGTGCAAGATTTCTTATATCTTCACGAGAGCAATCCCGTGAGATACGGACTAGCTCCCATAAGGCACCCCCACCAATCATGTCCTTGACATTAACTTCTGAAAGGAGGAAAGATTGAATAAGTAACTTCCGTAGTCAATGCCTTGACTCAACAACGTAAACGCCACTCACCGTGTTGTGCCAAGTGACACAGTGCTAATTCAATGTGACGTCTGATAGGCGATGCTTCATTGTTGGCATTCTGGACAATCCAAGGGAGAGCACCGTCATCGATCAACAGAGATCTTCCAGTTTTCATCCCTGCAGTAACAGCGATGAAGTCACTAGCTCAAACATGTGAAAGAAGAAAGTGTTCCACAAACACTAACCATCACATGGATGTTTTCACAATAACAGAAAACGTGAGGAGTATTGTGACTGTCAACAAGATATTGAGCTTCTATAGTAGTGGTGAAGTCTCTAAAGAGGATCACAGCTCTCGCACCAAAAACTTACAACCATTAATGTCCTTCTACCCCCCACCAACGTGGCAGTAAGGTTTTATCTGAAAATCCTTCATATATGAAGTAATTGATCTTGCGTCTTCCCTACATTCAGTCCACCATAGACTAGAATAGCTGACGGTACGAGCTTCACCCAAATTTTAACAATTATGTTAAAGTTGCAAAAAGGGTAACAGTTTATTAGTAGGTTTACCTGTGATGCTATACTAAACCGTGTCTTTTGACCGAAGAATGGTAACAAGATTGTTTTGTTTCCTACAACAAGCCTAGCAGTTGCAATGAATCGTGAAACTCAAGTGTACTTCACACTTCTCTAACATCTTTGAGAGCAAAATTGACACCAAAGAACCCAGACCACAAGTTTCTCTTTAAAAAATCCTCTGGTTTAATTCTTCTGATTAACATGGATTGTTCCTTTGACAATGCGGCCTCTTTGTGGATGTGACTAATAGAGCTAAAATTGTAACTGGCTAGAAAAATGATGCCTCAAAACACACAAAAGTCAGGGAAGAATGAAGATATCTTACCTTGAGTAGATGCTCTAGATTCACATTTTGCGAAATTGGCAATACCTCGAGCTACTTGGGCAAGGACATCAGGATGGGCACATCGAACCATCCCTAACAATGCCTTAATACCACCTTCGCCTCTTAGCCTTGTCTGCAACTTATCTGAAAAATCAACAATGAAATGTACCACAGTGCTAAACTTCAGATAGTACTAAGCTTCTTTACAGTTGGGCTGCCAAAATGGAATCAAGATTCCACTCAATACTTAGATAGGGTCAAATACCAGACCAGTTTATACAATAGACCACTCAATTTTAGAACACTAAAAAGCAAAGCAATTTACTACATCTTTGCGAAGTAGGAAAAACGATACCATTACTTAAAAGGAATAAAAACTAGCAGCAGAGAAATATCTAAACTTTCAGTTAGTGACATGTCCATGACATTTGGCCACTATCTAAACCTAAATAGTAACAAAGATGGCAACTTTACCATTTCCACATAGATTAGCTATGGCTCCAGCAACCATTCGAAGGGTTTGAGGGTCATCAGCCTCCGCAGAAGTAATTGATAGCAAACTAATTCCCCCTTGAGCCATAATGAGCTCCTGGTTTGTTTCTGCAACACAAAAAGATAAGGAAAAAACCAAAACACTATTGTCAGGATCCCATAGCAGTGGCACTAATGGGAGCTTTGCACACTAAACAGATTTAGTAAATCGCAAATAAAGGAATACATATTTCACAGCTAATGGTCAGAGTAGTTACCATTCATTGCCAGGTTTGCAATTGCACCTGCAGCTACTCTTCGTATAGTCTCATCTTCTGAGCTTCTAAGGAGCATCAGCAAAGAAGTAAGGCCACCCACTTCTACAATCTTCTCCTGATTTGCTTCTGCAACAAGTAATAAACATTGACTATGTCTAACTTTTATCTGGAGATAGAGAAGGTTTTTACATGGTAACCATCTGATAAAAAATATAAGAGCCAAAGAAGATTCAACACAAAAGCATAAAAAAAGAGAGTAATAGAAGGTTACAAAGAAAGAACGTTGATGATATTGAATAAGCGTCAACTGAAAGTTAATAGTTGCTCTATTTCATTATTGATAAAATGAAAAGCATAGAGCAGCAAAGCAAATCGAGTTTTACCAGTAAACATAATAGAACAAATATCAAAACTACATCTTCCCAAATAAAACTGGATAATAACACATGATGTACACCAAAAATATCATATCAACATTTGAAGAAGACATGATACACTTTGTACCTACAAAACATGGATGATAGAGCAAACAGATGTCTTCAAATTTTTTATGGAATACAGGTTCCCATTTTGATATGTTGGGATAGGCATGAATTCACGAACCAATGACACTCGTAGCATAATTTCCATTGATTTGAACCATCAATGATATATGCATGACTTGGAATCCGTCAACTCAGAATGATCTGTTTTTTTTTTTTTTTTTTTTTTGAGAATGATCTGTTGATAACAACTAAACCCAAAAAAAACGAATGATCTGTTGATAACAACTAAACCAAAAAAGTGCACGAAGCTTCACCATCGTCAGATTCAATATTTATACTAACACCAGTTGCAATCTGTAATTCTCAACCACTAAGGAAATTGAGAAAATATATGTAAATGACGCTGATGAAATACATAGGCTACCTTAAGGCAGCTGCCAGGTGTTTTGAGCACATGAATTAGTTTTGCTTGTCAATGCTTGCATATACTTACATGGAAACTAGGAGTGACACTAAACTTTGTAGCGTGAGTGTGGAAAAGCTCTTATACTAGAAACATCCACTTGTGATCCCAGCACCATTAAACCACACACTTTCAGAACCAAACAGCATATCTCTCTAGACATACTGACAACCTACCTTCTGCAGCAAGATTTGCCACCACTTTCACCGCATGAATCCGAACATCAGCATCTTCCGACTCGAGCAAGGACAAAATCTTTTGCAGTCCCACTGCCATATGCATAGCATCTATGTCAATTCAGTAAAAATAAATAGGTAAAGGTAGATAAATGAGAAATTAGTGATATCACTTTTATGAATAGCTCTCGATTAAATAAAGTACCTTGTTCAAAGAGTTTTGCAATTGAAGCTTTTTGTCCATTTCCTGACTCTCTGAGTTGCATGTGCCTAACTTGACTCATAAGGGAGTCCAAATTATTGACTACTTTTCCAGATCCACCTCTATCAAGGTTCCTCCTCGTCTAGTAAAGTATGATTAACACATGAACAGAGAAATTTGAAGTTAAATGTTGTTTCGTTATAACAAATCAAATGAAATATAGAGAAGCAAATTATAACTGGTTTAACATTGACCATCTAAAAGAGTTCTAAGAATATGATTTGAATCAGATTGGGTATGAACAATCTCTGTAACTATATACCTGATCAGCTTCAAAACTTAATTGCAAAAGCTGACTCCGAAGCAGTGTAATCTCTTCTTCAAGTTTTTGCTTTTGACAGTCCTCATCTTCTAACATCTTTCGAAGTCTTAAAATCTCAGCATTTCCAGATGCCTAGGACAACCAAAAGCTATTCATGTGCAGAAAACAACCTGTACATAAAAGAATACCAACAAAAAAAGGATAAAAAGGAAAGTAAATATATACTGATTAAACAGTAACCATACCTCCGACCTTTTCCATTGTACCATTTGACTTTTGAGATTGCTGACTTCCTCTTCAGCATCTTTTCGCATACAGACTTCATTCTCAAGCAGTTCTCTGAGCTCAGCAACCTCCAAGGCAGAGGAACTGGTTCCCTATACATCAGAATGGGGAGACTGTTTCACCTTAACTTTACAAATGGCTAAAAGTTTTCCTGTGAACTCACTAAAGTTCAAACTACTACATATATGCCAAGGATTGCACGATAAATAAAATGCATTGAGGACCAATAGCTGTCATCATCATCAATCAAAGCTTTGTCCCATCCATTCTGGAGTCTACTATATGAATAATTCTCCTCCATTTTGAACCATCGTGTGCTAGGATAATTGTTACACTAGCCCTTTTAGCATAAAATATAACCAGATAAGAATCACTAAAACATGTAAACTGTATGACTTAAATTATAAGCAGTAGTATAAACCTGGCTGTTACATGGCTTATCTGAATATTCATCTTTGGCCCCAACTCCAGGTCTGTCATTTCTTAGCTTTTGCTGACTCGTAACCAACTGCTCCTCCATCTTCTTTATGGACTCCATATAATCATTTTGGTATTTTAGTCTATCATTCTACAAGTAGAGTAAGGTCACGTCAAATAAATTATGAAATATTAATTAAAACCCAGTCAATCAACAACAACAAGCTCAGTATGTAATTAACATAACAATATTACCAGTCCCAAAAACACAACAGCGATTAGAACTCCCATCAGATTGAAAATTGCCATGACATCATAAGCTTAGGTAAAACATGTATTGAAAGTAGGCAGAAGTAACAGACCTCCAATGCTTCTGCATAGTTTCTTTCTGCTTCGGAGATTCGATTTTGTGCTTCTAAGCTAATTCTCTCAACTTCATCCTCAAAAGCTTTCTGTTGTCTTTCATGGTCTGCAACCAATTTCTCTAATTGTACGTCCAGCCTGCGAGCCAAACTTTTGTAGTCAAATTCTTCCTTTAGCTTGACCATGTTCTCCACTTTCATTGCCTACAAGACAAGTTCTATATGTTGTCTATTAAAATTTCAAAAATTCATTGCAGGAAACAAAGGGAAACAAAATGGTACAACCAGAAGTGAGAACACCGCTCAATTAACCTTCCCAGTGCACAAAGCTCCCATCACGAACTAAAGTTTTTAAAAAGAAGAAAAAACAGAAGAAAAGGCAGGACCCAAGACAAAATGGGCTTGTTCATACCCTTTGTCCAAACATAATTGTGCTTGCTGTTTCTCCACGATGTCGTGGAGATGGACCTATTGTCACAACCAATGATGTTCTTGCAGTACCTGGACAGCCAGAATAAGATGTCAGGCAGCATAATTAAGGCAACTAAAACAGAAGCAAAAATAATTCATAATGTCCTATTTCACTGTATCAAAAACAAATAAACAACAAGTTGAGAAAAAAAGTACACGAAATAATAAACAACTCTCTGGAGAAGCAAGAGTGATGATTTGTCTGATAGCAGCAACAAAACAAGTTGAAAAAGTACACAAAATCAAGCACAATAAGTAATGGCTTCATCTTGTATAAAAAGAATCTCACCTCCAAATGAATCCCTGAGCAACCTTGTAAGTTTAGAATCACGAACTGGCACATGTGGACTGTTTTCTGCTAGTGCATTGATGCACTTTCCCAGAGCGCTGAGAGAGAGATTAATAGACTTTGCTTCCTCTAATGTGTGTCCCTCACTTCCTGAAAACAACACAGAAAAAAATCATTGCTCAAAGGTCCATATTATGAGAGGATATTTCATAACAGGATAGGTACTTTCTTGTTTGTGCCAGAAAAGGATAGATACTGGGTGGACAAAAAATTTCTGAATGTACCCGATTTATCTATACGCTCTGAACCTGCAAGATCTACCACAACCAACTTGCTTCTTCTAATAAGAGGTGGCTTCAAAGGTTTTGTCAACAGTGTAGTATTGCCATTTTCACTTGAAACAGCCACTTCCCTATCATGCCTACCCTTGATAGACCTCCTAACATGTACCTATACCAAATATATATGTCATTCAATCAGTCAGCAACCATTAAAGATTATAGATTCAAAGGTTGGCAATTTTATAAGAGATTTACCAACAAAATGGCATGGCTTCGAGAGGATTCAGTATTCAATTTCGTATTTGCAGCAAATCGATGCGCTTCTCCAACCTGAAGCAGGTCCAAGAAGCTCTGCTGATCCCTGATATCCACGAGGGTTGCCCCAGGCACTGAAACATCTCCAGTTTTTGGATCTTCCACAATTGGAATGTTATCATTTCCAGGATCAAGTAGGTCTTGGATGGTTTCCATGTAAAGCTGCAATGTTGGCAAACTTCAAGACAATAAGACTAATGAAACTGAAGAAATTAATGTTCAGTGAATTTCCAAGCTTCAACAGAAAAAGAGAGAGAGCCATAAACCAAGTAAAACTAAAGAACTCAGGACAAACTGCAAGTAAGACTAAAAAACTTAGAACAAACCGTAACCTGCAAATAGGAGACCGAAACTGAATCAGTGTCTGGAGAAATATCTGCAAGAATATCTTCCATTGAGCGCACCATAATGCCACGATCAGCAGTGTCTTTCTCTCCTAGTCGTCCTAGAGTGAAAGTCTTCCCAGTGCCCGTCTGTCCATATGCCATTACTGTTCCATTGTAGCCCTCAAGAACGCTCTACAGACAGAAGACACATGAGTACTTAATGAAGTTCAACACAACAAAAGAATGAACTAAATACAACTTAAAAAATAAATCAAAACAGAGGTTTTGAGCATCCTCTCCACTAATGTATTTTAGATTGTAGCCCACGTTAGTGGAAATCTTTCACCATTGATAAAGCTGAGCTGATTCCTCTCAAAATGATTAGCTAAAGTTAAGAGGCCTCTTCCCAACTAATAAAAAAGTATAAAATATTTATAAACTGAAACCATAGCTACAAATGGTAATAATCTCTACCCACCAATACTATCCCTCGTGTGTAAGCACGAGCAAACAACCTGACCCAAGGCATGGAGAACTTACACACACTGACCACAGAAAACAAATGTGGCTCATAACATAGACATATGAGAATGAATTTTCCCTAATACATGTTAAAATTGGGCCAACTCCTTCCAAGATGACTAGCCAAAGTTGAGAGATCTCTTCCCAACTCATATTCAACTAATCTTTATAAGTCCAAGAAAATGTAGCACTTTTTCTCTTCCAACACTTCTTTCATCATCAAACAACAAGCCTTAGATGCCAATAAAGTTTTTTTTTTTTTTTTAAATGGTCAATCGCATATGCCGCTACACAATGGAGGAAGTTTATCCAACAACATTCCCCCTCACATCCAGGCCTAAACAAAAAACCTGACCGAAGAAGTGAAGAACAAATAAATGGAGACTACAAAGAGCATATACATGGAGTTTTTATAATACCATGCGAAAAAGGATGAATTCCTCTCAAAATGACTAGCCAAAGTTTAAGAGACCACTGGCCAACTAAAACACAGTATCTTTACAAGCTCAAACCAATAGTCGGAATGCTCAAT
Source organism: Aristolochia californica (assembly GCF_029961685.1). Taxonomy (NCBI): domain Eukaryota; kingdom Viridiplantae; phylum Streptophyta; class Magnoliopsida; order Piperales; family Aristolochiaceae; genus Aristolochia; species Aristolochia californica. The sequence goes on from NW_027182257.1 coordinate 34,915,782, forward strand.
TACTAACAAGTAGAGCCTCCAAGTTGTGGATGAATGGTACCTTCCTTGCTAATGGAAATCATCTTTAAGTTGCAGCAATAAAATAAACAATTTAAAGGGGACAGGAAAAAATTTAGGTGTCCAGAAAAGATTAGAGAATATTTCAGTCATAGTTTGTCAGAAGACTTTGGTTCTGGAAAACAAGCAAACAAGCAACTAATGACATACAGACTGTAATGCTCTGGGTCATAGCATAGAGTAAATTACTAATATCAGTATATGGATTGCTATGCTCTTGGTCATAGCATAGAGTGAACAAAGATCAGTAAAATGCAGCATTCCGACAGAAATTAAAATCTCAAAAGAACCAAAACATGTGTGCTGGAGACAAATCGTCATTAACTGCCTTCTAGTCCATGAGCACCATATTTAATTTGAAAAGTTACTTAAAAACAGTAAAAAGTTTCAGCTTAGTAGTTTTTTGTTCGATGAAAAAAAAATTCATCTTAGTAATCATTTGATGTGTTATAAAATTATACTGGATTTCAAGAAATTCATTAAGTGGCTGCAGAGTTATCCAATAGCTGACAGTTTCTGAACCCACTACAAGTGGCTCTGCTGCACTAAGTTCATAGTATTTCCTTGCTATAATTACTTTCTTTTTACATTAGGATACTTTTTTTTTAGCACTGGTATTTTTCATAAACAAACAATTGTCAACAGAAAAGGAAAGGACATTTAGACAATCAAGGTGTACAGAGACGAACTCCTGTAACTATGCCAATATTGATAGACCATTCACTGACACAGCAACAGCATCTACTGCCATCATCAAGTGAAAATTAAGGAGATACGCAAACAAATCCAACAAAGGAAAAATAGCTATAGGGTTTGCTTGAAAGAGAGAGTTAAAGAAAAACATAAGAACTTTCAAATCCTACATTTCTCTCTTAAGTATCATGAAAAGGGAGAGCACAGGAGATGTGACGTTTCTAGTGTCAACTGCATCCTACTTTTGGAAGTTGAGCTTTTGGCTCAATGGACACCACATGGTCGGGGAGGAGGAGGAGGAGGAGGAGGAGGAGGAGGAGGAGGAGGAGGAATGGGGAGGGGGAGGAATGGGATGCAGGGTCTTGGGTTTTAATCTCACCAAGGGTTACAGGAGGTGAGTATGTGTGTATTAATATTTGAAACAAAAGGAGAACACAAAGGAAACAAGTTTGCCTACAGATTTTTTGGAAATCCAAAAAGACCATATAAAGTTCAATAAAAAAAGAAAATTTCTAAGAAACCATATGCTAAGTAAGTTTGACAATACCAACCTCTACAACAGGCTTTGCCACAACTTCATAAACACGCTTCTGTGATGCAAATTCCGTGAGCAGTTCATCAAACTCATAAGTGTCTGAATCCCAGTTGTTCTTTCGAAGCTTCAACCTTTTGAGCTGAATAAGAGACCGTAAAACAATCAGACACATGACCACGTAAGAAATTGAAATTTCAAAGCATTTCATACGGCAATGACGTGTAAGAAACAATAATAGAAGAAAGATAAAGAGATGGTTAAGTATATAAAGGGAAAACCTCAGGCTGCAATTCCACACAATCAGCAAAATCAGCATCTGCAACCAATTCCTCCGCATTTCGAGGTCGCAATCTTACAGCAACTCGAACTCTTCCAGGAACTGCCACAGAAACAACCATTAAAAAACATGATTTGGTCAAGCAAGAAAGGAGAAATATGAATTAGGCAATAATAAATGAGAATTAGATGGAGAATGCCAGTTCAATACTTGCAAACAGAACAAAATAAAACATTTCCAGAATGCATTGCAATGCACGTTATTTTCCAAAAGTTAAATAACATTTCTAGTAGATTGATAAAATAGATTACAACTCAACATTTATCACAACCACAGTGCCGCTTCTCAAAGTTTCAGAAGCTAACTGTAGCTGCAAAATAAGTAGATCCGGATGTGAGAAAATTCCCCAATACTCAGAGAACAAAGCAGCATACCAAAGAGCTTTTGCAAAAGGGAATTTATGCAAATCCTTTATGCTCTCCACCGAGGAAAATACATCAATTCATAAATTGTTGAACATCAAAATACATCCTAAATAAAGCATACACTGTTGACTTTATAAATAGAATTAGCCTGCACCATCGAGTAGAATACTTGCCAAAAAAGTTCCTGTTAAGATGTAAATCCTCAGTAAACCAGAGAATTTAACTAGGCCCCAAACCAAACATACCTAAATCCTAGGCGAATTGATTTGAAAGAAATAACAAATTGATATAAACGAGAGAAAATCGCAACATTTACTGACTCTAAATCATCCGGTGCTCAAAACCAGTAGCGAGCACCAGGCGAGATTTCCTCCTTACGCCGAAAACTGAATTTTCGGAGAAAAACAAAAGCAATATCACTAAAAAAATTGAACAAATCACAACTAAAATACACGAAGTCGATCTAAAGTGCCATCAAACCGGAACCAACAAGACCTCCAATGTGCACACAGAAGAAGGTGAGGAAGCCCGTGGGCAGAGATACGCACAGATCACAGCAGGAAAAAAGAGAAAGAAAACCGCAAAACTCAAAGACCATCCACCAAGAACAGTTCACCATAGAAAACCACCCAAAAAAATCATCATAAAAATGCACTTAAAAGAGCAGGAAAGCGTCCGAAAAAAACAACCTCCAGTATCATCTTTGGCTCCGGTGAGCGAGGCGGGGCTGCTCCTGCGAGCAGCCGAGGGAGCGGTGGAGGTCTTGGGCTTCAAGGAAGGTCGGACACTGGAGTTGACGGAGAGCGGGCGATCGAGCTTGAGAGACGACTTAGTGCCGCCATTTCTGTAACCTCCTGAGGCCATTTTCCCCCACTCAGGAGAGTCCAACCATGGAGAAGCTGAGCCGGTGTTTCCAGGGGCAGACGAGGAGAAATCGGAAGGAATTCTGGACACGTTAGACGGCAATTTAGGTCCTCAGAACAGAAGAAGAAAAAGGAAAGAAAACACGAATAGACGGGTTGGAATGAATGCCGGCGCAGTAATGTTAAAGCAAAGAGGGTGAGTGAGAGAACGAGAAAGAAGAAAACGAGGGGAAAGCGGTTTTTGTGAGCACGTCTGGGAGAGAGGGACAGAGTCCGCAGAGCCGAGAGCGTGGTGGGACCGGGGAGAGCATTGCTTGAGATGGAACTAATCCAACTGTAATCGGTAATTATCTCTAATCCCTCTCGCTTCCACTCGCTTAGTGGTTAGAGGAGCCAAATAGAAAGTGAATTCCATTAACAATTCCTTGTCCATTTCGGTTTAATTCAAGGAGAGTTACCTAATTATCCCCCCTATAGTTGATTACCGGGATGGAATTTGGAGTAGAATTTTTCTTCCCTGATTAATTCATCCCCAAATAGTTGTTTTCCAATGAAATCACTATTTCCAGACTTTCCTTAATTAGTGTATAAAACCATTAATTGGTTGGGATTAGTTCGCTGGGACCCGCACATAATGGGCGATGTCGGAAAAAAGGTGGCGCAGTAGATAATTTGAATACGAGGGTATTAGCGTAAAATTAGTACTGACATGAACCGGAGAGCAATGGACCTCGGATCGGTGGAGACGGTTTGAGAAAGGATACGGATTTGAATTTTCAGAAGAAGATTAATGAACTTAAGTGACTCAAATTATGATTTATGTAAATAATACACTCTAGAGGCAGGTGAGAGAGGACATTGTGGGGCCGGATAATGATGAACAAAATGACCATGATTTACGGACCCGGAGAAGCTCTCAATCCACATTTTCATTTTCATGATAGATATATATACCCTTGAGAGCGGTCTTTAACAAAAACTACTTTAACCTTCGGCATTAAACACTGACTTGATCAAAGCCAATTCTGTAAATACAAAGCCTATTTTCCATTAGAAAAGTTTGTTAGTGCTAAGGGATTATCTTCCCTTTGGTTTAGGAGATAAGATTTTTTAAATTCCTGTAGGTTTAGGAGACTATATTTATCTTTTCTGTTCTAAATTATATAAATATCACTTTTATTCAATTGAAAGACATGGTTCAGTTCAACTTATCATATGGTATCAAAGCAAATCGATTAATCCTTTTAGTCTGATTTCTTCCAATTTTTTTTGTTCAAAATCTTCTCTACCCATCAAACACTCTCTGGAACGCCTTCTCCGATGAAAACTCGCATCTGTCGAGCTTCCGTGCGCCTCCAACAATTCAAGGAGAGCCACCATTAGTGTTGGATTACATCCCTGTCATCCCTTCCTCTTCCCTTTCTCCTCTACTTATGTGGCGTCTTTGATCCACGTCACACTAACGATCTCATCATACCCAAAATCGATCTCTCAGTTTTCAATGAGAGAGCTAGAAGATGCAAGCAGACGTACTTGGGTCTTCGTCTCACCCTCGTCCGTTCGACTCCTCTCCCGTCACCCAAAGTCGCCATCACCTCCTTCATGATCTTACATCTTCATCTTCCAGTTATCCTCTTCCCATTGTTGACACCCAAATTCCGTCCACGATCATTCTTCCTTCCATCATTGTCCTTCAGACTAATTGTTGACGATGCATACCTCACCACGCCGCTAGTCGCTAGCACAACCAGAGTCGACACCCTCCAGCCTTTGATGTACTACAACCAATCAGTCCCCACAAAAGCATCCTCGTTGTTGTAGAGGAAGTTCACCAACGCCTTCACTAGCCATCATCATCGGAATCGAGCCTCCAGTAGTCGTTGCCTTGGTCTCCCCTTCCTCCTTCACACCTTCTCTGTTTCGACCTTTGATTAATCAAAAAATTTCTAATTAATCAAAGGAAAGGGATCTCGCACATGTAGTTTAAGTAATTCACATGTGCGAGTTTTTACACGTGGGAAGGAAGTTTTAGGGAAAAAAACCTCAACGACTGCCTACTCACTATTTCTCATCAATAGTACTCAACACCAATGAGTTTCACCTCATTACTTCTGCACAAGCTCCTCTTAGACTCACCTCTACCGATTGTCTCTCATGGAAGCTTCAGTTTGAAACTCTCTTTCATTGGGTATAATGATGGCTCCAAACCCTATCCATCAAATACTCTCACTTTAAATCTCTCTCAAAACCCAGCTTACAGATATGGATCTGCCAAGATCAACTAATGCTCAATGCCCTCATCAGCTCTCTGTCTCCTACAATTATCCCATTCATTGCTAGAACCACCACTTCTAGAGAAGCATAGACTATTCTTGCAAATACATATGCAAACCATTTTGTGGGTGCATCAAACAAGTTAAAAATCTTCTAAAAAATCCCACCAGAGGTACTATAAGGGGGGGTTAGTCCCCCAAATGGATTTTTGAAGTTCAAGTTCAAGTCCAACATGAAGATCATGGCAATCATGTACATGAAGATCATCTTCGCACTTGGTGTTAGTGTTGACGACTTCATGTACACTGGAAAACAGTTTCCAGTATTAGTGCCCCAACATGATAAAAACATAAAAAATAAGAGAATCCCTAAACCTTTAAAGTACAGTTAATTACAACATAATCCTTAAACCCCAAACTAGGTAAAACAACCATTATTATTACATGAATAAGTTATTTAATGTATAATTAAATATATTAATATATTTATTAATTGAATTATATATTTTATTGTGCATTAATATGGTAATTACATGAGCCAATGAAATACGTACGTGATTAATTACAAATAATAAATAAATAATGTTATAAATAACAAAAACGAAAGTAATACGTTGAGTTATTAATTTATTAATAACATATGATATACTTTAACCTAAAAATGAATAATTTAAGAGAAAAAATTGATCTAATCATAACTTTAACACACTATATACTTGTACATAATATATTTTATGTATTATTAATTAATAATATATTATCACAAAATTTAAAACCATTGGTTTAATTAACTATAGCAATCGGATAATTATGCGAAAATAATTTATCAAATATTTATTTTAATAATATTTTAATTATGACTATTAAATCACTATTTTAATATAATAATAATAAATTAAATATATTAAATAAATAAAAATAATTAATTTATAAATAAAATTTATAAATTAATGATTTTTATGATGATAGTTTAATTTTTCCTAACTTAGGAAAAATTAAACCATAGTCGTCTTCCTCAGCGGCGAGGCAATGGGCAATGGCGACGACAACGACGATGGCGGGCAATGCCGACAGAAGCGTCGCTTTGACGGTACGCCAAGAGGGAGAAGAGACGGAGGCCGAGAAGCTCTACAATAGAAGCTTGACCTCCCGTGCTCTGCGACGGAGGTCGAGAGGGAGAGGAGAGGGAGGATGGCTAAAATCAAAGTCAAATGGGGAAGTAGATGCTGAATCGAAGTAGAAATTAAAAAATCGAAGCCCAAATGTCAAAATCGAGCGGGAGGTTCAGAGGGAGAGCGAGTCCGAGATGGAGAGAAGGACGCAAAAGGACGTTTGCAGCGAGATGGACGCCGTAGAGAGGGAGACCGGAGAGGGACGGTGGAGACGAGAGAGGGAGCAGAGAATGAGGGTTGCGGGAATGAAATGGCAGAGAGGGTGTGCGGCAGAGAGAGCCCCACGATAGTGTCATGTACATGATTCTCAAAATCGAGCGAAAAGCACTTTCCGCCGTTTACTCTTGGGACATGAACTCCTGAGTCATGGATGATCATGTATATGACATGAAGTTTGGCGCTCCCTAACGACTTCAGGACATGAACTGAGTAATGCGCATGAAGATCATGTCCTGAGTCATGTTGACTAACCCCCCCCCTAAATCTCACTAATATTCTTCAATACATTAAACCCATGCAGATAAGCTTGCAATACTCAGAGCACCAATAGATGAGGAAGAACTTATAGAAAAGGTTTTGGATGGACTAGGAGATAATTGTTAGCAAGAGTTTGTTTTTAACAATAACTACAAAGACTTGTCTATGATATTCTAGCTCGAGAGACACCCATCACCTTTGATGAGCTTCATGAAAAACTTCTATCTTTTGAAGCAACCATTCATGCAAACATAACACCTGATGCCCAACTTCTGATCATTATAAATCCAATGAATCGAGCAAATATCACTAGGTGCCCACCACATTCCAACAACGACTGGCACCCATCACCTTATAACCTTGACCAACTACCCATGGCTACCAACTCAGGTGCTCCAACTAACAATAGTTGACCTCGACCTCATCCGTATATGGAGTTTTGTCAGATTTGTGGGATCCGGCCAACTCAGCTATGCGATGTCCATCATTTTAACTCGTACCAATCCAACCAACCAACACAGGATTTCCACCTCTTCATACTTTGGCAACCACAAACTCATTATGTTGCTAACGTCACCTCCAACAATCCCGCTTGGTTACTTGATAGTGGAGTGTCTCACCATGTCACCACAAACTTGAGCAACATATCTCTTCATGAGCCCTATACTAGCTTTGATGATGTTATGATCGAAGATGACACTAGTCTCTCCATCACTTACACTGGATCTTCGCATAGGGGTAATCCGTTTGAAGGGCAACACTAGAGATGGATCTTCGCATGGGGACAACTTGTTGATCTCCTTATAAAACCATTACCACATTCACATTTTCAGTTGTTAAGAGACAAGATTGGCCTCTCTAACCGTGGCCTATCTTGAGGGGGCATTAAGGGATTATCTTCCCTTCGGTTAAGGAGATAAGAAATCTTATCCTCCCTTCAGTTTAAAAGATAAAATCTCAATGATTGTATTTATCCTTTTTATTCTAAAATGCATAAATATGAATCTTAATCAATGCAAAGACATGATTCAGTTTAACTTCTCATAGTTATGTCCCTTCAATTGGTCAAACCCTGGTCTTAGATGATCCTTGAGAGGAAAAAAAACAAGAATTCTGATTATTAGACCATCATTGATGTAATCACTACATTGACTTGTATTTTATTTATGGAGTCTATATGCTTTATGAGTGCAGGAATGTTTCTAGTCTCTTTCACTAGGTATCTCATGTTGATGGAGTAAAATAAGCTCAGCTGCGTGGTTGTCAACGAGAAAAGAAACATTGGAGCATGGGATTTGAAGATTTGGATATTTTGGTGTAAGAGTGACCTATGCAAACTTCCATCCTAACCCACAAATTTTTGCAACCATGCACATGTATTTACATGGGAATACTCCATGATCCACCATCACAAGATGTCCCATCCTTGGAGCATTTGAGATGAAGAACCTCTTTATTAATCTAATCACGCTTTAGAAAACAAGTGCTTCTATTGCTAGTCTTTGGTGGGGATAATGGAAAAAGGTGGCATCTTGGTCAAGCAAAATGATTATGTGCCAAAGTCAAAAGCCAAGACAACATGATAAATAAAATAGTTGTTTAGTTCATCTCGTGAGTTAACTAGCAACTCAAGCATGGGAAGGAAGATAACTTAATGTCTATAAAAAAATCGATACACTGTAATAGTATGAGGTAACGTTACCGGTTCGCTCAAGGTGGCTGCATCTGATTACATGTAATTCATATGATATCATAAATTATTCATATATTTTTTTATTAAAACCCTCAATCAAGGAGAATCATCTTCCCAATCTGCATGAAGGAGGGCCTAGACCCCACCCTTTTGCTGTCAATTTGCATGAAATGGAGGAAGAGAAAGCTGTAGCATTCCCCTTCCCATGCTGATTCATTTGTTAAATTTGACATATCAAAATTATTCAACATGGTTTTAACGCATTTCTAAGTCTTTAAGGCATCTGACCTAGTAGAGGCATTGGATTTAGTTAAACTCGGCTCGACCAAGTCATCCAGTTCTTGTTAAATTTGACATATCAAAATTATTCAACATGGGTTTAATGCATTTCTAAGTCTTTAAGGCATTTGACCAAGTAGAGGCATTGGATTTAGTTAAACTCAGCTCGACCAGGTCATCCAGTTCGTATCTAATAACATTGGTGCAGGTTTGTTGTCTCGAATGAATACTCGCTTGTTGAAGCTTCCTAGTGAGATTCACAAGGGTATTGACGGGAACTAGAGAGTGTTAAGAATCAAACTATATTGGTAGCCAGTACATAGGAGAGAAAATCTTGAAAGGGGGTAATTACCTTGGGGGTGGGAGTGTACTAAGAAAATTTTTAATGGCTACTTGAAAATTTTAAACTCACTAAAATATTCAATGCATGCAATAGACAAATTCGGGTTGCTATGTCCACTCTCTAGGTGTTTGCACTTCAAAGTTAAATTCACTAATCAACAACCTAATGACATCCACAATGACAGTCCTAGAGTCCAAATTGCAACACATGTCCAACACTTAGAACTTATAGTTAACAACAATAAGGTACATGTACTAAGACCCTTAAGGGATTTCTCAACAATAACTACCAATAAACTTATCTAAATATACATTGGTTTACAACATAGAAAAGAGTACTAGTTTTACAATTAAGCTCAAATCCTTTGGTTTAGGCATATATTAGAATAATAAAAATATAATATAAGTACACTAAATCTGAGGTGACACCAAGATTTTGAGACTCAAGATCATCAGGCCCCTACTCAGCATCTCTAGATCCACATGTTGAGTCACCTCTTAAGTTTCTATAGGGTGACTCAGCCAAAAATAGAATTCAAAAAATTATAAATAATAACCAAAAATAGATTAAAATTGTTTTTATTATGATATATAATATGTTACGTATGATTAGCTAAATATTGTAATAATTTGGGGGTTATACTAAATTGCTCGTGGGTCTAAGTGTTAGTTTGATAAAAGAAAAAAAGCAAAAATATAAGGCCTAATAGTGTAAGAATCATGGATTTTAGAATTTTGGATTGGTACTCAACTCAATGTTACGTATGATTAGCTAAATATAAGGCATCCAATGATCCTGAGTCCCAATTTAGCGTCCAATCATCCTAAGTCCCGACTTAGTATCTAATGATCCTGAATCTCTGTTGAACTGTATAACCTTCAACTGGGAAACTCGGCTATTTTTTTCAAATAATTATAAAATATTACCAAAATAGCTTCAAATAACTTTGAAATTGAAAACACTGTGAGCGAGAGGATGGTGCTATTTTGGATTGAAGTGTTCAAGAGCTACACTTCTCCACGAGCTTCATGGTTCTCTCTCAGATTTTATCACATAGAGATCAATGCACAATGAGCTTATTGTTAGTAATGATTTCAAGAGCATAAAGTTTTTGAGTTATGTGGTCGAAGTACCTATTTGATAAGATAGAAAGAAACACATATATAAAGTCTAATAGTATAAGAACTACAAATATAAAGTGATACAATCAAACTATCATTTCAAAATGTCTAATAGTCAAAACCAAGGTTTTGCAACTTGAAATCTAGACCAGACTCGGTGTTTCCTAATCCCGAGTAAGATCAAGCAAGTCGGGACTCGGGGAGTCATAATTTCATAATCAAAACTAATCCAAATGCACTAAATAATTGACCCTTATAATCCATAACGACGATGGGTTTATTGATTGGGGTTAATTATTATTTTTAAAATTTAGTTTCATAAATGATAATAAATCATTTATTTATATTAGTAATATCATTAGAATTAATGCTGATATATTGTATTAATTATTAGTGTTTCTATAAAATATTGATTAATTACTACTATTACTATTATTAATTTAATTTATATTTTATGTATTGATTGCTAATCATTTTGTAATATATTATATACTTATATACGACCATATAAGCTAATTACATTTACATTGTGTTGTTAATTATTTCATAAGTATCAATTATTAATTCATTAATTAGGATTATTATTAATGATTATCTTCTTTTCTAGCTACTAATTAATAACTATTTCCATTAAAATTATATTTCATAAACATATTAGTTGACAAATATATTAATTATGTATTCAAAACTTTAAATATATTAAACATAATAATTAATATATCATAACTATTAATAAATATTAATCAAATAATTATACATTAAACAAATCATTCCTAAGTTAAACTTAGTAAATTAAACAATCCAATTTTTTACATAGGAAGAGAAGGAAATCAAGAAAGATGAAGGAGGAATTGAGGAAGGTAGATTGAGCAAGAGGGAAGGAGATCCGGCGTTGTCTTGCTTGGACTTGGCTATGGGCAATAGAACAACGATGTTCCAACATAAAAAAAAAAAAAAAAAAACCTCAAACCTAACGATAGATAAGTTTGAGAGTAAAGAAATAGGGAAAAGACACTAGAGAAAGGAAGACATTGTTGGAAATGGTTGGAATGCGCAGAGATGATTGGAGATGGGAGAGGTGTAGGGTATGGTGATGTGGCAAAAAAAAACTCCAAATAGAGGTTTTTTTCAACGAAAAACCCATTTATTTCAACTTCTAGGGGAGTCAAGTCAGAGAAGGGAATTGAGTCCACAACTTGCAACTTGCAACTTGCTCTAGCTCCGTAGACGACTCACCTGAGTCAGAGCGGGAAAATGACTTGTGGTTTTGGACTCATCTCGTCTCCAGAGCTGATAGTATGTGGTGCCTCTCTTTGATTGGTATCTTTCTGCACCCATTGACCTCACCATTTGGTGAAGCCAAAATTTCCAACTTTTGTCTCGTCGATGGACATCTTCTTCATGATATCCACCGATTTCCCAAAACTGAGTCTCACTTTTGAGTGATCACTCACATCCAAAAAATGTCAGTAGTGGTGAGGCACAAGTAAGTCCCCTTCCTCGGATTGAGGGCGTGGGTGACTATCTCTATGATAACATGTTGAATCATCGTGAGATCCTTGTTCTTGACCTCACACAAACTTCCCATTTGCTGGCCCAAGATGAGTAAGATGGCGTCTTGAATGTTTTGAGGGCGATTGGAGGGAAGATTGATTGGCCAGTTCTCCTTCAGGTACCAAGTCACCCCCATGAAGGTCATGCCAAAGAGGTCTTTCAGTTCCATGGATTGAAAGGAGATGTTAGTCTTCTTCATGTAGGAAGATATCTTCAAATTGTTTGGCCCAAGTTCTTAGACCTCAAGATTGGAGTAGAAGACTTTGACGAGTAGTTGGTATACTGACTCATCTCTTCCAAGAAGTCCCTCATAGGGTGAGAACATGTCCTCAAACCTTTCAAATTCTCTCTTGCAAAAGGCCACATAAACCTTACTTGGCTCCACTATTCTATTAGAGGCAAAGCTATGGAAATACTTGACCCTTTGTTGCCTATTACGAAAATGATCATGCCAATTAGGCATTTCTTCACATATGTTACTCTCCTTCAATAGGGTTTTCTTCTTTTCCATAACTTTTGTTCTAACCATGGTGACGAGTTCGGTTTTGAGAGAAAGGGGGAGAAATAGAGGGTTTTAACGTCGGATACTCAAATTGGTAAAATCTTGAGTAGAGTTTGAAAAAATAGGAAAATTAATCAAACTAATCTATCTCATAATGACACAACTAGATTTTCTATTGTACTGAGCGTTGTTAGCCAATCCATGCTTGATCTTCAAGTGCTACATTGGCTGGCCGTGGAGAGAATTTGAAGATATCTCAATAAGAGTCCAAGTCAAGGATTTTTATAAAAAACATGGTCATGTTAATATAGAAGGATTTTCAAATGTCAATTGGTCTAGTTCTCTAGATGATAGAAAGCCAACCTCTGGTTACTCTACAATTTTAGGTGGTAATTTAGTTACTTAGTGTAGTAAGAAACAAACTATTGTAGTACAATCCAGAGTAGAGGTTGAATACCTAGAAATTATTCATGCAATAAGTGAAATTTTGTGGCTCAAATCTTTGCTTCATCGATCATAACAGGTTCTAGATGAATCTTTCATAATTTCATAAAAAGAAATGGAAAAATTATACCCTTACTTCGAGAGATGTTTCTCCTTGAGAGACTCAAATTTCCTCCTCTTTTGATCAAGGAGCTTGTATTGTGATGTATGCATGGATGATTGAAAGAGATTGAAAGTTTTTCAAAGGTAAGACTCTTTCTCTTTCTCTCTATAAGTACTTTTGGTGGGAATTTACAAGATAAAGGTTTGTGACTTGAAGACATGCCAATAAATGCTCATTCATTTCTTTACTCACGTTTTGGTGGGGTATTTATAGTTTCTCCAACTCAAACTAGCCATTATTTGCCCATTGAAAAAAATCAGACTCTTGATTGATCTATCACTAGTAAGTGACTATTCGATCAATCGAGATTGCCTTTGGCTATGCAATATAAGTATGATCGATTAGTGTATTTTTATTTGATCTATCATACTTGAAGTCCCTTACTGGTAAGCTTCTGACTAATCGATCAATCTAGAGGGATGCCATGTAAATTTCGCTTGCCTGGACATCTATGATCAGTCATCCCTCTATCATTGAGGGATGACCGATCATGTGTTATTTCATGAAATTTCCATATCTTGGATGATTATTAATTGACCATGGTTGATTGATCGTGCTTTATATTTTTGACCTGGATAGTTCTGGATGATCGATCATAGGCAAAGACTAATTGATCATTCTAATGCCAAATTAAAAATGTATATTTTATAAAACATGGGAATTTCTCTCTAAGTATTTTAACATGTTTCTAAGTGATATGTATGATGATTCTAAACTTGTCTATATGCAATTTATATCCTAAAGCTCCTATGTCACAACTACTTTAGGAATGAGAGTTAGAATACTCTCTAAAAAATTGATTGAGTTTAAATGTTTGTCTAAGATACTTGAACCCGAGTCTTCTCGTTGTCTTCTTCCTTGTGGGTGCTTCTTTAAGAGATGTTCTTCAATTGTGCTTGAGGTCTTCATTTTGGATTTGATGCTTTAAACCTTGAGATGCTCTTGAAGGTAAAGTATCTGAAATACTTTAGATTTGCAAGTTATTAGTTCAATTAAGTATTTTTATCATCAAAAGCAATGTGAGAGTCAACCTACAGTCAACACAAGTGACTTTCCAAATAACTTTGAAGATTTCAACTTAAAAGCTCACATATTTAGGCACACTTGGCCAAGATCAACCATGGATGTCAAAGTACATGTATATTTATGCTTGGATTTTGAAATTCAGCTCTCTGAATATTCAATACTATGTAAATGCCCCTATAAATGCCCTAACAAATCAATATGATGGACTATATTATATTTATCTCAAATTATGGGAACAAAGATTCTATCATACAATTTGTTAAACAATAAGATTTCAAAGTATATGTTCAAAAAATACTTAGATTTGTGGGGATTTATTTTTTGACAGCCCTAACCAATCTTCAAATTTGATTTCAAAAGTGTTAGAAAGCTTACGAGTGACAATTTTATCTTAAGAATTGAGAGAGACTTTGTTTGGGATGAAATCAACTTAAATAAACAATTTATTTATGTTCATAAATTGAACCATTAAGCTTGGAGATGGACTTTTTATCCTTTTGAAATCTTGACTAAAAATCTTGATAAAATTCTTAAATTTTTTTTAATGAGTTGTGAATCACATAGATAAGTCATTTATAAATTTTTAAGACTTATCTTGGTTGAATCCAAGCCTTCAATGTCATATCACAATTCTTTTGGAACATGCCACTTGGATAACTGTTGATTGATCAAGCAGTATTCATTGGAGGCCTCTTTCTTCTATTCTTGGTGTTTGACTTCATTGACTTGGCTCATTGGATGGATTACCTAACAAATGCTTTCCATAGCTTTTCTCTATTTTGTTGTTTGGATGGTCTTGGTCTCATTGGTTGGCTTTCAATAAACCATTTTCTTTTCTTTTCTTCAACTCAGTTGGTTATCTAGGTGAATGGGTACTTACAATACTTTTTTCCCTTTCATTTTGTAGGATGGGGCCAATTGGTTGGGTGGTCTTAACTCTTTGCATGGCCATTTCTTCTTTTCTTTTTGTTTCTTTGCCTTAGTCAGGTTCGTCATTCGGTCACCTGGGTGAATAGACCCTAGTTGAGATTTTTATCTTTTGTACACTCAAACAAGGGCATTTTGGTCATATGATTCTACTTTTTTCGGGCTTCATTGTCTTGGCTATTCAGACATATGGCTTCACTCCCTCTAGTCTAAAGGCCTTACCCTGTTTGTTATGTTAAGTTTTCTTGTCTGGTTAGATGGTGTTGGTAGGTTGTTCAAACGGTGTGCTTTCTAGTATGAACTGCGTACTTCCCTTTTTGTATTAGCCATTGAACAGTCCTCGGTAGATTAAACATAGATATGTTCTAAAAAATTTCCTTTGGGGATATTTTGTGTTGCAAGACATACAAATTATACATTAGGAGTAGCTTAAGTGTTTGTTATGATTAAAAACCTTAAAACTTGTAGATATTTATCAAGAAAAATGAACTATATTATCCATTAAAATTTGAGCTAGAGCACGAAAAAACATAGTATTGGAGCATCAAGTAATTTGAAAATTGTGACACATGAGAATACATAGAGAACGGGGAATTTAATTTCTAAAAGTATTCTCTCAAAGGTTTTAGTCAAATATTACTATTTCTAGATATTTAAGAGCTATATAGCCCTATTTTGATGGTTGGAGATTTATCCCTTCTTCATAGGCACATAAACGGCTTGTCTATGTTAACGCTCTAAGGAAACTTCACCCAAACCTTGACATTTAGGCTTTGTGAGAGCTGAAAGCAATAATCATAGCTCATATACAAAAAAAAAAAAAAAAAAAAATCTCTATTTAGGAATCTAGCTACCTCTTAATTGTCATCTTCTCATCAAATAGTCATTCTTTATATTTTCTCCTTTTCCTTTCAACCTTCTTGATTCACACAATATCTTTGTTATTATTTGAGTTTAATTATAGCTGAATCATCGAATTGCTAGAAGGTTGAGTCTAAGTAAATTAATTTAACAATTACTAATTTATTTGCCTAATTATTTTTATTATTGAAATAGGGAGTTTTCGATTTTTATAACAAAATTTTGGGCCAACATATGCACACATATTCTAAGTATCTTGGATATGGTTCAAAATATCCCAAAAATATATTGAAAAACATAAAAATACAAAAATCCAATAGTTTAACTATACCCGTTAATCGAATTTGTAAAAAATAAACAAATAAACAAATTTGTGCCAAAAGTTGGGAAGCATGCAATATTTTGATATGATCATTTTCTTTCTTTAATGTCCAAATACTTGATGACCTAATTGAAAACTTGTGAGCAATGGTTCATTATATTGTAGATAGGTTCAGCAGTATGAAATGTTTGGATGACTTGAAAAATATCCTTTTAAAAATTTTAAGTATTATTTTAATCATAAATAATATAAAATATATTATAATAAATAAATTAAAGGATGACAAATATTTACTACTTACTATTGTAAGAAGGGTAGTAGATGATAGAGATAAAGATAAAGATAAAGATAGTGATATATATAAAGATAATGATAGAGATAAAAATAACTAGTGATTGAATTAGAAATAGACTCAAATTGTAGATTTCTAAATCACCTACAGTCTTTGTGTAATGCTATAAATAGTTTACACCTGATCATTGATAATCATGACAATATTATTCTTCATTTCTATATTCCTATATTTTCACAACAAGATATAGATAATATTAAAATCAACTTCATCGTGGGTGTATTGCAAGGTGGAATTTAAATACAGAGATGAAGTTGAAAAACCAACCCCATTGTGGGCGAGGAGAAGGAATAAATAATATCAAAGAGTACATCCAACTTTATAATTGCTGAATAGATATCAAAAGAAAAGGAAGGTGAAGCAAAAAATTTCATTTAAGATCCAAAAAGGCAAGCAAATAATAGAGAGCACAAAATGGTTTCATTGGCATGTTCAAACACAAAGGCTCCCAAACTAAGCTCGTGGAGGTGAGACCCAAAGGTTTTGAAATGAAAAGCGATCTAAAGGAGAGAAGAGTATGGTCCACCGGTGCATGCACAGCATGCAGTTGCTTCTTCGACCAGATTCTGTTTCAGCATAAAGTTAAACAGGCAAAGGGTGGAGGGCACTCGAGTTGATTGATTAGACCTCTCAGTGTGGTGGAGCTTCTCTGTAATCTAGGACTCGTATGTTTGTACTTTTCAAGAGCTACAAACATGGTGAAACATGGAACCTTTTACGTAAACTTAGCACAATATCATCATAGTTTTCCTTTAAAAAACCTTTTACCTTATGTCATTCCAAGCACTTTGTGGAAAGGGACCCGGTGCTCCAGGTGACCCTCTTATGTTTCCTAGTAACAACCTAGGATCACATCTTCGAAATGTTAAAGTTTCTATCCACTTTGAAATTGTTTCAAGACCCTACTAAGCTTGCCCCCCGAGCAATCTATTTGTTTTTGGACAATGATAGATGATGGTTTCTTCTTTTCTTTAACTCCATATCTTATTAGTGCCCCCTATTAGGAAATAGCCTAGAAATTTAATAAGATTTTTTTCCTAGTTATTAGTAAATTTTTCAAGAAAATATAGACAAATTATATTTTATGTACCAGTGAATTGACTTTAATTTTAATAAGTTTTTTCTAACAATAATTAGTATAATCTTGAAGAAAAATAAAAAAAATTATCTTTGTATACCACTGAATCGACTTGAATTTGGACTTGTCAATATAGGTTGCTAAACTAGTTTGATTTTACTCTTTTTATATTGTTTTGAATTATAAGATAAGTTATTTTGAATTGGTCAAAATAAAATATTTAATTCAAGTTAACTTGAAGTTTGTAGATGTTGACATACGAATTGCATTCAATTGAGTGCAAAATTGGTTTTAGGAAATCTTTCCCCGCCCCATAACTTTGTTCCAACTTGAATCGATGATGGGATAGAATTTTCTACATCGTGCCCATTAATTTTATTTTAATATTTATGATATATAATATAAATATCACTATATTTATATATAATGTTGTATTCTATAAGATATTTTATGACATATAATATGATATGATGAAATATAAATCAATCAATAAAAATTGTATTAGGTTATATTATGCAAGATAAAATTTTATTGTGATATTTATCATAAATATGAAAAATTATATATAAAATGATAAAAATATTTTAAAGTTAAATAATTTTTATAATATAATATATTCCACTAAATTTAATAATATTTATATATTTTATAAAAAATATTTATTTTTATTAAACTTTAATAATATATACCATCTAAATTTAATAATATTGTTGATTTTATAAAAATTATGTATTGTTATTTATAAAAAGAGAGTAGGGAGTTTTCTCAACGTCCCTTTATATTAAATTCTTTACATAATATAAAATTTTATTCTACTATTTATAGTATATATGTAAAAAATTGCACATAAGCATAATATAAAATTATTTAAATAAATAAATAAAAAACAGGGTGGAGGTAAGAGAAATGAGTTATCAAGACAAAAGAAAAAGAAGACTAAAGGAAAAATCGTTTTCCCTTCTGCCGATTTTTCCATTGGACAATTTTCTAATGAAATTTTTTTTCCTTCAACTGAAATTTTCTTTCGTTTGGGCCACTATTGTGTGAAAAATTAAAAAAATAATTATAGTATTTTGATGCTTATTTATTTATTTATTCCTAAGGTTTTATATTGCTACAAGTATACCCTTAATACTTCTTGGTTTATTTTTTCATTACTTCTTACTAGAACAATATGAAACTGATGCTTCTAGCCATTTTTTTTCCTTTTCTTTTTCTTTTGGCACAAACAAACCCTAATCAAAGAATATTTCTTCCATAAATTCAAAGGATTAGACGGCCAAATAAATGCAAAGTGAAGTAGACTCTTTCCTAAATTGATAGTTCAATATAACTGCCCAGAATGTATCCAGGAAGTCTCTTTTATTTTAACAAAGAGAAAAGCTGAGATTGGTTAATAAACACGTTAACTGCAAAGGCACCTCACTCCTCAGGACTGAAACAACTTCTCTGAGAAGAATAGAATCCGGCCGAAGTGGCCATTTTCGTTGAAAATATACTTCACCTTCTGGTAAGGACCACTCACCACTTCACCTTTGAGGGCACCTACCCTTTTTTAAGGACTTTCATAAGAGATGGGACCCATTAGGGAAAGCTGCAAGAGAGACTTTGCTTTGGCTTCTTTTTCCAATCCCAGAAAGGGACTGCATATCCATCCATCTTCAAGGATAAGTACATGGTATCTATAGAAAGTTCCTTACAAAAGTAAAAGAAACTCTTCTCCTTCAATTCGTCTTTCAAAGGAGGCATGTGATTTTTCTCCTTTTCTTACCCATCTAGATTTCCCTCACTTGTAGCAATTGTGTTCAGATAAATCATAAGGCTGAGATTCCAAGATCTTCATGGAAGTTCCCTGTTGCTTTTGAAGTTTTCTTACTTTTCTAAAACCATTCTATTTGTTTTCCACACTAAAACCCAATCGTACCTACTCCCTCCAGAATTTGAGTTGAATCGACTAGTTGTGGATCCACTGGGTGGGCTAAGAAATAATGGTTACACCTAGGTTCATTTGGCAAGACTGCTAAAGCCATAACCCGTTCATATTTGACGACTGCTTGCGAGAAGCCAAATTTGATGACGCCATTCCACCTTAGAAGAAAAAGCAATCCAATTTATTTACATGTCTTGCAAAGTCAACCTTTATGATAATCATCAATAAATTTGGAGAGATAAAGGACCTCCATCGAAAGTTTATTTTTTTTGAAAATTTGTAATATTTATTTGTGGTATTCAAGAAAATCTTTCATCAGCAATTGTTGAAGCAAAAACCCTATCTCTTAAGTAGTGAAAATTTTAAAAATGAGAGAGCCCCCATCTAGGAAGAAGGCACACATGGGACAAAAGGAAGGTGACATGTGCAAAGAAATAGGTTTTAGTAGAATAAAAAAACATGGAAGGGAAATATAAAAATGAGAGAAAGGTGTATAGTATGGAAAATAGCATTGGTTTCCACTTAGATTGTCACCGAATGTTATTCTTAGGATTCCATGGTGTTAAGGTCTCCAACGTGAGGTAGTGAAGGAAGGAATGAAGAGAGAGAGAAAGAGAAGAGAAGAAGAAAAGAGAAGAAGGGAAGAGAGATGACGGAGGAAGAGAGAAAGAGAGAGCATATTGGAGAGAGAAGGGAGGTGTTGAAAGATATAGATAAGCTTAGGTGGCATTATTGTAAATATCTAATATTTTTTGTCTCTTCTTCACCCTCTCTAGGGTGAAGGGTATACTTGTAATTTATGTACTTTTGACATATATAAATAAAGGTTAAGGGGAAGGGTTTGTATATCTTCCATAACCCTTATTCTCCCATCTTCTCTCCTCTACGTATCCATCTCTCTCTCTCTCTCTCTCGCTTTCTATCTCATCCATCCTCTCTCTTTCTCTCTCATGTGTCCTCTGTCTTCTCTTACTTCACCTGACTTATGTTCTTCTCCTTCTACCCTCTGCTCTTCTACACTCTAAGTTGAAGATCTTAATAGTATGGAATCCTGAAATCCACATGGTATTAGAGCAGTGATTTTGGGATTTTAATTTTTTTTGGGTACTTGGATCATGATTCATAAAGGAGCTACATGAAAACAATTTCAAAATTCACCACACTAACGGGGGTGAGGTTCTTCCATTAATTTATAACTATTGTATCACAATTACAGCGATTTATAATTGATTACAATTGATTTGATTTTACAGAAAAGGAATAATGGAGCTTGATTAGCTCTTGTAATGGAGGATCAAATTCCTCTGTAAGGAAGGCCCTAAACAGGGCAATTATTCTCAATCAACATCTCTTAAGGTCTGATCTTCAATAGCCCCCTACAAGCTAAGCGTCGGATTAGGGTAGACGTATAGTTTGAATCGGAAAAATTGAAAGAGAGGCCGAGAGACACTTTTGGTGAATATATCTGCAACCTGTAAGTGAGAGAGCACATATGGAGTGCAAAGTTTTCTAGCTACAAAAAATTCACGCAGAAAGTGGATGTCTAACTCAACATGCTTAGCCCACTTGTGGACAACAGGGTTGGAGCTCAAAAAGACAGCGCTTTTGTTATCGCATAAGAGAAGAGGCCACTATGGAAGAGAAACTTTGAGATAAAAAAGAAGATGCATGAGCCAGAGAAGTTCGACGGCTGCAAGAGCAAAAACACGATATTCAGACTCACAGCTAGAACGAGAAACTGTGGGTTGCTTATTGGCACTCCAAAAGATTAAGTTGTCACCAAAGTAAATAGAATATCCAGAGGTGGAAAGGCGAGTATTAGGACATCCGGCCCAATCAACATCAGGATAAGCAACTAAAGATCCCGGGGAATCAGATGGACGAAAGGTCAGACCAAAATGGAGAGTGCCCTTGACATACCGAAGAATACGCTTAACAACGAGGAAGTGGTCATCAGTGGGAGAGTGTAGGAACTGACTGACTGAGTTGACAACATGGCAATATTGGGACGTGTGAAGGTCAAATACTGAAGAGCACCAACAAGAGATCGGTAAAGAGTAGGATCCGAAAATAACTGACCATCATAGGAAAGATGCTGAGAAACTACCATAGGAGTATGAACAGGCTTGCTGTCAAGTAATTGAGCTCGAGCAAGGATATCGCGCGCGCATATTTCAGTTGACTAAGAAATAGTCCATCAGTGGTGGGTGTAGCTTCAAGACCAAGGAAGTAACTGAGAGACCCCAGATCCTTGGTAGCTAACTCAGAGTGAAGCATGTTTGCAAAGCTATCAAGAAGAGAGGAATTGTTGCCCGTAATAATAATATCATCCACATATAAGAGCAAATAAAGGAAGTCAGAGTGCCTGTGAAAGACGAAGAGGGAAGTGTCGGCACGACTACAGTAGAAGCCAAGATGAGTAAGGAAGGAGTTGAACCGCTGAAACCAAGCGCGAGGTGCTTGCTTAAGGCCATAGAGAGCTTTCTGAAGCTTGCAAACATGATCAGGAAAGCGAGGATCAATATAACCCGTAGGCTATTCCATATATACTTATTCAGTGAGATGACCATTGAGGAAAACATTCTTGACATCCAATTGACGGAGAGGCCATCGATGGGTAACAACAATAGAGAGCACAACACGAACAGTGGTAGCTTTGATGAAAGGACTAAAGGTGTCGGTCTAGTTGAGACCTGGTACTTATGTAAAACCCTTGGCGACTAGACGGACTTTGAATCGTTCAATAGAACCATTGGGCAAATATTTGGTCCGAAATACCCATTTGGAACCCACAATATTGGTATGAGCTGGTCGAGGTACCAAAATCCAGGTACGATTATTTTGCAGAGCCTGGACTTCTTCATCCTTAGCAGCAAGCCAGACATGATTTTTGGAAGTGGATTTGAACCCTTTAGGTGCAATGGATGTCAAGAGAGCATAAAGAAGACCAGAAAAACCAGAATAAGCAAGATCCGTCGAGTGACGGGGTTTGAAAATACCAGCCTTGGCGAGTGTGAGCATGGGATGAGAGCCTGTCGGGAGGGCAGCAACATGAGAGTGGGTCTAGGCGGATGGGAACCTATGAGCGACAGAGGCGATCCTGTAAGAGAATTAGTGGTCTGTAAAGACTCATCCACATGATCAGTACAAATAATACATGGACGGGAGCTGGATTGAGTAATGTGTGGGGATTGGGGCGCCGGAAGAGATGAGGGCATGACAATAGGATAAAGACTGGGTTTTAGAAAATTGGAAAATTGAAGAGAGGATGGGGGTTGAACCTGAGAAGAAGCTAAGGAGGGGAAATATGTCTCATCAAATTGATCATGTCTAGTGATATATAGCTGAGAGGTGATGGGATCAAAACAACGAAACCCATTATAAGATGAGCAATACCCCATAAAGATACATGGAAGACTATGGGGAAAAATTATTAGGCATGTAATCACGTAAACATGGATAAACACGACAACCAAAAGGATGAAAATTTGCATAATTGGGAGAAAGACCATAGATAATTTCAAAAGGGAACTTACCTCTGAGAAGTGGTGTTGGCAAGCGGTTGATGATGTAGGCAGCAGTGCTAAAGGCGTCGACCCAAAAATGAGGAGAAATGTGAGAATGGAAAAGCAGAGCCAAACCAGTTTCAGTTACATGACGGTGTTTTCGTTTATCATGACCATTTTGAGCGACAAGATAGTTGATGATGAATGCCAGACGTACGAAGGTTGTGTTTAAAGCAATTGCTTGTAAATTCTGCACCACCATCACTTTGGAAAATTTTAATATGAGCGGAATGTTGAGTTTCCAAAAAATTTTGAAATTGAAGAAAGATATTCTAGAAGTCAGATTTCAATTTCAAAGGGTAAAGCCAAGTAAATTGAGAATAATCATCAAAAAATAAAACATAGTAAACAAACCCCAAATTGGATGTTATTGGAGAAGGACCCCATATATCGCAGTGAATTAACTCTAACATATGAGACGACCATTTTTCGTTTTGAGAAAAAGGTAAACGATGACTTTTAGAAAGTTGACACGTGTTACATAATTTGGGAGAAGGCAATAAGGAGGTAAGAGAAAGCTATCCTTTTTTATTTAATAAGGAAAGAACAGAATGATGCACATGGCCTAGATGAGCATGCCACAATTCACATGAAGTATGAAGAGTTTTATTTTTCAAGACTGAAATAAAAGCTGAATTGCCACGCTCTAGCACATAGAGGCCTCCATCACGTTTATCGGTTGCCACCACCTTTCCCGTTTGGTGATTTTGAACAGTGAAAAGGTCATTAGTGAACGTAACAGATAAAGGAAAATCATTTGTTAATTTACTAATAGACAAGAGATTTTAGGTAAGATGGGGAACAACTAAGACATCTAACAGTTTAAGGTTTGGTGAAGGGGAAAGATGACCTGTATGGGTCATAGGTAGGGATGCACCATTCCCTACAATTACACGATCCTTACCCGTGTAGGAGATAGACTAATCCAATGAGGAGTGGGCTGGAGTCATGTGGGCTGAAGCACCTATGTCCACAAACCAATCTGACACATCATTGTGGTCGGATAGGGAAAGGGCCGAAGAAATTTTTTTGGAGAGCTGCGCCGATGTCTCCTATGGCGCAAACCTCTGGCGACAGCGATCGGCGTAATGGTCGACCTGATGGCAAATTTGACACTACGGTGGCCGGCGATGGTGTGTAGGGTTGGAATGAGTGAGGTCACCATTCTGGCCATGGCTGGAAAAGTTGCATGAGCCATGGCCGGAGTTGCGACTGTGACTGTGTCCTCGACCACGATTAGCGTGAGAGGAGTTGCTGAAACGAGAAGATGAAGCTTGATTTGCCGTGAATGCGGCGGTGGAGGTGACAGGAAGCTCCATTGACTTCTAAAAAATTTTGAAGCTCTCTGTTTTCAAAACTAGATCCAAGAAACAGGGGAGACGGGTTTGCACCATTTGAGTAGTGGAGAAGCTCGAAAAATCGGGGCCTAAACCGCGAAGAAACCGGTGCACCTTGTCGGTGCTGTCAATAGGACGCCCGATGGCGTGAAGTTAGTCGCACAGAGCTTTGAACGCTCGAGCATAGGCACTGACCGGACAAGTGCCATACTTCATTAGTTGAAGGTTGTCTTTGAGACGAATTTCACGGGCCTTTGATCAGTGGCTGAAGGTATTTTCTAGAGCAAACCACACCTCACGAGATGTGGTCAAGCCAATGGTTTCTGCCATGGCCTCGTCAGAAAGAGACGACAACAAAAGGCTGAGGAGGCACTGGTCTGTTGCCTTCCTTGCTTGAAATTTGGGACTTGGCGTCTGAGAGGAAGGAGGTTCAAACGGAGGTGGTGGCACAAGAGTGCCGTTCACATGACCCAGCAATCCTTGGCTTTCAAGAAGGGGAAGAAATTGAATCTTCCATAGAAGATAATTTGAGGACGAGAGCTTGATGGTGACCATATGAATCAAGGTGTTGAAGGGGAGGAGATCGGGAGAAAAATTGGAGGCCATTGAGGATCACGTGATGTTAATCCGGGTAAAGCTCTGATACCATGAGAACAATTTCAAAATTCACCACACTGATCGCGGTGAGGTTCTTCCATTAATTTATAATTGTTGTATCACAATTACAGGGATTTATAATTGATTACAATTGATTTGATTTTACAGAAAAGGAATAATGGAGCTTGATTAGCTCCTATAATGGAGGATCAAATTCCTCTGTAAGAAAGGCCCTAAACAGGGCAATTATTCTCAATCAACGTCTCTTAAGGTATGATCTTCAACACTACACAACAAAGATAAGTTTTTCTCTTGTTCTTGGATATGAAGTAGTTGATACTTTGGTACTATTTATTGCTGATAATCTGAGTCTTTTAATGATGCTAATATGATGGAATACTCGGCTCGATATACTTGTTGGTATACTATTGGAATGCTATTCTTGTGCTTGGGAGAATTCATTTTTTATCTAAAGTTGCTGGATGGAACCTCTGAAAAACAACACTACCTGTTATCTGTCTCAATGATCCATGGTTGATCCTATCTGATTTCTGTCTCAGTTAATACCTCACTAGCTACATCATTGCCCCAAGCACATTAGTATATAAGCGTCAATGATCCATGGTTGCTCCTATCTGATTTTTTTCGCGGTTAATACCTCACTAGCTGCATAGTTGCCCCAAGCGCATTCGTATATAAGCGTCATTGATCCTTACTCTGCTACTATCTTCAACATTGCTTCCGCTTTGTTGGAAGATGGGTTGAAGCCCACAAGCCCAAGGCTAGTAAGCCCACACGTCTAAGTGGTGGCATATGGGTAAAATAGGATACTTTCCATAAATTTGTAAATACTTGTTCTTTTTATGTTTCTTCTTTTATCAAGTTGTATCCCTGAGGGAATTATAAAGCTATAAATAAAGTCATTCGATAAGAGGTAGAACATTGAAGTTCTCCTCTCTTTTCTCAAGAAATTCGTCCAGCCTCCCTCCTCTCTTGGTCGGCACACCTTCTTCGCCCTTACGATACCTAAAAGGACCTTCGGGAAGATGATTGCTTTATAAAAAAACATGGCACTTTAACATAGAAGGCTTCTCAGATGCAGATTGGGCTAGATCACCTGATGATAGGAAGTCTACGTCTGGATATTGCACTCTTGTTGGAGAAAACTTGGTTACATGGAAAAGTGAGAAACAAAATGTGGTTGCAAGATTTAGAGCTGAAGTAGAATATAGAGCTATGACCCATAAAGTTAGTGAACTCTTACGGAATAGGACCCTTACCAAATTAGGATTTTATAAAGGAGGTCCAATGGGTCTACATTGTGATAACCAAGCAACCATTCATATTACTTCAAATTTAGTCTTCCATGAAAGGACTAAACACATTGAGGTGGATTGTCACTTTATATGGGAGAAGTTTCATGTTGGAATAATCTTCCTCAAACATGTTTCATCTCAAGAGCAAGTAGCAGATATCCTCACTAAACTAGTTACCTCTAAAATCATATCCTTTATATGTGAAAAACTCGGTATCTATGATGTTTTTTCTCCTCTAGATTCAGGGGGAGTGTTGGAAGATGGGCTCAAGCCCACAAGCTCAAGGCTAGTAAGTCCACACATCTAAGTGGTGGCATATGGGTAAAATAGAAAACTTTCCATAAAGATGGCATAAAGGTGTAAATACTTGTTCTTTTTATGTCTCTTTTTTTAATCAAGTTGTAGCCCTAAGGGCATTTTAAAGCTATAAATAAAGGCATTGGCTGAGAGGTAGAGCATTGAAGCTCTCCCCACTTTTCTCAAGAAATTCGTCCAGCCTCCCTCCTCTCTTGGTCGGCGCACCTTCTTCTCCCTTAATCCAAACTCTCTCCATCTTGGTTCATCTCTTCTCCTTCTCCTTCTCCTCTCCTTCCTCTCTTCTTCTTCTCCTTCTCTGTTGATCTAATGTCCTCCTCATGGGATCCTAAATTCTACATGCTTCACATTCATCATGGTGATTATGGCTCTGTGTTTTGAGGAAGAGGATTGATTACAAAACTGATCAAAGACATACAACTACCGATATCAGCACCACACAATAATGATTTTTTTATTCTAGCTGTTGCTACCAAGGATTGTATTCATTGGCTTGTCTTCATTCCAACAACAACAATCACATTCCAGTATTTTTTTGCTATTGAAAATAACACCAATGCCTTACCTTCTAGCTGCTCGGCCAATATCAATGTTGAATTTATGGAAAAGAGAAATACTTCAATGACTTCATTTAATTTATTATAATCAGAGTACATGAACCTCTATTTATAATAGAGGAAGGTAGTAGAGTCCAATTACAATAAAACTATATTTGTCCCAATTACACCCAAACTCTAACACTTATCTTAAGTCCTAGCATAATAAAATAACTTAATATAGATAAAAGACAAACATAACTCAAATTAGAACTCTTCTAGGACGTGACTGGAAGATAAAGATGCCTTTGTGAGTCCTTCTTGATCTTCCAACTTATGTGATAAGGATGACAACACGTGGTAATCATGGTGGGTCCTACTTCTTATGTGCTTGGGCCCATCTTGTCGGATTTCCTTGGTCGTGTGGCCCATCTTATAATACTCTTAGATATGTGGGCTTGGGCCTATCTTCCAACAATCAAGGATACTAGTTTTGATTGATATGGAATCAAGATCTTACAACCTGGTTTCAGCAAGAAGATTTTCATTGACGTTGGTATCTTTTGGCAGTGACAACAGGACCCAACATATTTTGCTGATTTATCTCTACGTGATTTGTTTCTGGAAGATCTCCTTAAAATCGGATACAAAAGTTGTCTCCTTAAAACATCTTGGAAAGCAGCCGAGTTATCTCCATGAATGTTGCTCTGTTGAGAAGATTGCCTCCCGAGCAAATCGCTCTCACAATCTCTCAGCTGTCTCCCAAGCTTGGTAGCCTCTACACTTCTCACTCCTCCGTTCGTATGTCATGTTTGGTTGGAGCTTGGTTGGCAGATCGTTATGTGCTTTGTAGTTTCTGGAATTTCTTTCAGTTGCAACAACCATAGCTTTGTTGGCGTATATTTTACTTTTGGAAGATCTCATCTTGACTTCCGGATTCATCAATACTCTACGACAACATCTTGCTAATTTCATTGCTGCATATACCCGAAAAGTTGCTGATACTTGCATTTACTCTTGCAGCTGTTGATCCAAGCTCCTTACTGTACATTACCAACCAGATCTCTTGTTTTCATATCCTCTTTTCCAATTGGTTGCTTACTATCTAGCATAAGTCCAAAGCCTGAAATTGAATTAATTTTTGTCAATTAACTGTCTTAATATTGAATCACGATTACGTACTATCTTGGCTGTCTCCATCCGACTTGAAACCAACACTCATATGCTCGGATCCGGTTTGAAACCAGAACTCATTTAGTTGGATTTTTTTGTTAGGACTTAGATGCCCTAATTCAATACTAACGGGAGCAATAATAATCACAGAAGAAGAATAAATCAAGCACAAGAACACAAGATTTATACAAGTTCACCTCAAGGTGAGACTACGTCTTGTCTTCAACCACTGCAATAATTCACTATGATGATGAAGTAGTTTACAAGAGAAATCACATACTCTCAAGTATTTTTCTCTAACCTCTCTCAACCACAACTGATGATCCTTCTCTGATGATTACCCTAATAGTGACACCCCGAAATATAAAGAGAAAACCATAAAAACTGTAATACAAGTGTGAAATCTCCAAACTTCCCTTAATGATCCGTGTACAGACTCAACGTATGACGTTAATTAGGCTCCACAACTTAATGGTTTTGGTGTCTAAAACCAACACTTGAATATGGATTGTTAAGGCTTATTTTTATGGATTGATACTCAACCAAATCTAATAATCTGATAATCATTATTTCGATATCTTTGGAGTCATTGGATTGTATCTCCGAAGTCTAACTTGCCTTCACTCGGAACCCTGACTTTGTACCTAACTTTTCTTGACTGAGAATGACTTGGTACCTTGGCTCAACCAGTCTTGGTCTCTTGACTTTGTTTAAATTGGGATATTAATCCTCATTGCTACATATTGGGTCCATTCAATTAATATATTTTTTGAAAAATAAAATCCTCAGATTGATTACCTTGGATTATTACTATTGTCAGCTTGCACTATGATGGCTCTCAAAAACACCAAAGAATAGAAGACTGTCTTTGTCGAAGAATTTGCACTACTTTACAAGATAAATTGTCTGATTACTTATAAAAATGGCCAAGTCACCTCCAACAAGATTTCTCCTATTGCTGCTACTTCTATAACAGGTATGGTTTCAACTACTTCTCCATCCTGGATCATTGACTCTGGGGCCTTCAAGCATTTAACAGGTAATGATATCCTCTTGAATTCTATATCTTCTTGTTTATTTGACAAATTTTTTTCCATAGCTGATGGATCCCAAACCAAGATACGTAGGGTGGAGTCCACATTTGCTACACCAACTCTTCATTTAAAAGTTGTCCTATTTGTGCCTGAGTTTCCATTAAAATTTTTATCCGTTAGTCAACTAAAAAAAAGTTTAACTGTTCCATCATTTTTTCTCCCACTTTTTGTGTTCTTTTGGATATGTAGACAAAGTAGGTTATTGGTAGAGGTTGTGAAAGAGGGGGGATGTACTATCTTGATTCACCTGCACTAATAGCCACCACCAGTGCTTAGTATAAGACTCTTTAGTGGCATAATATGTTAGGACATCCATCTCTTCTGTCCCTCAAATCAATTATTCCCACATTAGAGTCCATTTCTAGTCCTAACTGTAAAGACTATCAAGTGAGTAAACACTAGTGAAATGCTTATTCTTCTCACGGTGAAACTAAAAGTGTTGCCCCATTTTCTTTAGTTCATACTAATATATGGGTCCTATGAACATCTTAAATGTTTTTGGGTCAAAGTATTTCATTACCTTTGTGGATGATTTCTCTCGGACTATGTGGTTGTTCTTATTACAAAAGAGATTAGAAGTCTTACAAGTTTTTAAATTTTTTTATGCCATGGTATTCTTATCTCTCATTGCTAATTCTCGATAGCCTATTTTTCAGCTAGATGTAAAGAATGCCTTCCTCAATGGCGATATTAAATAGGAAATTTATATGCAACAACCGCATGAATATGTGGTTGAGGCGGAGTTGGTATGCCACCTTAAAAAATCATTATATGGTCTGGAGCAATCTCCGTAGGCCTGGTTTAAAAGTTAGTCAAACAATGATTTGATTTGAGTTCACAAGGTGCTCCATGGACCATTTTTTATTTGTTGAGTATATTGAGAAAGGAGTCGTACTACTTGTTGTATATATGGATGATATTATTTTGATGAGTAGTGATACCAATAGTATTAGTCAAGTAAAAAAAGATATGTAATGAATTTAAGACGAAAGACTTGGCACCTAAGTACTTTCTCGGTATTGAGGTTCTTCAGTCCAAGCATGGATTGATCTTATCATAGAGAAAATATGCTCTTGGCTTGGTTGAAGAAATAGTGATGATGGGATGTCACCCTACTGACACCCCTACGGAGACAAATGCAAAACTATGTGCTGGCTTGGGAAAAGTAGTTGATGTTAGCAAGTAGCAAAATCTAGTTGGCAAGCTTATTTATACTGTGACTAGACCAGATATTTCTTTTGCAGTTACTGTGATCTGTCTGGATATGCCTAAAACTCAGATCTCTCATTGGCTGGGATTAGAGAGGATTCTCAGGTACTTGAAAAAGGCACCAGGACAAGGCCTCTTATATAAGTGTCATGGTTATCTCAATATTGAAGGTTTTACCGATGCAGATTGGGCTGGCACCAGATGATAGAAACTTTATTTCAGAAAATTGTACTCTAGTTGGAGGCAACCTTGTGACATGGAGGAGAAAAAAATAAATTGTTGGTTCAAGGTCTTGTGCAGAAGCAGTATACAGAACCATGACACATATGATAAGTGAGCTTCTATGGATTATCCTCTAGCAGAAGTGGGATTCCACAAAGAAGGCCATATAGACCTCTATTATGATAATCAAGCAGCAATCCACATTACCTCCAACCCAATGTTTCATGAGAGAACTAAGTATATCGAGGTGGACTATCACTTTGTGAGAGAAAAGTTGCATCCAGGAATCATAAGCCTTAAACATGTCTCACTTCATAGACAACTTACTAATGTGTTCACGAAGTCAGCCAACTCCAAAATTATCTCCATTGCATGTACCAAACTGGGGATATATGATATTTTTCACTACCAGCTTGAGGGGGTGTAGAAAGACATAGACAAGCTTTGGGGCATTATTAAAAATGTCTTATGTTTTTTGTCTCTTCTTCACTCACTCTAAGGTGAGGGGTATACTTGTAATTTTTGTACTTTTGACATCTATAAATAAAGGTTAAAGGGGAAGATTTGGATATCTTCAACAACCCTTGTTCTCCACTCTCTTCTCTCCTCGACTAATCCATCTCTCTCTCTCTTTCTCACCCATCCTCTCTCTTCCTTCACTTCACCTCACTTCTTCTCTTCTCCTGCTTCCCTCTTCTCTCCTACACTCTAAGTTGAAGATATAATAGTATGGATTCTTGAAATCTACAGGAGGATTAAGGTTGTGAACTTGAATTTTGGAAAAAAAAACTTCTCCATCATTATGTCCGTCCACAAGACAATGACTCTCAAGTGGTAGAAGTAATAAATTTCAATTTATGGGGGTAGTGGGTCCATAGATACTGAGCCACCTCTTCTTCAATAATAATGTCTCATCCAAAGCGACACAATAGCAGTAGCTGAAATGGGTTTGGACTCATATAACACGAACCAAAATAATCCTTGTAAAAATGACCCATGAAAAAAATCCAATACAAGTATCTGTTCCAAATAATATGCTGACCAAGGAACAATCTGTTAATACTTCAAAATAATAATCCAGCCATAGAAAAAATACTGAGTCATGCCTAGTCAAATAGTCGATCAACATATCCTGTCTTGGACATGTATACCAAGGTATAAAATAAGTGGGTCACGTCTGATTTGACTCACTGAGTACACCCAGACCAAGTTGGCTCAGTAGGAACAAAACCAAGACCCTTGGGTTGCTGGTTCACTGGCTCGCTGGCTTGACTCGGGCGAGTCTGGTCTAAGTTTCGACTGGCGCTGAACCGCCACTTGATTAAATCAGTTTCCTAACTTAGGAAACTTGAAATTTTACAAGATGTCATCGTCCCTAAAAAACACAAAGTTGTCTTCTTCGACAAAGGAAACTTTCCATACAACAATGCAGAACCTTCAGAAAATAAACGAAGCATTTTCAAAAGGTAACTTTCCATACAACAACGCAAAATAAAATACTGAAGATAGATGGCATTTGTGATGGTTTGGAATATTTTTCGCATTTTGGACTGGATGAAAGGAAGCTAAAACTGGAAAGCAGTGACGAAGATCAATCTCGAGAACTTTCTAAAAATAATTCAATCCAGTAGAGAGTCTCTGAGAACTTTTTGAATGAAAAATCAATACGGCCAAGATATAGCAGAGCGGGAGGCAACCGACAAGAATCAATAACTTCGGACGACAACAACTGGTCATCTTCCTTGTTAGCTGAACAGTGGGGAAAAATGCACTTCCGAATAGAGACGACTATCCAAAAAATAGTTTAGTTCAGTACCCAAATAACAGAGCAACGCTTGACGACTTCCTCACCGTAAGAAGTCATCCTCTTCGACAAATAATGTTTTTGGTTATTTCCAGCGAGCACTTCTCAAGATTTTCAAAATAGCACATAGAAGCCGCAGGTAGAGACTTTTGGCGACGCTGGGTCATCAACCGGGGAGACTCTGGCAGTTAAATTAAGATAGATAACCTTAATTTGAGCAGAGTAATGGTAGAGTAATTTTGGGCAACAACAAAACCAACAGGGCAATCGACAACTTCAGAGACAACGAGACTCAAAGGTAGGATGATTTAATCAAAATAAGAAAAGCAAAACAATGCACGAAACTAAGAAATAAAAGAAGAGAAAAAAAATTTCTAACACTACACGGACGAGAATGAAACCTGAAAAACCATAGTCGGAATCCTGACAATCAAAGCTCTTATACCATATTGAATTTAGGACCATTTTAATAATATCTCGAGAAAGTGAAGGGAAAAAACCAAGAAGGAGAGAGAGTGCTCTCGGGTAGAGGTGAAACAAGAAGAAAAGGAAGAAGAAGAGGGAGAAGAAAAAGCTCTACATGAGAGAGGGAGAGGAGAGAACTCCTTGCCTTGATGATTTTATTATGAATACAAGCTCCTCTATTTATAGTGGAGGAATAATAGAATTTATGTACACTTTCCAAATATAGTTCAACTCAATTTAGAACTTACCTGAATTCTAACTTACCCAAATTCTAACTTCCTTAACTTGTGACTTACTTAAATTCTAAGTCCTCCAAAAGGACGTGACCTCTTAGCTGGATTTTCCAGCTCGTGTGATATATTTTTTGGGTTCCCTGTGTCATAGATACCAGCTTGTGGTATCTTTTGTGCGTCCTACTAGATCTTCAATTCTGCCAACTCGTGCTAGCTTATGCCAGTTTGTGTGCTGACTCCTCTTGGCTTCTCATGTGCTCATGGTGGGTCCCACTAGCTCATGCAACCATGGTGGGTCCCACATTATAACAATTTATAGATGAAAAAAGGTGAGTATTATATCCATGTCCTTCACCTAATAGGTGAAGATAAAAGCCAAAAATTCATAGAGTATTTACATCTATGCCACCCACGCTAACACTCCCCCTCAAACAGGTGGAGAGAAAACATCATAGATTCCTATCTTGGTGCATACAATGGAGAGAACTTTTGAACTAACTAGTTTTGTGAGTATATCAATAACTTGCCTTTGGGTTTCTCTCTAAAAATATAATTCCTACTTGTAGTTTCTGTCTAAAAATATGACAGTCAACTTCGATAAGCTTTGTTCTCTTATGAAAGATTGGATTGGAGGCAATATGAATTGTTGTTTTATTATCATAGTAGAGTTCCATATGCCTACCTTTGTTGAATCCCAACTTTACCTGAAAGGATTTTTTTGAATTTATGGACAAGAGAAATACTTCATTGACTTATTATAATTAGAGTACATAAACCTCTATTTGTAATAGAGGTAAGTAGTAGAGTCCTATTAAAATTAAACTACCTTTGTCCTAATTACACCCAAAATCTAACACTTAAAGATAAGTCCTAGCATAATTAAATAACCCAATGTAAATAAAAGATTAACATGACTAAAACACCTTTAAATTGAAACACTTATGTGGGTCCATATCTTATGGGCTTGAGCCCATCTTCAAACATTCTTAGATATGTGGGCCTTCCTTGGTCGTGTGGGCTTGGGCCTATCTTCTGTGAGTCCATATCTTATGGGCTAGGACCCATCTTTCAACACTCTTAAATATGTGGGTCTTCCTTGTTTGTGCGGGTTTGGGCCCATCTTCCAATTGATTTAACCCATAGAAGTTTGCTTATTGCATGTGGCATAGCCCTATATTCAGCCCGAACATTTTATCTTGCAACTACATTTTAGTTTCTACTCTTATATATAATAAGGTTGCCTCCAACTAAGGTACAATACCTTGGATTTTCTATCATCTGGAGATCCAACCTAGTCAACATCGATAAAGCCTTCAATATTAAGATGAGCATGACACTTATATAAGAGCCCTTGAACTAGATTTTTTTAAAATATCTGAGCATATTTTTCAAAGCTCGCCAATGAGTAATATGAGGTTTGTGAATGTATTAATTGATAACACTAACTACAAAGGAGATATCTGGTCTAGTCATAGTAAGGTAAATTAACTTCTCTATCTGCCTTTGGTACTTGCGTACGTCAACATCTTCTCTAGAGCCAGCACATAACTTTGCATTTATATCCATAGGGGAGTTAGCCAGGTGACATTCCATCATTCCTGTATCTTTAAGTAAGTCAAGTACATATTTTCTCTAAGAAAAGAGAATGTCTTACTTGGACTGAAGTAATTCAATGCTGAGAAAGTATTTGAGGAGTACCAAGTCCTTTGTCTTGAATTTAGTGCATATTTTGGGTTTGTCTTGACTATTTGCGCTATTTCTTGTTAAAATAATATCATCTACATATACAACAAGTAGCACAACTCCCTTGTTAGTGTATATGACAAATACTGACTAATCCATAGAGTACCTTGTGAACCCAATCCGAAGCATTAGTTGACTTATTGGAAGATAAGATCAAGCCCAAACGACAAAGGAAGGCCCACATATGTAAGATTATTATAAGATGGGACACATGACCAAGGAAGGCCCACATATGTAAGATTATTATAAGATGGGCCACATGACCAAGGAAGGCCCACAAGATGGGCCCAAGTCCATAAGAAGTAGGACCCACAATGATTACCAAGAGCTGGCATCCTTATCACATCAGTTGGAAGATCAAGGACTCAGAAAAGTATCTTTATCTTAGTGTCACGACCAAGAAGAGTTTTAGTTTAAGTTATATTTATCTTTTATCAATATTGAGTTACCTAATTATGTTAAGACTTACCTTAAGTGTTAGAGTTTGGGTATAATTGGGACAAGGGTAATTTTATTGTAATTGGACTCTACTACCTTCCTCTATTATAAATAGAGGTTTATGTACTCTGATTACAACAAGTTATTGAAGTCAATGAAGTATTTATCTTTTTCATAAATTCAACAAGGTATCAGAACAGGTTTTGTGAGTTGACTTGGTCAACTCACAGAGGTAATGTGATCATTTTTCCTAAACCCTAAACCCTAGGTCTAGGTTTGTAGTTATTTTTTTTCAGTCCCTACACCCATAGTTTTCATTGCAATTTTCACCTCTATACGTAGTTTTTCATATTGTAAGATATATATTGACGGAAAGATATTTGAGTCTAATTTCTAAAGAATAATTATTTGTTCAAATCTGGGTTATCAACAGAGAGATATATATTTCAATGAGAGAAGGTCAGTTTGCAAAAGGGTTCAAGTAGCAGCAGCAATCTTCAGATTCTGAGGTATTTTTTGCTATAAAGAACTAGATTTTATATGAAGAAATATATATGAAAAGAAATATCTGTAAGTCTATTCTTTTACGTATTCAACCAATTTTTTTATCTGAGTTATCTACAAAGAGAAATCGATATTTGAAGCAAGAAATGCAGATTGAAAAAGAGGTTCAAGTGGGAGCAGAAACCAACATTTTCTGAGGTATTTTATGCTATCAAGAAAGAGACTTTATATGGAGAATTATATATCAAACGAAAGATAAGTAAGTCTATTTTCTTACCTATTCAACCAATTCTTGGTATGATTTTTTTATAAGGAGATATTGATTTTGGAAGAGTAAACGGTTGTTCTAGAAAAATAGGAGAAACAAAACTTAGTTCTGTCATATGACAGAGACCGAAAACTATCAGATTATTTATCTTATGATAATTATATTTAATAAAGTTAATTCATACTTGGATGAAATTTATTTAAGTCTAGTTTCAGAAGGAAAATATTTCATGTCAATATGATCTATATTGAAAGATATATTCGAATTTGAAGAATCAAAGGCCATGCTAGTATCCTGTTGTATTCAAAAATCCGAATTTATGCCGATTATTTTGCGTCACTATTTGAGTTGATATATCAGGAAAATATCTCACTTATTCTTGGTTTGAGGGCTTATTTACAAATCTCTATTATTTTGGATTATTGCTACTTCTATGATATTTGGTTCAAGCTGGGATCACTGCCATTACCTCCTAGCTTGAGGGGGGAAAATAGAAGAAGAACAAGAAAGAGGTATTTTATTCCTTGTGCTGTGGATAAGTTTATGTGACCAAAATATTCAAGAAAGGGGGAGCACAAAAGATGAAGCTTGTGCATCAAAGAAGAAATTTTTATATCGGATTATTTCATGGGTTCTTTGACAAAGTTTACTATCTGATTTGTGTTATATGTGTTGGAAGATGGTCGTGTTATATTCAGCTGTAGCAATTATGTCTCTTTAGGAAAATTATTATTGAATAAGAGGTGGCCTCATGTCATCATTTATTTTACCCGTCAAAAAGATCAAAATTGTTTGTGGTTGGGAGTCCATGACGGAGGAACTTCATCCCCGTAAAAAAATGAAAATTATTTGTGGTGGGAAGTCCATGACGGAGGAGCTTATGATTACATCTATGTTATCCCTTCCATTCCACCCCCCTCGATCTAATGGCTTTTATGTCTCCTACCACTGTCGTTGTCCTATGGAGGGACACGGTGGTAACACTTCAGAGCAATGCCGATGGACACACTACCGATAGCAGTGGAGTGTGTCCTACATCCAACATTAAGACTGGAGTATGAAGCAATGGCTGACCGACTAGGAGTGATTTTTACTCTCACTTATAATGCCACAGGGCCTCATGGAAGGACGCAACAACATGAGAGGGAATATTGGAAGATGAAGGCATATTGAAAGATGTGCCATTTTATACAAAAATATTTTATACTTCATTTGCAGCAAGCTGGGAGTTCATATTGTTCTCTCACCTCTAGCTTAAGGGGGAGTGTTGGAAGATAAGATCAAGCCCAAATGATAAAGGAAGGCCCACATATGTAAGATTATTATAATGGGCCACATGACCAAGAAAGACCCACAAAATGGGCCCAAACCCATAAGAAGTAGGACCCACAATGATTACCAAGAGCTGGCATCCTTATCACATCAGTTGGAAGATCAAGAAGGACTCACAAAAGTATCTTTATCTTAGGGTCATGACCAAGAAGAGTAGTTTAAGTTATATTTGTCTTTTATCAATATTGAGTTACCTAATTATGTTCGAACTTACCTTAAGTGTTAGAGTTTGGGCATAATTGGGAAAAAGGTAGTTTTATTGTAATTGGACTCTACTACCTTCCTCTATTATATATAGAAGTTCATGTGCTCTGATTACAACAAGTTATTGAAGTCAACGAAGTATTTCTCTTTTCCATAAATTCAACAAGCTTGTCAAACCAGAACCATATAGAGACTTCCACAGCCGGCATATCAACTCTCCCTCAACCACAAATCTATGTTGTTGCTTCATTTAAATCTCCTCCTTAATATCTTCATTGAGAAAGGTATTTTTCATATCAAGTTGATACAAACCAATGAGAAGTAGCAGCAAGAGATAGGAAAACACTTATCGAGTTTAATTTGGTTATATGAGAGAATGTCTCCTCATAGTGGATACCTTAACATTTAGTATCTTTTGGCCACAATTCAAATTTTAAGGTGGGCCACAAACCATTTAGATGATGCTTAACTAAGAATAGCCACTTACTGCCAACTGGTTGTTTATTGGATGGAAGTGGAACTAGTTAAAAAGTCTGATTTTCATATAGAGCTGCTATTTTTTCTTTCCATTGCTATTTTCCATCCGGAATGCTGAAGATCCTCCTGATAAGACTAAGGCATTGAAACAGAGGAAATAGAAGCAAAGAAGTGGCAATGAGATGGAGATAACCGATTGTTGAATTTATAGAAAAGAGAAATACTTCATTGACTTCATTAACTTATTATAATCAGAGTACATGAACCTCTATTTATAATAGAGGAAGGTAGTAGAGTCCAATTACAATAAAACTACCTTTGTCCCAATTACACCCAAACTCTAACACTTAAAGATAAGTCCTAGCATGATTAAATAATTTAATATAGATAAAAGACAAATATAACTCAAACTAGAACTCTTCTAGGATGTGACCATAAGATAAATCAGCCTTTGCGAGTCCTTCTTGATCTTCCAACTTATGTAATAAGGATGACAACACGTGGTAATCATGGTGGGTCCTACTTCTTATGTGTTTGGGCCCTCCTTGGTCACGTGCCCCATCTTATTATACTCTTAGATATGTGGGCCTTCCTTGGTCATGTGGGCTTGGGCCTATCTTCCAACACTCCCCCTCAAGTTGGGGTGAGAGAACAACATGAACTTCCAGCTTGCTGCAAAAGATGTATAAAATCTTTTTGTATAAAATGACAAATCTTCCAATATGCGTTCATCTTCCAACACTTCCCCTCACACTGTTGCGTCCTTCCATGAGGCCCTGCTGGCATAATGTAAGTGAGAGTAAAAACCACTCCTAGCCCATAAGACATTGCTCCTTACTCCAGTCTTAATGTTGGATGTAGGGCACACTCTGTCTTCTATAGGTAGTGTGTCTATAGGCATTGCTCTGAAGTGTCCACCATCATGTCCCTCCACAGGACAACGACTCTTAAGTGGTAGGAGTAATAAAAGCCATTACAGAGTGTGTGTGTGTGTGTGTGTGGGGGGGGGGGGGGGGGGGGGGGGGGTGGGTTGTGGGTTTATTTATAATGGTGTCCCAATTTGGACACCGACTCTCATTGTATCCAAACCGTGATATTTTTGAGAGTTAAATTTATCATGATGTCCCAATCTGGGCACTTACTCTCATGGTGTCCCAATCGTGATATTTTTGAGAGTCAAATAAATTATGGTATGAGAAAAGGTAC
Organism: Aristolochia californica; assembly: GCF_029961685.1. Lineage (NCBI taxonomy): Eukaryota > Viridiplantae > Streptophyta > Magnoliopsida > Piperales > Aristolochiaceae > Aristolochia > Aristolochia californica. Next base: position 34,955,188 of record NW_027182257.1, read on the forward strand.
TGAGGCCACCTTTTTCAATAATAATGTCTCATCCAAAGAGACATAATAGCAGCAACAACTGTAATGTAAGACGCCCATCTTCAAGCACATCTAACATGAACCAAAGTAATAAACCTTGAAGAAGCACCCATGAAATAATCATAATCCGATATAATTTTTTTTAGATGCATAAGCTTTATCTTTTGTGCTCCCCCTTTCTTGAATATTTTGGTCACAAAAAACTTATCCACAACATATGGAATAAAATACCTCTTCCTTGTACTTCTTCTACTTCTCTCCCTCAAGCGGGAGGTAATGGCAGTGATCCCAGTTTGAACCAAATATCATAGATGTAGTAATAAGCCCAAATAATAGAGATGTATAAATAAGCCCTCAAACCAGGGAGAAGTGAGATATTTTTCTGATATATCAACTCAAAAAGTGACGCAAAACAATGGGCTTAAATTCGGATTTCATTGAAATAGAATACCAGCATGACCTTTGATTCTTTCAATGCAAATATATCTTTAAATATAGATCAGATTTATAGGAATTCTTCTTAGTCTAAAACTAGAATTAAATACCTTTCATCCAAGTATAACTTCTCTTCATAAAATATAAATATTAGAAGATAAATAATCTAACAGATTTCGATCTCTATCATCTGGCCGAACTAAGCACTGTTTCTCCTTTTTATTTCAGCTTGACCATTGACTATTCCAAGATCAATATCTCCTTATAAAAAAACTAAGATCGAGAATTGGTTGGATAGGTAAGAAAATAGACTTACAAATATTTCTTTTTATATATAATTCCCCATATAAATTCTCGTTCTTGATAGCATAAAATACCTGAGAAATTGTAGCTTTCTACTGCTACTTGTTGAATTTATGAAAAAGAAAAATACTTCATTGACATGTTATAATTAGAGTACATGAACCTCTATTTATAATAGAGGAAGGTAGCAGAGTCCAATTATAATAAAATTACATTTGTCCCAATTACACCCAAACTCTAACACTTAAAGATAAGTCCTAGCATAATTAAATAACTCAATATAGATAAAAGACAAACATAACTCAAACTAGAACTCTTCTAGGACATGACTATAAGATAAAGATGCCTTTGTGATTCTTTCTCGATCTTCCAACTTATGTGATAAGGATGCCTGCTTGTGGTAATCATGGTGGGTCCTACTTCTTATGGGCTTGTGCCCATCTTGTGGGCCTTCCTTGGTCATGTGGCCCATCTTATAATACTCTTAGATATGTGGGCCTTCCTTGGTCATGTGACCCATCTTATAATACTCTTAGATATGTGGGGCTTCCTTGGTCATGTGGACTGGACACATCTTCCAACACTCTCCCTCAAGCTGGGGGTGAGAGAACATCATGAAATCCCAGCTTACTGAAAATGATGTATTGAATCTTTTTTTATAAAATGGCACATCTTCCAATATGCCTTCATCTTCCAACCCTCCCTCTCACGTTGTTGCATCCTTCCATGAGGCCCTGCTGGCATAATATAAGTGAGAGTAAAAATCACTCCTATCCGGTAAGACATTGCTCCATGTTGGATGTAGGGCACATTCCATCTTCTATAGGTAGTGTGTCTATCGGCATTGCTCTGATGTGTCCACCACCGTGTCCTTCCACAGGACAACGACTCTCAAGTGGTAGGAGTAATAAAAGGCATTACAGGGATGGGGGGGGAGGGGGGGGGGGGGGGGGGGGGGGGGGGGGGGGGGGTGTAGTGGGTTTATTTATAATGGTGTCCCAATCCAGACACTGACTCTCATGGTATCTCAATCGTGATATTTTTGAGAGTCAAATAAATTATGATATGAGAAAAGGTACTGAGGTCACATCTTCTTCTATAATAATGTCCCCAAAGAGACATAATAACTATAGCTAAATATAACACGACCATCTTCCAACTCATATAACACGAACCAAAATAATAAACCTTGTAGAAGGACCCTTGAAATAATCATAATCCGAGCTAAATATTTTTTCTTAGATGCAGAAACTTCATCTTTTGTGCACCCCCTTTGTGAATATTTTGGTCACATAAACTTATCCACAACGTATGGAATAAAATACCTCTTTCTTGTACTTCTTTTACTTCTCCCCTTCAAGCTGGTAGGTAATGGCGGTGATCCCAGCTTGAACCAAATATCATAGATGCAACAATAAGCCCAAATATCATAGATGCAACAATAAACCCAAATAACATAGATGCAGTAATAAGTTCTTAAACCAGGGTGAAGTGAGATATTTTCCTGATATATTAACTCAAAAAGTGACACAAAACAATGGGCTTAAATTCGGATTTTTCAATGCAACAGAATACCAACATGATCTTTAATTCTTCCAATGTAAATATATCTTTAAATATCGATCAGATTGACATGAAATTTTCTCCTTCTGAAACTAGAAATAAATAACTTTCATCCAAGTAGAACTTCTCTTCATAAAATCTAATTATCAGAAGATAAATAATCTGATAGATATCGGTCTCTGTCATCTAGCCTAACTAAGCAGTGTTTCTCCTTTTTTCCCGAATGACCATAGGCTCCTCCAAGATCAATATATCCTTATAAATAACTCATACTGAGAATTGGTTGAATAGGTAAGAAAATAGACTTACATATATTTATTTTTATATATTATTCTCCATATAAAGTATCTTTCTTTGTAGCAAAAAATATCTCGAAAGTTGAAGCTTTTTCCTACTGCTCGAACATATTTTGCAATATGACCTTTGCTGCTTCAAATATCGATTTATCTTTGTACATAGCTCAGATAAAAAATTGGTTGAATAGGTAGAGAATATACTTAAAAATATTTCTTTTGATATATATTTATCCATATAAAGTCTAGTTTTTGATTGCATAATATACCTCGGAAGCTGTAGCTTTCTCCCGCTGCTCGAACCTTTTTGTAATCTGACCTTCACATTAAAATATCGACATCTCTCTGTAGATAACTCCGATTGGAAAAAATAATTTTTTCTTGGAAACTAGACTCAAATATATTTCCTTAAATATATAATTTTAAATATGAAAAGCTCATTATAGAGGTGAAAACTGCAACGCAAACTACGTGTGTAGGGATTAAAAAAACATAACTTCGAACCTAGACTTAGGGTTTAAGGTTTAGAGAAAAGGATCACATTACCTATGTGGTTTGACCACGTCAACTAAGATAACTTGCTCTGATAAAACCAATTTATGGTACATGAACCTCTACTTATAATAGAGGAAGGTAGTAGAGTCCAATTACAATAAAACTACCGTTGTCCCAATTACACCCAAACTCTAACACTTAAAGATAAGTCCTAACATAATTAAATAACTCAATATAGATGAAGGACAAATATAACTCAAACTAGAACTCTTCTAGGACGTGACTATAAGATAAAGATGCATTTGTGAGTCCTTCTTGATCTTCCAACTTATGTGATAAGGATGCCAGCTTGTGCTAATCATGATGGGTCCTACTTCTTATGGGCTTGGGCCCATCTTGTGGGCCTTCCTTGGTCATGTGACTCATCTTATAATACTCTTAGATATGTGGGCCTTCCTTGGTCATGTGGGCTGGACACATCTTCCAATGAACCTCATTTGTAATCTGACCTTCGCTCATTCAAATATCGATATCTCTTTGTAGATAACTCAAATTGGAAAAATAGTTTTTCCTTGGAAATTAGACTCAAATATATTTCCGTCAAAATATAATTTTCAATATGAAAATCTCAGTATAAAGATGAAAAATGCAAAGAAAAATATGGGTGTAGGGATTGAAAAAACAACTATGAACCTAGACTTAGGGTTTGGGGTTTAGAGAAAAGGATCTCATTATCTCTATGGGTTGACCAAGTCAACTCATAGAACCTGCTCTGATACCATGTTGAATTTATGAAAAAGAGAAATACTTCATTGACTTCATTAAATTATTATAATCAGAGTACATGAACCTCTATTTATAATAGAGGATGGTAGTAGAGTCCAATTACAATAAAACTACCTTTGTCCCAATTACACCTAAACTCTAACGATTAAAGATAAGTCCTAGCATAGTTAAATAACTCAATATAGATAAAAGACAAACATAACTCAAACTAGAAATCTTCTAGGACGTGACCATAAGATAAATATGCCTTTGTGAGTCCTTCTTGATATTCCAACTTATGTGATAAGGATGATAACACGTGGTAATCATAGTGGGTCCTACTTCTTATGTACTCAGGCCTTCCTTGGTCATATGACCCATCTTATAATACTCTTAGATATGTAGGCCTTCCTTTGTCGTGTGGGCTTGGGCCTATCTTCCAACGAATTATAGATGATGTGAGAAGTGGAAGGTTGAGTGAAAGACTGAGGTTCTTTCCGAAGAGCAATAGGCCTAGTATCAAATTGAGGACCAAAAACATGAGGAGGAGAGGGAGAACTTACATAAAAAAGATCCGTAGACTCCATAGGAGTACTATCGACTAATGCTTTAGAGGTCTGAGGAAATAAATCATCTTTGCCTCTAAAGATTGAATATTTGATGGGCACAATAGGCTTACAAAACTCACTAGTTGAACAAAAGCCAAGTGGGGTACCTTTAATAGAGTAAAAACGTTGTTCTTAAAAAATGTCACTTCTTTGGAGACAAACATTTTGTTTGAGAGAGGGATGATAAAAAACTTATCCTTTTTTTAGAACGAGAGTAGCCTAAAAAGATACATTTAATAGCCCTTGTGAGACGGAGGATGAAACCATGGTGTGGCCAGATACCAAGGGCAAAGACTGTGCAAGTCCAGTGAACAACAATAATAGCAATGGCCAAGGCCAAGTGCAATGGCACGACCCAGAGGGGTGCACACATATGGTTGGCCCGACATCAGCTATAGCAGAGGAAGACACACTTGAGCTTGCCAAACTGATGGCCAAGCAATAAGGTGTGCAACAACCCCAACAACCAGCACAGACACAAGGCAGCATGCCAACAGACACAAGGAGGTGGGTCAAAATGGGGTTGCAGCCAGCAGGTGCGCAGGCGGACCGAAATGGGGTTGTACACGACCAGGACTCCAGGCGGGTCGAAATGAGGTTGTGTGCGACTAGGACTCCAGGCGGATCGAAATGGGGTTGCGCACAACAAGGACACTAGGTGCATCCGCAGGCGCGCGCATGACCCAGACTCCAGGCGCATCCGCAAGGGCACGAAGCAGGGTTGCGCTCAGGCGTTTTCTGAGGTGCGCAAAATGGGGTTACGAAGGCGCCCGTGCGACCAAGGCGCCTTTGATGCCATAATTCAAAATTGTAAGATCTGGCGGATTTTTGGGCGTTTTAAGATATTTCTAAAGGCTAGGGGAGAGGCTATAAATAGAGGGGCCCCTCCCATTGTAAAGGGATCAAAAAATCCTTAGCATTCTTTGCTCTTTAAGTTTATAGAGAGAGTTTTTAGCCTTTGGCCTTCAAGAGTGTTTGGCCACCCTTTGTAACATTGTATTCTCAATACAAAGTTGGCTTTTCTCTTCTATAGCTTTAGTCTTTCTTGGCTTACAACTTCTAGTGTGAAGTATTGGTTGGAGGATCCGAGGCTCAAGAAGGTTGACTAGTTCTTAGGAAGGACTAGGTCGCACGGGGTAGATATGCCGCTTGGCTAGATGGACTTAGACTTAATCTAACCGCATGACAACTGGTATCAGAGCGTACATTGCAATCAATGGCTTCCACAAGTGGAGAAGATGCTTCAAGAGGCAAAGAACAAGTAAGTGATGTTAATTTTCATTTTTCAACTTTTGAGCATCGTTTGGACAATGTTGAAAACCTTTGTATGAACTGGGAGGAGTTCATTCAAAGGACGATTGAGGAGCATCAGCCAACTCCGAATTGGCTGAGAGGATTTGAGGAGGACATCCATTTAGCCTTGGCCATCATGAGGTTGGAGATGGAACGATTGGGGAAGGTTGTCAAAGACCTCTCTGTAGAGCTGCGTGCAAGACTCTCTTTATGCAAACAAGCTTTGGCAAATGGAGGGGCTGTTCACACACAAGCAAAGATAAAGGTGCCTGAGCCAAAGTCTTTCAACGGAAGGAGAGACGTGAAGGTCATAAATAATTTTCTATGGCAAGTGGAGCAATACTTCAATGCTAGCAAGCTCACCGACGAGCGAGCTAAAGTTAGTACGGCTGCCATGTTCTTTTCTGGTGATGCTATTCTTTGGTGGAGAAGACACATGGGAGATGAGCAAGAGGGAGAGGACCCCGTCCACACTTGGGAAGATTTCAAGAGGGAGCTACGGAGGCAATTCTTTCCAGAGGATGTCGAGTACCAAGCAAGGAAGGAACTTCGTGCATTGACGCAGAAAGGTACTATTAAAGAGTATGTATAATCCTTCACTTCCCTTATGCTTTGTATCTCCAACGTGATAGATGGGGACCGTCTCTTTTACTTTCTTGCTAGTTTACGTCCATGGGCTGAGCAAGAATTGAGAAGACGGGAGGTAAAGACACTAGTTTTAGCTTTATCTACAACTGAAAAAGTTAACCGAATATGAGAGAAGGAATGATTCGGCTAACAAAGTGTCTAAGAAAAATAACAATGGCAAAACAAATTTTAAGAAGAAGGAGAAAGGGGAGAAGAAGCCATGGGTAAAGGACACCAAGGCTAGGCTGGAAGAGAAGAAGAGAGGGGACAAACAGAGGAAGAAGGTACATTGTTTCATATGTGAGGGAGAGCACTATGCAAGGGATTGTCCTAAAAAGAGACTCCTCAATGCTGCTCAAACAGAAAAGGACAATGGAGGAATTGAGCGTAGGATGGGCTCCCTAACCCTTCTCAATGCTGCTATCTATTCCAAGGAGGAGAAGGCTGCTCCACTTCTGGTAAGACCCTCAAGAGAATTTCTTTTTATCTCTCTAACACTTGCTGGACATACTGCTAAAGCAATGGTAGACACTGGCGCCACCCACAACTTCCTTTCGGAGGTGGAGGCTAGGCGCCTAAGGATTCGTTGAGAGAAAGATAAGAGAAAAATGAAAGCTGTAAATTCTACTGGTCGTGAAGTCCAAGGCATTGCCAGGAATGTCTCGGTGGTGATAGGCAAGTGGGTAGGATTTCTAAATTTTACCTTTGTTGGCATGGACGATTTCAAGGTAATGTTGGGAATGGAGTTTTTCACAGTTTGTAAGGCGTTTGTAATGCCACATGTTGGGGTAGTGGGGATTATGGATGAACAAAGTCCTTGTACGATTTCTGAAGTTGAGAAAAAAGATGCAACAAAAAAGGACTTAATGCTATCAGCCCTCCAGCTTAAGAAAGGTCTTAAGCAGGGCTGTTCTACTTACATTGCTTCTATTTGTGCTATGGAGCAGGATGAGGCCATGCCTACCCCTAAGGAGTTACAAATCATTTTGCATGAGTATAGATGCGTCATGCCTGAACAACTCCCAGCGAGGTTACCACCTAGGAGCGGGGTGGACCATCGCATAGTGCTTGAGCCCGGAGCAAGAAAGCCAGCATAAGCACCATATCGGATGGCGGCCAATGAGTTTAATGAATTGCGAAAACAACTCAGTGAGCTGCTGGATTCTGGGTTCATAAAGCCAAGTAAAGCACCTTATGGGGGGCCCCTATATTGTTTCAGACTAAGAAGGATGGAAGTATGAGACTGTGCATTGATTATAGGGAGCTCAACAAGGTAACCATGAAGAACAAGTACCCTATTCCCCTTATTGCTGATCTCTTTGATCAATTGAAAGAGGCTAGAGTTTTCTCCAAACTGGATTTGCGAAGTGGTTATTACCAAGTTTGGATTGCTGAAGGAGACGAGGGGAAGATTACTTGTGTAACGAGATATGGGGCTTACGAGTTCATGGTTATGCCTTTTGGCCTAACCAACGCACCAGCAACATTCTGCACTCTCATGAATGAGGTATTTTCTGAATACTTGGACAAGTTTGTCGTTGTGTATTTGGATGATATTGTCATGTACAACAAGAGTATGGACGAGCACAAAGAACATCTTCGAAAGGTGTTCAAGAAATTTAGACACAATTAGCTGTATGTCAAGGAAGAGAAGTACTCCTTTGGGTTGCAAGAGGTGTCCTTTCTAGGACATTGGATAGGGGGAGGACGGATATGGATGGACAGCAAGAAGGTGGAGGCTGTACGTGACTGGTCAATCCCTACCAAGGTGCGTGAGATTAGAAGTTTTCTTGGTCTTGCAAATTATTATAGGAGGTTTATCAAGGGCTTCTCAGCTATAGTAGCCCCCTTGACCGACCTCCTCAAGGACCAAAAGTGGCAATGGACGGACTCATGCCAAGGAGCATTCTAGCGGCTGAAGGATACCATGATGGCTGAACCAGTGCTGCGCCTTGCTGATTTCAACAAGCCATTTGAGGTACATACATATGCCTCAAACTATGCCATTGGGGGTGTGCTAGAACAAGACGGACACCCAGTCTCTTATGAGAGTAGGAAGCTCAATGAAACTGAGCAACGGTATATTGTACAAGAAAGAGATATGAGGGAGTAGTGCATTGTTTACGTCTTTGGAGGCAATATCTTTTAGGCTCCAAATTTATTGTAAGAACTGACAACGTCGCTTCTAGCTACTTTCTTACGCAGAAAAAGATCAGTCCAAAGCAAGCCTAGTGGCAAGACTTCTTGGCCGAGTTTGACTTTGAGATGATGTACAAGGTGGGGAAGGCCAATGGTGCTACCGATGCACTGAGTAGGAAGGTGGACACACCTAACTCTTATGAGGAAGAGACCAGCCAGAGCTTGGCGCACATGGCGCAGAAAACACCAACATCATGCACGCATGCGGCAAAGGAGAAAACGTGTGCAGCTGAATCCCCGTATACCGCAACAATCAGCATTTGCTTGATGCACACCACGTGCGGTTCAGTAGCAGCTGTACATGAAGATGCGCGTGGCGCAAGCATAGGCACAGGAGATATGGGCTTTGTGTAAGGCAAGCACGCGTGCATGGAAGACCATCTTGGCACAGAATCAGAAAAAGGAACTTTGCGATTACAAGCCTTAGAAGCAATTACACAAGTTGGAATGGCGTTGCTAGACAAGATTCGCATTGGACTTCGCCAAGACGTCCAGGCTTACAACATGGTACAAGCTGCTGCCTTGGGCGAGATGAGAAGATTCTGGCTTGATGACGGATTGCTCAAGACCAAAGGTAATCGACTTTATGTGCCTAAGTACGATAACCTACGACATGACCTCTTGAGGGAATGCCATGATACCTTATGGGCAGGACATCCAGGTCAAAGAAGGATGTTAGCCTTGCTGTCTGGCCAGTATTATTGGCCAGACATGGAGAATGATGTGGAAGAGTTTGTTCACACATGTCTTATCTATCAACAAGATAAGAAGGAACAATGCAAGCCTAGGGGTTTGCTACAACCCTGACCTATTCCAAAGCGGCCGTGGGAGTCTGTTTCAATGGACTTCATCTCTGGATTACGAAAGAAAGATGGGCTGGCATCTATCATGGTGGTGGTAGACAGATTTATGAACTATGGTACATTCGTAGCGGTGCCAAGTGATTGTACAGCAGACAGAGCAGCTAGAGCATTCATGGCACTTGTGGTTAAGCATTGGGGTTTGCCACAACGATCATCAGTGATTGTTACCCTAGATTCACAGGAAAATTCTGGACTGAGTTATTCAAGCTATTGGGAACATCTCTAAGTTTTTCCATTATTTTTCATCCTCAAAGTGACTGCCAAACTGAGCGGGTAAATGCTTTGTTAGAACAGTACTTACGCCATTTTGTTGCAGCAAATCAGAAAAACTGGCCAGACTTGTTAGACATGGCCCAGTTTTCATACAATTTTCAAAAATTGCAATCAACCAGGCATAGTCCTTTAGAGTTGGCGATAGGACGACAACCTTTGGCTCCCATGGGTCTCTTTCTAGACACTTCACGGAAAAGTCCAACAGCTCATCAGCCGACGAAGAGGTGGAAAGAGAAAACGGAGCTGGCACGATTCTTATTGCATAAGGCAGCTAAAAAGATGAAGAAACATGCTGATTTGAAGAGGAGGGAGTCTTCTTTCAATATCGGTGACCAGGTCCTTCTCAAACTTAGACCTAAACAATTTCGTGACCTAAGAAGCAACAACAAAGGTCTTTTGAAGAAATATGAAGGACCCTTTCCTATCGTTGAACGTGTGGGCAAACTTGCCTACAAATTGCAGCAGCCAAAAAGGTTTAAGTTCCACAACGTTTTTCATGTATCAAACCTTAAACCTTATTTTGAAGACCCGAACCCGGATAGAGTAGTTGACCCAAGAGCTCCCATGGATATATCTACTACCTTTGACAATAGGGTAGAGTATATTATTGCAGACCGAGAGGAACGCCAAAGGGGCAAGCCCCGGAGGACGCAATACTTGGTCAAGTGGCATGGTCAACCGAAAAGCGAGGCAACAAGGCAAGATGCTCCTGAGTTATGGCAGTTCAAAAAGGAGGTAGCCGACTATCGCTAGGGGTTGCAGATGAGGGCGTCTGCCTTATGGCGGTGAGAGTATGAGATGGAGGATAAAGCCATGGTGTGGCTAGATACCAAGGGTGAAGACTGTGTAAGTCCAGTGCACAACAATAACAGCAAAGGCCAAGGCCAAGTGCAATGGCATGGCCCAAAGGGGCGCACACATGTGGTTGGTCCGACATCAGCTGTAGCAGAGGAAGACACACTTGAGCTTGCCAAACGGATGGCCAAGCAACAAGGCACGCAACAACCCCACCAGCCAGCCTAGACACAAGGCAGCACACCAACAGACACAAGGAGGCGGGTCAAAATGGGGTTGCAGCCAGCAAGCAGACCGAAATGGGGTTGTGTACGACCAGGACTCCAGGCGGGTCGAAATGGGGTTGTGTGCGACTAGGACTCTAGGTGGATCGAAATGGGGTTGCACGCGGCAATGACTCCAAGCGCGCGTGTGGCAAGGACTCCAGGTGCATCCGCAGGCGCGCGCGTGACCCGGACTTCAGGCACATCAGCAAGCACGTGAAGCGGGGTTGAGCCCAGGTGTTTCCTGAGGCACGCGAAATGGGGTTTCAAAGGCGCCAGCGCGACCAGGGCGCCTCTGACGCCAGAATTCGAATTTTTAGGATTTGGCAGATTTTTAGGCGTTTTTAGAGATTTCTAAAGGCCAAGGGAGAAGATATAAATACAGGGGCCTCTCCCATTGTAAAGGGGTCAAAAAATCCTTAGCATTCTTTGCTCTTCAAGTGTATAGAGAGAGTTTTTAGCCTTTGGCCACCCTTTGTAACATTGTATTCTCAATACAAAGTAGGCTTTTCTCTTCTATAGCTTTAGACTTTCCGTTGTCCTTTTTGGCTTACAACTTCTAGTGTGAATTATTGGTTGGAGGATCTAAGGCTCAAGGAGGCTGACTAATTCTTGGGAAGGACTAGGCCCACGGGGTAGATATTTCGCTTGGCTAGACGGACTTAGCCTAAATCTAACCGCATGACACCTTGTTTCTAACTTAGTAGTATGTGGAGATGTGACATGAATTAAACAAGTACACCTAAACACCTTCAAAGGAAGGGAAAACATTTTTGCACCAAGAAAAAAGTAGGGAATATGATGACCTATCATTAAGGATTGAGGAAGACAACCTATTCATGAGAAAACAAGCGGTAAAAATAGCATGTGACTAGTAGAAATTGGGCTCATGCATATGATGAAGAAGTGCTTGGGCCACCTTAAGAAGATTTCTATTATCTCTCTCATCCATACCATTTTGTTGTGGTGTGTAAGCACACAAAGTTTGATGAATAATGCCTTTGTCCCTGTAAAAGGATTGAAATTCTCCTGACATATACTCCTTGGCATAATGGGATCAAAGAACTTGTAATGTTTTATTAAACTGAGTAGAAAGCATAGAACAAAAGGATTTGAAGGTTGGTAAGGTTTCAAATCTATCCTTAAATAAAAAAACCATGTGACCGAGTAAAATCATCAATAAAATTAATAAAGTACTTAGATTGAGACACTTTTGAAAGGTTTAAATATGAACTATAGAAAAGGGAGTAACACCTTTAGGTTCAGTTTGAGGAGAATAAGTACTCCACTAGTGTTTACTCAATCGACAAACTTCACAATTTAAAATAGAGATAGAGTGAAAAGAGGGGCAGATATAATTGAGAGACTACAGAGAGGGATGTCCTAAACTATTGTGCCATTGAAGAGCTTTATCGTGAGAATTGGATATAAAAGTGACTCTAGGCAAGTTGAGATAATAAAGTCTGTTGTGGTCCTGGGTGGATAACAATATGATACCCATCCTATTGCTGCAAGGAAAGAACCTAGATCATGCACTATACCTTCTACTTCTCATTCTCAAATTTTTTGTCTCATCATCACCTCTCAACTTTATGTTGTCAGTTTCTTTCTTCTATTTCCTCCACATCTACTCCACAGTCCTATCAGGACGCTCTACAACATCCAGGGTGGAAAGCAACAATGGATAAAGAAATTAAGGCACTTAATGACAATCAGACATGGTCACTAGTTCCTCTTACAAAAGATAAGAAACTCGTTGGTTGCAAATGGGTTTATATTGTCAAACATAATCCGGATGGGTCAATAGCACAGCTGAAGGCTCAATTGATTGCTAAAAGTTATAGTCATTTTTATGGTATTGATTATGAAGAAACCTTCTTTCCAGTGGCAAAAATAAACTCGGTACATATATTATTATCTTTGGCGGCTAGTTCATCATGGCCGACATATCAACTTGATGTAAAAAATGTGTTTTTGAATATGGGGTCATTAAAGAAGAATTTATATGCAACAACCACCTGGGTATGTGGTTGAGGGGGAGAAGATTTGTATGGTCTAAACAGTCTCCTCAGGCATGGTTTGGGAAATTTAGTCAAGCCCTCATACTGGTCGGATTTTACAGATGCTCTGGAGATCACTCAATATTTATTGAAAACACACCGAGAGGTAAACTAATTTTGGCAGTATATGTTGAGGATATCATTTTAATTGGTAGTGATTCCAAGGGCATCCAGAAAACAAAGGAAAAAATATGTGCTGAATTCCAAACAAAGGATCTTGGACTTCTCAAATATTTTTTGGGTATTGAAGTATTAAAATCCAGACATTGGATTGTGCTATCCCAAAGGAAGTATGTCCTTGATCTACTAGAGAAGACATGAATGATGGGATGCAAACTAGCATTAACTCCTATGGACTCAAATACAAAATTATGTGGATGCACTGGAGAAGATGTAGATATCGGAAAATATCAAAGACTAAAGGGAAGACTTATTTATCTGTGTGTAACAAGGCCAAATATATCATATGCAGTAAGTGTAGTAAGTCAATACATGCACAAGTCACAACTTAATCATTGGTAATTACTTGAAAGAATACTATGATAGCTGAAAGGAGCTCCAAGAAGAGGGTTTCTCTATAAAAATCATGGTCACTTCAACATTGAAGGATTCTCATATGCAGATTGGGTCGGATCCCTGGATGATAGAAAATCTACTTCGGGATTTTGTACGATGGTTGGAGGGAATTTGGTTACATGAAAAAACAAGAAGCAAAATGTAGTAGCACGGTCTAGTGCAGAAGCAGAGTACAAAACCATGACACACACTGTTAGTGAACTCCTATGGATAAGATTTCTTCTCACTAAATTGGGATTCTACAAAGAAGCTCCGATGGATCTATATTGTGATAGTCAAACAGTGATACACATTACATCAAATCCAGTCTTCCATGAAAGAACAAAGCATATTGAAGTGGACTGCCATTTTATACGAAAAAAGTTCCAAGCAGACTTTTTTTCTCTAAGGCATATATCCTCACAAAGTCAAGTTGTAGATATTCTCACCAAGCTAGTCACTCACAAAATTATGTCTACCATCTACAACAAGTTGGGCATCTATAATGTTTTCTTAGCCCCAGCTTGAGGGGGAATGTTACAATGTGGGACCCACCATGGTACACGAGCTGGTGGGAACCACCATGAGGATATGGGATGCCAAGAAGAGTCCTCACCCAAGCTAGCACGAGTTAAAAAGATAAGAAACACAAACTGAAATGAGTTAGAAGACTTGAAGATCAAGTGGGACCCACAAAGATACCACAAGCTGGTAATCTTATCAATGTGAGCTGGAAGATCATGTGGGATCCACAAGGATAAGGCCATGAGCTAGCCTCATCCCTTATGTCCACATTATTAAAGAAGATTTCTAGTTCAACTTATATTAGACCTCTAGTAGATTGTGTTATCTTTTCATGATAGACTTATCTTAGAGAATTAGAGTTGGAGTGTAATTAGGATTCTATCACTTCCTCTACTATAAATAGAGGCGTTGTAATTCGAAATTAATCAATTTACACAACTCCTTGAGTAAATCTCTCTCTCTTGCTTGGTGCACACCTCTCCTTTTCCCCTTGTCTTCTCTCTACCCGAGAGCTTTTGTCCCATTTTCTTTTTTTTCTTTCTCTCTTCTCTTTCTAGGAATATTGGAAAATGGATCCTAAATTAAAAAAAAAAACATTAAGTTGATTCATGTTGTTTTTAGGACTCAATCATTTCTGATCTTGAGGGTCACGTGTGATAGAGGACAGGAAGAAGGAGGAGAGAAGAAAGAAGAAGAAGAAGAAGAAGAAGAGAAGAAGAAGAAAAAGAGGGGATGACTAGAGTGGAGAAGAAGGAGCATGTAGAGGAGGGAGAGTTTAGGGCTTGTTGGAATGTCGTAATCCTCTCCCTTAAGCTCTATTTATAGTAGTCAAGAATACAATAATTACAAGTATACCCTTCACCCTAAAAGGTGTGAATAAGAGGAAAGAATAAAGGGTTATTACATTAATTCCATTGAAGCTTGACCATATCTTCTAACACTCCCCCTCAAACTAGTGGTGATAAGACATCATATATGCCCAACTAGGTACATGTAACAAAGAGAACTTTTGAGACTGGTTTTGTGAGTATATTAGCAAGTTGACTGTGAGAAGAAACATGTGTAAGAGATAAAATTCATGCCTACAAATTTTCTTTGACAAAGTGACAATCCACCTCAATATGCTCAGTTTTCTCATGAAAGACCGGGTTGGAGGTGATGTGGATTGCAGCTTGACTATTATAGTGGCATTCCATCGGTCCTCCGTTGTTGAAACCAACCTTTGCTAAGAGAGATATAAGAGTTCACTTACTGTACGTGCCATAGCTCTATATTTAGCTTTGACAATGGATCTTGCAACTCCATGTTATTTTTTACTCCAAGTCACCAAGTTGCCTACAAATAGAGTGTATTATCCTGAAGTGGACAATCTATTCATCTAGAGATCTAACCCATTCTACATTAGGGAAGCCTTCAATTTTGAGGTGTCCATGGCCGTTGTATAGAAGTCCTTGTCCTAAAGACATTTTCAAATATATGAGAATTCTTTCTATTGCTTGCTAATGAGACATCTGGGGTCTGTGCTTGTATTGAATGACCACACTAATCACAAATGAAATATCTGGTCTAGTTATAGTTAGATAAATTAACGTCCCAACTAACCTTTGATACTTGCATACATCAACTTCCTCTCCAGAACCAACACATAATTTTGTATTTGCATCCATAGGGGTGTCTGTAGGATGGTATCCCATCATTCATGTGTCTCTAAGTAAGTCAAATACATATTTCCTTTGTAATAGTGTTTAGATTGAAGAATTTCAATGCCAAGAAAGTATTTTAGGGGTCCCACATCTTTTGTCTTGTATTTATTGAAAATATTGTGTTTAACTTGATTAATTATGTTGGTATCATTGCTTGTCAAGAAAATATCATCAACATATACTGCAAGTAGAACCATACCGACATTAGTATGCTTGACAAAGACTAGTGATCTACAGAGCACCACGTGAACTCAAAATGGAGCATAACTTGATTAAACTTATAAACCAAGCTTGTGGAGATTGCTTCAGGCCATATAAAGATTTTTTTAAGCGGCATACCAACTCTCCCTCGACCACATAACCAGGTGGTTGCTTTATATATATCTTCTCCTTAATATCACCATTGAGGAAAGAATTTTTTACATTGATCTAAAAATAGACCACCAAGAGTTTGCAACAAGAGAGAATTTCGTATAGAATTAAGCTTGGTGAAGGTGAGGATGTCTCCTCATAATCGGCCTCGTAGCATTGAGTGTTGCCTTTAGCCACGTGTAGGGCTTAAAGGCGGGCCACAAAACAATCAAGATGATGCTTCACAGTAAATATCAGAGGGAAGTAGAACCAGTTGCCAAGTTTGATTTTCACAAAGAGCTGCAATTTCTTCATCTATAACCACTGTCCATCCTTGATGCTAGAGGGTCTCCTGATAAGACTGAGGAATAGAAGTAGAAAAAATAGAAGCAAAATACTAACAACAAGAAGGTGAGAGGCAGTGAGTAAATACAAAATGAGATATGGGGTGGGAAGTAGACAGTCATGTGCAAGACCGAGGCTCTTTATGAAGAGCAATCAGGTGACTATCAAAAGGATGACCAAACACATGAGGCGGTGAAGAAGATACATTTGGAAGATCTATAGATGGAATAAGTGAGGTGCCGGCCTTGGCCTCAGGGGGGATAATATATATGTCATTGCGGCTTGCAAAAAGGAACTCATCAATTTGTACAATAGGCTTCGGGAACTCAATAGTGGGAGAGTATCAAAGGGGCACCTATAGGTGAATAAAATGGTTGGTCTTAAAAGCATATCACATCTCTAGACACCAATTTTTTTAATAGAAGTGTTGTAACATACATATCCATTTTGAGTATGAGAGTACCCTAAAAAGATACATTTAAGTGCTCTCAGAGCCAATTTAGAAGTGTGAGGAGACATGATATGAACAAAATAAGTACAACCAAAGACGCACACTAGAAAAAAAAACATGTCATCACCAGGAAAAAAGATATGAATAAGTGGCACCATTAAGAACCAAAGACGGTAATTTGTTAATAAGAAAACAAGCAGCATGTGGTCAATAGAAGTGAGGCACATGTATATGGTCTAGAAAGGCTCATGCAACCTCATATAGATGGCGCTTTCTTTCACCCACACTATTCCGTTGGAGTGTATGGACACACAGTGTTTGGTGAATAATTCTTTTATCAATACAAAATGAATCAAAATCATCTGACATGTATTCCTTGGCATTATCTGATCGAAGGATTTTTATGGTGGTATGAAATTGAGTAGAAACCATGGTACAAAAGGTTTTAATTATAGGTAAGACCTTTGATCTATCCATAAGAAAAAATAACCATGTGACTTTTGAGAAATCATTAACAAAAATAATGAAATACTTAGACTGAGAAATATTTGAAATATTTAATGATTCCCACACGTTGGTCTGGACTAATAAAAAGGAGCAACACCTTTAGATTCACCATGAGGGGAATAAGTACTCCTTTGGTGTTTACTTAGATGACAAACTTCATGATTGAAACTAAAAATATAATGGAGTGACAGAAAGAAAAATTTAAGTGACTATAGAGACGAATGGTCGAGTCTATTGTGCCATTGAATTGCCTTCAATTGTGAGCTAGAAGTTGCATTAATTATTGGTCGATCTAGATATTAGAACCTCCCTTGTTCATGGTTCCCACAAATCACCTGTTTTGTTTATAGATCCTAAAAAAGATAGGATGTAAGGGAGAAGGTAATGGAGCAGTTAAAATTTTTGGTTAATTGGTTTATAGATAAAAGATTTAATGGAGATTTTGGAACCAATAAGACATCTTCTTATGGAAGTGTCGGTGTTGTAAAAGTGGATCCCATCCCATGTACCTTGGTTTGGGACCCATCAGCTATAGAGATAAACTTCTTAGTCAAACAAGGAGAGATAGAACTCAAAATATTTACCATTATTTGTCAGGTAGTTGGACTCTTTAGAATCAATAATCCAGGATGGGGAAAGTGAAGTAGCCGAGACCATACTTTTTATAGATGTGGCTGTAAGAGATAAAGAGGCATAGGGAGATACCATCATGGTTTTTATTTCATATGGAAGTCAAAATCCTCCTTAGAGATAGTTTTCTTGCCTTTGGTTTGCTCAAATTTGGCCTCCTCTATATCGCCACTAGTGGTGGAGATTTGATTTGTTGTAACCTAATCAGGTACACCATGAATATTCCATCATGTTTGCACTATGTGATTTGTTTTTCCACAATGAGTACAACTCTGACCATCGTCAAGTCAGGAAGAATTTTGACCAGACCTGCCTCCTCTGCCATGATGACCTTTATTATTTCTACCTTGACTCCTATTCCTGGAACCTCCACCTCTATTGCTAGAGTACATAGTTGAAGAAACATTAGAGTGTGTGGTGGAGGAAGATGGGTGCAGGATACATATAAATGAAATTGATATATCATCAAATGAAGGAAGAGTAGCAAAGCTAAGAATTTGAGACTTAGCTACCTCCAAATAAGGCTTAATATTAGCAAGGCAAATAGCGGCTGCTAATGCTTCTCTTTGTTTCTCTTGGACCACAATATCTATTGTTAGGAATTAGACGTGCTAATTCTAAACTAGTGAGAGCAATAATAATAATCGTGGAAGAAGGAGAAAATAAGCACGAAAAAACACAATTATACTGGTTTGCCTCAAGGTGAGACTATGTCCTGTCTTTCAGTGCTGTAGTAATCCACTATAAAGATGAAATAGTTTACAAGAGAAATCACACATAATTACATGTATTTTCTCTAACCTCTACCGGGCTACAACTCTAGCTCCTTTTCGGTGATGATAAAAAAACTAATAGCAATGCCCCTCAATTATAAAGAGAAAATCTGAGCAACCGTGAGACAAGAGTAAATTTTTTAAACTGCCCTTAATGAAACAACAGTTAATATATGGTGGACCTACCCGGTGGCTTTGCCCCCGAACCCCAAGAGGCGAGCTCCTCACCCCCCTTCCAACCCCCACATCGACCTTACCACGAAGGTTGATCCGCACGAGAGGGTAAGGTGTTAATTAGGCTCCACAAGTTAATATCCACAGAATAAGGTTGAGTAATCTTCCATTCTTGATTAAGTTCTCAAAACCAAGCAAGAAAATCATGTACATTCTCCCCCTACTTAGTATTATACATTATGTTATAATGTAGGTTCCACTAAGGTTGCATGAGCTGGTGGGACCCACCATGAGGATGAGGGGTGACTTGATGAATCATCACATGAGCTGGCATGAGTTGGAAGAGTTTAAGATCAAGTGGGACTACCATGAGCTGGCTTTCTTATCTCATAAGTTGGAAGATTAAGTGGAACTCACACAAGCTGGTTGGAAGATCAAGAAGGACTACTAAAGAGAACCAAGAGCTGGTTAGAAGTTCTAGTCAGAGCCACAGGATTGCCACAAGTTGGCATCTTATCCTAAATGTCACATCCTCATAAGAAGGAGTTGGAGTTTGAATTATATTAGAATTCTAGTTTACATTGAGTTATCTGATCATGACAGGCTTATCATTAAGAGTTAGAGGTTGAATGTAATTAGGAGAATGAAGTGTAATTATACATGGACTTTACCACTACCTCTACAATAAATAGAGAACCTTGTACATGGATTAGAATCAAGGAAGTAATTTTAAACTTTTCTCTTTCACGTGAAGAACTCTTCTCTTGCTTAACCTCTCTCTTTCCTTTCTTCGGTTTCTCTCTTCTCCTCCTTACTCTAGAGCACTCTCTCTCCTCTTTCTTTTTTCTCCCTCAAAATTTCAGAAGAAGGATCCTAAATTGAACATGGTATTAGAGCATCAAATTTAGGATCCCCACATCAAAAGGAATGCTCTAAGAAGGTATGATCAGAACCACTCAAAGAAGGCTCCTTGTGAAGGAAGATAAAAAAAGTGTCAAATAAGTTCCTTCATTATTCTCATTATTACTTCATGTTACTGGTCCAAATTTAAAATATGATTTAAAGATGATTATGTGAATGTTTTTTTCATCTTATGAGAATATGGATATGAATGTCTCTCGGTCTAGAAGAAGCTATCTGTTGGAAGATGGGTTTTAGCCTCCACGACCAAGGAAGACCCACATATCTAAGATGGGCCAAATGACCAAGGAAGACCCACAAGATGGGCCCAAGCACATAAGAAGTATGACCCAACATGATTACCATGAGTTGACATCCTTATCACATAAGTTAGAAGATCAAGAAGGACTCACAAAAGATAACCACAAGCTGGTTGAAAGATCAAGAAGGACTGACAAAGATAATCACGAGTTGACATCTTTATCTTGTTGGAAGATAAACTCAAGCTCACATGACAAATGAAGGCCCACATATCTAATATTATTATAATATGGGCCACACGACCAAGGAAGGCCCACAAGATGGGCCCAAACCCATAAGAAGTAGGACCCACAATGATTACCATGAGCTGGCATCCTTATCACATAAGTTGGAAGATCAAGAAGGACTCACAAAAGTATCTTATCTTATGGTCACGTCAAAGAAGAGTTTTACTTTGAGTTATGTTTGTATTTTATCTATATTGAGTTATTTAATTATGTTAGAAGTTATCTTTAAGTGTTAGAGTTTGGGTGTAATTGGGACAAGGATAGTTTTATTGTAATTGGACTCTACTACCTTCCTCTATTATAAATAGAGGTTCATGTACTCTGATTACAACAAGTTATTGATGTCTGTTGGAATGGACCTATCTTTAATATGCAAGTTGCGCCTTCCCTAATAGGTTGATCTTTTGGCACAATGGTTAGTAACATGGTATCAGAGTAGGTTGGTCTCGAGTTCGAGTTCCGCTCCCCCCATTTGTTCCTTCCCTGCATAGGTGGGACTTTGTCTTTGGCCATCCCCGTATAGGTGAGATTGTGCATTTGCATTTTTACAGGGGTGTTCCTCGTGCGGGGGAGTGTTGGAATAGGCCTGTCTTTAATATGCAAGTTGCGCCTTCGCTAATAGGTTGATCTTTTGGGATTCGAACTCGGGACCAATCTGCTCTGATACCATGTTAAAACCAGTGCGCTAAAAGGCTTGAACCTAGTAGAAAAACAACCACATGGATCTTATACAAGGACTGGCCCAGTCGAGACAAACAAATATTTCAATAATGTCAATGAAATATTTCAATTTTTCATAAATTCAACATGGTATCAGAGCAGATTCTGTGAGTTGACTTGGTCATCTCATAGAGGTAATGTGATCATTTTCTCTAAACCCTAAAACCTAAGTCTAGGTTCCTTGTTATTTTTTTAGTCCCTACACCAGTGTGATCCTTTTCTCTAAGCCCTAAACCCTAAGTCTAGGTTCGTAGTTATTTTTTTTAGTCCCTACACCCATAGTTTTTTTTGCATTTTTTACCTCTATACGTAGTTTTTGATCTTGCAAATTATATATTGATGGAAAGATATTTGAGTATACTTTCCAAATAAAACCTATTTGTTCCAATTGGAGTTATCTACAGAGAGATATCAATATTTGAATGAGAAAAGGTCAGATTGCAAAATGGTTCGAGCAACAGCAGCAATCTTCCGATTCCTAGGTATTTTTTGCTATCAAGAACTAAGATTTATATGGAGAAATATATATCCAAATAAATATCTGCAAGTATATTCTTTTACCTATTCAACCAATTTTTGATCTGAGTTATCTACAAAGAGAAATCGATATTTGAAGCAGCAAAGGTCAGATTGAAAAAGAGGTTAGAACGGCAGTAGAAAGCTTCAAATTTCAAGGTATTTTATGCTATCATAAAAAAAAGACTTTATATGGAGAGTTATATATCAAAGAAATATACGTAAGTCTATTTTCTTAACTAATAAACAAATCCTCAGTATGATCTTTTTATAAGGAGATATTGATCTTTGAAGAGTCAATGGTCATTCTGGAAAAATAGGAGAAACAATATTTAGTTCGGCCAGATGATAGAGAGAGAAATATAGCAGATTATTTATGTCATGAAAATTATATTTTATGAAGTTAAGTTATACTTGGATGAAAGGTATTTAAGTATATTTTCAGAAGGAAAATTTTCATGTCAATCTGATCTATATTGAAAGATATATTCGAATTGGAAGAATCAATGGTCATGTTGGTATTCTGTTACATTGAAAATCAGAATTTAAGCCGATTATTTTGCGTCACTTTTTGAGTTGATATATCATATATCAGAAAATATCTCACTTCTCCCAGGTTTGAGGGCTTATTTATACATCTCTGTTATTTGCGCCTATTGCTACATCTATGATATTTGGTTCAAAATGGGATCACTGCCATTACGTCCTAGCTTGAGGGGGAGAAGTAGAATAAGTACATGAAAGAGGTATTTTATTTTATATGTTGTCAATAAGTTTATGTGACCAAAATATTCAAGAAAGGGGGAGCACAAAAGATGAAGCTTGTGCATCTAAGATGAATTTTTATATCGGATTATTTCATGGGTTCTTTTACAAAGTTTATCATTTGGTTCGTGTTATATGTGTTGGAAGATGGTCTTGTTATATACAGTTGCTGCTATTATGTCTCTTTGGGGACATTATTATTGAAGGAGAGGTGGCCTCATACCATCATTTGACCCTGTAAAAAATCTTTCCCACCCCCCCCTTTGTATTGGCTTTTATGTCTCCTACCACTTGAGAGTCGTTGTCCTGTGGAGGGACACGGTGGTGGACACTTCAGAGCAATGCCGATAGACACACTTTCGATAGAAGACAAAGTGTTCCCTAGATTCAGCATTAGGACTGGAGTATGGAGCAATGGCTTACCAGCTAGGAGTGATTTTTACTCTCACTTATATTATGCCGCAGGGCCTTAATGAAGGACACAACAGCATGAGGGGGAGTATTGGAAGATGTGCCATTTTATACAAAAATATTCTATACATCATTTGCAGCAAGTTGGGAGTTCATGTTGTTCTCTCACCCCCAGCTTGAGGGGGAGTGTTGGATGATAATATCAAGCCCACACGACAAATGAAGGCCCACATATCTAAGATTATTATAAGATGGGTCACACGACCAAGGAAGGCCCACAAGATGGGCTCAAGCTCATAAGAAGTAGGACCCACAATGATTACCATGAGCTGACATCCTTATCACATAAGTTGGAAGATCAAGAAGGACTCACAAAAGTATCTTATCTTATGGTCACGTCAAAGAAGAGTTTTAGTTTGAGTTATGTTTGTCTTTTATCTATATTGAGTTATTTATTTATGTTAGGACTTATCTTTAAGTGTTAGAGTTAGGGTGTAATTGGGACATGGGTAGTTTTATTGTCATTGGACTCTAATACCTTCCTCTATTATAAATAGAGGTTCATGTACTCTGATTACAACAAGTTATTGATGTTAATAAAGTATTTCACTTTTCCATAAATTCAACATATCTTATGGCCAAGTTTGAGTTATGTTTGTCTTATATTTATATTGAGTTATTTAATTATGCTAATGTTTATCCTTAAGTATTAGAGTTTGGGTGTAATTGGGACAAAAGTAGTTTTATTGCAATTAGACTCTACTACCTTCCTCTATTATAAATAGAGGTTCATATACTCTGATTATAATAGGTTAATAAGTCAAAGAAGTTTTTCTATTTTACATAAATTCAACATGGTATCAAAGTAGGTTTTGTGAGTTGACTTGGTCAACCCACAAAGATAATGAGATCCTTTTCTCTAAACCTAAACTCTAAGTCTAGGTTTGTATTTATTTATTTCTTACTCCCTAAACCTTTAGTTTGCTTTGAATTTTTAACCTCTATAATGAGTTATTTATATTTAAAATTATATACTAAAGAAAATATATTTGAGTATGCTTTCCAAGGAAAATCTCCTTTTTTCAATCGGAGTTATCTACAAAGAGAAATCGATATTTGAATGAGCAAAGGTCAGATTGCAAAAGAGGTTCGAGTAGTAGTAGAAAGCTTCAACTTCTGAGGTATTTTATGCTATCAAGAAAAAAGCTTTATATGTATAAATATATATAAAATGAAATATATGTAAATCTATTCTCTTAATTATTCAACCAATTTTCAATCTGAGTTATATACAAAGAGAAATCGACATTTGAAGCAACAAAAGTCAGATTGAAAAAAAGGTTCGATCAGGAGCAGAAAGCTTTAACTTCTGAGGTATTTTTATGCTATCAAGAACAAAGATTTTTGTTGAGATATCTATATCGACAGGGCCAGTCCTTGTAGATTTACTTGTTGTGCTTTCCAAATAGGTTCGAGCCTTTTAGTGCACTGGTTTCAACATGGTATCAGAGCATTGATTTTCAAGACTCGTAGGTATGGTATTTTTTCTTTTTTGATGGTTTGTTTTTTCATTGTTACAATTTCGTTTATTTTTTATTTTACTTCTAGTTTTACTCTGTCTTTGTGAGACCTAGCATCGATGCCTTGAGGATATGGTACCTGACCCCACTGGTTGGTCACGTTGCTAGTTCCATCATGGGTAGTATCCTCTGGCCTGAATGAGGCTCAACTTTCTCAGGCTATTGCGGGAAGGTTCTGTTTTTCTATTTTTCTATTTGTTTGAGTAAGGTCTGCTCCTCTCATTAAACAGTTGACTCTTATCTTTGGTCATTGATCTTCATCCCCTGGTATACTTTATCCGCTGATTTTTTGCATCGGTGAGAGATCCAGGCAAACTTCTAGTCCAGTTCCGCATTCAGAATCGTCTTCCTAGACATGCGTTGTTACTGGCACTAGCCTCGTTGGCAATTTTTTTCTAAAGAAAGTCTGGTCTCTGCTTCGCTGGATTATTTCCTTTGCCGCATTATCTTCAAAAAATTATCACTGGTTCAATGCCGTGGCCGCAACGATATGTCTCAGCTCTCTTTGGTTTTCCGCTCTGTTCGGAATTGGAGAAGATGACTTTGTTGTGAGACTGCCGAGCCATGTTTCTGTTCCTTGGGTTATTTATTCTATCAAGAATAGTGTTTCCGGCAAGTTCTTACCAGCGTCAGCGAGGGGAAGAAGAAGAAGTTCATCTTTGAGCTGTTCGGTGCCGTGGGGGAGAAGGTGACGTTTCCTGATTTTACTGTTGCAATTGGAAAGTATTTTTTGACTATCTTCGGAAAGATTTTTCGGAAACTCATCACGCCGATTAGTCTGCATGGAGACCGAAGCGAGTGAGGAAGAAGGAGCCATCGACTCTCTGCTGTTAACTGATTAGTAGAAGATTTCAGAAACTCCTCTGATTGCCATCTCTATTTTTCTGCTACCGTTGCATTTTCATACCGAGATACATATCTGTGAGCTTCCAAAATTTTTTATCTTCCTTGCTGGATTGATTTTATTGATGTTTATTCAGAGGAGTTTATTCTGGAAGTTGTTTTGATCTGTTTCGTAAATTCGGTTGGATCTTGATTAGCTGCTTAAATTAATTTTCACTGTTCGTCGCAACCCAACAACCTGAGGGTAGTTACTGGTTCTGTTCCTGACCGTGTCAACTCGGATCAACTCAGACCGAGTCAACCCGGTCCGGGTGAAGTCAGTAAGTCAACTCAGCCATGACCACTTATGTTTTTAGCTTCGGTATACATGTCTGGGTCCTGAGTTCTATGCTGATTTCTCCCACAACTTGGCTATATTGGTCTATTATTTGACTCGGTTCAACTCGGTTCTCGGTCTCCGATTGGATTATTATCTTGGATTATTACCCGGATTTGGTGCAACTTCCTTATTTACTGATGGACTCGCTGCGGACTATTTCATGTCCTTATTATTTTTAAGGACCTCTATTGTTTATTGATTATCCGCTACTATACAACTGCACATATGGTGCATGTTATCTGGGCATTGGCCCATTTTCGTTGCTGCTATCGTGTCTCTTTGATTGAGACATTATTTCTGAAGAACAACTCCTCGGTTGCTTGCCTTAGGTTTATTATTTGCTGACTGTCGTTGGCATTGGTTCGTTTGATGCAAATTTTGAATTTCTTAGAAAAATAAATCACATGGTGGCCCTAGCATTGTATATTCCTCTTTACCCATTACCCATTACCCTTTGGCAGTCTTTCTCCTACAATCCTTTATTTGACTCACTTACCCTTATTGGTCAACCCTTTTAAAGCATTGGTTTGGTTGCTCCTTTTATTCATATGGGTGTTTAAAGTCTATTTAGACTTTTAATTGGTACCTGTGGGTCTTTTATTGTCGTCTTGTGAATGACAGGCATTACCCACTTTAGTGGTTTTTTCTCTATATTCGTGCGAAATCCTTGAGTTTGGTTTTGACTTATGTTTTATCATCCATTTTTACCCTTTGAGAGTTTGTGTTCATTTTTGTACTTATCCTTGGGACACCGTGATGGAGGTGATTATTACTATATTTATGTTATTTGGTTCAAGCTGGGATCAATGCCATTACCTCCCAGCTTGAAGGGGGGTGTTGGAATATATGATGTAATTAGGGTGGCACTGATGTAATTAGTTTACATTTTCTGTGTCTTCTTCAATCTTATTAGGGTGAAGGGTATACTTGTAATATTGGTAGGTTTGATATCTATAAATATACCTTATGGGGGAGGGTTTGGATTAAGTCCATAACCTCCAGTTTTCTCCCAATGGTGTCTCTCTCATTTTTCTCCATGACCTAAATCATGGAGTCCTGAAAATCAACATGGTATCAGAGCAGGTTGGTCTCGTGTTCAAGTCTCGCTCCCACTGAATTTGTACTGGGTTTTTCGGGTGAATTTGTCCATTGGTTTTCCCCTTGTGGGGAAGTGTTGAAATATTTGTTTCTTTTGACCAGCCCAATCCTTGTATAAGATCCGTGCGGTTGCTTTCCTACTAGGTTCGAGCCTTTTAGCGCACTGGTTTCAACATGGTGTTAGAGCAGGTTGGTCCGAGTTCGAATCCCGCTCCCACTGCTTTCCACAGCTTGTTCCCGATGCTTTATACGGATCCTGAATTTGAATTTCACGGGCTGTCCCGTGCGGGGGAGTGTTGAGATATTTATATCGACTGGGCCAGTCCTTGTAGATTTACCTATTGTGCTTTCCAAATAGGTTTAGCGCACTGGTTTCAATAACTTTATTTGGAGAATTATATATCAAAAGAAAGATCTTTAAGTATATTTTCTTAACTATTCAACAAATTATCTATCTAATTTTTTTATAAGGAAATATTGATCTTGGAAGAGTCAATGATCATGTAGGAAAAAAAAGAGAAACAATGCTTAGTTCGATCAGATGACAGAGACCAAACTCTATCAGATTATTTATCTTCTGATAATTATATTTTATGAAATGAAGGTATACTTGGATGAAATGTGTTTAAGTATAGTTTCAGAAGGAGAAAATTTAATGTCTTTCTGATCTATATTTAAAGATATATTCACATTGGAAAAATCCAAGGTCATGTTGATATTCTGTTCATTGGAAAATTCGAATTTATGCCCATTGTTATGCGTAACTTTTTGAGTTGCTATAACAAGAAAATATCTCACCTCTCCATGTTTTTATGGATTATTTATACATCTCTATTATTTGGCCTTATCGTTGCATCTATGATATTTGGTTCAAGTTGGGATCACTACCATTACTTCCTAGCTTGAGGGGGAGAAGTAGAAGAAGTACAAGAAAGAGGTATTTTATTCCATATGTTGTGAATAAAGTTTATGTGACCAAAATATTCAAGAAAAGAGGAGCACAAAAGATGAAGCTTCTGGATCTAAGAAAAAATATTTATATCGGATTATGATTATTTCATTGGACCTTCTACAAGGTTTATTATTTTTGTTCATGTTATACGTGTTGAAAGATAGTCGTGTTATATTCAGCTGCAACTATTATGTCTCTTTGGGCACATTATTATTGAAGAAGAGGTGGCCTTAGTATCCTTTCTCATATCATCATTTATTTGACCCCGTAAAAAATATTATAGTTGGGAAACCATGACAGAGGAATTTAATACTCGGTAAAAAAATATCACGGTTGGGAAACCATGATGGGCCGTGTGAAAAAATGTCACAGTTGGGAAACCATGATGGGCCGTGTAAAAAAATGTCACGGTTGGGAAACCATGACGGAGGGTACCCTATAAAAAAATATCATGGTTGGAAAACCATGATGGAGGAACTTATTATTACATCTATGTTATATCTCCCTGAATTGGCTAGTTGGGCCCCATGGAAGAGAGCACCAGTGTGAGAGGGACTCTTAGAAGATGGGAGGACTGCCATTTTATACAAAAAGATTCTATACATCATTTATAGCAAGCTGGGAGTTCATGATGTTCTCTCACCCCCAGCTTGATGGGGAGTGTTAGAAGATGGGCTCCAGCTCACACGACCAAGGAAGGCCCACATATCTAAGAGTATTATAAGATGGGCCACACGACCAAGGAAGGCCCACAAGATGGGCCCAAATACATAAGAAGTAAGATCCACCATGATTACCATGAGCTGGCATCCTTATCATATAAGTTGGAAGATTAAGAAGGACTCATATAGATAACCACAAGCTGGTTGGAAGATCAAGAAGGACTCACAAAGATAACCATGAGCTGGCATCTTTATCTTATGGTCATGTCATAGAAGAGTTCTAGTTTGAGTTATGTTTGTCTTCTATTTATATTGAGTTATTTAATTATGCTAAGGTTTATTTTAAGTGTTAGAGCTTGGGTGTAATTGGGACAAAGGTAGTTTTATTGTAATTGGACTCTACTACTTTTCTCTATTATAAATAGACATTCATGTACTCTGTGATTATAATAAATCAATGAAGTATTTCTCTTTTCCATATATTTAACACTATCAAAGTAGTTTTGTTGGTTTGGAATTGTTTTTTAACTGAGACTAGTTCATGAGAAGATTTTTTATTTTTATTTTTATTTTTTATTTTTTGCATGGGAACAAGTGTTCCCTGCTATAGAAGATTGATATTGAGTCATCTTATGAGTGGTTATTCAGAAAAAAATCAAAATAATGATCATCTTGCGTCAATGCTAAATCTCTCTACTAACCAAGTTAATTAAAGAACACTACTTGGTTTTTCTTGATTAATTGGAGATTTTTTTGAAATTGCCTATTATTGCTGAAGACAACAAGAGTAACAAGAATGATATACTCAGAATTATTACTATACCTTGCGAGGGGTATCAAATTTTATGAACTAGTCCACATTGGTTCACAGGTTTCTTATAACCAAAAACCTTCTTGGTCACCTCACCAACTGTGGACCACCTATTGAAGTAGAGGATATTTTTTTATAACAGGTGGTTGAGGACTGATACTTTGGTTATTAGTTGGCTTATAAATGGCATGGAAGAACATATCTTCAACAATGTTATTCATCTTGATATTGCTAAGGGGGGGGGGTTAGTCCACAATGAAGTGGAATGAATTCCCCCCATATTACTTAGTTTATTAAAAAATAGCGTTAGTGTAGAAAGACTTGAATTGAAGTGAGATTACACCATTTCATTCGCTCAGGCAAATACGGGGGAAAACTGTTTCCTACCTATTTTGCTAATCATCCGCTTTCCACGCGTGACGCACGTTTATTCTTCCCCCGGTTATTCTGCTCTCCCTCTCGTCGGCCTCTCCAGACGATCTCTCCTCCCTCCGCGATCGTTCAACAAAGTATTTTTTCCTCCCTCTGCCCCCACCCCCGTCTGCCGTCTGCCGTCCTCCGTCGCAGAGCACGGGAGGCCAAGCCTCTGTCGCAGAGCCCCTCGGCCTCCCTCTCTTTCCGCCCCCGTCGGCCTTCCTTCCTCCCTCTCTCGACTTCTGTCGCAGAGCACGAGAGGCCAGAGCCCCTCGGCCTCCCTCTCTTTCCGCCCCCGTCAGGCTTCCTTCCTCCCTCTCTCGACCTCCGTCGCAGAGCACGGGAGGCCAAAGCCCCTCGACCTCTTGGCTTCTCTTCTCTCTTGGCCTCCCTATTTTCTCCCTCTCAGCGTACCGTCGGAGCGTCGCCTCCGTTGACGTTGCCCGCCACCATCGCCGTTACCCGCTGCCGTCGCCGTTGCCAAGCCCGCCGCAGAGGAAGACGAAGAAGATGTTTAATTTTTCCTAAGTTAGGAAAAATTAAACCATGGTTTAATTATCCAATTAATTAAACCATTATTTTTTATTTTTTAATATATTATTAGTTAATAATATTTAAAATGTATATTATGTTATTGATAAATTAATATATTTATTTATTTATTAGGTATTTTTTATTTTTTATTAAAATAGTGAGTTTTAATGTTAAACTATATCTTATGTTATTACAGAATAATTTATTTATTTATTATATTCACTTATGTTATTTTTAACTTTTTTATTTATTTTAAATAATTTATTCTAGTCACACGTAATTAGTATATTAATTTATAATAAACTATAATCATTAATTGGTTTAATTATCCAATTGTTATAATTAATTAAACCATTAGGTTTATTTATTATATTCTCTTGTGTTATTTTTTTATGTTTTTATTAATTTTGTATAATTTATTCTAGTCACACGTAATTATTATTTTAATTTATAATAAATTATAATCATTAAGTAATATAATATAGTTTTTCATTTATTAGGATATTAATATATTCTAATACTACACGTTAAATCACTTATAAGTGTAGTAACCACGTTTATTTTTGTTAATTATATGTTTAGGTATATGTTCTATTTAAGTATATTATAAAATATTACTTATTCTCTTTTTTATATCATATTTTTCATTTGGGGGCACTAACACTGGAATCTGTGTTCCAGCCACTTGAACTCGTCTATACTAACACTGGGAGACATGTGCTAAGCTGTATTCTATCTCCGACAACTTACACAGGCCATATGATATTCTCCAAAGAATGCTTAATACTAATACTAAACAAGGATAAAATATCCATGAATATTTGGCTAACTTTAGAGGCCTTCTTCAAGAATGGAAATTAGATCAGCCTACCTCCACGGATGTCTCTATTCAAGACAAACAAAAAAAAGCCTTAATCATTGCAATATGTCTTGCAAACATTAAATAGTATCTTGAAGTTGTTAAAAGTAAATTCCTTAGTGCTTCGAATATTCCCACTTTTGATGATTTATGTGCCACATTACTTCGTATTCCAGACCCTTCTTCCTCTATTACTACAGTGCCATCCGCTATGTACTCCGAGCATAGGGGATCATCATCTGACCTTGGCCGGGGTTGTGGCAGAAATTCTAGAGGAGGATGAGGAAGAAGTGGAAAGGTATGCACCTATTGCGGAAGATATGGTCACATTGCAAAGATATGTTATAAGAAGGCTCATTTGGGCCTTATTAAGTGATACAAAGGGGGAACAACCTACCACATCAATAGAAAAGAAAATATTTACCGATGATGAGTATGACTTATTCCAGAAAATGAAAATACTGTTGGGTTCTATTACAAGTTCCTCCTCCACTGCTGCTGCCACCACCGCTTCAGGTATGCTATCTGCCTCCTCTTCATCCTGGATAATAGACTCAGGGGCCTTTGAGCATCTCACAGGTAACAAAAATTTACTACACTCAATATCTCCTTGTCTTTCAAAAAAAATGTTATCATAGCTGACAGTTCTCAAACTAAAGTTCTAGGGAAAGGATCCACTTTTGTTACACCATCACTTCCGCTCATAGATATTCTGTTTGTTCCTACTTTTTCCTTGAACCTTTCATCTATTAGTTAGCTCACAAAATATTTTAATTGCTCTATCACCTTCTCACCTACTTCTTGTGTATATCAGGATCTTGTAATGAAGCAAGTGATTGGTGGATTCCATGAACAAGGGGGGCTCTACTACTTGGATGTGCCTCAAATAAATATTGTTTCAACAAGTGAAACAGAGACAAATCTATGGCATAATCGGTTGGGACATCCATCCTCACAATCTCTTCATCATCTTTTTTCTACTCTTAAAGTAAGGTCAGAATTAAATTGTGAAGTGTGTCAACTGAGCAAACACCAGAGAACTACATACTCACCACATATAGAACTTAAAAGTGTTACCCCTTTTTCAATGATTCATACAAATGTATGGGGACCCTTGAGCGTCTCAAATATAGCTAAAGTCAAGTATTTTATTAAATTTTTTGATGACTTTACTCATACTACTTGGGTATTTCTTTTTAAAGAACATTTTGAAATACCATCCATATTTAAATCTTTTCATGCTATGGAACTCACTCAGTTTGGTAAAAAAATATAAGTACTTTGGTCTGATAATGCCAAAAATTATAATTCCAGAGATCTTGACTCCTTTTGTCAAGAAAATGGCATTATCCACTAGACTTCATGTGCTCACACCCCTCAAAAAAATGTTGTTGCAAAATGGAAGAACCGTCATCTTCTTGAGGTAGCCTGCAGTCTACTATATGCCATGAAAGTTCCATATTTTTATTGGCTGCATGTCATTCTCACTACATGTTTTCTTAAAAATAGGCTACCTTCTTATGTTCTAGGTAATAAATCCCCATACTCGAAATTATTGCCAAATGATGACCTTTTTGCACTTCCCTTGAAATTTTTCGAGTGTCAATGTTTTGTTCATGTTAATCCCCCCACAACACAGTAAACTCGATCCTTGATCCTAAGCTATCGAGTGTATTTTTTTGGGATACTATTGCACTCAAATGGGCTATGTTTTCTATAATCCCACTCTCCAACGTTTACTTGTGTTGGAAGATGGGCTCAAGCCCACAAGCTCAAGACAAGAAGCCCACACATGAAAGGATGACATATGTGTAAAATATGGTACGTTCCATAAAGATGGCATAGAGGTATTGTAAAACTATAAATAAAGGCATTGGCTAAGAGGTAGAGCATTGAAGCCCTCTCCTCTCCTTCTACAAATTTGTCCAGCCCTCCTCTTTCTTATTTGACACAAACCCTTCTTTCGTTAATCCAAACTCTCTCCTTCTACATTCTTCTTCTTCTCCTCTTCTTTCTCTTTTCTTCTTCTTCTTCCTTGTTGATCTAAAGTTCTTCTCATGGGATCCTAAATTCTATATGCAATTAGAGCAAAGAGTTTAGGATCCCATTTGATGAAGTAATTATGAAATCTGTCCAAGAAGTTGGTAAAAGAAGAAGTTCAGCCATGAAGAGATAAGTTAATTCTCTTCTTCTTTACATTTTTTTTCTTCTTATTTACATACTCCTTCTTTACGTTTTTTCCTTCTTCTTCAAATTTGAATCACATCAAGTCAAGATAATCTTCATATGTTGTGAAGATTTATTTTCATGACTAAAATGATGTTATAATCTTGATCTTCTTGTAGATCAATTACAAGCTTGATCAAGATCAATTACTACTTGTGTCTTATCAAGATTGATGTTTGAGATTCAGTTACCTTATGTAACTTGGATCAACTCATTTGAGGTGGAATTCCAGCACATGTTGCTGTAAATTCTCCCACTTGATGTTGCTCATGGAATTGTGTTATGTTGTTGGATGCCTGTTATATGTTTATTGAAATTCCAGTACTCACTTGTCCCTATTATTTTTGCTGCACTTGAACTTCAACAATTGCATATTTTTTTACATTGAAGTATTCCCATGAGCTGAAGATAAATTTCCTTCCGAGTGTCATGATTTTCCTCTATGTTTTCTCTAAATATTTTTTTGCTCTCGGTTTGTGTTGGAGTTTGGATTAAGGCCTAAGTAGGGTCATCTACCTTCTCCTCTTTGTTTTTTCCTTTAAGAATATAAGAGGAATTGAGTGATGGCTAGATCTTATTCAAACTTGCCAAAAGAAAAAATTTGTTGGTAATTTGGTGCTTACTCTCGTGAAGAAATTCTGTTATCCTTTTCCCTCTATTGTTGGTGATTGATTTGGGCTATGGGTTCATCAAATTACATTGAGTAATTATTATTTGAAGAAGGCCCCTGCCCTTGACCTCCACATTTGCCTTGCCTCATTATGGAGAGCGGACACACTAGTAATAAGAGTGACATACTCCACATTACTATGATTCCACTAAGAGGTCTCTCCAATTACCTTAGCTGCTCACAATTGGTACGAAGGGTTCTCATTACTCGTAACCTTCTAAGTCATGTTATCAAAATCTGATGAAGAAGAAGCCTACCAAAAGTGGGTTAAAAATGATAACATGGTTATCAATTGGCTCAACAATAGCATGGAAGAGCATGTAGTTAACAATGTGGTCCACTTGGAAATAGCCAAGGACATTTGGGACACATGTGCTAAGCTTTACTCGAGTACTTCTTCATTACAAAGAGTATATGATGTCTTACAAAGTATGCTGCATACTATACACGAAGATAACATTCATGAATTTTTGGCCCAATTTCGGGGACTTCTCCAAGAATGGAAAATAGCTCAGCCATACTCCACTAACATTGTTGTTCAAGAATGACAACGAGAGGCCTTGGTAGTAACTATTTGCTTGTCAAATATTAAGCCTTACCTTGACGTTGTGAAGACCCAGCTTCTAAGTTCCTTCACTCTTCCATCCTTTGATGACATCAGTGCTACATTACTATGGATACCTGATCCATCCCCTATGTCTCCTATTGATGCTCCATCAGGTATGTTCTCAGGTTATCGGGGTACATCATCCTCATACTGAGGACGGGACAAAAATATGAGAGGGGGTAGAGATATGAAAGGGATAAAAAATAGAGGTGGTCAAACGGGTCCGAATAATTCCAGTACTGAGCCTCAACTTCTCACTTACTGTGGTGGTCAGAACCACCTTGTGTAAACATGCTAGAAACTTCATGGCAAGCCTGATTGGGCCACAACTAACCCAGTATATGTTAATGTTGAGAAACGTGAAGGCCGACTCCCACTTTGAAAATGTGACTCTCACAAACTATAGACTATGTTACATTTTAGAAGATGAAGTCCTTAATGGAATCCTCCATTCCTCCATTATCTACTACTGCTACCACTATTGCCTCAGGTATGCTTCCTTCCTCATCATCCTCTTCCCCTTGGATCATCGATTTCGGGGCCTCCGAACATCTGTCAGGTAACAAACACTTATTTTAGTCATTATCTCTTTGTCTTCCTCAGAGATTCATTACTATTGCTAATGGTACCCAAACCAAGGTCCTTGCCAAAGGTTCCTCCTCTCTTACCTCATCTATTCCTCTTCAAGATGTTTTGTTTGTCCCTGAATTTCCTTTAAATTTGCTTTTTTGTTAGTCAATTAACAAAATAGTTGAATTGCTCTGTCACCTTCTCACCGTCAGCTTGTATATTTTAGGGTCTCACTATGAAGCAGGTGATTGGTGGTGGCCATGAAAAGGGGGGCTTGTACTACTTCACTCTTCCACCATTAGCTGCCCTATCATCCACTACATTCGAGGCCCAACTTTGGCACAACCGGCTTGGTCATTCGTCTACCTCTTCACTTCGCTCTTTGCTTCCATCTTTAAAAGTACTTTCTACTTTCATTTGTGTGGTTTGTCAATTAAGTAAACACATTAGAAGTACATATTCTCCTTGTCTTACAACTACAAGTGTTGCTCCTTTTGAGTTAATACATTCTGATGTATGGGGACTTTTATGTGTCTCAAATATTTTCCTAGTTAAATATTTTCTTAATTTTGTTGATGATTATACCCGAGTGACTTGGTTATATTTATTTAAAGAACGTTCAAAAATTCTTCCTCTGTTTAAAATTTTTCATGCTATGGTATTGACACAATTTGGGAAGAAAACTCAAATCCTTAGGTCTGACAATGCTAAGGAATATTTTTCTAATGAATTCAAATCATTTTGTGAAGGTAATTGGCTTATCCATCAAACATCGTGTGCCTTTACCCCTAAACAAAATGGTGTTGCTGAAGGGAAGAATATTCACCTTCTTGAAGTTGCTTGGGGCCTCCTCTACTCCATGAAGGTACCCTATTTTTATTTGCCTCATGCTATACTTACGACATGCTTTCTTATTAATAGGTTACCTTCATCGATTCTTCATAATAAAACTCCTTACTCTGTTTTATTTCAAGGTGAAGATCCGTTTTCTCTTCCTCTTAAAGTGTTTGGATGTACATGTTTTGTTCAAGTTACTTCCCCACAAAAAAATAAACTTGATCCTCGGTCTATGAGGTGTATTTTTTTGGTGTACTCTCGCACCCAGAAATGTTATGTCTGTTACAATCCTACCATTCAGAGGGTGCTTGTTCCTTGGGATGTGACTATCTTTGAGAACACCTCCTTCTACTCCTCCCATGATGCACCTCCAGGATGGACATTTCCTTCTACCACTCCATGTCCACTTGTACCTTTCAATGTTGATATTAATTCACCCCCTGACACACTGGTCATACCTTCACCTATGGAGTTGTTAGATCCACCTGAGGTAAGTCCTTCTCCTCCTATGTTTGGGCCTGAATTTGATACTAGGCCTATTGCTTTAAGAAAGGAACATCGTTCCTATACTACTTTGCATCCTATCTCAAATTTTATGTCTCACCATCGCTTGTCTTTCGAGTGTTTTTAGTTCCTTTCTTCTCTTTCTTCTACTTCCAGTCCACAGTCGTATCAGGAGGCTCTGAAGCATCCAAGATGGAAGACGGCTACGGATGAAGAAATAAATGCCTTATATGAAAATCAAACCTAGTCCTTAGCATCACTCTCTAAAGGTGAAAGACTGGTTGGTTGTAGATGGGTGTTTTCGGTGAAACATAAATCGGATGGATCAGTTGCTCGTCTTAAAGCTCGACTTGTTACTAAAGGTTATACTCAGTGCTATAGAATAGATTATGAGGAGACCTTCTCTCCTGTTGTAAAATTGAATTTGGTATGTATCATTTTATCTATTGCTGCTAACTCATCATGGCCCATATATAAATCGGATGTCAAAAATGCCTTTTTAAATGGTGATATACGTGAGGAAATTTATATGGTTCAACCACCTAGTTATGTGGTTGAGGGGGAGTCGGTATGACAGTTAAAAAAAAATCTTTAGATGGGCTTAAATAGTCCCCTCGGGCTTGGTTTGATAAATTTAGTCAAGCACTTCTACGGTTTGGTTTTCATCGGTGCTCGATTGATCATTCAGTATATTTTAAAGATACTGTCAAGGGAAAAATATTATTGGCTGTATATGTTGATGATATTATCTTAACCAGTGATGATGCTCAAAGCATACAAGAATTGAAGAATATGATATGTTAGGAATTCAAGACTAAAGATCTAGGTATGCTTAAATATTTTTTGGGCATAGAAGTTCTTTAATCCAAGCATGGAATAATATTGTTTCAATA
The DNA here is from genome assembly GCF_029961685.1 of Aristolochia californica. Classification (NCBI taxonomy): domain Eukaryota; kingdom Viridiplantae; phylum Streptophyta; class Magnoliopsida; order Piperales; family Aristolochiaceae; genus Aristolochia; species Aristolochia californica. Next base: position 34,992,354 of record NW_027182257.1, read on the forward strand.
GAAATATGTCTTGGATCTCCTTGAAGAATTAGGAATGAAGGGTTGTCGACCAATTTACACACCTATGGATACAAATATAAAATTATGTGCCACGAATGGGGAAGATATTGATATTGGAAAATATCAAAGACTCATGGGAAAAATGATATATCTCATGGTAACTAGGCTGGACATATCATATGTTGTAAGTACGGTGAGTCAATTCATGCACAAATGACAAATTAGGCCTTAGAGAGAATATTATGATACCTAAAAGGAGCTCCGGGAAGAGGATTGCTGTATAAAAAATATAGGCACTTCAACATAGAAAGCTTCTTAGATGTAGATTGGGCTAGATCACTTGATGATAGGAAATTTACATCGGGATATTTTACTTTTGTTGGAGGGAACTTGGTTACATGGAAAAGTTAGAAGAAAAATGTGGTTGCAAGATGTAGCGCCGAAGCAAAATACAGAGCTATGGCCCATATAGTTAGTGAACTCTTATGGATTTGGACCCTTCTTACCGAATTAGGATTTTATTAAAGAGGTTCGATGGGTCTGCATTGTGATAACCATGCAACCATTCATATTACTTTAAATCCAGTCTTCCATAAAAGAACTAAACATATTAAGGTGGATTGCCACTTTATACGGGAGAAGTTTCAAGCAAGAATAATCTCCCTCAAACATGTTTCTTCTCAAGAGCAAGTAGCTGCTATTCTCACTAAACCCATTACTTCTAAAATCTTATCTTTTATATCTGACAAGCTGGGTATTTATGATGTCTTTTCTCCTCTAGCTTGAGGGAAAGTCTTGGAAGATGGGATCAAGCCCACAAGCTCAAGACAAGAAGCCCACATGTGAAAGAAGTGGCATATGTGTAAAATATGGTACTTTCCATAAAGATGGCATAGAGGTGTAAATATAGGTGTAAATATGTGTTCCTTTTATGTCTTTTGTTTTATCCAGTTGTAGCCCTAAGGGCATTGTAAAATTATAAATAAAGGCATTGGCTAAGAGGTAGAGCATTGAAGCCCGCTCCTTTCCTTCCACAAATTTGTCCAACCCTCCTCTTTCTTATTTGACACAAACCCTTCTTCCCTTATATTGGAAGATGGGCTCAAGCCCACAAGCTCAAGGCTGGAAGCCCACACATCAAAGGAGTGGCAAAGTGGTTATTTATGGTATGTTCCATAAGGATGGCATGAAGATGTAAATACATTGTCTTAGCATGTCTTTTAATCTATTGAGTTGTAACCCTAAGGGCTTTGTAACACTATAAATAAGAGCATTGGCTAAGAGGTAAGGTATTCAAGCATTTTCCTCTCTTTGGAAAAACGTCCAGTCACCCTCTCTTCTCCCTTGACACATTCTCTCCTTGCCTTAATCCAAACTCTCCTCTCTAACGTTCTTCTCCTTTGTCCCTTTTTCTCTCTCTTCTCTCCTTCTTCTTCCACGTTAACCTAGAGTCATTCTCATGGGGTCCTAACTTCTACATGGTATCAGAGCTTGGAGGTCAGGATCCCTATTAAAGTAGTTTTGTCATCCATTCAAGAGGTTGTGTATAGAAGGAGTTCTGCCATGAAGAGATAGGTAAAATCTATTTTTTTTTTTTTTTTTTGCATATTATCTCTTTACGATTTCAATTTTTTTCACTTCTTGAATTCTTGATTCATGTCAAGGCAAGATAATCTTCATAATCATTGTGAAGATCTATCTTGTATGACTAAAAAGATATTGTAGTCTTGATCATCTTGTAGCAAAATTACATGATTGATCAACGGTTGCTTTTTTCGGTTTGTTATTTGGATTTAGTTACCTTTATGTAACGGGAATCACACATTGTTGATATGGGATTCCATCATATGTTGTGGTCAATTCTATAATCTAACATTACTCATGGGAGTGTGTTCTGTTGTTGGATGCCCATTATCTGTTTGATGAAATTCCAACACTCACTTATCCCTACTATTTTTTTGCGTTTGAACTTCAGAAATTGAATTTTTTTTTGTGTTGAAGTATTCCCATGAGTTGGAATTTATTTTGCCAATAAATTGCTCTCGGTTTTCTGGTTGAGTTTGGATTATGATTTGCATCTATTCTCTTCTCTATATTTTTTTGGATAAATCTAAGAGAAGTTGAGTAGTGGCTAGTTCTTTTTATCACTTGACAAAAGTACCAAGTTTTCCATGATTTGGTGCTTATTCTCATGAAAATATTCTCTACTTAGTTTTGGTGGCTAAATTGGTCTATGGGTGCTTTAAATTGCGTTGTGTAATTGTTATTTGAGTCCCTTTTGACAATTGAACTTACTAGTTGATTTGCATCGGCATGGAGAATGGACATATGAGTAATAAGAGTGACATACTCTGAATTACTACAATTCCGCTAAGAGGTCTTTCCAATTACCTCAACTTGTCACAATCGGTACGGAGGGTTCTCATTACTCATGACCTTCTCAGTCGCGTTATCAAAATCCCTCCTTCGATTGATGAAGAAGATGAAGTCTACCGTAAATGGGTAAAAAATGATAACATGGTTATCAGTTGGCTTATTAATAGCATGGAAGAGCATGTCTCTAATAATGTGGTCCACTTGGAAACTTCCAAGGATATTTGGGATACGTGTGCTAAACTCTATTCTGGTACCGCCTCCATGAAAAGAGTATATGATGTTTTCCAAAGTATGTTGGCTACCAAATAAGGAGATAATATTCATGAGTTTCTGGCCCAGTTACGTGGCCTTCTCCAAGAATGGAAAATTGCTCAACCATACTCTACTGACATTGTTGTCCAAGAAAAATAACGTGAGGCCTTCGCGACGGCTATTTGCCTTACCAATATTAAGCCGTATCAAGAGGTGGCTAAGACTCAACTTCTTAGTTCCTCTGCCCTTCCATCTTTTGATGACATCAGTACTACGTTGTTACAAATTCCTGATCCATCTCCTCCTTCTCCGATTGATGCTCCATCAGCTATGTTCTCTGGTAATCAGGGTACATCATCCCATTTCGAGGATGCGGTAGAAATACAAGAGGAGGCCGCAATAGAGGTGGTCGAAAGGGTCCAACCCTTTCCCACACTGAGCCTTGATTGTGCACTTACTATGGTGGTCATAACCACCTTGTGGATTCATTCTGGAAACTCCATGGTAAGCCTGATTGGGCGACAACCAATCAAGCCTCAGTTAATGTTGAGAAAAAGGAGGATAGGACTGATACTCATTCCGGGAATGTGATAATCTCTGCGGAAGACTATGTTGTAATTCAGATGCTGAAATCCTTATTGGACCAGTCCTCTACTCCACCAGGCCCTAATTTTGCCACTACCATTGCCTCAGGTATGCTTTCTTCCGCTTCAATGCTTCCTCTTAGATCATTGACTCCGGGGCTTCCGAACACTTGTCAGGTAACAAACACATGCTTCATTCATTGTCTCCATGTCTTCCTCATAAATTGGTCACTATTGCTAATGGTTCCCAAACCAAGGTATTTGGCAAGGCTTCCTCCTCTCCTACCGTGTCTATTCCTCTCCAAGATATGTTATTTGTTCCTCAATTTCTGTTAAATTTGATCTCTGTTAGTCAATTAACCAAACAATTGAATTGTTTTGTCACCTTCTCACCATCTTTGTGTATATTTCAGGATCTAACTACGAAATAGGTGATTGGTGGTGGCCATGAAAGAGGGGGTTTATACTATTTTACTCTTCCACCAGTAGTTTTTATTTCATCCACTACATCCAAGGCTCAACTGTGGCACAACCGGCTTGGTCATCCTCTACCTCATTTCTTTGTTCTTTAGTTCCATCTCTTTAATCTTTGTCTAATTTTAATTGTGAGGGATGTCAATTAAGTAAGCATGTTAGGAGTACATATTCTCCTCATCTTACAACTACTAGTACTGCTCCATTTGCATTAATACATTCTGATGTATGGGGCCCTTTAAAGGTCTCTAACATTTCTCAGGTTCAATATTTTGTTACTTTTGTGGATGATTTTACCTGAGTGACTTGGATGTTTTTGTTTAAAGAATATTAAAAAAATATTTCTATTTTTAAAAACTTTAATGCAATGGTTCTAATGCAATTTGAAAAAAAAAATCAAATCCTTAGATCCGATAATGCTAAGGAATATTTGTCTAATGAGTTTAAATTGTTTTGTGAGAGTAATGGCCTTCTTCATCAAACATCATGTGCCTATACCCCCTCAAAAAAATGGTGTTGCTGAAAGAAAGAATTGTCACCTCCTTGAAGTTACTCGGGGCCTTCTCTACTCCATGAAGGTACCCTACTAGTGTTGGCCTCATGCTATTCTTACAACATGATTTCTCATCAATAGGTTACCTTCATCAGCACTTAGATATCAAACTCTGTATTCTATTTTGTTTCATGGTGAAGATCCATTTTCTCTTCCTCTTAAAGTATTTTGTTGCAGTTGTTTTTTTCATGATACTTCACCGCATAAAAGTAAACTTGATCCTCGGTCTCTGAGATGTATTTTTTTGGGGTATTCTCGAACTCAGAAATGATATATTTTTTATAATCCTAAACTTCAGAGGTTGATGATATCTTGGGATGTGACTTTTTTTGAAGACACTTCCTTCTACTCCTCACATGAGGCTCTTCCAGGGTTTACATTTCCTCCTTTCACTCCATGCCCACTTGTGCCATTTCATGAAGATATTACTCAACCCCCTAAAGCACTGGCCGTCCCCTCACCTATGGATTTGTCCAATCCACCTGAGGTAAGTCTTTCCCCTCCTCCTATGTTTGGGCATGGATTTGATACTCGGCCTATTGCATTACGAAAGGAAACCTGTTCTTGCACTACATCTCATCCAATTGCCAATTTTATGTCTTCTCATCGCTTATCTTCTAAGTGTGTTTAGTTTCTTGCTTCTCTTTTGTCTGTTTCCATACCACAATTCTATCAGGAGATCCTGAAGCATCAAGGATGGAAGACGGTTATGGATGAAGAAATGCATGCATTATATGAAAATCAAACATGGACATTGGCGTCACTCCCAAAAGGGAAAAGACCGGTTGGTTGTAGATGGGTTTTTTCAATGAAACACAACCCAGATGGGTCGGTTGCTCGCCTTAAAGCACACCTAGTTGCAAAGGTTATTCTCAGTGCTATGGGATAGATTATGAAGAGACTTTCTCTCCAATTGCAAAACTGAACTCGGTACGTATCATCCTCTCTATTGCTACTAACTTATCTTGGCCAGTATATCAGCTCGATATAAAAAATATATTTTTAAATGGTGATATAGGCAAAGAAATTTATATGGTCCAACCATCAAGATATGTGGTTGAAGGGGAGTCCGTATGCCAGTTAAAGAAATATTTATATGGGCTTAAACAGCCCCTCATGCCTGGTTTGATAAATTCAGTTAAGCGCTTCTACGATTTGGCTTCCATAGGTGCTCGGTTGATTACTCAGTATATGTTAAAGATACTATCAAAGGGAAGATATTATTGGCTGTGTATGTTGATGATATTGTCTTGACTAGAAATGATGCTCATAGTATACAAGAAGTGAAGAATATGATATGTAAAGAGTTCAAGACTAAAGATTTGGGTAAACTCAAATATTTGTTGGGTATAGAAGTCCTTCAATCAAATCATGGAATAGTATTGTCTCAAAGAAAATACATTTTGGATCTTCTTGAAGAAATGGGAATGAATGGTTGTAGACTAGTTGATACACCTATGGATGCAAATGAAAAATTGTATGCCACAACTGGAGAAGATGTTGACACTGGAAAATATCAAAGACTTGTGGGAAAATTGATCTATCTCACTGTAACAAGGCCAAATATATCATATGCTATGAGTGTGGTAAGCCAATTCATGCACAAACCACAAATTACTCACTGGCAAGCATTGGAGAGAATACTACGATACTTAAAAGGTGCTCCAGGAAGAGGATTGCTATATAAACAACATGGTCACTTCAATATCGAAGGCTTCTCATATGCAGATTGGGTTGGATCACCCAATGATACAAAATCTACGTTTGGGTATTATACCCTTGTTGAGGGGAACTTGGTCACATGGAAAAGCAAAAAGCAAAACGTGGTTGCAAGATCTAGGGCTGAAGCAGAATCCTGAGCTATGTCTCACACTGTAAGTTAACTTTTATGGATAAAGACTCTTCTTACCGAATTGGGATTTTATAAAGGAGGCTCTATGGGCCTACATTGTGATAATCAAGCAGCTATTCACATTACTTCAAATCCAATCTTCCATGAAAGAACTAAACATATTGAAGTGGATTGTAATTTTATACGGCAAAAGTTTCAAGCAGGAATAATTTCAAGTATGTTTCATCTCTAAAGCAATTAGCTGATATCCTTACCAAACCGGTAACATCCAAAATTCTATCTTATATAGGTGGTAGGCTGGATATTTATGATGTATTTTCTCCTCCTGCTTGAGGGGGAGTGTTGGAAGATGGGCTCAAGCCCACAAGCTCTAGGCTAGAAGCCCACACGTCAAAGGAGTGGTAAAATGTCTATTTATGGTAAGTTCCATAAGGATGGCATGAAGATGTAAATACATTATCTTAATATGTCTTTTAATCTATTAAGTTGTAACCCTAAGGGCTTTGTAACACTATAAATAAGAACATTGGCTAAGAGGTAAGGCATTCATGCCTTTTCCTCTCTTTGGAAAAACGTCTAGCTACCCTCTCTTCTCCTTTGACGCATTCTCTCCTTCCCTTCATCCAAACTCTCATCTCTCTCCTTTCTCCCTCTTATCTCTCTTCTCTCCTTCTTCTTCCACGTTAACCTAGAGTCATTCTCATGGGGTCCTAACTTCTACACCTTAATCCAAACTCTCTCCTTCTACGTTCTTCTTCTTCTCCTCTTCTTTCTCTCTTCTTCTTCTTCTTCTTCTTCCTTGTTGATCTATAGTTCTTCTCATGGGATCCTAAATTCTACAACTTATGTCTAGGGGTGTCAATTTTTTTTAAGACACTTCATATTATTCTGACAGTGCCCCTCTAGGTCTCTATTCAGTATCAGGTTCTCCTAGAACAGTTGTGCTCTGTGCTATAGAAACTACTCAACCCCCTGACACACTAACCGACACCACATCTGCTGAGTTTATGGATCCCATCGAGGTAAGTCCATCTTCCCCAGTTGTTTTTGGCCCACAATATGATACTCGTCCCATTGCATTGAGAAAAGAACCCAGAACTTCAACTTGGCCTTCCGCTTCTCACCCATATCAAATTTTGTGTCTCACCATCGTTTATCACCTCAATGTTGTCATTTCTTTCCTCTATCTCCTCCATATTAGTCCCACCGTCCTATCAGGAGGCTCTCAAACATCCAGGGTGGAAGGTAGTAATTGACGAAGAAATGCAGGCACTATATGAAAATTAGACATGGATTCTTGTTCCTCTGCCATCAGGAAAAAAACCTGCTGGTTGCAAGTCAGTTTTTACGGTGAAACATAATCCGGATGGGTCCATTGCTCATCTTAAAGCTCGTCTTGTTGCTAAAGGCTATACAAAGTGTTATGGAATTGATAATGAGGAAATTTATCTCCATTGGCCAAAATGAACTCGGTATGTATTCTATTATCTCTGGCTGCTAATTCTTCTTGGCATGTATATTAGCTTGATGTGAAAAATATTTTTCTTAATGGGGATATTAAAGAAGAAATTTATATGCAATAACCACCTGGTTATGTGGTTGAGGGGGAGTTGGTATGTCGATTAAAGAAATCTCTTTATGGTCTGAAAAAGTCTCATCAAGCATGATTTGAAAATTTTAGCCAAGACCTCATACGGGGTGGATTTCACAGATGTTCGGTAGATCACTCTGTGTTTGTTAAAGGCACACCCAAGGGCAAGGTGATCCTATCAGTATAAGTTGATGATATTATTTTAACCAGTAGTGATTCTGAGGGCATCTAGGAAACCAAAGAAAGCATATGTGCATAATTCAAAAGAAAAAGATCTTGGACTACTTAAATATTTTCTGGGAATTGAAGTACTATAGTCCACACATGGGATTGTACTATCTCAAAGGAAGTATGTCCTTGATCTATTGGAGGAGACATGAATGATGGGTGTAGACCAATAAAAACCCCAATGGATTCAAATACGAAATTATGTGTAGATACCGGAGAAGATGTGGATATTGGAAAATATCAAAGGTTTGTGGGAAAATTATTTATCTTTGTGTAACAAGGCCAGATATATCATATAAAGTAAGTGTGGTGAGTCAATACATGCAAAAACCATAAATCAGCCATCGACAAGCCTTAGAAAGAATATTGCAAAATTTGAAAGGAGCTCCTCACAGATGGCTTCTCTACAAGAACCATGGTCACTTCAATATAGAAGGATTCTCATATACAGACTGGGCCAGATCCCAAATGATAGAAAATCCACTTCGAGATATTGTACTATGATTAGAGGGAGCTTGGTAACATGGAGAAGCAAGAAACATAATGTAGTAGCATTGTCTAGTGGAGAAGCATAATACAGAGCCATGGCACACACAGTTAGTGAACTTCGATGGATCAAATCCCTTCTCACTGAACTGAGATTTTATAAAGAAGCTCCTATGGATCTATATTGCGATAACCAAGCGGCTATTCATATCACATCAAACCCGGTCTTTCATGAGAGAACAAAGCACATTGAAGTAGACTACCACTTCATACGAGAAACATTCCAAACAGGCATACTATCTCTTCAACATATATTTTCACAGAGTCAAGTTGTAGATATTCTCACCAAACTAGTCACTCATAAAATTTTGTCCACCCTCTGCAGCAAGTTGGGTGTTTACGATATTTTCTCACCCACTGTTTGAGGGGGAGTGTTACAAGGTAAGTTCCACCAAGCTTGCACGAGCTGGTGGGACCCACCATGGAGACGAGGGATGACTTGATGAGTCATCACATGATCTGGCATGAGTTGGAAGAGTTTAAGATCAAGTGGAACTACCACGAGCTGGCTTTCTTATCTCATAAGTTGGAAGATTAAGTGGGACTCACACAAGCAGGTTGGAAGATCAAGAATGACTCCTAAAGAGAACCACAAGCTAGTTGGAAGATCTAGTGGGACCCACAAGGATAGCCACAATCTGGCATCTTATCCTAAAGGTCACGTCCTCATAAGAAGGAGTTATATTTTGAGTTATGTTAGACTTCTAGTTACGTTGAGTTATCTTATCATGATAGGCTTATCTTTAAGAGTTAGAGGTTGAATGTAATTTGGAGAAAGAAGTGTAATTATACATGGATTCTACCACGTCCTCTACTCTAAATAGAGGACCTTGTACATGGAATAGAATCAAGGAAATAGTTTTAAACTTTTCTCTTTCACATGAAGAACTCTTCTCTTGCTTAACCTCTCTCATTCCTTTCTTCAGTTTCTCTCTTCTCCTCCTTACCCAACAACACTTACTCTCCTCTTTCTTTTTTCTCCCTCTCTCTTCTTGCTCGAGATTTCAGAAAAGGATCTCATCAACATATTATTTGAAAGACATCATATAATTTTTGTAGCCTATTAGCGTTGGAGTGTAACTTGGCACAAGTATCCCATACTTGTTTAGCGGTCTCAAGATGGACAACATTGTTGGCGATGTTTTCTTCCATATTGTTAATCATCCAGCTAAGAATATGTGTATCTTCTTTAATCCACTTCATGTGCATACTATCTTCTTCATCCACTGCAGGAGGAAGCTTACTTAGGTGACTCACGAAATCATGAGTAATGAGGAACCTTATCAATAATTAAGACCAGTTTAAATAATTAGATAGTCCTTTAAAGGAACCCTAATGATTTTAAGCAAATCACTTTTTCTAGCAATTGTAGTATTTAGCTCATCAGCCATGTATGACCTTTAAAAGATATTTAACTCTTAACTCCTTGTCCAATATCAAATATCAAGAGGAAACTAATATATTGATGTTGTAATAGAGACCAAAAGCATGTTTCAGAAAAATAAAACAGTTGCAAAATGATAGTCTTTTGTTACCGAAATATACCGCCGTAAATAAAATATAAGAGATGTTGTAATAGATGTCTAATAAAAGTAATATATGCTACTGAATGCAAATCAATAACTCTACAAATATTTCATATGGTTGCTGCCAGGATAGATGCATGAAGGATAAATTTCCAGCACCAAAAACCTCTGTTGGATACATGAACAGTAACACAATAAACCAGGACTTTTGTCCTCCAACAAATAGTAATAGCAGCAACAAAACATGTATGGAAAGCCTGGTAATTGCAACTTCAACCACAAGATTTGTTTCCTTATTGATCAGTCCATATGAGGAAAGTTTATAATCCAAATTCCAACGAAATCCTTCTGGAATCCTTTCCAAATTCTTTAGAAACAAAAGATGAAACTTTCCAAAGGTAGACTTTTGTGGATTAACAACACTTTCCAAAATTAGATTTTCCAAATATAAGAACTCCCTAAGACTTTCTTGAGATCAAAAGAGGCAATCTACTCAGGTATCTAATATAGAGAGAGGTATCTTGTAGTGCTATATTAGACTACTGATTTTCAGAGATTAATATCATCAACCAGCCACAAGTTTATAACAAAAAAAGGTTGTATAAGGCATAACGATAGGTTTATAAAACACCTCAAACTGATAAATTTCGTCTACCAAAAACCAGCTTTCATGGAGTAGGAAAAACTTAAATTTTTCCTCATAAATATCATGAAAAATCATAAATTCTGGAAGAAGAAGATCTGGCATATATCAGGCATTGATATATATGAAACATCAAGGATCAAACTATTGAATTTAGGGCCCCATGATTAGAACCTCGAGCAAAGTAAGAAAATTTATGCTCTACCCTAAGCCAATGGCCTCTATTTATAGTTTTTGAGAGGAATTTACAATGCCTACTATGCCCCTCAGGCTAGAAGCTTTACATGAGAAAAAACCTAAGTAGACATGTTCACCTTGACTAATTACACCCTTGTGCCATCTTTATGAGATGACACCTTATATACAATCATGCCACCCCTTTTGGACGTGTGGGATTTTTCCATCCTCGTATGGACCTGGGTGGGTCCATCTTCTAACACAAACCTAGAAAGAAACTTAGCTTTCAGAAGTAATTATAGCACAAACCGAAGAAGATGATTTATGCTCTTCAAACTGAATCTTACACATTGGAGTCCTGAAATAAGCTGCTTTGATACCATGTTGTTTTCAGGACTCTATCATCTCTGATCTTGAGGGTCATGTGTGATAGAGGAGAGGAAGAAGGAGGAGAGAAGAAAGAAGAAGAAGAAAAAGAGGGGACTGCTAGAGTGGAGAAGGAGGAGCACATAAAGGAGGGGAGAGATTAGGACTCATTGGAATGGCCTAATTCTCCCCCATAAGCTCTATTTATAGTGGTCAAGAATATAAAATTACAAGTATACCCTTCACCCTAAAAGGGGTGAATAAGAAACAAAAAATTAAGGGTTATTACATTAATGCCATTGAAGTTTGACCCTATCTTCTAACAATTTATACAAAGTAGCATCACTTAATCTTCATGAAAATAAGAGGAGAATACGCATTCTCCAACCTTCTGCATGAGGTTAATCATCAATAATCATCTTAGACAAAAAAAGAGAAGAACACTTATCTTTGATGACCACAAATTGCTCAATTTTGCTTCAACCAAAACTCCAACTTGGCAAGATTGATAAAATTGTTCGATTAATACCTTAAATGAGGTACTTAGAATCCTAAAACCATTGCTCTAATACCATGTGAAATATAGGATTCCATGGTGGAAGGCCTCGGTCAAGGTGGTGGAGAGGGACACCTGGTTGAGAAAGAGATAGAGAGCACTTGGGAGAAGAGAGAAAAGCATAGGGACGAATTTATGAAAAGGAGGGGCTTGATGTTCTACCTCATTCCTTGACGATCTTATTTATAGGTATGGGAGGAGGTTTTCAATGACTACAACACCCTTTAGGGCCACAAGCTTTATAAAAGAAAAGACAAGTGGACATACATCATCTTACATAATTACACCCTTATGTCATCTTTATGAAGATTACTTTATTTACTTTTTCCACCTCTAGACGTGGTGATGAGTTTTTCCTTTTGACCAATTGTACCACCCTTCACATGGATGCCTTCTAATACTTTCTTCAAAATCTATTCCCTCTTTTTTATTATATCCTTCAGCAACTTACCTAATTTTATTTCTCACAAGTTTATTTTTTTCATCATCTTTGGTCCTAAAAACCCATTTAGTTCCAATCACTTGTTGGTCTTGAGGTCTACATACTAGGGAACAAACCAGATTCCTTTCAAATTGATTAAGCTCTTCTTTATATTGCCATGATTCAAAAATCATCTTTTTAGGCTTCAACAAAGTACTTGGGTTCTAACTGAGAAACAAAGGTACTATTTGTCATGAATTCATGAGTTTTTCTTCTAGTTATAATTTTCCTTTGGGGGTCACCAATTATTTGATGTAAATGGTGATCAGCCATGAATTATTGGGCTCAGTAGGAGGTTCCTCATGGTTGTTCATATCTTTTGGGTTCTCTTCAAGATTTTAGGCTCTAGATTGGGAACCCAATGTTGAATCAAGACAGGGTTCCTCTTCATCATCGAAAATTGGAGTTGGTGATGCACTTGTGGAACTAGACTCATCAAATTCAACATGGATTGACTCCATGACCCTCGTAGATATTTTGTTATAAATTGTAGAAGACTTGCTATTAAATAAATAGCCTAGGAATCTATATCAGCCTAGAGTCAAACTTCCCTAATTTATTGTTTGGTTCTCTTAATATATATACTTTGCATCTAAAGGTTCTAAAACAGATTATGTTGAGAAGGGTGCCCATATACAACTCATAAGGATTTTGTTTGGGAAGGGGCCTAATGCTATCCCAGTTTATGATATAGAAACTTGTACTTACAGCTTCAACCTAAAATCTATAAGGTAAATCATATGTATGTAATATATCTCTTGCCGAGGTTCTATTCTTGTTCAGTTCTTTCTCTCAACAACACCATTTTTTTTAGCAGTTGGAGGACCTGAGAGTGTATGATCAATGCCATGTTGAGTACAATAGTCCTTGAAATGAGAATTTTCAAGTTCTCTACCATGGTCACTCCTAATTTTGACAATGCTTCAGTCTTGCTCCTTTGTACTTTTTTCACATAGTTTGGCAAAGTCTGGAACATCTTTTTTGGCTGAGAAATCTACCCATGTGAACCTAGAATACTCATCTACCTCTTTCCACTTAAGCTTATGATACAGGTAGTTCCAACTAAATCTATGTCGATTAGTTGTAGAGGTCGAGTAGTAGAAACAATATTTTTGGGTTTATGAGTTTTTATTTTGCTTTCCAAGTTGGCACGCATCATAATATTTTTCTCTAATTAATTTTGGATTTGCTAGTCCTCTCACTAGGTTTTTTCCTTGCAAATTCATTGATAGATCATACTTGTTATGCACTGCTAGTAGGAATTTTGACTGATTGATCATACCAAGTACATTGATCGATCAACTTAAAATGTCAAACCCAACGGAAAGATGTCGATCAATCATAAGTCAATTTATGTCAAAAACATAACAGTTTTACATGATTGTTCGATCAATCACTTTACACTGCTTGATTAATGTGATCAAATTTTTGCAAACAAGCCAAAAATAACTAGTTTGGCCTGGGTAACTTATAAATACCCCACCAAACCTCCCATTGAGAATTTAATAAACTTTTATCGGCATAACTACTAATTTTCATTAGTATTCTCTTAAAATTCCTTCCTAAGTTCTAATTAGGGAAAGAGAGAACCTATTTTTTAAAACTTTGTTACTTCTTTCTCATTCTAGCTCCTTGCATTCATATTAGTGAAGCTCCTATCTACTCCGTTGTGCATCAAAGGTTGGAAGCTTAGAACTCTCAAGGAGAAGGTTATTTCTCCACAGTTTAAAGGGTGTAAATTTTACTTTTCTTTGTATTATTTCATTTCTTGATAGGTTCATCTAGAACCTAGTTAAATCTAGATAGAAAGGCCAGCAAGAGCTGGAATCTAAAAATCTCTTAGAGAGATTAAGTTGTAATCATGTATTTGAGCATACATGTGGCTTGAAGGAGAGTTGGAACATCTTTCTTGTAATTCCAAGCTAATAGAGTGATTATTAGTGAAATTTCCCAAGCACGTTCATAGGTGGTGAATAATAATAGGGGAACATTGATAACAAAACATTGGTGTTCAATTGTGTTGAAGAGCAGATATGGAAAAGTCTTACATGACTATCACAATAAGAAGTCTCACAGAGCCAGAATTAATATGGAGAAGTCTTAGGAGAGTCTCACAGGAGGAGGTCTCAAAGAAGAGTATTAGTTAAAGTTATTTTAGTTATGTTAGTATTCTATTTATGTTCAGTTGTTCAATTTTTCTAGGAGTTATCTTTTAGTGTTAACTTTGGGTGTAACTAGGATAAGGGGTAGTTTAATTTTAATTTGATTCTGCTTCTTTCCTCTATTATAAATAGAGTACAAGAAATTTTTCTCTTTTCCAGAAATTCAAAAACATGTGGTGTGTTAATTTTGTCTCTTTAATTGCATTTATGTTTACTTTATTTTTCACACACTTTATGTTTAAAGTTACAAATAGTTATCCACCAAAACACCTTTCCCCCCCCCCCCCCCCCCCAAAGCCTCTTGAGAAGCCAACTGGGCCAACATTGGAAAAATATTTGTTCCACTAGTTGTTTTGGGCATCCAAGTTTGTTTGTCCAATTTATATGTTACGACAACCCTATCTATCATTTTGGTTACCCACCTTTTTTTTTATGCCATTAGAATTTTAATTTCACAAATATTGGCGTAGTCTCACAATTTGTTGCAATAGTGGCATCCAATAGGAGGATCAGGAGTGTTCTTTTGGTTTGCTTCTTTAAATTCTTCCCGAGTTTCATCCTAGGTGTGCTCTTGTGTGATGAGATTTTGAATTGTTGTTCTAATTCAACTGCAAGAAAATCTAATCTATTACAAGAAAAATTTTCAATCACATCTTATTGCTTTGAAACATTAACTATGTACCTTTTATGTAAGGCAGCTAGCTCACTTTTAAGCTTGACAATCTCTTGTCTTTGAGCATTGCATTTTTCCTTATGTTTGCTTAGATCATCAATGAATTCTTTAAGAAAAAATTCAAAGATTTTTTTATAGTTCAAATCACTTATCTCTTTCGAAGATGTGGAGTCCTCATCTTGAATATTGTGAAGTCTACATCAACCTTCTTCAGAGTGGCTGAATTCATCATCAAATGTATCTCATGCTAAGATCAAGACCTTCTTCTTCTTGTTCTTGGGATTTTTGCTTGAGAACAATAGGGGATGGTTGGCATTTTTCCCTTTGGGAAGAGTATTCTATTTTGAGATACTATTTGAAATCAAGTGTGGAAATCAAATAGGTTTTGATTTCAAAGAATGGCTTGTTCTGATACCAATTGTTTGTTGACCATAAGTTGACTCCCTTCTTGATGATAACATAACTTAATAGAGCTAAAAATTTCAAAACTAAGTCTTTTAGATAATTTACCTTCAAAAGACATGCATCTCATGGTCTAAATCCCCAAAATGATTGAGTCTACGCAAGACCTCAAGCATCATTGAAAGTCAACTCTTGAAGAAAAAGACAATATGAAGACTAGAGTTTATGAGTCATTGATGTATATCAAACTCAGTCAATATGTAAGAGAGTTTCCAAACTCCTCTCTTAAGGTACACAGTTATACATGGAGCTTCAGGACATTCAGTGCATTCACACATGTTTCAAATTTTTATGTACATCTTCTAAAACTTGTTAAAACTCTTAGATACAATCATTCTCATGCTTTAAAGGTCAACTTAATTGAACTAGCACTGGAATGATCGATCATCCAAATGTGCACAGGCCAAATTTATAAAGCCTGATCGATCAACCTAAGTCGATTGATTGATCATCCAGAACATGGCCATAACATGCTTTAAAGCATGATCGATCATCCCATTTGGACTGATCTATCAATATTGTCTAAGCAAAAAAAAATTACATGGAATGATCGATCATCCCACGTGATTGATCAATCAGACAGAACTATGCTAGTCAGGACATAAAACATGATCAATCATAGGAAACTCACCAATACATCATACTTGTATTGCACGGCCAAATGGAATTTTGATTGATTGATCACCCCCTGGTAATAATTAATTAATTTAACATATCAGGCCCAATGGAAACATTTTGATAGATTGGTCCATCAATCAATAAGTCAAATTCTGACAGAAAAATAGTTGTTATATAGAACTAATTAATAAATCACTTTACAATGATCAATCAATCCGAACACTTACTTTTGAAAAAAAGGCAAAAAATGGCTAGTTTGGCTCGAGGAAGTTATATATACCCCCACCAAACCTCACATAGAAAATTTAATGAGCATTTATTGGTAAACTTATAAGCCTTTAATCTCAAAGTCTTTCAATTCTTCTCAAAAGTGATTTAGATTGAAAGAGACTCATCACTAGGCAAAAATTCTCTACTCTTTCCTTCCTTACATTTCACATAGACTAGCTCCCACATACTAATTGTGCTGCAAAGAAGTGGATGCTTGCAATTTTAAAGGAGATGATATACTCCAAGTTAAAGGGTGTAAGTGAATTTTTCTTATTTTGTGAACGGTTCATCTAGACCCTATTTAATATAGATATAAAAGGCCAAATAGAGCTAGAGTCTGGCTAATCTCTTAGGGAGTATAAAATTTAGGATCCCATGTAGAGGACTTTAGATCAAATAAGAAGAAGAGAGGAAGGAGAAGAGGAGGAGAAGAGATGAACCAAAATGGAGAAAGTTTGGATTAAAGGAGAAGAGGATGCACATACCAAGTGAGAAGGGAGGCTGGACGAATTTCTTAAGAAGAGAGGAGAGCGCTTCTACCTCTTATCAAATGCCTTTATTTATAGGTTTACAATGCCCTTAGGGCTACAACTTTATAAAAGAAGAGACATAAAAAGAACAAGTATTTATACCTTTTATGCCATCTTTATGAAAAACATCATATTTAACCCATATGCCACCACTTAGACATGTGGGCCTACCTTGAACTTGTGGGCTTGAGCTCATCTTCCAACACTCCCCCTCAAGCTAGAGGAGAAAAAATATCAAAGATACCCAGCTTGCCACATATAAAAGATAGGATTTCAGATGCAACTAGTTTAGTGAGGATATCTACTACTTGCTCTTGAGATGAAACATATTTGAGGGAGATTATTCTTGCTTGAAACTTCTCCCGTATAAAGTGACAATCCACCTCAACGTGTTTAGTCCTTTCATGGAAGAATGGATTTGAAGTAATATGATTGGCTGCTTGGTTATCACAATGTAGACCCATGTGACCTCCTTTATAAATACCTAATTAGGTAAGAAGGGTCCTGATCCATAAGAGTTCACTAACTATGTGGGTCATAACTCTGTATTTTGCTTCGACACTAGATCTTGCAACCTTATTTTGCTTCTTACTTTTCCATGTAACCAAGTTCCCTCCAACAAGAGTACAATATTTAGATGTAGACTTCCTATCATCAGGTGCTCCAGCCCAATCTGCATCTGAGAAACCTTCTATGTTGAAGTGCCCATGCTTTTATAAAGTAATCCTCTTCCCGAAGCTCCTTTTAGGTATCATAATATTCTCTCCAAGGCCTGTTAGTGGATAAGTTGTAGTTTGTGCATGAATTGACTCATCACGCTTACAACATATGATATGTCTAGTCTAGTTACCATGAGATAGATCAATTTTCCCAAAAGTCTTTGATATTTGCCAATATCAATATCTTCTCCAGTCGTTGCACATAATTTTACATTTGTATAGATAGGTGAGTCAACTAGTTGACACTCCTTCATTTATGTTTATTCAAGGTGGTCCAAGACATATTTCCGTTGAGACAATATTATCCCATGTTTGGATTGAAGAACTTCTATGCCCAAATATTAATTAAGCAGTCCCGGATCTTTAGTTTTGAATTTTAGACATATCATATTTTTCACTTATTGTATGCTATGTACATCATCGCCGGTTAAGATAATGTCATCAACATATATAGTTAATAATAGTTTTCCTTTGATGGTATCTTTAAAATATACCAAATGATCTACCGAGCACCGATGAAAACCAAACTGTAGTAACGCTTGGCTAAATTTTTCAAACCAAGCCCGAGGGGAATGTTTAAGCTCATATAAGGATTTTGGTAACTGGCATACCGACTCCCCCTCAACACACATAATCCGGTAGTTGAACCATATAAATGACCTCGCGTATATCACCATTTAAGAAGGCATTCTTTACATCGAGTTGATATATGGGCCATGATGAGTTAGCAGCAAGAGATAAGAGGACACGTATCGAATTTAATTTTGCAACAGGAGAGAAGGTTTGCTCATAATCTATCCCTTATCACTGAGTGTATCCTTTAGCAATGAGGCGGGCTTTAAGGTGACCAACGGACCCATGTGGGTTATGTTTAACTGAAAAAAACCATTTAAAATTGATCGGTTTTTTCCTTTTGGGAGTGATGCTAAGTACCAGGTTTGATTCTCATATAAGATGTGCATTTCCTCATCTATATCTGCTTTCCATCCTGGATACTTCAGGGCCTCATGATAGGATTGTGGAATTGAAGTAGAAGAAAGAGATGCAAGGAACTGAGAGAAATCGAAAGAAAAACAATGTGAGACATAAAGTTGGAGATAGGGTGAGTAGTTGCATAGAAACGATATTCCTTTATTAAAACAATAGGCCGAGTATCAAATTATGGCCCAAACATATGAGAAGAAGAACTTACCTCGGGTGGATCTGACAAATCCATAGGTGAGGTGGTGGTCGGTGCTTTAGGGGGTTGAGTAATATCGGCATTGAAAGGCACAAGTGGATAAGGAGTGGTAGGAGGAAATGTCAAGCCTGGAGGAGCATCATGCAAGGAGTAAAAGGAGGTGTCCTCAAAGAAGGTCACATCCTGAGATATAAGCATCCTATGAAGGGTAGGATTGTAACAAACTTATCTTTTCTGGGTGCAAGAATACCCCAAAAAAAAATACACCGCATAGAACGAGGATCAAGCTTACTCTTTTGTGGAGATGTGACATGGAAACATGTACATCCAAAAACCTTAAGAGGAACAAAAAAGGGATTTTCACCATGAAATAAAACAGAGTAAGGAGTTTTACTGCTACGAGCAGATGAAGGTAACCTATTGATAAGAAAATAGATCATAAGTATAGCATAAGGCCAATAAAAGTAGCATACCTTCATGGAGTAGAGGAGGCCCCGAGCAACTTCAAGAAGGTGACGATTCTTTCTTTCAGCAACACCATTCTGTTGAGGGGTATAGGCACATGATGTTTGATAGATAAACCCATTACCCTCACAAAATGATTGGAACTCACTAGATAAGTATTCCTTAGCATTATTAGACCTAAGGTTTCGAATTTTCTTTCCAAATTGAGTTAACACCATAGAATGAAAGGTTTTAAAGATAGGAATGATTTCAGATCGGTCTTTAAATAGATATAACAAAGTGACTCAAGTAAAATCATCAACAAATGTAACAAAGTATTTAACTTGAGAAATATTAAAGATACACAAAGGTCCTCATACATTAGAGTGTATTAAAGAAAACGGAGCAACACTTTTAATTGTAAGGCAAGGAGAATATGTACTTATATGGTGTTTACTTAATTGACAAACCTCACAATTGAAAGTAGAAAGTGATTTTAACGAAGGAAGTAAATGACAAAGGGAAGATATAGACGGATGGCCAAGCCGGTTGTGCTCTAATGTAGTAGATGATAGGGCAGCTAATGGAGGAAGAGTGAATTAGTACAAACCCCCTTTTTTATGGCCACCACCAATCACCTATTTCGTAGTTAGATCCTGAAATGTACAAGAAGAGGGTGAGAAGGTGACAGACCAATTTAAATTTTTTGTTATGTGACTAATCGAAAGAAAATTTAAAGGAAATTGAGGGACAAATAAAACATCTTGAAGAAGGATAGAAGATGTAAGAGATAAGGAACCCTTGCCAAGTACCTTGATTTGGGTACCATTAGCAATAGTAACAAATTTATGGGGAAGACATCAAGATAAGGAACGAAGCATGTGTTTGTTACCTGACAGATGTTCGAAAGCCCTAGAGTTGATGATCCAAGAGGAAGAGGACGAAGAGGAAGAAAGCAAAGCTGAGGCAATGGTGTTAGCAACAATAGGTAATGGTGGAATCGAAGACTCCATAAGAGACTTCATCTTCTAAAATGTGGCACAGTCTTCAGTAGTAAGAGTCATTTTTCCAGATTGGGAGTCAACCTTTTTTTCTCATTTATCAATATTAATGGAAGCTGGGTTGGTCATGGCCCAATCAGGCTTGCCCTGAAGTTTCTAGCAGATTTTCACAAGGTGGTTCTCACCACCACAGTAGGTGCAAAGGTGAGGCTCAGTGCGTGAATGGGTGACACCGGACAGGATAGCGATTATCCTGTAGGCAGATCAAATTGAGAATCACGGGAGGAATAGATGAAATCTACCTTGAAATCGTAGAGAAATTCTCTAACTCAGATTCAAACTATCATTCAACTCCCAGAGAAACCTCTAAACAACCTTTTAAACAAATTTAACGCCCCCGACAAGCCCAGGCTGCAGCTCGGAATAACACGAACCCGAACCCTCAGAATTATGGTCCAACCCGGGTTCAATACAAAAGATCCGATTAATGATCCGTTTAAGGATTCGATTAAAGATCCGAACATTTACAACGATCTGATTAAAGATCCGACTAGTTACCCAGGATCCGAATATATGCCCGCATCAGATATTCTCACCTGCATCAGTCACCGCAAGTTGGAAATAACTCACCCTCGAGTTCAGAATAGCGTCAACGGAACCCAGAAAAGAAGGACACAAGTGTGGGACATAAAAAATAGCAGAAGTCCAAAAAGGACGAGCGGGAAGGGTCAGCGTCGCCGACTCAGGCGGCAATCCAGGAGGAGGATCCACCGCCACATCACCATGCACAATCTCCACTAACAACAGGGATAGCCAAGGAGGAGTGGGCCATGCCTGACAAGGTATCAACACCATCTGTTGCCTTGTGATGCTAAGGGAATTGGTAGGCCTCCACCCATCAGGAAGAACACGGCGATCAGGGTGCCAAGGGCGGCCAAAAAAAACATGCAGACTCGGACGAACAACCAGAGGCGCATGGCCATCATCACACAACATATCGCCATCAGCAGCAACACCAGACACAGGGTCACCAAGCCCCGCAGTGTCACCGACTATGTCTGCCTCAACATCTGTAGCAGCATAGATAGGGTCACCAAGAGCACCAATCTCATCGACCACGCCTTCCGCTACATCCGTATCATCATACACAGGGTCACCAAGCTCCTCAATCACATCGACCAAGTCTTCAATAACATCAGCAGTATCAAACACAGGTTCCTCAACATCATCATCATACACAGGGTCACCAAGCTCCTCAATCACATCGACCACGTCGTCAACAACATCAGTAGTATCAAACACAGGTTCCTCAACATCATCATCATACACAGGGTCACCAAACGCCTCATTGTCAGGTAACCAGTCGATGAATCCTGCGGCCTATAACATCCCAGAAAACTCAAGTAGCGGTACGCTGAAACCGAGGTCGAAAGGTCGATCTCCCTGACTGCGGTGCTCCTGGAATCCTAAACTCTAGTTGTCGACTCTGGAATCGTAATGGTGAGCTTCAGCAACACGAGACCCGAACTCCTGCATCGGGAGACGCTGGGTTAACTCTGCGACTTGCCTCTGCAAATCGGCAATTTTCACTAACTTTGCGACTTGCCTCTGCAAATCGTTAAGTTTTACTAACTGTGCAACTTGCCTCTGTAAATCTTCAATTATCACTGCTGGCACATTACGGTTGCGACCACGACCACCAACCATGGAAGACAATCTTTATCCAAAGTTTTTTTTAAATAAGTAAAAAAAATAAAAAAATAACTTAAGGTTTTCCCCCAAATCGAAAATACCTCGACGCCCCGACACTGATGGAAATTTCCTCCCGAAATCGGGATTTCGGAGCCCCTTTTTTTCGAAATCAAGACCTCTCTGGCGGCCCTCTCTGGTCGTCGTCTCCAGCAGCCTGAGGTGCGCCTACCTCGCGCGAGGTTCTCTCTCGGCCAAAGCCCTGTTGCGGCACCACGAAATCTTTGTTTCAATGCCCCTGTGTTCGGTCAGTCCCGAACTCGTTCCGTTCGGCCAACTCCGTCGACGGCTGTTTCGGCCATGGCGACGGCAACGGCAACGTCGTACGAGATTTCTGACGGTGACGACGTCACTGCCGAATCCTTTCCCTGTCGATTCCCTCTTTTTTGGCAAAGTCAGAGCCTCTGCTCTGTTTCTGTAACTTGCTCGGTCGAGTCCCGAGCTCTGCTCAGTCGAATCCCGAGTGTTTTCGGCAGCAACGTTGAGCGGTAGCTCAACGGCGACGGCAGCAGTGTTGAGCGGTAGCTCAACGGTGACAGCGATGGCAACGACGTCGTCTTCATCGACCCTTCTGCTCGCTGCAGCGTCTCTGGCTAGATTAGCTTCGTCCCAAGCCTGAAGCTCTGATACCAACTGAAGCCGGACAGGATAGCGATTATCCTGTAGGCAGATCAAATTGAGAATCACAGGAGGAATAGACGAAATCTATCCTGAAATCATAGAGAAATTCTCTAACTCAGATTCAAACTATCATTCAACTCCCAGAGAAACCTCTAAACAACCTTTTAAACAAATTCAACGCCCCCGACAAGCCCGAGCTGCAGCTCGGAATAACATGAACCCGAACCCTTAGAATTATGGTCCAACCCGGGTTCAATACAAAAGATCTGATTAATGATCCGTTTAAGGATTCGATTAAAAATCCGAATATTTACAGCGATCCGATTAAAGATCCGACTAGTTACCCAGGATCCGAGTAAGGATCCGAATATATGCCCACATCAGATATTCTCACCTGCATCAATGGGTCAGGCCCGTTCTACCACCTCTAGTGTGATCCACTCTAATATTTCTACCATGTCCTCTGTGTGAGGATGATGTACACCTATTATTGGAGTACATAGTTGATGGAGCATCAATAGGGGAAATAGGAAATGGATCAGGGATTTGTAGCAATGTGGTACTGACATCATCGAAGGATGGAAAAGTGGAGGAGATAAGAATTTGAGTCTTAGCAACCTCAAGGTATGACTTGATATTCATCAGGAAAATGGCTGCTACCAAGGCCTCTTGTTGCCCTTCTTGAACCGCAATATCGGTTGAATATGGCTGAGCAATTTTTCATTCTTGAAGAAGTCCCAAAAATTAGACCAAAAACTCATGAATGCTATCCCCTTGTTGAGTACTCAACATATTTTATAAGACATCAAATAATTTTTTAAGGAGGTCGTACTATAGTATAGCCTAGCACATGTGTCTCAAAAGTCCTTGGTTGTTTCCAAGTGGACCACATTGTTGGCTATATGTTCTTCCATGCTATTGATGAGCCAACTAATAACCAGGTTATAATTTTGAATACACTTGAGGTAGGTTACATCTTATCCATCAATCGGAGGAGGGAATTTGATTACGTGACTGAGAAGGTCACGAGTAATGAGAACCCGCCATACCGATTATGACCAACTAAGATAATTGGAGAGACCTCTTAATGGGATTGTATTTATGTGAAATGTGTCACTATTACTACTTGTATGTCCAATCTCCATCATCAAGCAATTCACATGTTGAGGTCAATTTCAAGTGGCATCTTCAAATAACAAGTACTCAATGCAATTTGCAAAAAACGTGGACCAAATCAAGCACCGACAAGGGAATGAATAGAAATTTTCCACGAGAGCAAGCACCAAATCATCATGGAATTTTTTCTTTTGTCAAGTGAAGACAAGATCCAGCCATCACTCAATTCCTCTTATATTCTTATTGAAAGACAAAGAGGAGAGGATAGATGTAAACTCTTACGCCTTAATCCAAACTCCAACACTAACCGTGGACAAACATGTGAGAACCACTATCTTCTTTAGAGATACTTAGAGGAAAATCAGGACTCTAGGAAGCAAACTTTCTCAGCTCATGGGAACACACCAACGTAAAAAAACAGGGCAATTGTTGGAGTTCAAGAGCAACAAAGTTATAGAGATAAGTAAATGCTGAAATTTTAACCATATGACGGTCATCCAGTAACATAACAAGATGCCATGAGCAGCGTCAAGTGAGAGAATTTACAGCAACATGTGCTGGAATTCCAACTCAAAGAAAATTGATCCAAGTTACATAAAGGTAACCGAATCGCAAATCATCAATTTATCAATCTTGATAAGACACTACCAGCAACTAATCTTGATCAAGCTTGTAATTTAGCTACAAGAAGATCAAATTATAACATCTTCTTAGTCACAAGAAATAAATCTTCACAACCTCTCATATGAAGGTTATCTTGACTTGATGTAATTTAGAAATCAAGAATTCAACAATTAAAGGAAAAGTATATAAATAATGACCAGAATTGACTTATCTCTTCATGGTTGGACTCCTTCTTTCACGAATAAATTCTTGGACAGACTTAATAAATAATTCCTTGTATACTTCATCAAGGGGTATCCTAAACTCTTTGCTCTAATACCATGTAGAATTTAGGATCCCATGTGGAGTACTTTAGATCAACGAAGAAGAAGAAGAGAGGAAGGAGGAGAAGGAGAGAAGAGATGAACCAAGATGGAGAGAGTTTGGATTAAGGGAGAAGAGGGTGCGCTGACCAAGAGATGAGGGAGGCTAGATGAATTTTTTGAGAAAAGAGGAGAGAGCTTCAATGTTCTACCTCTTAGTAAATGCCTTTATTTATAGGCTTACAAAGCCCTTAGGGCTACAACTTTATAAAAGAAGAGACATAAAAAGAACAAGTATTTACACCTTTATGCCATCTTTATGAAAAACATCCTATTTGACCCATATGTCACCACTTAGACGTGTGGGCTTACTAGCCTTGAACTTGTGGGCTTGAGGCCATCTTCCAACAGGGAGATTGTATTTTTAAAAAGCGTGAACTTGAGCTACACATGGCTTAAAGAGAGCCACAATGTCTTTGTGTAATTCTAGCTATTAGAGCTTTGAATAGTGGATTTTCCCAAGCAAGGGTTCTTGGGCAGATAATACCAATAGGGAACATTGATAACAAAATTTGTTCTCTCCTTTGGTGTATGATTTCTTATTTACATTGTATTTGATTTATTGCATGTTTTTTGGTGCACACTTAAGCCTTTTAATTTGAAAAGCTCAATTCACTCCTCTTGAGAAGCCACTTGGGTTGGCTTGTTAAAAGGGGGTAAATTGAGATTTTACAATTTAAATTAAGTGCTTATATGAAAAATTAAAGCTAATGAACCAATTAACAAACACACACTATAATAGAAGACAAGCAATTTTTGTTATCGATATTCTCCTATTGGTAGTCACCTCTCAAGAACCCTTGGAAAAATTTCACTAATAGCTCTATAAGCTAAAATTTTACATTAAAAAGATTTTAACTCTCATTTAAGCCATGTGTATACTCAAATACATAATTAAAAATCTCCTTGAGATTACGCAAATAGATTCTAGCTCTAGAAAGCTCTCCGATCAAGATTTCTTGGCTCTAGATCAATCTTGAGAAGAAATCATGAAAATACAAAAAAATAAAAGGAAAGCTTACACCCTTAAAATTTAGAAAGACAATGTTCTCCTTGGGGTTTCCAAGTCTCCAACACTTGATATACACGAGATGAGTACTTGGAGCATGAATTGCTAGTATGCATGATGAATTTGAGAGGGAAAGGAAGATTTTGCAAGTTTGTAGTTCTTTTCTCTCAAAAATAGGTTTGTGAAAGGAATTTCAAATAAAAAATGTTTGAATGTAATAAATTACCAAAAATGCTCTAATTACTGTTCACAATGTGTTTGGAAGGCTGATTATACGTTTTCCATCAAACTAGACATTTTTTTTTTTGCCTATTTTCAAAAGACTACAAAAATTGTTGATTGATCACAGGAAAGTTATGATTGATCAACCATGTATAATGGCTATATTTTTGTGTTCCCTAGTCTTGTTGATCAATTTGGCCAATTGATAAAAAAATGGTTGATTGATCTATCTATCCAAGTAAGTTGATCAATCAGGCATTTTGGGGCTGGCCATGCACTGTTCTGGATGATCGATCATAAAATAAGGCATGATTAATCATGTTTTATAGTTCAATATGGTAATTCTCAGTATTATTGATCAATCAGTTACGTTAATTGATCATGCTTTACGAGCTTCTGCTAAACTATATTTTGTATAAGTAATCAATCCCATCTAGGTTGATGAATCATGCTTTATGCCAGATTTAGAAAATTGCTATTGAGCATAATGATGTAGCTAAGGTGTTTTACAAGTTTAAAACATTATAGTGCATCAGCTAAACATGATTTTGAGAAATGACATGCCCTAAAGCTCCAAATCTCTTGCATACCTTAAAGTTAGAGTTTGGTATTGTCTTTTTACATGGCTAGAGTTTTTGAGGTATTTCTATTCAATCAAGACTCTAGTCTTCAAATCTTCATTTCATTGGCTGCAGGTGCTTCTTCCAGATGAGTTGGCACACGATTGAGCTTGAGGACATGCATTGATGTATGTCATTTATTTATATAGACCTTAATCATTGTATTTGTTGGAGTTACATCTAAAATGCTTGATTGCAAATATTAGTACATACATAGTTAAGTTTTGTTATCATCAAAATATAGATGGAGGTCCACCTAAGTCAACAAGGTGGTGGAGAGAAATTTCATTGTCATTGATGAACTGGAGGAAGGGAAGAAAGAAAGGTCAGTGCTCTCGGATTATTGCTTTTTTAAAATTACCATTCTCTTATGCTTTCTGGAATCCTCTTCTTCTAGATTTCTTTTGTATTCTACTCCTTTCCAGCTCTCATTTATTTTTTTTAGCATTGTGTCTATCATTTTAAAAAAAACTAACTGAGAAACCCTAAACATGTAGAGAAGATTGAAACCAACTAGCCACAACTTTAGAGATTTTTGAAAGGCATTCATTGTTTAGTTCCACTACTATAAAAGTCAAATAAGTGCAGTGGTTGATGGGCATTGAAATTTGGATAGGAATCTATTGATAGAGTCAACCTTAGGATCAGATATTTATATCTATCAGTCTTTGAGTCATTGAGTGAGGGTTGAATGTTATTTCAAATTCGTATATTTACTGGATCCAGATCTATTTGTTCTTGTTCCTCTCCAAAATCTTTTCAGATATCTAATTAGAAATTCGACTAAGGTGTGTGAGTGTTAATTTTAAGATAATATCTGACTTTTCAAACTCAGATTGGAACAAAAACTAGATAAAATCCAAATATATTTATGGCTCTACTCTCTGAGGCGGGAACTAAAGTGGTAGAATCACCAATCCTCATAATAATATTCTCTGCTCAAAGAACCCGTACATAGGTTCTAGGAAATGTAGAATATCCACACTACACAACATTTGAGCATGAACACTCTCATATTCTAGTCTATGTAAACATTGTGGTACATCAAGCTCAATTTTTTGTTTTTTTTTAAAGTATAACCTATAGTATGAGGATGATAAACTCTAAGCTCTTGTAATAGACTATTTAATTCACTAAATTTTTTATCACACTTTGTTTCCCCCATTGGATAATTAATTATTTAGAATGAATGTCTTAAGTCTAGAAAAAATTATTCTCATGTGAAAGGCAGTTGTCAACACCTCCCAAATATCCTCAGCAATGGCACAATATTCAACTTGATTATGAATAGTAGAATCTATATTGTTGATTAACCACGACATAACTATAGTATTGTCTTTCTTTTACTCTCTTTGTACATTAGTGGGAGATCATTTGTCAAGACATTGTCTTTCTCCCAGACTTCAAGAAAGATCTGCATAGCTGTTAAGGTCCCTGGTCATGGATCTTGTAGCACGGCATTGTGGGAAAGGATCCAATGTTGAATCCTACGATTTAGAACAAGAAGAGAAGAAGATAGAGCATATTCATTGAAGGGAACTTGGACCTTTGGGTTCGTTGAGGAGAACTCCAATCCTTGGTTTAGGTAAATCAAGACATTTTTCCTTTTTCCATTCCATTTCCCCCAAATAGGGTTCACGACACCAAGAGTTAAAGAGAAAGAAATTACAAATATGCCCCTACGGCTACAATACTAGTAAATTGACTTATAAAATGAATTGCGGCTACAAATATGCCCTTGTGGCTTCAGTACTAGTAAATTGTTTGACCTGCTGGGCCGGATGAGGCCTTGTTCCATCATCGGGTTGCATTGGCGTTCGATTTCATCCTTTTGGAGGTGTGGATACCGCTATGGTCGGACAACCACTACATCTAATCCAGGTTTCAAACAAATTCTATGATCGCAATGCCTCAAGGGAGGCAGGTCGGAAGGCTCTTGAAATAAGTCGGTAAACTCATCCAATAAATTCTTTAAAGTGTTGCTCGGGAGGGGGGTCCTATTTGTGGAGTAGGTTTATCTGATGGGTCATCTCCGCTTGTTTGCCTTGTAACATCACTTGGCATCCTCAGCCAAAAAAATTCATTGTTAAGGCAAACAAATCCCACAAAATTGGGACCAAGGTTTGCAACCATTTGATTCCTAGTACCATATCAAATCCAGCTAATTGTATGACAAAATATTCAGTAGTAAAATGAGTGGTACAAATAAAAAATTTTACCACCTTACTGACCCCATAGCTAGGAACTTTGTCTCCATTTGCAATTGAAACCAAGGCAATTGGATGAGGGTGGATCTCAACTTAAAGATGTTTAGCAGCCATCATGCTTAAAAAATTGTGGGTACTTCTCAAGTCCACTAACACCCACTAGAGGTTGTTCTTGAACCATTGCCCGCACTTGCATTGTTTTGGCCGACTTCTATCTAGTAATTGCATTCAAAAAAATTATTGTTTTGTCCTCCTTGGAGGTTCTTCAGTCGTATCTTCTTCTTCCAAAGTATCTAACTCCAACCAGATTTTTTAACATTGGTGTCCTATCGTGTAAGGTTCATCACAGTTATGACATAAGTTCCTTGCCCTTCAATCAGCCATCTCAAATTTGTTTAATTTTCATATATATTGGGATGTTGGAGTGTTGGGATTTGTATCTTCTACTAAACCATTAATCAAAGTTTTTTTTTTTTTTTTGCGGCGGCACTGTTGGGAAAGATATTTGAGGCAAAATGTTCCTCCCATTGCCAACCGGACGAATTGTTCCTCCCCCCTGCCAACTAGTCTTCCAAATTTGAATTTTTTGTTTTGCTTCCAGTGCTCAAACAAAATTCATTGCTTGGCTCAAATCAGTAGGTGAGTGGAGCCCCACCTCCAACTTCAAAGATTCATTAAGGCCTGCTATAAACAAACTTACATGTTGGTCGACTCTAACCATTCTGCCTACTCCAGCTAATTTTTCTTGAAAATGTTTTTGAAAATTTTCCACGGATCCGGTTTGCCTTAATAAAACCAAATCCCCCAACAGGTTATTGTATGCGGGTGACCTAAACCGTATAGTGCATAGTTCCTTAAATTCTTCCCAATCTAATACTAGTCTCTCCAATTCGATGAAACCATAACTGTGCTTCATCGAGCAAGTGAAAGGCGGCCAAGCCCACCTTATCACAGTCTGCAATTTCTTGATTGGAAAAAAAAATCACATTTGTGTAACCAAATTAAGGGGTCATCAGACCTAGTGAAGGTGGGAAAATCTAATTTTGGGTACCTGGGCACAGAACCTTCACCCTACACAGGGAAACTTGTGCGTCCTACAGACTACTCTCCCCGTCTGCTATACAAGTTGTCTTCTACCCTTCGATCAGGTGGCCAATTTATTCCAACCACTATCTCTGAAACCCTACTTGTGATTTGTTCCATCTGTTGTCTGAGTCTAGTCTCCCATGCTGCCATTCGCACATCATTCTGTGCTTTCATCTCTACATGCATCTCTCTTATTCGCACCTCATTATTTGCTTGCATCTCTCTGACAATGGTTCTCAGCTTGTCACTATTGAATGAATCTCCCATTTTACCCTACTCTGATACCAAGTTTTTAAGCTACCTGGTCATGGATCTTATAACACGGTGCTGTGGGAAAGGATCCAATGTTGAGTCCTACGATTTAGAACAAGAAGAGAAGGAGATATAGCAGATTTGTTGAAGGGAACCTAGACCTTGGGTTCATTGAGGGGAACTCCAATCCTAGGGTCCATTGAAGAGAACTCCAATCCCTGGTTTAGGTAAATCCATACTTTTTTCTCTTTTTCCATTCCATTTCCCCCCAAATAGGGTTCACGACACCAAGAGTTAAAGAGGAAAAAATTACAAATATGACCCTACAACTACACTACTAGTAAATTGACTTATAAAATATATTGAAGGCAAATAACTCAATACTCAATGACTTGGCTTGCTATGAAGTCCATAACAATAGCTTAGGACTGCAATAGATAATTCTTGTTATTCAACTTTGTAGTAGTTTATTAAACATGACTAAGCTTCTCCACCATACCGTCCTATGTACTACCAGACATCACCTCTATGGAAGAAGCTACCACCACTACATAGTGATAGATCAATCACCCAAGTTGATTGATCAATCAATGACATATAATGCACTAACACACCAACTTCTGTCCCTTTGGATGATCAATCACATGCTATCAAACTCTAGTTGATCAATTAGTACCCTTTGATTGATCGATCATTACCCTTCAATTTGATCGATCATGACCCTTCAATTTGATCAATCAAAACCCTTTGTTTGATCGATCATCACCCTTCAATTTGATTGATAAATGCCATTTGATTGATTGGTCAACATGACTTGAATGATCAATCACTCCACGGAACTTAGAAATTCAAGTTTTCTTTGAATATACCAAAAAACTCAATAACTTCACATCAATCACTCAAACTCATTACAAAACACAATCTATTCACATACTACAAATCCCACATGATACGGATACAACATAATAAAAAATAATAAAAGGAACAATGACACTGAATTACCTACCTAAACCAATCAAAATAAACAGATGTAACAAAAAACAAAAAACAACTTCTGTCCAAAGCTCATGAAGACAACAAAAAACAACTTCTTTGGAACAAATTTGCTCTGATACAATGTAGAAAAACAAAAATCCGTAGCAGAGAAGATAAGAAGTGTGTCATTTTTGTGTTAGAATTTAAAATGCTCATAGCCCATTTTCATTAACTATAGGATTTCATGAATAAGATTACATAAATACCTTCAACTTATTTTAGTAATTACTCCTAACATACATATAAGATAGTTGTAGAATAGATAGCCACATGAGGCATGTTGGGTTGAGATGTCATATTAGTATATTATATTATGTGAGGATATTATATAGGATGCCAACCACTTGATTGGGTAATTGAGTGGGAGTTTGAGTATTGAGCAAAACATAAAGATATTGGAGGAATCCTCAATGGAGTAAAAAAAGTCTATGGGCAACTTAAGTTTATACCATCTCATATTGAGGAGGTTACACTAATCCTTGAGATTGATCCTATCCCATATATATATATATATATATGTGTGTGTGTGTGTGTGTGTGTGTGTGTAAAACTGACTAACACAAAGAACAAAGAAGGATTTCAAAGAATTTTTTCCAATAATATTCTTCTCCACAAGGAAGCTTTTATAATACATTTACAACCTAATTTTGATCCAACTTAGATCTTAGAATCAGAAACAAAACAAGGAAACAATTCGTTTCCTATAATTACAGTAACAATTTACATACTTTATAGATCATTCCAACAGTCTCCCTCAAGTTGGTGCATAGATGTTGATCATGCTCAACTTGTCAATTATTCCATGAAATACTTTCCCTGATACTCCCTTCGTGAGCATATCAGCCAACTGACTTCCAGATAGAATAAAAGGAAATTGTATAATCTTTGCATCAAAGTTTTCCTAAATAAAATGACGATCAACTTCAACATGTTTAGTGTGATCATGTTGAACTTGATTTTTTGCAATTTTGATGGTTGCCTTACTATAACAGTGGAGATTCATAGATTTAGCATATTCAATCCCTAAGTCCCTCAGTATATTTCTTATCCATAACAGTTCACATACACCATGAGTCATGCCTCGAAATTCAGCTTCAGCACTTAATTTTGATACTACCTTCTGTTTTTTTATTTTTCCACATGACAAGATTACCTTCCATATGTTCTTCACTTGGTGCATGCCTAAACTGACTCACAACACTCACTGCACATGCTACATCTGGTCTTGTGTGTGGTAGATAGATTAATCTTGCAACTAATCACTAATAAAGCCCTTTGTCTGTTGGGATTCGATCTGGGAGAATTTCGAGTTTATGATTTATTTCTATGGGTGTCTCTACTGGTTTACAATCAAGCATTCCGGTTTCGGCCGAAGATCCAACACATATTTTTTCGCTGTGAAAGGAAGACTCCATGTTTCAATCTTGCCATCTCAATTCCCAAAAAATATTTAAGTTGTCCAAGATCCTTTATTTCAAAAAGTGGCTAAATACTCCTGTAAAGCTTGCATTTCACATGGGTCATCTCCTGTTAAGACCATATCATCAACATACACAATTAAAACCATTACTGTTCCTTCTTTGTGTTTTATAAACAAAGTATGATCTGAGTTACTTTGCTTATAGCCAAACGCCTTCATTGTAGCTGAGAATCTCCCAGACCATGTTCTAGGTGATTGTTTCATCCCGTACAATGACTTCTTCAATTTACAGACTTTATGTTGACAGAAAGAACCACTTTTAACTCTGGGTAGTAGCTCTATGTAGACTTCTTCTTTTAAGTCTCCATTGAGAAAGACATTTTTAACATCAAATTGTTGCAGAGGCCAGTCTCGATTTGCTGTTATAGATATAAGAATGCGAATTGTATTGATCTTAGCTACTGGTGCAAAAGTATCCTGATAGTCTATCCCATACATTTGTGTATATCACTTTGCAACTAGCCGAACTTTATATCTTTCAATACTTCCATCCGATTTGAGTTTCATCGTGAACAATCATCAACATCCAATTTTCTTCACTCCTTTAGGTTGTGAAACAAGTTCCCGCGTGGCATTCTTTTGTAGAGCCTCCATCTCTTCGTTCATCGCCTTTTTCCATTTTGGATCAGGTAATGCATCCTGCACATTACTAGGAATAGAAACCCTGGATAATTGATCAACAGTAAATACATATGATTTAGTCAACCTATGGGAGGACACGTAGTTGTTGATTGAGTATTTGGTCTTGGCTTCAGGATCAGGTTCATACTGTTTCTTTGGAACTCCCCTATTCAATCTTTGTGGATATGTAGGAGTTATATTTTTTGTAGAAACACATGTTTCAATAGATTCATCAAACACAGGATTTGTATTTACCTAAAAAGGAACATTATGGGTTGATTCTTCAGTTGATGGTGCAGACAGAGGCAACTTTGAAGATTCTTCAGGAGCAATTAACGATTCACTCTCAACTTCATGGTTTGGAGCACAGTCTTGTCGCACATCATGACAACCTGGATGGTTAAAAAATTCATTCACCACTTCTAACTCAGCACCTTCACTATTCTCTTGTTGATTAAACAATTCATTCACCACTTCTAACTCAATAAACTCAGCTCCTCTGCTATTCTCTTTACTTGAGCTCTCCCCTTGAAGAGAATTCCGAGAGACTCCCCCTGGAAAGAGGCATCTAGAGTTACATGGATCTTTCGGGTGTGTGGATCATAGCACCGATATCCTTTTTGAAAATCAGAATAACCAACAAAAACACATCGTTTGGCACATAGATCAAGTTTATTTCGTAAAACTTTTGGGATATGAACATATACAGTACACCCAAAAACCCGGGGTTCAAGATTAGATGGGGAATGGAAATTAGGGAGTGCAATTTTTGTATAGGAGTTTGAAAGTCTATAACTCGAGAAGGTGTTCGACTAATAAGGTAGGCAGCAAATTTGACAGTTTTGCCCCAATAAAACTGAGGCGAGGCATACACTACTTCCAAAAGTTGTCTATTTTTCCTCTTTGCCAATCCATTTTGTTGGGGAGTATAGGGGCATGAGGTCTAATGATGAATTTCATGATTGTTTAGAAAATTACCAAGAGAAGCATCGACAAACTCAATACCATTGTCAGATTGCAAAACACGAATCTGTTTCTGGTACTGAGTGTGTACCATTTGGTGAAATTTCTAAAAAGCTAGACACACATCACTCTTTTTTATAAGCATGGATACCCAAGTCATTCTAGTGCATTCATCAATAAATGTCACAAAATACTAAGCTAGAGAAATAGAGGGAACCTTTGCAGGACCCCAAACATCAGAATGAATAACCTCAAAAGGTTCATAACTCTTATTCAAACTCGATAAATAAGAGATACGGTGGCTGGCTCTTAGCCAGTTCACAAATGTCACAATGAAAATCCAAATTATTCAAACCTGAAAAAATTTATGATCGCAATTTCTTAAAATAACCAAAGGAAAAATGACCGAGTCTTCGGTGCCATAACCATATAGTTGCTTGAGTATTGTCTTTACTACTAGCTTGATTTGCCTAACTGATTTTCTATCCCCCATTCTCTGTCAACTCCAAATAGTAGAGTTTGCCCCGTCTAACACCATAACCAAGAATCTTCCGGGTTAGAATGTCCTGCAAGACACAAAAGGAGGGCCAGAAAGTTACAGTACAAGCAAGAGTTGAAGTAATTTGGCTAACAGACAACATATTGTATTCAAGAGATGGAACAACAAGGACAGTATCTAATGTAAGATTATTCGGCAAGATAATTGATTCTTTCCCAATAATAGGAGAGGTACTACCATTGGCGGTGGAAATAACGGATTGAGGAGAAGGTAGGACAAATTTTAACTAACTAGAATCCCTCGTCATGTGATCGGATGCACCTGTATCAATAATCCAAGTTCTATTCTTAGAATATGTAGATAATACTAATTTTTTACTAATAATACCCGGATAGGAAACATTCGCCTTAGGCAGCAGCTTTTCCCCAACAATATTTTTCCAAGGTTTTTTTTAGAAGTCCCACCACTTTGGACAACACTGTTGCAAATGGCCTTTTTCCCCGCAGTGAGCGCATACCCACTTATTAGCTTTTCCAGAGATTGGACGATAGCTCCCCATTGTCCATCTCTGGGTTGATTCGGATTTTGGGCCCGGTCCAGGAAGTAGTCCGGTTCGGTTCGGTTCATCCTGGTTTGATTCGGTTTGGCTCGGTTCGGTTCTAGTTCTGGTTTGGTCCGATATTGGACCAGTTTGGGTTTGGTTCGGTCTGGTCCGGTTCTGGCCTGATCCAATTTTGGTCCGGTTTGATTATGTTCCAATTCGGGTTCGGTCTGGTTGTGGTCCGATTCGAATTCGCTGGGTTGACCTGTTTTCCGCTAGGTTGACCAATAGATAAATAAAGGAACAGTAGTTCCTAAGTTTAAAAAAAAAATTCACCTTTCTTCTTTGGCGACGGCAGCGTCAGCTTCCTTTGGCGCGGTGGTCGGCAGCGACAACAGGGCCGGTGGTGCGGTCGTCGGTGGTCATCGGCGATCGTCGACTATCATCAGCGGTCGTCGGCGGTTGGCGGTGGTCATTAGCGATCGTAGGCAATGCTATTTCAGCTACATGACCGTTGTTGTAGAAAGAAAATAGAGTTATGCAAGTCCGCTTCCTTCGGCGACAGTGGTGATCGGTCACAATAATGGGCTGGTGGTGTGGTCGTCGGCGGTCGTTGGCGATCATCGTTGGTCGTCGGCGTCGTTCTTTTGGCTATAGGACCGCCGGGCTATTGAGTTGCAGAAAATAGAATTTTGCAACTTCTCGTCGATTTTTTTTTTGGGTGACTACGGGAGCACTTAGCTCTGACCTACAACGACGGAAAGGGGGAGAAAATTCCCCCGCTCTAATATCATGTAAAACCGACTAACACAAAGAACAAAGAAGGATCTTTTTCGATATTATTCCTCTCCTCATGGAGGTTTTTATAATACATTTACAACCTAATTTAGATCCAATTTAGATCTTAGAATCAGGAACAAAACAAGGAAACAAATCGCGTCATATAATTACTGTAATAATTTACATAATTTACAGCTCATTCCAACAATATATATATATATATAGAGAGAGAGAGAGAGAGAGAGAGAGAGAAGGGGGGGGGGGGGGGGGGGGGGGGGGGGGGGAGGGGGGAGGGGAGAGGGAGGTCGAGGACTAGTGGACATCACTTAAAAAGGAGGATTTTTTTGTAAAGAAGATATTTCAGTTAACCTATAAAAATTCAAAATTATTTGTAGGACCAAAAAGAATTAGAATGAAATATACATTTAGTGGGTTTGGCCTCTAAACATAGCTCAAGGAAAACAAATGTTATCCAAAGAGTCCCTTTTATGGTGAACACTCAAAGATAAGATTCAGCTAAAATTAAAGCTTCTCGAATTTGTAAATGGCACTTATCATGGCAGGGTGCTTCTAAAATAGGAATCGAGATTCACAAGTGAGGTCTAGCTTATTCTATTAGGGCTTCCATTGGATCCGACTAGTCGGCAAATCCAAATTCCCATTGATCTACAAAACCTGATCAAATTTCCAAATAGTTCATGGATTGGGTTACAACATAGATAACAAAAAAAAAAAAAAAATATCGACCAGAACTGCACAATCTAATTAGCAAAATAAAATTGATTGAATTGGATCTTATTTTTTAAATCCAATCTAGTACCTGGAGATCCAAGCCAAACAATAAATACCTTATTTTACTGTTATTCAATAAATTAATAATTTATAATTGAGATGATAGCTCTGATATCACCGATGTCCAGCATTTTAACTTGGAAGTTTCCCTCCTCAGATCTACGTCTACTGATCACTTCATTCTTAGTCATCCGGCGGCTCATTAGTCGCCCCATTCTCCATGGATTTCTTACGTCCCTCGTAACTCCAAAACTGCTTCTTTCTATGACGGACGTTTCGAAGCCTAAAGCGGAGCTCTCATTCTTTGCTTCTTCTTCAGACCTCCTCCCCTTCCCTGAACCTCCTTCTGTTCGTTGTCGTCAGATTTCTCTTTCTTCTGTGGACCTTACAAAATCCTAAATATGCAACTTATTATTACACATCAGAGTTGTTGCTAGCTTTGTTTCATATAAGAAATTCACAATATAATTCGCTCCTTTCCACACATTTTCTATTTTGGCAGAAATTTAGATTGCATGTGGATTTTAAAGTTGCCAGATCAAATCTACAACAATATGTGAGTCAAATTGTTGACAACCATTCTGAAACAGTATATTATATTACTTGTGGATTATATAGTCCCCAGATCCCACTTGACTTATTATTCTATGCATTGTAATTTTTCCTATATGCAGGACGAACTAGATGGCTTATGTGTATGTTTAAATGTCCTACATGACCCTTATGTTTATGTTTAAATGCCTAATAGCATTATAGGATCAAGCATGTGTTACTGAGGTTCATTATAGGGGCAATGTTCTTCGAGACAAAACTAGATCTGTTTTAGGACTGTTGGGATTTGCAATAAATATTACTTTGAGTATCAACTAGGTTGGTAAATTGAGGCTCCAAATACCTCCAACCATCTGAATTTTTGTGATAACAAACTCAATCATTTAACATAGATCTATGAGTGAATATTTTGCATAAGAGAAATGGACTCCAGGAAGTTTTTTTTTTTTTTGTCGTTTGTTAAAAGTAGTTGAAACCTTAAGAGTAAGAAAAAAGGAAGCAAATCCTACTTACACAAAGTTTTGGAATAAAAGAGCAGTCAACCCTTATATGGTAAGAGGGGTCGAACCCAAGGGAGGATTTGACCCTAAGCAAAAAGGATTTGACTCCACCTAATATAAAATTTTAGGTTAAAACAAGTCAACCCTTGCAAGTTGTAGAAGTTAGATGAGTCAAACCCAAGGCAGGATTCAGCTACAGAATCATACTATTGGAAGAAAATGAAGTCGAATCCATACATAAGAGATGGTGCATAAATTCAAAGTCATGAATTTCAGACCTAGATCTTGTTGTGAGTCTACATATTTGGTAAGTGACCTACCAACATGTTCAGTAGAAAAATATTATTAGTTTTTCACAATGATTGTCTATTAGAAAACTACCAGCATTATCAGTTTAAGTAGAGTATGTTAATGCATTTACTTTAAGATCTAATACATTAGAGTTGTTGAATTGCTGGTAGATTCACCTTATGATTGGGTCTAATCTTGCTTTTGATTTTGATTGTAATATTTTCCTATTCAAAGGTTCTATTGTGTTTTAACTAGCTAAGCAAGTACTCCTTGCATTTTTAAATCATTTCAAACTCACATAAGTTGATTGGGTATTGTTGAAAAACCCTTAATTGGGTCTAGGTGCCTCTACCTAGTAGTTGTTGATCGTAAGTCCCAAGTATTAGATTGGTGTTATAAACCCTTTTTAGGTTATTGGTTGTAGATATAGATTGGTTGAATATTAGTGGTTGTTTTAATTCCAAGGCAGAGAGCTCTTTAGGAGAGGAGCAAAAATTTGAAAGAGTGATTGTGAACCACAATAAAAGTTTGAGGTGTAGAAGTGATTGGTTATTTTTGTTGCTTATCATTGCTTTGATTGTAAGAGAATTAAAAATTCAATCTAAGTTGAAATTTTGATAAACCTATTTAGACCCCCCCTAGGTTTATCTTACATAGTACAATATTATTAGGAAGATGATAAACTAATTGAACTTTTGACAAGGAATATATTTGAACGAACTAAAAAGTATGACTTCTATTAATTTTCAGGCCTCTATAGATTTAGCTCATGGAGAAAAATAGAGAGGGACTCATTAGGAGAAAACAAGAGAAAAAGTATCCCCTCAAGATGGGGGTGAGAGAACATCATGAATATCCAACTTGCTACAAATAGTATATAGGATCTTCCCGTATAAAATAGTAGTCCACCATATCTTCCAACACTCTCCGTCAAATTGGTTGTCTCTTCCAAGAGGCCTAGCTGGCTTAATATTAGTGAGAGTAAAATCACTCCTATTTGTAAGACATCGCTCCATAATCCAATCAAACAACTCGTGATGGATGTTGGGCACACTCTTATCTTCTATAGGTAGTGGGTCTATAGGCATTGCTAAGAAGTATAATAAAACTGCTCCATCATCGTGTCCCTCCACAGGACATTAACTCTCAAAAGGTAGGAGTAATAAATGCCAATTAAGGGGGGTACCGAGTAATCACCCGAAAGATAATATTCTAAGTCCACCATATGTTTTTTTTTCTTCATCAGAATAACCAATGCCGACAACAATCAGCAACTGAGAAGTCCTTCAATAATAATGTCTCAACTAAAGAGACATAATAACATCAGTTAAAATGGGCCTAGGCTCAATAACACATACCAAATAGTGAAAATCTTCAAAAAGGACCCATAAAATAATCTGTCGTGAGTTTGTGCACCAAATAATATGTTGTCCAAGTAATAAGCTACCAATGCTCAAAATAATAATCTAACTGGAGACAAAGGGACCGAGTCGAGACAAGTCAAATATCAAACCATTATAGTCGAGTCGCAGGAGAAATAGGTATAGACCTTGGGACCTAGACCCATATAACTGAGGCAGGAAGCAAGTGAGTTGGGCCGAGTCAGGTTGACCCGGGCTGAGTTGACCCGTAGCGAGTTGGGCCA
Source organism: Aristolochia californica (assembly GCF_029961685.1). NCBI lineage: Eukaryota > Viridiplantae > Streptophyta > Magnoliopsida > Piperales > Aristolochiaceae > Aristolochia > Aristolochia californica. Next base: position 35,032,185 of record NW_027182257.1, read on the forward strand.
AGTTAACTCGACAGACTGGTGTGGCTTGGACCGAGTTGCTTTGCTCGTTGGGTCATTGGTGTGAGTCACGGGGTAGGGTCCGGAATGAGACTTGGTTGAACCAGCGCTCGATCAAATATTTCCTAACACGGAAAATTAAATCTGGCTACAAGTATCAACTTCTTACCCGCTTCCGAATAGAGCAAAAAACCAGAGATTCCAGTTGGATAGCAACAACTAAGACACGATCCAGAGTCAACTTGGACAGTAGCAACATTGGAATGATAGGATCAATAATACAAAAAAATTACCAATCAACCAGCAACTCGGTATCTTTTGTGGAAGCTCAAACCAACAATCAAGGCAGATGACTCAACAATTAATCAAGCGGAGATAGCAATCGTCAATTAAGGAAAATCAGCAATGATTAGACAACAACATTGGATGGCAATCAGACAACAATGCAGCAGTGAAACTCCAGGAAGATGAATCCTATCCAATGCCAGAGAAGAGATGAGCCAGAAAAGTAAACTAACCAGAGGAGTTTAAAAAAAACAACAACAATAACTCAGGATTATTCTTAGCAGTACAACAAAAAATAGTAAATTCAAAATAGTTGAACAGACAACCGTCCTTTTTGAACTTGATTATAGCTTTCAAATAGATCCAAGTGACACATAGATATGATTTGTTGAATATCTAGTGAAGCAATTTTCGGAGTGCAATATCAAGTGAACCAGAGATCACCAAGTCGAGCCTCACTCAACTCAATCACTTGCGCTGAGTATCAATCCAGACATATGAGTCAGATACAACAAGCACCAATTATACCAGCATAAGTTCAGGAAGTCTAGAATTTTTATAGAGTAAAGTTGGTTCAAAATAGACTACCGATAGTCAGATGAGATTCAGGAATTCAACTGAAATCTTTCACAAATAGTAGAGTAATGGATAGCAAGGTTTCGAGACTCCAGCTAGCTCGGGAGATATTTGCGAGATTGTAATTGCAATCTTCAACAACACCCTGGAAGCAGTATACCGAGATATGAAGATTAATGACCAGCCAACAACCAGCCAATATGACCAGAGACTAGAGTTAGCAAATTAACGAGAGGATCAGACCTCATAGTCTAGCCAAAGCCTCAGTAATTTTCAACAAAAAGCAACATATATCAGCAACAAACACATCTTGTACTACTATTTCAGCAACAACAAACCTTTTTCATTCTGAATTCCAGAATGGAGGAACCAGAATGGTTGCACACATGAAAAAGAGAACCTTCCTGAGTTTAGAAAGGTCTTCCTTCTTAATTCTCTCTCAACATTGTTTCCAAATTGGAAATTGTATTATTAAATCTTTCGTCAATAGAAATTTGAGTTTTGTAATTGCTTTCTTCCCTACATGGAGAAGTTCATTTGATCTTCTGGAACAAACCTTCACAAATAGAGTAATGAGGCACTACAGCAGAGAGAAACAAAGACTAGAGCGACAAAGTCTTCTTCTCTTCTGGTAACAATGAATGAGCTTTACAAACTCATTCACCGAGCAACAGTAAATACACTAGAAAAGAGGATCCTTAGAATAAGACTTCACCAACTTTCTTCAAACTAACAATTCCTTCTTGATGCATAATCCGAGCATGGAAATATAATTGAAATTCTAAAACACCATAGGTACGAGTCTTGAAAATTGATGCTCTGATACTATGTTGATTTTCAAGCCTCCATGGATTTAGCTCATGGAGAAAAAGAAAGAGGGACTCATTGGGAGAAAACAGAAAAGAAAAGAGGTTATGGACTTGTGTCCTAACCCTTCTCCTGAAGCTCAATATATAGATTGATAAAACTATAATATTACAATTATGCCCCTAGAACTTAAATTAATTATATTAATGCCGTCTCTATTACATGACTCTTTATTTACCATGCTGCTATCACTACATGGGCCTATAGGTCTTCTCCTTGATCTATGGGGCCTTGAGCCCATCTTCCACATCTCTTGGATGTGTGGGTCTTCCTTTGTCTTATGGGCTTGAGCTCATTTTCTAACACACTTGGATGTGTGGGTTTTCCTTGGTCATGTGGGCTTGGACCCATTTTTTAAGATGAACTGTTTTGTCATTAAAGATGAAACATCAAGTTTTTACTAATGAACATTGCACTGGTTAAACCATGAGTACTAAACCAATAAGCAAATATTTAGGTTATGGACCTCTCACCTCCTACTCACACTTACATGCTATTTTTTACAGATATTATATTTTATTTTATAGTTTTAAACATTACAATTAATTTTTTCATTAAATCTTGTGGCTGCACAAATGCAAGAAAACCAAGGAGACCATTTTTCAATGGGATTTTTTCCAAGGTAAAAAAGAAAAATTAATCAGATACATGACTCCGTACTAAAAACACGTCTAATGTCATTTTAATCTCTCTTAAAAATTACGAAATCATCGAAGGAAAGAGAAATCACTTTTCCTTGATTATATATGATTAGGGATTAACCTAGAAAATAATAAAGACTCTCACATCTGCGACCTTCAGCTTTAACAAAAAGTTTAAAGCAATTTGCCATCTGCACTTGCGTGAGGCTTGTGGGCTTAACTATCCAAACAATCACTTAATTACTTGATCCATATCAAAAGTCTAAGCAAGGAAGAACTACCATAATTAGGCAATCTTACATTCCTTTTGGAACAGCTTCAAAAGACACATAATTGGTTTTGTTTTCTTACTAGTTTAGAACTTAGAGACGTTGGCAGCAATGATTTTGTAGTGCTCCACTCTAACATAAGAACGTTTCTTCATTTAAATATTGCTGCACCTTAAAACATGTACAGGGTTTTCTGGGTTAGTATTTTAGATGAATTTGTTTATTAGTTTGACATAAAGAAAGAACCAACCCGGAGCACCCATTTCTTTTCTTAAACTTAAAAGATTAATGATGTAAATCATTAATTATGACTAAACCTAAAAGGAATCCCATCTGCTATGCGTTTCCAATAAAAAAAAAGGAACTTTTGGTTCATTCTGATGTTAGCAGCATGATGAGAATGATTCCCGATTTTATTTTTAGAGCAAACATGAACCTACTCCTTGCTTTTAGTTTTAGATAAAGACGAAAGATGTTTTAGATTTTTGTACTGTTGGAGTTCATAGGGCTGACCGCCGGAACCTGTTCTTTCCCTTCAATCTAGAAGCTAGAAAAATATACTTTCCTACCTCATCAAAGAGTAAATCTAGCATTGGAGCAAACAAGCAAATCGTTAAACAAAAATGGACAGGATAAACTGCTCAGAGCACATTAATGGAAAATTTAACGTCCTACTCGAATGGCACTTTCGGTTCTTAAACAGTGTGATCATGTAGGAGGAGGAGGAGGAGAAGAAAAGAAAACTTGGGATGATTCCAAATCAATTGCTATCGATCACATGGGAGCCTCTGTGCGGTCGGTTGGTTAGATAAAATAATGCTCAAAACTCGATGGAATTGGATTAATTAACATGGAATGAAAGCTTTAGATTGGTCTACTCTGAACGATAAACAAGCCGATAAGCGACAATCGTGGGTCGCTTGCTGGGAAAGTCGACATCTGAGAAAGTGGTGGCATGCTACATTATACACCCTTAAGCCAGTTGTGGGTGCTACTCACATGGACATGTCCTTTTTTAATGCTCAAAGTGGTCCTGAGATTAGCGCGATGCTCGCAATTGTTTACTCAGAGACGGTAATGCTTTAGTTTCTTCAAATATAATAAGCCACAGTGGATTATTAAGATATACGCTTGGAGAATATTATTATGTCACTTGTTCTCGAGCCACAACAATCTCTTCTCTTCTCTCCCCATAGTCACTTCTGCCTACATCATCGTGCACATTCATGCATCTCTCTTCTGGGAACACTTCCACATCAATAGCCTGCCTGGCCTCGGGCATTTTCACTTAAGACCATGACTAAACGCTTAAAACAAGATCAAGCAGCTACTTCACTTGACAACGCCAAGATTAAGAAGCTTGATCGCCTCGATAACATGCGTCGGCTCTTATTGCAAAGCCATGAAGACTCCATTGTTTGAATTCTTGACTTGAAGCGTCGATTCCCATAAGTATGCAGCGTGCTACAGCGAGTAGTAACTGTAAAGAGTAAACAAGTAAAAGACAGGATAATAAATAGTGATTGGAGGAGGAGAAGGGGTGTGTAAGCATGGAAATGCATGGATTTCAGTGGCGAGGCAGAGCGGGACCAGATTAAGGATTGGGCAGAGATTGATTTGTCCTGTCGCGTTGGTTGATTGATTGATTGGATTGATTTCCAAGGAAGACGACGAAACGAAAAGAGGAGGTAAGAATGAAGAAGAGGAGAAACCGGAGTGGTCGTGATGCTTCAGTAGCTCCAGTCAATTAAGAAACGGTTAAGAAAGAGTTTTCCAGCCTTCGCCCTGCTTTTGTGGGCATGAAACAGGCTGCTTCCCTTGCTTCAGGCTCACTCAAGTACACGTCGTTTCTCTTCTTTGTTTAACCCAAAAGACATGGAGCTTACGACCATCCATGTTTTGGATAATTACTATACGGCTCCTTGATCATTATTACTACACGGGTTCTTGATATTCCACTGCGAAGGGAATTTGGAACCTAGCGAGCCAGAAAAGACAATACTAGGGTGATGCACGCAGGGCGTTTATGTCATTTTCGCAGACATTTTGTAGGATTGGAATCTACATTCTCTGCTCAGAGAATGACTTGAAAAAGGCGGTTCATGTCTGGAAAGTGACTTGAATCTGCATATCCTTGCCTAGAAAACGTTCTTCTCTGATCTGCATTGATCTTGAAATTCATGTTTCTTTGCCTCCGCATGAAAAATAGTGAACTTAAAACCACTGAAACTATATTTTTTGAGAATTTTTTGTTTATTGTTAGTCTTTGAGGAGAACCTGTTACTTCTTTTCTCGAAGAAGTGATCATAATTTATGAGTTTCAGCAGGTCGATTTAGTCGCGCAAGTTTGAATCTTCACGTAGAGATGCGCACGGAATCTGAGGAGATATTAGTGCGAAGTAGCAGTTGCATCAGCGAATTTGGTGCTGATCTCTTTCTTGAACGAAGAGGATTTCTCTTTCCTCATTCTCGAATACAATGAGGTCTCGTATCTTGCCAGCAGGCCCGCGCTCTAGCTTCTCTCTCTCCCAGTCGTCAAAGATAAGATAAGTAGACCCTAAAGGGTCCCACGAACATTAATACGAAACTCATCTCTTCCATGGATATATCTTCTTTGCTGAGCACTGGAAGATATCAAGTCTCCGTCCAGCTCCATCAAGGATGAAAACTGATACAAAGGGACCGACGACGTACCAAGATGAAGGATTACTCATCGTAAAGAATGAGCAGCAGGTATCACTGGTATTTTCTAGAGAAAGATAGAGGGAGGGAGCACTGCATGGCCCGACAAAGAGCATCTCTGGTTCATGGGTTTCCTGAAACCCGCTCGTGGGTCATGAGAGCGTGTTTAAGAGTCCCAGACGGGGAGAGAGAGAGAAAGAGAAACAGTTGCAGAGCAGGCGCGTCTCACAGCGCACAGGGTCTGGTTGGTTTCAGTCTCAGATTCAGGTGTGGGTGGATACTGTTACTTTAAGCTCTCTTCACTTCCATGAGTCCCTCACTGTCAGCGCCCCCCACGCTTGGAGGCTTGTCCGCTCGGTCTTCGAACCCTCCGGATAATGCGCATACTTCTTTTTGTTCTGATTTAGGGTTGGCAACACCAGGGTCAATCAATTGGAAGGATTTGCAGGAAAAAAAAAATCCCTTCACGGAGGAGGGAACGAACGTCTTCCACTGAGAAATCTCGTTTACCGATTGTAATCGCAAAGAGAATCCACGCAGCCAGAATCAAAAGACACTTCGATTTGGACTTAAATAAGCACTCTGGATTACCGAAGACAACAAAAACATGGTCGTTGGATAATCGGTTCAATATATGTCATTCTGTGTTAACGGATCATTCTCTCTGAACTCAAAACAGCTAAACCCACAGAATTCTGTGATGAATATGTCATCTCATGATTTTTCTTTAAGCAAAAAGATTTTCAAAGGTGGGGGTTCTGCATGGCGTCGCTTGGCTGGGTTCTACTTGAAATGTTGTTGGGTAGACTTCATGTGCTGGTAGCACGAATTTCAGTGTGCTACATATGACACTTGAAATGCATTCGATGATTAAGTGCCACTATTAATATATGAAGTGGCACCAGTGGCACGTAATTACTTGTAAATGGTGGTTCAAACTCCATTCTTGTGGTTCTCTATGTACATAATAGGTGTAACATATAAGTAGTTACATGTAATCGTTTTAGTGGCATGCCGATTTCTTTTTAAGATGCATGTATAGAAAATCCAATGTCCTCAAAATTAGGGTACCCCATCTTAGTATTAATAATCCAATGTAAGTTATAGTCAAGAAAAATTATGTGACTATTAGTTGAGAAAAAAAATCATGATTGCTTCAATTATTACTAATTAATTTTAGGATTGTTAAGCTATCTAAACCTAGACAAGGGAATATCAATATACAAAGACATGCAAAAGAGGATGCATCACCACAAACTACAAACCAGAGCATAAATATGCAAACACATACAAAAGAGGATAAGTCTACCATGAAAAACAATACAACAGGGGCAAAGGAAGGTATGGCAAAGGAGGCCACATCACCCAAGCAAGACCATGCAAAGGTGACATCCACCCCACTAATGCAGAGAGGGACATCCCCATGTATGGATCTAGAAGAATCATGTTCCACAATCACTCACATGAGGGCCTCACTACAACCTTCCAAAACTAATCAAGATTCTCCTACAAATTATGCACAATCTACCCAAATCAATCAATGAAAAATATTCTCTTAAATCACTCATGAATCAAAAGGAGAGAATCAAGGCCAAATCAATTGCTTAAGAAGAGAAAATCAGATCCAATAATCATGGGAGAAGAAAGGAAAGAACAACACATTGATTGAAGGAAGATCACATTGATTTGTATAAAAATGGCAAGACACCTAAATGACACCATGCATGAGGACATCCATGATCTTTTTGTTAATTTTTAAGGGTTTTGAACAACTATATAAACCCATGTAAACTCACTACATTCACTACATTCAAGAAATTAAAAAATTCACCCCCTTTGGCTCCTTCTCTTCGTGTTGCTTTCAATTGTTTGGTGTTAGTGTGAATTGTCAAGGACATGTTTTTAGGATTTTTTTTTTCATGTTTTTTTAGGATCAGTTTCCTAATATCATGGATGGTTTCCTTTGATCATGGATTGTCCATGATAGTAGGAAAAAAAGTTGTCTTCATTTGTATTTTTTTTATATATCAGTTGTATCTGTAAAATCAAGATGAAAAACTCAAGGAAGATGGATTCCATTGTTGGCATGGTATTAGAGCAGGTGAATGACCCCCAAGATGATGGTCCTGATCTGTTGAAACCGATTATTTTTTCTTTTGAAAAAGTGACAGCAATAATTTATTTCCTCCTTGTGTTTTCCTCCTTCGACCTCAATTTTTTCGACCCTATTAGAAGATGAGCTCAAGCCTACACGTCCAAGGAAAGAAAGCCCACACATCCAAGAGGTGGCATATAGGTAAATAAGAAGAATTCTCATAAAGATGGCACAGAGTTGTACATACTTGTTTTTTTTATGTCTCTTCTTTTATAATGTTGTAGACCTAAGGGCATTGTAAAAAGCTATAAATAGAGGTCATGGCTAAGAGGTAGAGCATTCAAGCTCTCTCCTCCATTTTTAAAAAGTTCATCCAAGCTCTCTCCCTTGGTACGTGTTATCCCTCTTCTCCTTCTTTCAAGCTCTCTTAGTGGTTGATCTCTTCTTTCTCTCCTCCTTCTTAGTTTGGTTGGAGTTCTTATCATGGAATCCTAAATTCTGCATGGTAACAAAGCATAGAGTTTAGGATCCCCTTTATACAAGAAAAAATATTATGAAGATCTGGCTATGAAGTTACTCATGAAGGAAGGAGTCTAGCCATGAAGAGATAAATCATTTTTGGTTATTATTTACATATTTTTTTGATATATGTTGAGCCTTTGATCTCTGGATTACATCAAGACAAGATGACGTTTTATGAGAAGTTGCGAAGGTTAATTTCTCGTGTTAACAAGATATTATAATCTTGGTCTTCTTGTAGCTAAATTACAAGTTTGATCAAGATCGGTTGTTACATGTTGTTTTATCAAGATTGATGATTTGAGAAGAGGATGCTTATGTGATGAAAATGATTTGAGTCAATTACTTACATGTGACTTGGCTCAATTTCCTATGAATTGGAATTCCAACACATATTGCTGCAAGTCCTCTTACACTTGGTGTTGCTCATGTGGTTTGTTTATTTAGCTGGTAAATAAAAATATGTTTAAATTCCAGCATGATGAAAATTCATCTATGTGCCTCAACTATTCTGCTGCCCTTTCTACTCTCTTGAATTCCAACACTTGGTTATTTGGAAATTGGATTATCCCTATGAGTTGAGATTTATAAGAGACCTTATTTGCTACAAAGGATCTCAAAGAAAGCAAATTGTGGTTCTTAGCCACAATTTTGGAAATTTGGGTTAAGGAACAAGTTTTCACTCTATCCTCTTGAGATTTTTTTACTTTAAGGGTATAAGAGGATTTGATTCATTTCTGGATGGTGACTCCATTTGACATAGGTACGTATTTTTTTATGATTTAGTACTAGATCTTGTGGATAAAGATTCTATATCTCCATTTGCAAGTGGCTGCTTTGGTACACGGATCCTTCATTGAATTAGTAGATTTTTTTGAGAAGATCTTCCCCTATTTGGTCTATTTGGGACATTTTGATTAACTTATTTGGCAGGCTATGCATGATTTTAAAGTGACTTCCCACTTTTGTTTTAATCACTCTTAAATTTGGAACTTCTATAATTGATCTTGAGTGTGGTTTAAGCATTTGTTTGCTTCAAGAAGGATGATAGAAATACAAGTAGTAAGAGCGACATACTCAGAATCACTACTATTCCCTTAAGGGGCCTATCAAATTATCTTAGTTGGTCTCAATCAGTACGAAGGGTTCTTATTACTCGTGACTTTCTCGGTCACTTAAACAAACCTTCTCCACCAATTGATGAAGAAGATCTATCATACCTCTAGTGGGTTAAGAATGATAATTTGAGTATTAGTTGGCTTATTAATAGTATAGAAGAGCATGTAGCCAACAATGTTGTCCACTTAGAATCAGCCAAAGACATTTGGGACACATGTGCTAAGTTATATTCTAGCACTGCCTCTTTACAAAAGTTGTTTGAAGTCTTGCAAAACATTCTAAGTACTAAGCAAGGGGATAATATTCATGAGTTTTTGGCTCGATTTTGGGGTCTCCTTCAAAGGTGGAAGATCACTCAACCATACTCCACCGATATTTTGGTTCAAGAAAGGCAAAGGGAAACTTTAGCGGCAGTAATCTATTTAACAAATATCAAGTCATACTTTGAAGTTGCTAAGATTCAACTTCACAGATCCTCCGCACTTCCATCCTTTGATGAAATAAGTGTCACATTGCTACGAATCATTGATCCATCTCTTAACTCACATAATGATACTTCATCGGCTATGTACTCAGGTAATAGAGGTACATCATCCTCCAACCGAGGACGTGGCAGAAATTTTAGAGGAGACCGAACAAGAGGTGGTAGAACTGGTCCTACCCACTCTCGCACAAAACCTCACATATGCACCTATTGTGGTGGTCAGAACCACCTAGAGGAAAATTGTTGGAAGCTTCATAGCAAACCAGAATGGGCCACAACTACCCCAACCTCAATTAAAATTGATAAACGAGAAGATAAGGCTGAATCACAAACCGGGAAGATGACTCTCACTCCTAAAGACTATGACACATTTTAGAAAATGAAGTCATTTATGGAGTCTTCTCTTACACCTTTACCTATGGCTGCCACAACTATTGCTTCTGGTATATTTTCTTCCTCCTATTCATCTTGAATAATAGACTCTGAGGCCTCTGAACATCTCTCAGGTAACAAACACATGCTCAATTCTTTATCTCCGTGTATTCTCATTAAGTTTGTTACTATAGCCAATGGTACCCAAACCAAAGTATTAGGCAAGAGATCAACTTCTATTACACCCTCTATCCCACTTCAAGATATCCTATTTGTTCCTCAATTCCCTTTAAACTTACTCTCGGTAAGTCAACTCACAAAAAAATCTAAATTGCTCTATCACCTTCTCACCCTCTCACCCACTTCTTGTGTATTTCAAGATCTAACTACGAAGTGAGTGATTGGTGGCGGCCATGAAAAGAGGGCTTGTATTACTTCGATGTGCCTCCGTTAGCTGCACTTTCATCCTCTCCATCCAAGGCACAACTTTGGCATAATCGGCTTGGCCATCTGTCTACATCTTCTCTGCGCCATTTATTTCCTTCTTTAAAGTCTTTGTCTACTTTCAATTGTGAGGTTTGTCAATTAAGCAAACACCAATGGAGTACATATTCCCCTTAGCCTAAAACTACAAGTGTTGCTCCTTTTTCTCTAGTACATTCTGATGTATGGGGACCCTTGTTTGTCTCTAATATTTTTCATGTTAAATACTTTGTTACTTTTATTGATAATTTTACTCGGGTTACTTTGTTATATCTTTTAAAAGAAAGATCTGAAATAATTACTATCTTTAAGGCCTTTCATGCTATAGTATTAACTCAGTTTGACAAGAAAAATCAAATACTTAGGTCTGATAATGCTAAAGAATACTTGTCTAGTGAGTTTCAATCCTTTTGTGAAGGTAATGAACTTATCCATCAAACATCTTGTGCCTACACACCCCAACAGAATGGTGTTGTTGAAAGGAATAACCGTTATCTCCTTGAGGTTGCTCAAGGCCTTCTCTACTCCATGAAGGTACCTTACTTTTAATGGTCTCATGCCATACTTATCGCCTGTTTTCTTATCAATAGGTTACATTCATCTGTACTTGGTCATAAGACTCCATATTTTGTATTATTTTCCAATGAAGATTCATTTTCTCTTCCCATAAAGGTTTTTGGATGTGCGTGTTTTGTCCATGTCACATCTCCTCGAAGAAATAAATTTTCTCCTCGATATGAAGTGCATTTTTTTGGGTTACTCTCGCACCCAAAAAGGTTATGTCTGTTACAATCCTACCCTTTGGTGGTTACTTGTGACTCGAAATGTGACCTTTTTTTAGGACACCTCATTCTATTTCTCGAATGATGCTCATCCAGGTTTGTCATTCCCTCCTATCATTCCATCCTACCACTCCTTGTCCATTTGTGCCTTTTAATGCCGGTGTCGCTTCACCCCCCAAAGCAACGATCGACACCTCACCTGTGGATTTTTTGGATCCTGCCTAGGTAAGTCCTTCCCCTATTCCATTTGGTCCACGATTTGATACTCGACCCATTGCTCTAAGAAAAGAACATCATTCCTATACTACTTCTCATCCTATATCCAACTTTATGTCACACCATTGTTTGTCTTCCGCATATTCTCAGTTCCTAGCATCTCTTTCTTCCACCTCTATTCCGCAATCCTATTAGGAGACCATGCAACATCCAGGATGGAAAGCGGCTTTGGATGAGGAAATGCAAGCCTTATATGAAAATCAAACATGACACTTAGCACTGTTTCCGACAGGTAAGAAACCAGTGGGTTGTATATGGGTGTTTTTCAGCAAACATAATCTAGATGGGTTGGTCGCCTTAAGGCCCACCTCGTCACCAAAGGGTACACTCAATGTTATGGAGTGTATTATGAGGAGACCTTCTCTTCTGTTGCCAAGTTAAATTCGGTATGTATCCTATTATCGCTTGCCGCTAACTCTTCATGGCCTGTCTATCAACTTGATGTAAAAAATACTTTATTAAATTGTGATATACACTAGAAAATTTATATGATTCAACCACCTGGTTATATGGTTGAGAAGGAGTCCGTATGCCGCTTAAAGAAGTCCTTATATGGGCTTAAACAGTCCCCACGGGCCTAGTTTGATAAATTTAGCCAAGCACTATTACGGTTTAGATTTCGTAGATGCTCAGAAGATCGTTTGGTGGTTTTTAAAGATACCTTGAAAAGAAAGATACTATTGGTTGTGTATGTTGATGATATTGTCTTAACCGTCAATGATGCGCATCACATACAAGAAGTAAAAAAATATGATATATCATGAATTTAAAATTAAATATCCTAGACTTCTAAAATTTTTTTTTTGCACATAGAAGTTTTTCAGTCCAAGTATGGGATAATATTATCTCAGAGGAAGTATGTCTTGGACCTCCTTGAAGAAACGAGAATGATGGGGTGTCGCCCAGCTGACACACCTATGGATGCAACTGTAAAATTATGTGCAAGTTCTGGAGAAGATATTGATATTGACAAATATCAAAGACTTGTTGGCAAACTTATCTATCTCATGGTAAATAGAGCAGACATACCATATGTTGTAAGTGTGGTGAGTCAGTACATGCATAAACAACAATTTACCCATTGGTAGGCCTTGGAGAAGATATTACGATACTTAAACGGAGCCCTAGGAAGAGGATTGCTTTATAAGAAAAATGGCCACTTCAACATAGAAGGTTTCTCAGACACGGATTGGGCCGGATCACCTGATGATAGGAAGTCCACTACTGGATATTTCACTCTTGTTGGAGGGAACCTGGTAACATGGAGAAGCAAGAAGCAAAATATGGTTGCAAGATCTAGTACAGATGCAGAATACAAGGCTATGGGTCACACAATCAGTGAACTCATATGGATCAGGTTCCTTTTACCAAATTAGGATTTTATAAAGGAGGTTCTATGGGTATTTGTTGTGATAGCCAAGCAGTCATTCATATTACTTCGAATCTATTGGAAGATGGACTCAAGCCTACAAGCTCAAGGCTAGAAGAGCACACATCAAAGCAGTGTCAAAGTGGTAATTTATGATAAGTTCCATAAGGATAGCATAAATATGTAAATACGTTTTCTGATTATGTCTTTTAATCTATTGAGTTGTATCCCTAAGGGCATTGTAACACTATAAATAAGAGCTTTGGCTAAGAGGTAAGGTATTCAAGCCTTCTCCTCTCTTTCAGATATCGTCCAACCAGCCTCTCTTCTCCCTTGATGCATTCTCTCCTTCCCTTAATCCAAACTCTCCTCTTTCACGTCCTTCTCCTTCCTCTCTCCTCTCTCTTCTCTCTCCTCTCTCTCCTCTCTCTTTCTTCTTCCATGTTAACCTAGAGTCCTTCTCATGGGATCCTAACTTCTACAAAATTCAATCTTCCATGAAATGACCAAACACATTGAGGTGGACTGCCACTTTATACAGGAGAAATTTCCTTCAAACATGTTTCCTCACAAGAGAAAGTAGTGGATATTCTTACTAAACCGGTTACGTCTAAAATCCTATCCTTTATATGTAGCAAGCTGAGTATTTATGATATTTTTTCTCCTCCAGCTTGAGGGAGTGTTAGAAGATGAGCTCAAGCCCACACGTCCAAGGAAAGAAAGTCCACACATCCAAGAGGTGGCATATAGGTATATAAGAAGACTTCTCATAAAGATGGCATGAAGTTTTAAATACTTATCTTTTTATGTCTCTTCTTTTATAATGTTATAGTCCTAAGAGCATTGTAAAATGTTGTAAATAGAGGTCGTGGCTAAGAGGTAGAGCATTCAAGCTCTCTCCTCCTTTTTCCCAAAGTTCGTCCAAGTTCTCTCCCTTGGTAGGTGCTCTCCCTCTTCTCCTTTGTCCAAGCTCTCTCCCTTGGTGGTTGATCTCTTCTCTCTCTCTCTCTCTCTACTTCTTCTTCTTAGTTTGATTGAAGTTGTTACCATGGGATCCTAAATTCTATAGACCTAGCTAAAACTTTCAAAATAGAAGTCACACCGGTGTTTTTTTTCCCTTGTCTAGTTTTCTAGAAGAGATGGTGCATCAATAGTTTTTCACCTATCTGTTAAGCTCACCAAGTCCTCCTTGCAATGCAACACTTGTGCATCTCGTTAGCCGTCCCTGTTATGGATTAGTGGCTATTTCTCCACGAAAGGCCACCACTATACTCTATCCTTGGAGAAGGAATAGGTGCTCAAAAGGCAGCGTAGTAGTTGAGACGGCTACTTGGTAGGAGCTTTATGTTGGTAGACCGACGAAGGTGGTGCTAGTGGATCTGTAAGAGGTTCATATGTAGGTGAAGGAGCTATATGCGGCATCACACTTGCCGATGAGAATTTTGGGATGATTTGAATTGATTGGCCAACACAATATCGTTCTTGGAGATGCACTCCTCGATGGCATCAAAACCTATACACCGTGCACTCGTATGTTGGGCTTAAGAAGAATAGGTTATTTGTAAGAGATATAGCTAAGGACCTCTTACAGTTTTGGCAGTGGCCGCTCTTGTTTCAAGGACTTCGTTTTTTAAAAAAAAATAGAAGAAAGGTTTTGATGTGTGGCACTTCTTTGTCACAAGTGGCACTTCTTCATTTCTTTCAATGTTTTTTTATGAGGTGGGGCTATGACAGAAAGCTCCATGCTATAGTTTGTCTGCCTCAGTGATTCTTCGATAGGCAAAAAAAAAAAAACTACAAGAAATAAAAATTCTATCTTAGAAGTCATGGAGATGAAGATGACACGTCTTGACCCAAACTTAGAAACACACACCAAACTTCGACTCTTCTACACCACAAATGAGTATCAAACTAGATGAAACAAGTTATACCCGATGGTCCCAGATTTTTGAGATGTGTATCTAAGGAAAAATAAATTTGGATATATCAATGGAGATTTTCCACAACCTCAACCAACAGACCCAAGATTTTAGAAATGGAAAAGTGAAAATTCAATTCTAAAAGGGTGGTTGATAAATTTGATGTATCTAACCTTGACCCAACAACTTCATTCATTTTCCAACTAAAAAATGTTATGGGAATCTATCGTTATAAGATTTTATGATAGGACTGATGCTTCCCTAGTATATGATCTAAAGAGATGTGTGAGCAAAATGAGACAAACCGGGGAGGGGGGTGGGGGTGTCCATTGAAAAAATTTCAATGATCTTCAAGGCTTGTTGAGGGAAATTTATTTTTGACATCCAAACCAAATGGAGTTCAAAGTTGATATACGAAAATATAATTCCATCATATAAGAAGATAAATTATATATTTTTTTATGGATTGGATGATCAGCTTGATACGATTTAGAGTGATGAGCTTTAACTGCGATCATTGCCTATTATAGAACAAGCCTATGCTGACGTTTGGAAAGAAGATGTGAGACAAGTAGTGATGATAACTAGAGCAAAGAATCCAACCAGTATTGTTATGGTTTCTAGAGGAATCAATATGAGGCAATACCATTCATCTTCACTCTAGATGTCTCCTTCAACAAGAAATGGGAAATTGAATATCATATCCAAGGCAAAAGTAAAATTCAAAGGAGGATGTACTCATTATGGAAAATGAAATATACTTGTGAAACTTGTTTTAATTACATGGTTATTCAAAATGGTGGAATGAATTCAAGGTTCGGAAACAACATGAGGTTGCTGCTAATGGAGATCCAAGTCGGGTTGCTTTGGTGAGTGTGGAAGCTTATTTATCTCTCAACCCACAAATGCAACCATAAAATGGTTTGAATACTCTCAATAAACAAGGTAATTGTGGGTATATATTACTTAGTTCTAAAAGGAGCGGTTATAGTGGCTAGACAATTGACTTAAGGGCATGATACAAATGATCTTATCAAGATTACTCAACCAAGGTGAACTAACATTGCTAATGTTAATGGAGTTATATATCCAAATATAGGAGTTGGAACTGTTTTTTAATCACCTGCACTCTCCTTATCTAATACTTTGCTAGTATTTCTCTCAAATAAATTAATATCAATCAGTCAAGCTACTAAGCAACTAAATTGTGTGGCACTAATCTATCCTACCTTTTGTTTTCTATAGGAGACTCTCACCAAGGACACCATTGGGTGTGGTACTAGAGGGGTTGGGGTTGTACTACACGGATGATTTCAGTTATGGTAGAGTTAATAATGTGCAACATGCGACTAATGTCAAGGAGAGACAAATTTGACTATGCCACCATCATTTGGGTACTTGAAGTATTCGTTTTCAAATTTATTTTCATAGTTACATGATTCAAATTTTAAAGGTGATACCGGCATTTTGGCTAAAAGTCATCGTGCACCTTATCTTATGAGTTTGAATAAAAATGATTTTCCTTCTACCATAATACATTTTGATGTTTGGGGACCTTCTCCTATTACCACTTCTTCTGGCATCTAGTGGTTTGTTACATTTGTAGATGATAACACCTGAATAACATAGCTCTACTTGTTGAAACATAAACAAGACATGTTTAGTGTTTTTCAATCCTTTCATACAATGGTTCAAACACAATTTCATCTAAAATTCAAATTCTTTATTCTAACAATGTTGGAGAATATATCAATTAGGAGTTCTATACTTACTTTCAGATTTATGGTCTTCTACATTAAACATTTTGCATTCAAAAGCCACAAAAAAATGGAATTGTTGAATTGAAGAACATACATATCTTAGAAATAGCCTATACTCTCTTGATCGGTGCACATATGCCAAGTATTGGGATGATGTCATCTCCACAACTTGAATTTTAAGACCCCATTATAGGTTCTCTCCAAGATGTTTTTGCTTGCCTTCTATTTTGGTGATTCCTCCATGAATGTTTGGATGTGTGACCTTCGTTCATCTTCATAAAAATTAAGACATTAAGCTTAATCCATGCGCATTATGTTGTATTTTTTTGGAGTATGGCACACACAAAAAGGGATATTGATGTCACAATCCTACCACTAAGCACTAGTATGTTACTATAGATTTAATCTTGGAAACTAAGATGTTTTTTTCCTTCATCAGTATTCACTTCTTCTCTTCAGGAGGACATACAAGGTGAAGAGTAAATTTGGCTGAAATGGCCAGGATTGAGGATAATTTGATGAGTGAAATTTTTTTTTTATTTGCAATGATTATTGAGTAGGAGAGAAGTAATGATACGGGTATTATTCAAGGAATTGAACTTGAGAATGAAACTCCTCACTCTTGAGTACCCGAAGACTCAGATCCATCTCCTAAGAATATTCTTGAGGTAAGTTCTCATACTACACCTCCTATTAATGACTTGGATACTTCTATTTGTTATAATTTACCATTCAGACACAATCATGGTAAACCACCAAATTGATACTCACAAGATCTTGTGAAAATAAGTTCATGGTACCCAATTGTGAATTATGTGTCTACTAAGAGATTGTTAGAACCTCTTAAAGTATTTGTGCATGCATTGTCTTCATCCCATGTCCCCAGTGGAATACAAGAAGCCTTAACAAATCCAAAGTGGGTTCAAGCTATAAAACAAGAGATCAAAGCTCAGCAAAATAATAAGCACATGGACTCTTGTTTCATTACCTAAAGGAAAAAAAATTGGGGTGCAAAGGGGTTTTTTCCATTAAGCACTAGGCAGACAAATCCATTGAAATGTATAATGCAAGGCTTGTAGCAAAAGGATATACACAGACATATGACATATACTATCAAGAGACCTTCTCACCAATGAAAAAATTGAATACCATCTAAGTCTTGTTATCTCTTGTAGTGAATTAAGACAAGTTGTTGCATCAGTTTGATGTGAATAATGTCTTTCTTCATGGTAATCTTGAGGAAGAGGTTTATATGAATATTCCAGTTGGGTACATTGCCTCCTTAGAAACTGAGGTTGTGTATCAGCTGCAACACACATTATATGGGCTAAAACAGCCACCTTGTGTGTGGTTTGGACGATATAGCTTGGCCATGAAAAATATGGCTTCCAACAAAGCAACTCAGATCATACTCATTTCTTGAACCATCGAATAAGAAAGGTTACTCTAATAATCCATGTAGATGGCATGATTATTATAGGGGATTGACATAGAAGAGATTTCTAAAGTGCAAGAATAATTGACAACTAGATTTAAATGAAGAATCTTGGAAGACTCAATTTTTTTATTTTTTTGGAAATTGAGATAGTTAGATCAAAGCAAGGTATATGACTTTTTCAAAGAAGATATGTGTTAAATTTTTTTTCAAAAGCAAGATTACTAGACTATTTAGCCAGTCGACACTCCAATTTTCCATAATCACAAACTTGGAGAGTGTGTAGATTAGGTGGAAACTAATAAAGAATGGTATAAAAATTGGTTGGTAAGCTAATGTATTTATCTCATACTCACTTAGACATTGCTTATGTTGTAAGCATAGTGAATCAATTTAAGCATTGTCCCAATGAAGATTATATGGAGCAATAATTTGAATTCTTCTCTATTTAAAGTCCTATCTTGGAAAAGGGCTTATTTCTCTAAGAATTATCAATTAAGTATTGATGAATACACATATGAAAATTCGGCAAGGAATGTTTTTGATAGGAAATCCACCTCACGTTATTTTACCTTCGTAGGAGGCAATCTTGTTACATGGAGAAGTAAAAAACAAAATGTACTATCATTGTCCAGTGTTGAAGCTGAGGG
The DNA here is from genome assembly GCF_029961685.1 of Aristolochia californica. Lineage (NCBI taxonomy): Eukaryota > Viridiplantae > Streptophyta > Magnoliopsida > Piperales > Aristolochiaceae > Aristolochia > Aristolochia californica. Next base: position 35,050,765 of record NW_027182257.1, read on the forward strand.
TGGAGGAATGGCCAAAGTTCTTGGTGAGCTTCTTTGGCTTAAAAGATTAATGATCGAAATTGGATTTTCTTTGATTATTAAAAAGAAGTTGTTTTGTGATAATAAAGCGGTCATTGATATTTCTCATAATCCATTCCAATATGATTGAACTAAACATGTTATGGTGGATCGACATGTCATCAAATAGAACCTCAAAGCCAAGATAATTTGATTTCCATTTGTTAAGTCTGAAAATCAACTAGAAAATATGCTTACAAAGGTTGTTCCTAGCAAAAACTTTTACAACTCCCTTAACAAGTTGGGCATGAAAGATATCTATGCACTAACTTGAGAGGGAGTGTTAGCATGAGCAGTCAAGAACATGTTTTTAGGGCTTTTTTTTTTTTTTTTTGTCAAGAAGAGGTTTTTAGGATCGGTTTCCTAATATTATGGATAGTTTTCTTTGATCATGGATCATCCATGATATTAGGAAAACAAGTTGTCTTCATTTGTATTCTTTTATATAGTGGTTCTTGTTGAATTTCTAGAAAAGAGAAAAACTTCACTAATTTGATGTAATTTGAGTACATAAACCTCTATTTATAATAGAGGAAACAAGTAGAATCCAAATATAATTAAACTACCATTGTCCCACTTTCACCCAAAGTTAAACACTAAAAGATAAGTCCTAGAACAGTTGAACATAAATAGAAGATTAACATAACCAAAACACCTTTAATTGATACTCTTCTGTGAGACCTCCTCTTGTGAGACTCATGTAGGACTCTACTATATTAATTATGGTTTTGTGAGACATCTTACTGTGAGAGTCATGTAAACCTCTTCCATACATGCTCTTCAACATTTTCCTTCAAGCTAGAGTTTATAACTTTAGCTTGCAAGGAAAAAAATTATTGGTCTTCAATCCTCATTGTCTAAAACTTTTTCATAGGTGTTGAATCTTCATCATCCTTTCTTCCCCTTTCTTGAATATTTTGGTCACATAAAAATTACCACAGCATGTGCAACAAAATGCCTCTTTATTGTACTTCTTCTTCTACTTCTCCCCATTAAGCTGGGGATAAAAAGGACATAGAGATCCAGATTGGATAAAACATAATGTGGGAGAAAAAAATCACTCCTAGCCATACGATAAAGCTCCATACACTAGTCGAAATAGTCTTAGTCTGAAACACTGCACAAGTTTAAAGGAGAAAAAATTGCCCAACTTTAGTGCTTAACATAGAGACTACTCACTTTTTAAGGATAGATGAAATACAAATCAACTCTTGGGTGAAGAATAAAAAATTTGACTCAAATTGGATGTTGGGCATACTCCTATACTTTTTAGGTAGTGGATCTAGGCATTGTTCAGAAGTGATAAAAACACAAGATGATAAACTGAAGAATACTAGAGGAAAATAACTTTAACCAGAAGGAAGAGACTATGCAACAATCATATTTCCAAAGTGACCTTTTAAAAAAACACTTGGGGAGGTTATAATTATAGAACTTAATAAATTTGACCAAGTATAAATTTTTTGGGGTGACCACAATTTTTCGGATTTAACTATGCAAAAGATACACAACCAAGTAAAAAAAATGTAAAACTTGAAAACAACATTGAAGCAAGATATTGCAAATCTTGAATGAGCACATCATAGAGTGATTAAGTCTAACCAAAACTCTCTAATAGAAGTGACATTTGGCTAAAAAACTATGATTTTGGGAGAAAAGGAAACTTAATTCACGTCAATGCATGGAGAGATAATAAGAGACAAAATAGGAAAAATGAGAGATTTTTGGTAGAATTGACCTTTGACACTTCTGATATTGATATCTCCAAAAATATAGCTCAAAATCACAAACGGTTTATAGATCAAGAAACTAGACCCAAATATCTTTAACTTGACATCTAATTTGACTCAAAACATTCGTTCTTGAATATTTTATGACCTCTTTATTTTCTTGATTCTATAGCTAGACCCTTGCTAATGCGAATATCTCCTTAAATATAAAACAAATTGACATAAATTTTTATCATTCTAAAACTAGACTTATAATTTTTTTATCAAAGTATAACTTTTCTTCATAAAATATACTTCTTTTTAGAGAAATAATCTGATAAATTTCGGATTCTGTAATCTGACCAAACTGAGTACTTTTTCTCTTTTGGCCAGCATGAACATTAACTCTTCCGAGATCAATATCTACCTCTAGAAAAACCAGATTGATAATTGGTTAATTAGGTAAAAAAATAGACTTTTAGATCTTTCTTTTGATATTTAAATCTTCATATAAACTGTCATTCTTGATGGTATCAAACAACTCAAAAGTTGAAGGTTTCTGCTATTACTCAAACCTCTCTTACATTCTGACCTTTGCTTCTTCAAATACGGATTTCACTTTGTAGAAAGCTTCGATTGATAGAATTCTTTATTTTTTAGAAAGTAGACTCGAACATATTTTATTCAATATATAATTTGAAATAAGAAAAGCTCTGTATGGAGGTAAAAATGCCAAGAAAACAGCAAGTACATGGATAGGAAAGAAAAAAAATAGAATACTAACCTAAACTACTAGTGATGATAAATCAGAAAAGGATCACATTATCTTTGTGGGTTCACGGAGTCAACTCATAGAACTGACTCTGATACCATGTTGATTTTCTGGAAAAGAAAAAACTTCACTAACTTGATGTGATTTGAGTACATAAGCCTCTATTTATAATAGATGAAACAAGTTGAATCCAATTATAATTAAATTACCCTTGTCCCAATTACACCCAAAGTTAAACACTAAAATTTAAGTTCTAGAATAATTGAACAATTGAATATAAATAGAAGACTAACATAACCAGAACACCTTTAAATGAGACTCTTCTATAAGACCTCCTCCGATGAGACTCCTGTAAAACTCTACCATATTTATTCTAATTCTATGAAACTTCTTACTGTGAGAGTTATGTAAGCCTCTTCCATATTTTCTCTCAACAGTTTTCTATAAAATGAAGATGAGTAAACATGAGAAATATGGATTCCATTGTTGACACTTTGAAGCTCTTCTCTATTCATTCATTCATTCATGGTGGATTGAGTTCTTCAAATTCTTGGTGACTTGAATTCTTTCAAGGATTAACCGAGACCTAATTTTAATATTTAGCTCCATCTATTAGGATCCTCTCCCCTTTTGAGTATGGTTCAGTCTATAGGTAAAAAGATGATCTAGAATTCTGAAATTTATTGTAGGTAAGAGGAGAAGCATTGATAAAAAATTTCAAGAACAGACAGATATTTTTTTATTCAAACAATGAAACGAAGTACTATCACAATAATATGTCAAACCAACACTCAAAATAAACAGCCAAGTAAGTAAAAATTTATTATAGAAACAACCCAACACAATAAATAAACAAATAAATGAGAACTATATCTATGAATATGACAAAATGCATTCTCTTCAGTAGTTAATGCATACAGAGTTTCTCTATTTCTCATAAAAGTAAATTAAAATTTGGGTTGAATAGTTAATCATGACCATGTAACTTCTTAGCATAATACTATGTTAACATGAAAGTACTTAGTATCAAGTCCTACCTTTCCTCACTTGCTTGCATATTTTCCAAATCTAAGTTAAGGTTGGATAATAAATTTAATTGTACAAGCGATTGCTTTTTCTCTATATTAAGTATTTATCATGGTTTTTCAACTCGTTGAGTCGAGTGATTGAATTTGGAACCGGATGAGTAGAGTCAAGGGGTGGGAATCGAATCCCCGGTCGAACCCCCTCCGACTCACCTCAAGTCCAGCCATTTGCAAATAAGTCACCGTCTGATTGGGTCAATCCAACTCGGATTTTCATGTGTCAAATTGAGTCCCAAGTCTACGTCTGAAACCCTGGTTTCTATGTCTTCTTATAAATATTATATAAATTCCTACACATACTTGGGTCTAAATAAATATGTAAATATCCTTGGAATAATGTTGCAATTATGCCTTACCCCTATCATATACATCTATTGATTACCCTAATTATTACAAAAGGTAAAAAATATCCCCATACAAAATACATTGTGACTCTATATATATACCTCAAGTAGTCCATGTTAATAACCTTGGATTAGCATAGAAAAGATCATAAACGAAATAAAATAATAGAAGCTTTATTTGGGTGTGGTCCCAAATAGATGAATGATGCAGGTCTACATTAGACTACTAGCCTCTAATTTTACATTATTAATGTCATCTTGATAAGTTAATTTCATCTTCTTATGTCATACTTTTTAAACAAGTGACTGGAGCAGCTTCAATTGCTACATATGCTTGTAATTGGGTGTTTCTCTTGTTCTTGTTCACATGTCCCACATATGTCGACGTTTGTCTCTTAGATTTGCCGCTATTAATTTTTGATTTGAAGACAGAAAGAGCTAAAGAAAGATTGATGGTACATTTTCCTCGACAACTTAACAATCATAAAAAAAAATTCTTCCATAGATCCCACTAATCGATTAAGAGTTGCGGCTAGTACTTCCAAATTGATACGGTGGACCCTAATAATATAGAGAAGGTCAAAAGAAATTAAAAGAACAAAGCAATTTTTGTCTACCACCCTTTACTTTTTGACATATATGGTTCCACAGGGGGATTAGCACTACTTACGGTGAAATTGATGTGAATTTTTAAATTAGGTGCATCACATCCAAAAGTGTGCCGCATGGATGTGTCTTAGGTACCACTTTTTAGATTAATTACTGTGATCAACCATTTCCTACATTTAGATAGCCTGTTTAGTACCAAATTGGTTTTGGTACTTTGAATGGTTCTCCTTCTTTTAGAGTCTTGTATTAAATTTCAATAATTTTGGAGTTCCTATCGAAACTTCTTCGATAATATCGAGACGTTCCTATTTGGAACAACATACTAAAACTTTGTAGGGGGATCATTTGGAATTCTTGTCGGTCTACCACTACGCTTGGTGGCAGTCTGGCCTTATTTGTGCACTAGCCAGGGATCTTACCGCCGTGCCCCTGCGACATTGTTGAGAATACACGCCGGAAGTTTGATCATAAGGCCTTAATTACGACCCTTTTACAGCCATCAACGATGCTGTCTCTTGAAGAAAGCTGCCGAAGACCGCTCCTTAATTTCGGCAATATAAGTTTCACCTCGCCGCAGGGCCTTTTCACAGTTTACTTTTACCGCTTTGTCACCCTCGCGGCAACCTAAACGAACGGCGACTGCTGTTATGGTGCTTCCTGCGCGTACCTGACGTGCCAACACAAGTGGTTGTGACGTGTCAAACGCCGTTTACTCGTTGAGTCACCAAAAGGGTGGGTGAGTAACTTCGTCCGTAGAGAGAAAAGGTGCAAGATGATCAGCTGGATTCACAGCGGATGCCTTGTCAATCCCGCGGCAGCAAATGGCGAAGGAAAGGCCTCCAGTTGCACCAGGCTCCAGCTATTCTAGAAAAAACAGCTGCCCAGGGAGGGAGACCGGAGTGAACGGACGAATGGGAGAGAGAAGGTGATCGTTTACACGTGTTTAGTTCGAAAACAGTAGGCCCAAGATATTGACGGGTGGTCCTGGTGGAGGGAGCTCGAGATTCGAGCCTGCTTGGGGACAAACTCTGACGTGATTATAAGGTTCCGCTCCATTTCCCCATGACCCACATGCGCCTCTCTGCTATTTCGCATTTTGCATCCCCCTCTGTGTCCCTCTGTCTCTCCAATCTTTCCTCTCCGTTTTTTCCGAGTGCAAATCCGGTCGCTTTTCTCCTCGTTTCGGAATCAAAGCCTTAAATGCCAGACCAGTAGAAAGCGAAAAAGAATCTCTCTTTCTCTCTCTCTCTCTCTCTCTGAGGTTCATGGTGAGAAAATGTCCACAAACGTTATCCATCAGCAAGCCACCAACGTCAATCTGGTTTTATTATTTAGGGTTAATATTGTATCGTTCTTTGATTTAAAGAAGATGAATCACTGTCTTAAAATACTTGCCAGCGATGGATAAATTAAACAAAAATAACGTCGTCTTTCTTAAAGAACAGACCTGTTAAAAGGTTAATCCTAAAGCCTTTGGTTTCCCTTCTCGGTGAAGAAAAACTTCTTTTCTTTTCGTTGAGGGGAGAGCTCAACACCGGGGATTCCATTAGTCAACTCTTCGTGTTGTTTCCTGGACAGTTACTGTTGGCTTTACGAGTAACAAAATATGGCATTTTCGTAGTTACTCGACGAATTCAGGGGAAGGAGTCTTTTGTCTTAAATTCCCGTATAAATACGGATTAAATCGTGATCTCGGCCCCTCAGAATGGGTGAGATGACTGTTCAGTATACAGTATATACAGATGAATCGGAGAAGATGACCTGAGGTCAAGAAGGAGCGAGGTTTGCAGTTTGCATGCAAATGTTGGAGAAGAAAGTAGAGAACAAAAAAAAGGTTTATATAGAGCAGAGTGGAGGGGGAGACAACGTGGAGTGCTGGAGGAGACAAAAGAGAGAGAAAAGAGGTGGGGCCGGCCACCGCCCTTGCGCACGCTGTCTTACCGAAACATTAACCCATCATCGATCCGCTCCCCTGACCTAACCCTAACCCAACCCTAACCCAAAAGCAGGACGCGAACAACCTCTTTCCCAGCTAACAAAGAGAGACCTGGATAGACGAGGTTAGAGAGAGATAAGATAGGAGATTTCGCTAGAAATTTGGTGGGTGATGCCAAAAGGGTCTGCCTTTTAGCTTTCCCGGTGAGGGATAGGGTTGCGATCGATTGATTCATCATCAGAAAGAAGAAAACAAGGGGCTCTGAAGACCTAGCGGACTCCTTTGGTTCTTTAGTTTTTTCTTCTTTAGCTTCTTCTTCTTCTTCTCAGGTGCTCTCCCTATTTTCCCCTTTTATTATTGTTTTTTTCTTTGGTTGCCTATCTTTCCTTTCTTTCTACTGTTTCATCTCCTAGGTTTCAATACACTGGGATCTCGTAGCTGGTCTCTGCAAGAAAAGATAGGCAAGAAATAGAAAAAGAAGAAAAGAATTCTGCTAATTGCAGTATGGATCCTTTACCAGCATCAGCGCATGGCCACTCTCTTCCACCTCCTTTTCACACCAGAGATCTACAGCACCACCTTCATCTCCAACATCAACATCACCAGCAGCAACAGCAGCAGAATTCCGAAGAGGAACATAGTGGAAGCCCCGGACTGAATCGGGGAAGGAAGAGGGACAGAAATGGAAGAAACGGTTGCAACAACGATGATGAGAGTAAAGAAGCAGGCTCCGCCTCCGGCGAAGGCGAGATAACGAGAAGACCGCGAGGCCGGCCTGCCGGCTCTAAGAACAAGCCCAAACCACCGATTATCATCACGCGGGATAGCGCCAACGCTCTCCGTGCCCATGTGATGGAGATCGCTAATGGGTGTGACGTCGGCGAGAGCGTCGCCACCTTTGCTCGTCGGCGCCAGCGGGGTGTCTGCATTTTGAGCGGGAGCGGAACCGTCACGAATGTCACATTAAGACAGCCGGCAGCCCCTGGTGCAATTGTCACCTTACATGGGAGGTTTGAAATCCTATCCCTTTCTGGGTCCTTCTTACCCCCGCCGGCTCCACCCGCCGCGACGGGATTGACGATATACTTGGCTGGGGGACAAGGTCAGGTGGTTGGAGGAAGTGTCGTAGGAGCCTTAGTGGCATCAGGTCCAGTTGTAATAATGGCAGCCACTTTCGGTAACGCAGCATACGAAAGGCTGCCCTTAGAAGACGAAGAGCCACTATCAATCTCCGGCGGAGGCCCACTTGGCTCTCCCGGTGGGGGTTTAGTTAGTCCACAGCATCAACAGCAACAGCAGCAGCAGCAGCAGCTCTTGCCGGACCCCAACACGCCTCTTTTTCATAGCTTACCTCCCAACCTTCTTAACTCCTGTCAGTTACCTCACGACGCTTATTGGGCGGGTGCGGGCCGCCCTCCCTACTGAAGGAGTGCAAAAACTTAGATGCGAATGTTGCAACTAGATCACTGGACGCTCACAGAGACGGACCTAACTGGAAATGGAGTTTGGACAGAAGGGGGAGATTTGATCACACGGGTTCTTGTTTTATTTCCATTTTCTTCTTCTTGTTTTTGTTCTTAATCCACTGATTCTTCAGCTTGTTGATTGAAGAAGCATGTACAAATCCATGGGTTCTTCGTGAATCTCATTACATAACAGAGCTTCTGCGAGCTACCCAACCGCGAAAGAAGAAAGCGAATGAAACATCCATGGCTTTTCTTTCTTTCTCTTCTTCTTGTTTCAGCTCTGGTAACTTTGATAATTTATTCCTGCAAATTTGATAATTCCGCAAGCTTTTATGTTGTGCCTCCCCGAGACTCCTCATGCCTTAATTTGTACAAGTCTTGTTTAATTCCGTCGTATGAACAATAAAATACCATCAAAGTTAAAAAATAGTTTGTCGAAAAAAAATTTCTTCTAATTTATAAACACAGGAGAAGAATTATCGAGGGGGTTTCTTCACAGATACTCAGGCCAGCTCCACCATCGCTCTTTCCAATCGATCTCCATCCCTTGCTGTCAATTACGAAACCATCATCACGCCCACCCATCTGTACCCATTTCATGAAACCACTTGAAAGAAAGGCAGAGAAGAGAAAGGAGATGCAGATAAGAAGGAGACAGCTAGCTTCTGCAAAGCTTACCAACATATGTACAAGTTCAGAATCGCTCAAAAACCGTTTCAAAGTGGGACTTGGCAAGATGTCGCCATGGAAAGGTATGGGCTTTAGTTCTTTTCCCAATTGGGGTTTTGTATGGAGACATGAATGCAGTCTGTCTTACACGTGCAATGCTCTGAACAAGTTCCTTTTCGAGGCGGCACTGCCATAAAAAGGCAACAGATGCAAAGACAAAGGCCTCCCGAGCGTTAAAGTTCCTACCTTCCGCTCTGCAAATAATGGAGGAGGTTTCAATTTCAAATGAAGGTGAGTTCATTCTCGGTACTTTCCAGCAACAGAAACAGAAAATATTCTTTAAAAGTTGTCAAGACATTACTTCTATGAAAGATTTGATGCAGTCTCAGCCTCTTTTGCTTCAGTTCCCTTTCGATTTTCTCCCATCCTAATCTATCAGCTAACTCTCTCCCCTCTCTTTTTTTCTTCTTTTTGTTGCTTCATTCTCGAGACGCACCCACAATGGTATCTGCTGGACGGTCTTGTCCGAATATGAAAGTTTTCTGTTCAGTTACCTCCCTACCTCGCTTTCACTTTCATTCGAAGAGCTGCTCGTATGTTTTGTTACTGTACATAATGTCTGAAAGTTTGTTGGAATTCCTCTTCTCGATATTGCCATATTTAGTGTTGATCCAACAAGACCATTTCCACTCAAAACGCTGCATATATCTTCGTCTTCTCTCGCTTCAAAATTAACAGTGTCTTCGTTCTGGTTGTGCTTTCTCTTTCCATCATGCTTACATTATATTCCTTTTCGTTTTTTGCCGAACATGGGAAGGCATGATACAAAAATATAAACAGCTTTTACCCTTCTGATCCATCCAGCTCTTTCTGAATACGTTAACTTTCTCTCAGACCTCCTACCAGTTGACCGGTTAATAGCTACTCTAGGATCAAGCAGACGATGGGAATCTTTTGTAGTGTCTGTAAGTTCCCCGAATAAATCAATACTTCACCACAGAAGTGATTTCATCGCTTGAGATACCTAGAATAAATCAAATGGAAAGACGAAATCGTTTCCTTTGTTTCATTTCATAAACCGCAATGTAGTATCAATCACAAAGCTGGAGATGGTGATGCTAGATGTCCAACTTTTAATTTGTTGCCAAACAACGCCTAAATAGGCTGCCAAAAGCTCACATTGATGATAGTCTTACACTTGACCTTACTGTTATTGAGACCAATACCGAACAGTTATCTTCCTTCATTTACTGAAGTAATGTAATAAATAGTAGCCTTAATGAGACCACTTCACGTGAAACTTGTATGAGCTTCAGCTGCTTCCTCTTCCTGCAGTCTTTTTAGTATCACCACTTAAAACCCTCTTTTCCCATGCTAACAGAAGATGCAGATGAGTACAAACACAGTTGATCGAATTTCCTACTTACTGATCGTTATTTCTTTGTTCCAGTACTTTACTGGGTAGGCTTTGATATTAGCAGTCTGAGATCCAGTGAACAGTTCAAATCTCTACTAGCATCAAGTTTGTATTTTGAGATAAACAGTCAGAAAGCATCAACTATTTTCAGTCAGGTAAGGCTTATTATGTAGTCGCTGTTGACAAACAAATTAACATAAAATCATGCATGAACTGATCAGAATTTTGTGAAATGCTTTGACAATGTGAAGTGTTTGTCAATGGTTAGAGTTGATCTTCCTGTGGAAATCGGAACGAAAAAAAAAAAAAAACTCATTAAATGTCTACGAAAGAAAGAGAAACGTTGTGGTGCTGCTGTGATTATCAACTTCATTTTTACGGGTTTTAAGCAACAATATTATTTTATACCAAACTCTTTCCTAAATGAAGATGTGTTGATAAAGACAATCAAGGGCATTTAGTGGAGAGTCATGCATGATTCTTCCTAGTTAGCACTCATCCCTCTCCGTTGCATTTCTGTAATTCAATTAATCAAACACCCAGATCAGTACCACCTTAATCTCTTTGACCTTCTTATATTTTTTTTATTCAACGACATAAAGCATCCAAAGTTTTGATTGTTGAGTAGAATAAGAAGAAAATAAAATAAAATACAAATCAAAGCAAATTGAGAAACTTATTGGATAAGGGTCTTACCAACAACTTTGAAGTCTTGCTAGAATTTTTTGAAGATTGGACGCCCCCAGTTCTTTTTCTTAGTTTTTGTTTATAAATTGTGTGGGCTGATGGGACCAAATTTGTTGTCTCTTCGTTTGTAGATTCTGTTGTTAGATGTGTCTGTTAGGCATATTAATAAGATATTCGGGTATCTTTCCTACCTATAATTCCTGTTTCATAGTGGTGCATCCATGGCTTCTTATTCATGGGTGCAATTTCCTTCTCTCACCTCAGAAAAGGAATCTGTGTGTGTGTGTGTGTTACCGTTTTCCATGTTGCAGAGACAAAGAAATTCACTCAAACATGGTGCCCCTCGACATTTTTATTTCCATTTCACAAAAAGTAAGGTGCAATTGAGAAGCAAAATGTTGGTCCATCAATTACACAACCTTTCGCTAAATTAAAATTAAGACTATTTTCAACCATGCATTTAAGTTGTAGAATAATATAGGTTTATGTCATTAGGTTCAATGAGGAATAAACCTATAGGAGAGGCGAATAGGTTTGTTAACTTTGCTACTAGTTTTTTACTCCGTTTGAATTTTACTCTTAATTTTGAGTGTGTTCACAATGTTGATTTCAATTCAACGTGTAAAGTTAATTTGAAGAAAAAAAATGTGCAAAACAAACATTCAAATTCACAAAGAACACAATCCTCTTTTGGATTTCTAGTCCACTGCTAAGGTGTTCTACACCTTGGAACTCTACTACATTAAGGTTGGTAAATGACACCTTAATGTTGCCCTACGTGCTCAAGAGAGGGGTGAATTGAGAATTACAATTATAAAAATCTTAAGGCGTGGAATATAAAATCATGCAGACATGCAAATTAAAGCATGGAAAATTCACACACCACAATAATTGACACAAAATATTTTGTTATCGATGTTCCCCTATTGGTATCCACCATTGAAGAACCCATGCTTCAAAAATTCCACTAATAAAGCTCTATTAGTTGGAATTTACATAAAAGAGATTGCGGCTCTCATTAAGCTACTTGTAGCTAAAATACACGATTTACAAAAAAATCTCCCCAAGAGTTTGGTTAGATTCTAGCTCAAGCTAGACCCTTTTTATCTAGATTCAATCAGGTTCTAGATGAACCTATCTAAAAAAAAGGGTAAAAACTTACACCCTTATCAATTGGAGAAAAACCTTCTCCTTTGAGAGATCCAAACATCTAGCCTTTGTAGCACAATGAATGATGTTGTAGCTTGTCTAATGTGTATGCAATGGAGAGGATACGAGAAAAGAGAAAAGATTTTTCCAAGGTTTGGCTCACTCTTTCTAAAAAAAATGCACTTTGGAAAAATTTGCAAAGGATTGAGAGTAAATTCTTATGGATATACTATAAAGGCTCATTAACTTTTTAATGAGAGGTTTGGTGGGGTATTTATCAGTTTCCTAAGTCAAACTAGCCATTTTTTGTCCATTTGCAAATTTTTGAGTTTACATTGATCGATCGATGTAAAGTGGATGATTGATCAATCGAGTGAGTATTTTTCTCTTAGAATATGATTTATTGAGTGATGATATGATCGATCAATATCTTTCAAATTGGTCTGTCATTTTAAGTTGATCGGCCAATATCCGTAGTATGATTCATCAATGAGAATTCACTCTAGTGGAACATTGCAGGTATGATCGATTAATGACCTTGCTATGATCGATTATGCTTTATATCCCTGATAGACAAATTTTTATATAATCGATCATTCTCAAAGGTTGATCGATCAATCAATATGAATTTGCTTTGTCTGGATAGTATTGATCGATGAGTCCAAATGGGTTGATCGATCACACTTTGTCACACATAATGGCCATGTTATGGATGATTGATCAATTGACCTTAGTTGATCAATCATGCTTTATATTTTTGGCTTGTGCACTTCTGGTTAATTAATTATTGACAGATGTTGATCGATCATTTCAATGTCATTTCATCGAATTGTCTTTTAAAGCATGAGAATAAATAATCCTAAGTGATTCTAAAATGTATAAAATATATGTGAAAACATGTTTGAATATAAAATATGTCCTAAAACTCCAAGTTGGCACTGTGCCTCAAGTTTTGGAAAGAGTGAACTGTTCTCTTAGATAGATTGAGTTTTTAACATTTCTCAGTGATTCCTAAAACTCTAGTCTTTAATTTTCTTCATCTTCTGAGTGTGTTTCTTCAAGAGTTCTTAACTTTCCATGAGGCATGAGGTCTTCAGAAGCTTGTAACGAGTCAATGCTTAGACCTTGAAGTTGATATTTTTTGAAGGAAAAAATATCTGAAATACGAGATTTACAATTGCCAACTCTATTAAATTTTCTTTTCTTCGAAATCAAGAAGGGAGTTAACACTTGGTCAACAATCTCCCCCTTTTTTATGATAACAAAACCTAATGTTGAAAAATTAAAAATTACAACATCCCTTGTGAAAAATTGAAAATGGCTCCCCCTTAATCTATGCTTATCTTATTTTACATTTTAAGTTCAATTTGTAATTTTTATTGTGTCGAATGGGTCTAATTCTTTTTCTCCCTTTTTTTTGTCATACTCAAAGAGATATAGAAAAACACACATGAGTAGGAAAAAGTGGCTCAAAGGCCTTTTCATATATAATTTCAAATTTACAAAGAGTCAAGTAAATACAAGTGCTCAAAAGTAGATACAGATATTATAAGCAAATGTAAATACAAGGGAGTCAAAAAAAAGATAAGTGTCAGAAAGCAACTAGGAAGGTTGTGCAGAATGACTACTAAAGGCCTCTAGCATACTCTCGAGCCTCTATGGACTGGCACAAATCTTGATTTGGCGCATCTTTAGCTGCTCTTGCATAGCAAGAATGGCTTCTTGTGTGGCCCGAACATTGTCCATTGCATCATCGTTTGTGGAGGTGGAAGCTTCTTCAGTGGTCCATCTCCTCTTCGCGAACTCAAACTGGTCAACTTGAAGTTCGAGGCTCATCTCATCTCTGGAGCCGACGGCTTGTAGTGCTACCTTTTTTTTTATCTCTTCCTTTCGCACCCATTGACCTTGCCACTTTGGGAAGCCATACTCCCCAATCTTGGTCTCACCGATTGACATCTTCCTCATCATGTCAATGTTTCTTCACCGGTGAGGCCTTTTAGCCCATCTGGCTTCTCAAGAGTGGGGTGAATTGAGATTTACAAGTTTAAAATTAAACTTAGGTATTGAATATTGTTGGAATATTTGTTTGTATCGATCGGACCAGTCCTTGTATAAGATCCGTGGGGTTAATTTCTTGTTAGTTTCGAGCCTTTTAGCTTACTGGTTTCAACATTGTATCAGAGCATTTTGGTCCCGAGTTCGAATCCCGCTCCCACCGAATTTATCATTGGTTTTTCCAGGAATTTGTCCCGGGTTTTTTCGATGAATTTGTCCACGGGTTTTCCCCGTGCGGGGGAGTGTTGGAATATTTGTTTGTATCGACCGGGCCAATCCTTGTATAAGATCCATGGGGTTGCTTTCCTATTAGGTTCGAGCCTTTTAGTGCACTGGTTTCAACAAATGTTGTTACAATGTGGAACCCACCATGGTTGCACGAGCTGGTGGGATCCACCATGAGGACGTGAGCAGCCAAAAGGAGTCATCACACAAGCTGACATGAGTTTGAAGATAAAAAGCACAAGTTGGATTGAGTTGGAAGATTTGAATATCAAGTGGTACCCTCAAAGATACCATGAGCTGGTATCCTTATCTCATGAGCTGGAAGATCAAGTGGGATCCACCAAGATAAAGCACGAGCTAGCATCTTTAGCCAATGATCAAGTCCTTATAGAAGAGTTAGAGTTTGAGTTATGTTAGACTTCTAAATTATGTTGAGTTATCTTATCATGATAAACTTATCTTTAAGAGTTAGAGTTGGAATGTAATTAGGAGAACAAAGTTAATTATACATGGCCTCTATCACTCTAGTACTATAAATAGAGGAGCTTGTACTTAGAATTAAATCATAGAAGGAAGTTGTTCTCCCTCTTCTCTCTCGTGTAGAGTTCCCTTCTTGCTTAAACTCTTTCTTCTTTTTTTCTTCTTATCTCTTCTTTACCTGAGAGCTCTCTCTCTCCTTCTTTTTCTTTTTCTCTCTCTCACCTTGCTTGAGATATTAGTAATGGGGTCCTAAATTCAAGATGGTATCAGAGCATCAAATTTAGGATCTCCACATCAAAGGAATGCTCTAAGAAGGTATGATCAAAGCTGCTCATAGAAGGCCTTTATGAAGCAAGATTGAAGGTCATGAGATAAGTTTTTTTTTGTTTCTGATATTATTGATTTATGCTACTGGTTTTCGAATATTAGAAGATTTTTTAGAGATATTTTATGAATGTCTTCATCTTATGAGATTAGGGAAATATATGCATCTTAGATTAGAAGAAGTTACCAAAGCCGTTTTGTCGCTTTGGAAATGTTTTTGACCGAGACCAATTTATATTGAGATTTTTACATAAAAATTTATAATTTAGTGGGAACAAGATTCCCTAATAAAGAAGATTGGTATTGAGCCTATTATGAGTGATTATTCATTAAATTTCAGAAATATGATTACTTAGATTTTATGCTAAGCCTCTCCATTAACCAAGTTAGTTAAAGACCTCAACTTGGTTTTTTTTATTAGTATTTGATTGGAGAATTTTTTAAATTGAATTACCTATTATGGCTGAAGAAAACATGAATCACAAGAGTGATATACTCAGAATTACTACTATACCCTTCTGAGGGGTATCAAATTTCATGAGCTGGTCCACATCGGTTCATCAGTTTCTTATAAAAAAGACCTCCTTGGTCACCTCACCAACCATGGACCACCTATTGATGAAGAGGATATTTTTTATAATAAGTGGTTAAAAAATGATACTTTGGTTATTAATTGGCTTATCAACAACATGGAAGAACATGTCACCAACAATGTTATTCATCTTGATACGGCTAAACAAATTTGGGAGACATGTGCTAAGCTGTATTCTAGCTCTGACAACTTACATAGGCCATATGATATTCTCCAAAGAATGTTTACCTCTAAACAAGGAGAAAATATCCATGAATATTTGGCTCGCTTTAGAGGTTTTCTTCAAGAATGGAAAATAGCTCAGCCTCCCTCCACGGATGTCTTTGTCCAAGACAAATAGAAAGAAGCCTTAGTCATTGCCATATGCCTTGCAAACATTAAATTGTATCTTGAAGTTGGTAAAACTCAACTTCTTAGTGCTTCTGCCATTCCCACTTTTGATGATGTATGTGCCACATTACTCCATATTTCAGACACTTCTTCTTCTACTACTTAAGTATCATTAGATATGTACTTTGAGAATAGGGGATCATCATCTGACCGCGGTCGAGGCCGTGGCAGACATTATAGAGGAGGACGAGGAAGAGTAGGAAGGAATGGGTATGTTAGAACCCATGGGAAGGAATGCATTAGGTGTTGGAGATATGGCCACACTATAGATATGTGCTACACCAAGAAATACAACTATTGTGGAAGATATGGCCACACTATAGAGATATGTTATAAAGTCCATGGCAAACCTGAATGGACAAAGGTGAATCAAGCCTTAGTAAGTGATACAAAGGCGGATCAGGCTACTACATCAATAAAAACGAAAAATCTTACCGATGATGAGTATGATTTATTCCAGAAAATGAAAACACTGATGGGTTCTGCTCCAAGTTCCTCCTCAACTGTTGTTACCACTACCGCTTCAGGTATGTTATTTTCTTCCTCTTCATCTTGGATAATTGACTCAGAGGCTTCCGAGCATCTCATAGGTAACAAAAATCTACTACACTCAGTTTCTCCTTGTCTCTCACATAAATTTGTTATCATAGTTGACGGTTCTCAAACTAAAGTTCTAGGGAAAGGGTCCACTTTTGTTACACCATCACGTCCGCTCACAGATATTTTGTTTGTTCCTACTTTTCCATTGAATATTTTATTTGTTAATCAACTCACAAAATTGCTCCATCACCTTATCACCCACTTCTTGTGTGTTTCAGGATCTTACAACGCAGCAGGTGATTGGTGGAGGTCATGAACAAGGGGGTCTCTACTACCTGGATGTACCTAAAATAAATAATTTTTCAACCAGTGAAACTAAGACAAGTCTATGGCACAATCAGTTGGGACATCCATCTGCACGATCTCTTCATCGTCTTTTTCCTACTCTTAAAGATGGGTAAGAGTTAAATTGTGAAGTTTGTCAACTGAGCAAACACCAAAGGACTACATACTCCCCTCGTTCAGAAATTAAAAGTATTACTCTTTTTTCATTGATTCATACAGATGTATGGGGACCTTTGAGTGTCTCAAATATTTCCCAAGTCAAGTACTTTATTACATTTATTGATGATTTTACTCGTACCATATGGTTATTTCTTTTTAAGGAACGTTTTGAAATACCATCCACTTTTAAATCATTTCATGCTATGGTACTCATTCAGTTTGGTAAGAAAATCAAAGTACTTTGGCCTGATAATGCCAAAGAATATACTTCCAAAGACCTTGACTCCTTTTGTGAAGAAAATGATATTATCCTACAAACATCATGTACCTACACTCAACAAAATGGTGTAGCAGAACGGAAGAACCGTCATCTTCTTGAGGTAGCTCATAGTTTACTATATACCATGAAAGTTCCACACTTTTATTGGCCACATGTCATCCTTACTGCATATTTTCTTATAAATATGCTACCCTCTTCTATTCTAGGTAATAAATCCCCATACACGTTATTG
Organism: Aristolochia californica; assembly: GCF_029961685.1. Lineage (NCBI taxonomy): Eukaryota > Viridiplantae > Streptophyta > Magnoliopsida > Piperales > Aristolochiaceae > Aristolochia > Aristolochia californica. Next base: position 35,068,287 of record NW_027182257.1, read on the forward strand.
TTGCCACATGACGATCCTTTTTCACTTCCATTGAAAGTCTTCGGTTGTCAATGTTTTGTTCATATTAACTCCCCACAACACAGTAAACTTGATCCCAAATCTATCAAGTTTATCTTTGTAGGATACTCTCACACACAAAAGGGCTATGTTTGCTACAATCCCACTCTTCAACGTTTACTTGTGTCCAGGGATGCCACTTTTTTTTAAGACTCTCCATATTATTTTGACAATGCTCCTCGAGTTTTATCTTCAGTACCAAATTCTCCTCGACCGATTATGCCCTATGCTACGGAAAATGCTCAACCCCCAAACACACTGGCTGACACCACTTGCCGAATTTACGGATGCCACTGAGGTAAGTCCCTCTTCTCATGTTGTTTTTTGCCCACAATATGATACTCATTCCATTGCCTTGCGGAAAGAACCCAAAACTTGCACTAGGCCCTCTACTTCTCACCCCATATCTAATTTTGTGTCTCACCATCGTTTATCCCCTTTATGTTGTCAATTATTTTCATCTATCTCCTCCATATCAGTCCCACAGTCCTATTAGGAGGTTCTAAAAAATCCAGGGTGGAAGGCGGCAATGGACGAAGAAATGCAAGCACTATATGAAAATCAAACATGGGCTCTAGTTCCTCTTCCATCAGGTAAGAAACAAGTCAGGTAAGAATTGATTATGAGGAAACATTCTCTCCGGTGGCAAAAATGAATTCAGTACGTATCTTATTATCTCCTACGGCTAATTCTTCCTGGCAGGTCTATCAGTTTGATGTGAAAAGTGTTTTTCTTAATGGGGATATCAAGGAAGAAATTTATATACATCAACCACCTGGTTATGTGGTTGAGGGGGAGTCTGTATGTCGATTGAAGAAATCGCTTTATGGTCTGAAACAGTCTCCTCGAGCATGGTTTGAAAATTTTAGTCAAGCTCTTAGACGGGCTGGATTTCACAAATGTTCGGTAGATCACTTCGTATTTATTAAAGACACACCAGAAGGCAAGGTAATTTTTTAGTATATGTTGATGATATTATTTTAACCAGAAGTGATCTCGAGGGCATCCTGGAAACCAAAGAAAAAATATGTGCAAAATTCAAGACAAAAGATCTTGGCCTACTTAAATTTTTTTTGGGTATTGAAGTACTACAATCAAGACATGGGATTGTACTATCCCAAAGGAACTATGTCCTTGATATACTAGAGGAGACAAGAAGGATGGGGTGCAGACCGGCAGAAACTCCTATGGACTCAAATACAAAATTATGTGCAGGTACTGGAGAAGATGTAGATATCGAAAAATATAAAGGACTAGTGGGAAAACTCATTTATGTCTGCGTAACAAGACCAGATGTATCATATACAGTAAGTGTGGTGAGTCAATACATGCACAAACCACAACTCAATCACTAGCAAGCACTACAAAGGATATTGTGATCTTTGAAAGGAGCTCTAGGAAGAGGGCTTCTCTATAAGAATCATGGTCACTTCAACATCAAAGTATTCTCATATGCAAACTGAGTCGGATCCCTTGATGACAAAAAATCTACTTGGGGATATTGTATGTTTGTTGGAGGAAACTTAGTTACATGGAGAAGAAATTAGCAGAATGTGGTTGTACGGTTGAGTGCAGAAGTAGAATATAGAGCCATGGCACACACAGTTAGTGAGATTCTATGAATCAGATGTCTACTCACTGAACTGAGATTGTATAAAGAAGCTCTTATGGTATATTGCAATAATCAAGCAACCATACATATTACATCAAATCTAGTCTTCCATGAGAGAACAAAACACATTGAAGTAGACTGCCACTTCATACGAGAAAAATTCTAAACCGGCATATTATCTCTCAAGCATATATCTACATAGAGCAAGTTGCAGACATTCTCACCAAACCAGTCACTCATAAAATTTTGTCCACCATCTGCAGCATGCTGAGCATTTATGATATTTTCTCATCCCCAGCTTGAGGGGGAGTGTTACAATGTGGGACCCACCATGGTTGCACGAGCCGGTGGGACCCACCATGAGGACGTGAGAAGCCAAGAGGAGTCATCACACAAGCTGGCATGAGTTGGGAGATAAGAAGTATGATCTAGAATGAGTTGGAAGATTTGAAGATCAAGTGGGACCCACAAAGATACCACGAGCTGGTAACTTTATCACATGAGATGAAAGATCAAGTGGGACCCACAAAGATAAAGCACGAGCTGGCATCTTCAGCCAATGACCACGTCCTCATAGAAGATTTAGAGTTAGAGTTATGTTAGACTTCTAAATTATTTTGAGTTATCTTATCATGATAGGCTTATCTTTAAGAGTTAGAGTTGGAATGTAATTAGGAGAATGAAGTTAACTGTACATGGACTCTATCACTCCTGTACTATATATAGAAGAGCTTGTACTCGAAATTAAATCATCAAAGGAAGTTGTTCTCCCTTCTCTCTCTCGTATAGATTTCTCTTCTTGCCTAAACTCTTTCTTCTTTTTTTCTTCCTCTCTCTTCTCTACCCGAGAGCTCTCTCTCTCCTTCTTTTTCTTTTTCCCTCTTTCACCTTGCTCGAGATTTAGTAATGGGGTCCTAAATTCAACCAATGTAAAGCATAGAATATAGCAATTTTAAAGTAAAAATTCAATCACACACCATAGGAGACAAAAGAATTTTTTTCTATCGATGTTCACCTAATGGTATTCACCATCCAAGAACTCTTGCTTAGGAAATTCCACTATATAAGCTCTAATAGCTGAAATTTACACAAAAAGATTTCGGCTTTCTTTAAGCCATGTGTAGGTCAAGTACACGCTTTTAAAAATACAATCTCCCCAAGAGAATGGCTAGATCCTAACTCTAGAAATCCCTTTCTATCTAGATTAAATAGGTTCCAAATGAACCTTTCACAAAATAAAATCAAAAGAAGAAAAAATCACTTACACCCATTTACTTTAAGAGTACCTTCTCCTTGAGAGATCCAAATATTCACTCTTTCACAGCACAATGTGAATATCAAAGCTTGTCTAAATATGCAACGAAAGGTAGAGAAAATAGTAGGGAATTTGCAAAGGATTGATTCTCGTTCACTCAAAAGCACTTTAGAGAAGAATTTGCAAGACTTTGAAAGTAAAGGCTTGAAGATTTGCTAATAAATGCTCATTAACTTCTCTATGTGAGGTTTGGTGAAGTATTTATAACTTCTCCAACCTATACTATCCAAATTTTTCTTGTTTGCAAAAGTCAATGTTTGATTGATCGATCACTGTAAAGTGATTAATCGATCAATCTTCTATAACAACAATTTTTCTGTCTAGATGTGACCTATTGATCGATAGATGGATCAAACAAAATATTCCCATTGAGCCTAACATGTTAAGTTGATCAATCATTGCAAGTGTGTAATCGATCAATTTGAATTCCCTTTGGCATTACATTACAAGTATGATTGATCAGTGAACTTCCTATGATCGATCAATTTTTATGTCCTTAATTGACAAGATTCTATCTAATAGATCAGTCATGTGGGATGATTGATCATTCAATGCAAAATCTTGCCTAGTTAGTATTGATTGATCAGTCCAAGTGGGATGATCGATTATGCTTTATAGCATGAACTAGCCATATTTTGGATGATCAATCTATCGACTTAGATTGATCAATCATGCTTTATAGAGTTGACCTATGAACTTTTGGATGATCGATCATTGGTAGAGGTTGATTGATCATTGGTAGAGGTTGATTGATCATTGGCAGAGGTTGATCGATCATTCCAGTGCCAGCTCATCTAATTTGATTTTTAAAATCATGAAATTGAATGATCCTAAGTGTTCTAACATGTTTGTTGGAAGATGGACCCAAGCCCACATGACCAAGGAAGGCCCACACGTCAAAGTGTGTGGAAGATGGGCTCATGCTCATACACTAAGAGAAGGTCCACATGCCCACATAGTGGTGGCATGCTGGTAAATAAATAGTCATCTTAATCTCATAAAGATGACACTAATGTAATTAATTTATGATTTATGCTCTTATTCACTCTTACTAGGGTGAAGGGTATTCTTGTAATATTAGTACTTTTGATATATATAAATACAACTTAAGGGGGAGGTTTGGACAAGTCCATTTCCCTAATCTCTCTCCTCTTTTCTCCAAATTTGTCACTCTTCCTCTTCTCCTCCTAAAACCTTCTCACCACAACTCTTCTTCTTTCTTTCACCCCTTAATCCTCTTCTACTATGATTATACATCATGGAATCATAAGTTTCAACATGGTATCAATGCGGGCAATGATTTGAGATGTAAAAGGATAAGAAAGGTGTTGAATTTATGGAAAAGAGAAATACTTCATTGATTTATTATAATAAGAATACATGATCCTCTATTTATAATAGAGGAAAGTAGTAAAATCCAATTATAATAAAACTACATTTGTCCCAATTACACCCAAACTCTAACACTTAAAGATAAGTCATATCATAATTAAATAACTCAATATAATAGGACACAACATAACTCAAACTAGAACTCTTCTATGAGGATGTGACCATAAGATAAAGATGCCAACTTGTGGTAATCTTTGTGAGTCCTTCTTGATCTTCCAACTAGTTTGTGGTTATCTTTGTGAATTCTTCTTGATATTCCAACTTATGTGATAAGGATGCCAGCTAATGGTAATCATGGTGGGTCCTACTTCTTATGCGTTTGGTCCCATTTTACAATACTCTTAGATATGTGAGCCTTCCTTGGTCGGGTGGCCCATCTTACAATAGTCTTAAATATATGGGCTCTTCCAACACTCCCCCTCAAGTTGGGGTGAGAGAACATCATGAACTCCCAGCTTATTGTAAATAATGTATATAATTTTTTTTGTATAAAATGGTAGTCCTCAATATCTTTCAAAACTCCCTCTCATGCTAGTACTCTTTTCCATGAGGCCCAACTACCTAATTCAGAGGCGTATAACATAGATGTAATAATAAGTTCCTCCATCATGGTTTCCCAACCGTTGATTGTTTTTTACGGAGTATTAAATTCCTCTGTTATGGTTTTCCAATCATTGATATTTTTTTACAGGGTATTAAGTACCTCAATCATGGTTTCCCAACCGTTGATATTTTTTTATGGGGTATTAAGTTCCTCCGTCATGGTTTCCCAACCGTTAATATTTTTTTGACGGGTATTAAGTTCTTCCGTCATGGTTTCCCAACCGTTGATATTTTTTACGGGGTATTAAGTTTCTCTGTCATGGTTTCCCAACCGTTGATTTTTTTTTACGGGGTCAAATAAATGATGGTATGAGAAAGGATACTGAGGCCACCTCTTCTTCAATAATGTCTTATCCAAAGAGACACAATAGCTGTAGCTGAAATATAACATGACCATTTTCCAACATATAACATGAACCAAAATAATAAACATTATAAAAGAACCCATGAAATAATCCGATATTAAATTTTCTTCTTAGATGCGCAAGCTTCATTTGTGCTTCCCCTTTCTTGAATATTTTGGTCACATAAAATTTATCCACCACATATGGAATAAAATACCTCTTTCTTGTACTTCTTCTACTTTTCCCCCTCAAGCTTGGAGGTAATGACAGTGATCTCAACTTGAACCAAATATCATAGATGCAACAATAAACTCAAATAACAGAGATGTAGTAATATGCCCTCAAACCAGGGAGAAGTGAATATTTTTCCAGATATATCAACTCAAAAAGTGACGCAAAACAATGGGCTTAAATTCGGATTTTTCAATGCAACAAAATACCAGCATGACCTTTGATTCTTCCAATGCAAATATATCTTTAAATATAGATCAGATTGACATGAAATTTTCTCATTATGAAACTAGACTTAAATAAATTTTATCCAAGTATAACTTCACTTCATAAAATATAATTATCGGAAGATATATAATCTAATAGATTTTTGCGTTTGCCATTTGGCCGAACTAAGTATTGTTTCTCCTTTTTTTTTAGCATGACCATTGACTATAAAAAGATCAATATCTTCTTATAAAAAAATCAGATCGAGAATTGGTTTAATATATAAGAAAATAGACTTAAAAGATATTTCTTTTGATATATAATTCTCAATATAAATTCTTGTTCTTGATAGCATAAAATACCTCAGAAATTAAAGCTTTCTATTGCTGCTGCTCGAACCTTTTTTTAATTTGACATTTGCTGCTTAACATATAGATTTCTATTTGTAGATAACTTCAATTGAAAATTGGTTGAATAGGTAAGAGAATATAATTAAATATATTTGTTTTGATATATATTTATCCATATAAAGTCTAGTTATTGATAGCATAAAATACCTCGGAAGTTGAACCTTTCTGCTGCTGTTCGAACCTCTTTTGCAATCTGACCTTTGCTCATTCAAATATCTATTTTTCTTTGAAGATAAATCCAATTGGAAAAAAATGATTTTACTTAGAAAGTAGACTCAAATATCTTTTCGGAAATATATAATTTTCAATATCAAAAGCTCAATATAGAGGTGAAAAATACAAATTAAACTACATGTGTAGGGACTGAAAAAAAATACGAACCTAGACTTAGGGTTTAGGGTTTAGAGAAAAGGATCTCATTATCTTTGTGGGTTGACCAAGTAAACTCACAGAACCTGCTCTGATACCATGTTGAATTTATGGAAAAGAGAAATACTTCATTGACTTATTATAATCAGAGTACATGAACGTCTATTTATAATAGAGGAAGGTAGTAGAGTCCAATTATAATAAAACTACTTTTGTCCCAATTACACCCAAACTCTAACACTTGAAGATAAGTCTGTTATGGACCCCATAGCAGGTTAAGTGATTAATAGACATCGTGGGTAAATCATGTAATTTTTGGGTTTAAGCACTTGGATGGTTTAGATGTAATTTTCTTTCTTTTCATGGGCCTCGTTATTGGCCTTTCCTGTGTACTCGAACCCTAGTCCTCTCTTATAAGGGGAACGAAGGGTGGAATGAGAATTAAGTAATTGATCAGTAGTGTAAACCAGAGATCGGATTCTCTCTCCAACGAGGTCCAAGGTGCAAGCTTCCTTCGAAAAGCTTGATCTATTTTCATCATTGGTCGTTCGAAAAATTCCAAACTTCACCTGAGAGAGGATTACAAACTGGAATCAAGAGGAGATCGTTAGGTGACTCGATCCATGGTGAGGGAACTTCACAACGTGGTATCAGACAGGACCACCATCGGGGATTCTTCTTCTCTAAATGATTGCCACAATCTGCTGGAGGAATTTCGGATTGAAACACAGACCCACTGCACCGCACTCCACACTGATCTTAAGGAGATCAGGGAGATTATTCTTCAAATCAGTCTTCGATTTGAAGCATATATTGCTTGGACTTCTGCTATTCCAGGTAGTGCCATAGAAACAAAATCAGAGAAATTGGTTACGCAAGAAATCAGAGAGCCCTCTGTCTCTCCAGAGGCAGCGACATTCAAAATTGGGGCATCAACATGTCCGAAATCGGAAGGATCCTCCGTACAACCTTCGTCGACAAAAATGGAAGGGGATTTGATGATAAACCCTTTCTCACTGGATGCTATACATCCTCCCAAATAGAAGACGCCAGAAATTTGACAGCTCACTATCTCGGAAAAGCTTTCTAAACTTCCGAAATCATTCGGCGGGGTGACCTCAAATCCGAAGACCTACTCTACTCTAGCGAAACCAAACCACCTGTTCGTCGTTAAGCAACCAGGTTCTACATTTTGGCCACTCCTGCATTCTGTTGGCCATCGGCAACAATTCAGTCTCGACAGGCTCAAAGTTGACACAGGGTATGAACAATCTAGCCAAGCACCATTGATGGCTTATATGAACCGACAAGCCCAAAAACCCAAAGATTTCGATTTTGAAGTAGAAATCATGGCCCTGGCGGAAGAAGAAAGATCTCACACAACGGATTTTGAATTGCAAAGGGCTCAACAAGATGAGGCCCTTGTTAGTGGTGTTGTAAACAGACTTCCATTCATGGTTGCTAGGAAAAATATCAGGTATGCAATGGCTGTTCCACCCTTTCTTACAGTGGAGCATGCATCCCTCTCTCTCTATGAACCTATTTCTCCATGCTTCAATGGGGCTCCTAATGCTGGGGAGCTGTTCGAATTAATGACTCAACATGATGTACTGGGCTGGTCGGCAAAGCCAACACATTTAATTAATCGTTTTGGAATCATGACCATCTTCTAATTCAGGCAGTAGAGGGCCATAGCTATGTTTTCCGTCAACAATTTATTTTCATAGGGCAGAGGACATATTCTATTCTGGTGAATGACTACAACAACAGGGTGGTTGTGATGGGTCATTTTGCCAGTAGTAAAAGTCCATTTCAACTGGTTCTGTTAATTCTTTTGGATGATATGGATGCTGCTTGGATAGATTTTGAGGTGAATTTACTTGCAATTGGTCATGATAACACAATACACAGACGACAACAAAGTTCCTCCCACAAAAGTCCACCAAAGACTCTGAACTACATCTAGTTGCTTCACCCAACCCATCACCTCAAGATGTTGATGAGAATTTTAGGACAATGAAAGAAATGGAGCTCATTCCCAATGTCGTTGCAGTGCTAGAGGACCGATGCCACGACGGTTTGATTCAATGGACTATGAATCTATTTGGGTTAATGCGTCACCAGGGTTCAATCCTTGAAATTGTAATCTCTATGGTTGTGGTGGACGACTGCTGCACGCCACTAAAATTTAAAGATGAAAAAAGGGTTTTTAGAAAAATGAAGAAATTTTCTGTATCCTCCAATGCTTTCAGCAATACATTTTTTGTTCACGGATGGTGTCAAGGGAAGCAGTAGGGAGAGGTGATTGGGTTTTGCCTTGAGATGTTGGAGGCTAGACATTCACCATTTGTTGCTACTTATGTTGGATTGGTTGAAAAGAGATCAGAAGAAGCTCCGTGTGTCATCCAGAGTATGAGCGAGAAAAGGCAACGGGCAGGGGAGGGGCTCAAGTTCATAGATTGGTCGGATTATCAGTCTGGACTTTAGTTGCTGCTACTGTGACAATGCAGCAATGGGTTCACCAGCTTCAAATTTCTGTTACTGTAGTATTCTTGGGCTGGGCAAGAGAGCCATTTCCAATTTTCCAAATTGCTGCTATGGAGGCAATGCAGCATTCCATAGAAAAATATAACACCGGTTTGAAGTGATGAAGGTGAGCAGTACCTAAAAAATGTAGAACATGTCATTGTATCACAGGTTGCTTCTATAGCTCATGAGAATCAAGGACATGCTGCAGTGATTACTGTTGTTCAGATCTGTGCAAACAAGTTGACCACCAGAACTCTAATCAGTCCCTCTTTAGGCCAGAAGCAAAGCAGTGTTTATTGGAAAAATAGAAGTTCTACCTTTTGTTCCAGCTCCATCCAATACATAGCGGTAGTGTATGGCACTATGTTGACACGGCAGAAACCAGAGTTGCCAACAGTACCACTGCAGTGACCTGTGCTGAAAATTCTGGGAGTACATGCAGCCGTAACGTCTTCCGCCCAATCATCTGTTGTGGTGCACAAAACAAATATTCCTCTGCAGGAGGTAGCTCATTCTAGCCGGATAGGGACAACAACACAAATAATTTTTGTGATGGCTGCATGTCCCATTAGTAGAGCTCTTGAGCCCAAGAAGGTGCTGATATTTCACATTGCTGCTGATATACCTGAAAAATATAATGCAGTTGAGCACCACCTGGGCAATTCTGACTTTGACCAAATCCTCAGTGGCAGAGGGGTTGTTCTTGCTAAAGATTGTCTTCATCCCATTGATTTTGAGACGTTGTTGGTAGATAAAGCATCTATCACTGATGAAGGTTCTCTTCCGGTCAGTGAGCAGCAGCTTGTGCTGTCTAGAATGTTGAGAAGGCCCAGTAGTTGGATTCCTGGAAAGCTAGGTTTTCGGCTGATGATGGTGTTGACAAACAAGTATGCAGTGGCCTTCCTCATGTAGTTCAGTTTCTCCTACTCGTCTGAATTACAGGACACATGTGGCCTGGATAGTTCTACGGGGGAAGCAATCTTCCCAATTGAGGTTGTTGCTGCCTTGCTGGCAGAGTATGGGCCGTGCAACCTTGCCAATAGGGGGGGGGGGGGGGGGGGGGGGGGGGGGGCGGGGATCCATGAAAGGTTGTGTGTTGTGGACTCCATAGCATCTAGAGTCACTACTAGGCGTAGGAGTTAAATTGTGTATCTTAGTGGCTGGGTTGATTGTAATTTTCATTTAAGTTGTGGGCCAATTCATGGCTTTATTTTGTATGTGTCATCCCTAACCCTTTGCTATAAGGATGACGGAATTCAAAGAAAAGGCAAGCATTAATCAAATTAGCTGTAAATGAGATGGGTTCTCTCTCTAACGAGGCCTAGGGGTGGAGCTCCTTCGAAAGCTCAACATCTCTCCCAACCATTGGTCGTTCTAAGCACCCTAAGTCATTCCCTTCATCGTCATTCAACCTGGAAGCCAGAGGAGATCGTCGGGTGACTCGATCCATGGCAAGAGAACCTAACATCGTGGTATCAGATAGGACCACCGTCGACGATTCATCTTCCCCTGCTGAATTGCAAAATTTCGTGGAGAAAAATGTTGTTGAGGTTCAAGCTCGGGTTGACGCATTGCAACATGAGGTTTTCAGCCTCAAAGACAACTTCCAGAAGATGATGACTAGAATAGAAGACGGGTTTGATCGGATTGTGGCTCAGCTCGGAAGTTCCTCACGGTCGTCCGACCACCCACCGCCCCATCCCCCTCCACCACCACCAGCTTTTTGCCAAACACCTCCTCCAGCCGTGGGAGTCCAGGGACCATGCCACTCGATGGTGCCCAGGTACACTAAATTAGACTTTCCCATGTATGATGGGTCTTCAGACCATCTGATTTGGTTACACCAGTGTGACCACTTCTTTTGGAAACAAAGAACCTAGCCCGAGGACAGGGTTCCATTAACTGCATTCCACATGCTCGATGGAGCGCTTTTGTGGTATCATCAATTCAAAAATGAGCATCTTGTGTATGGTTGGGAGATTTTAAAAGACTATTGCACATTACTGTTTGGTCCACCAATACGTAGCAATCCTCTCGGAGATCTGGTCAATCTCAAACAAACCGAGTCTATTGAGTAGTATCAGAAATCATTTCAAGAACGGCTTGACCGTGCCAGTCAGTTGGTGTGTCCAAACAAATATGTCCACTTGTTTACCGCCAATCTGGTTGAGGCGCTCCGCCTCGAGGTGGAATTACACGACCCCACAACTTTAGCACACACCATGAACTTGGCACGTACATTGGATGCCAAACATCGTATCTTAAAGGAATCCTTGGGCCGGAGACCCCCCTTGCCAGGCCGAGCAAACCCAGGTGTTCCATCCATCCCCAACACCCCACTGCGCCACGGACCACCTCCATCCACTACCTAACAGACTACCACGCCCACTCCCCCACCACAATTTATCAAACATCTTTCCAAAATAGAAATAGAGCAAAGACGGGCTCAAGGGCTGTGTTTTAATTGTGATGAAAAATATCGAATAGGCCATCTGTGCAAAAGGTTGTTGTGGTTAGAGGTGGAAGATCCAAAAGAGGGTGCCATTCAAGAGCATGAAGAGGACACCGAAGTGGAGGAATCAGACACCGAAGTGGAGGAATCAGCAATTTCCTTCCACACCATGACTGGGTTGCACAACACCAACACAATGCAGGTCCACACTACCATCCAAAATCTCATGTTACTTGCATTTGTTGACTCGGGCAACACCCACAATTTTCTAAGCCAACCAGCAGCAAATCAATTGGGATTGACAATTCAGCACAATTCTGGCCTCTCGGTCTCAGTAGCTAACAGGGAAAAGGTTACCAGCGTTGGCGTATGTTCAGCATTACAGTTTGTTGTTGATGACCACCACTTTGTAGAGGATTTCTTGGTTTTTCCATTGGCTGGGTTTGATTTAGTATTGGGGATTAAGTGGCTTCAACAGTTGGGTCCGATATTATGGGATTTCACATTACTCAATATGAGTTTCACTTCGGGCCAATGCGACATCACCCTTCATGGGACTTATGCTCTCTCACCTTGCACACTCCAGCAACTACAAATGGTAGAATCCGACCGCAACAACTTACACTCTCATTACTGAATTTGGGGATTTGTTTATGGAGCCTTAGTCACTTCCTCCTATCCAGAACTGTGACCATCGGATTCGCCTAAAAATGGGAATGGAGGCAGTAGTGGTGAGGCCATACCTTTACCCGCATTTACAGAAAGATGAAATAGAAAGACAATGCCAACAAATGCTCGATCAAGGCCTTATTCAATCTAGTAGGTCTCCTTTTGCATCTCCAGTGCTATTAGTGAAGAAAAAGGACCATACTTGGCATTTTTGTGCTGACTATAGAGAATTAAATGCACACACCATCAAGGATAAATTTCCCATACCAGTGGTGGATGAGCTCTTGGATGAACTACATGGCGCACAATTCTTTACCAAACTGGATTTACGCTCCGAGTACCATCAGATCCGCATATACCCCGTAGACGTGGAGAAGACGGTATTCCATACCCATCATGGCCATTACGAGTTTTTGGTCATGCCATTTGGGCTATCCAATACCATCTCCACTTTCCAGGCGCTCATGAACGAGGTATTTCGGCCCCTTTTACGGAAATATGTACTTGTTTTCTTTGACGATATTTTGATCTACAACCACACTTGGGAAAACCATATCCAACACTTGCGTTTTGTGTTTCACATACTGCGTGCTCATCATTTATTTCTCAAGCACTCCAAATGTTCTTTCGGCGCCTTGGAGGTCGCTTATTTGGGCCATGTTATTTCAGCCTCCGGCGTCCTGGTTGATTGTACTAAAATCCAGGCCATTATTGAGTGGTCCACTCCACAATCAACAACTGCGTTAAAGGGCTTCTTGGGCTTATCCGGCTACTACCACAAATTCATACAAGATTATGGCCAAATAGCAGCTCCACTGACGAATTTACTGAAACACAATGCTTTTGTTTGGTCTGAGGCAGCGTCTTCCTCCTTTGCTCACCTCAAGCAAGCCTTAGCTTCAGCTCCAGTGCTCCATCTTCCTAATTTTGAGGATCTATTTATTATTGAATGTGATGCATACGGGAGCGGCATAGGCGCGGTCTTACAGCAACAAGGCCATCCCATTGCATATTTCAGCAGACAACTGGCCACACATCATCACAAACTAGCGGCCTATGAGCGTGAACTTATTGGCTTAGCCAAAGCCATTCAACATTGGAGGCCATATATGTGGGGTCACCACTTCCTTATCCGCACCGACCACTGCAGCCTGAAGTACCTTTGGAGCAACACCTGATCACTTCACCTCAACAACATTGGCTCAGTAAATTGATGGGGTTCAATTTTTAGGTGGAGTTTAAACCAGGCCAACTCAACAAAGGAGTAGATGCATTGTCACCCAACTCAATGCCTTCAGTCAACCTCAATTCTTGTTGCTGGATTCTATCCGCGATGAAATTCAATAGACACCGGACCTCCTAGCCTTGTTGCACAACATTGAACAGCAGGCCATGGACAACAACTGAGCCATCCAGTATTGCCTCATCTTGTACAAGCAATGACTTTATCTTTCAGCCACCTCGGCCTTACTGCCCACAATCCTTTCCACATATGACGACAGTACCCATGAAGGACAGCAGCGGACATATTTCCGCCTAAGTTGCGACTTCTATTGGAAAGGTATGAAAAGAATGGTAGCTGACTATGTATCCTCCTTCCAGGTTTGCCAACGCAACAAAATAGAAACTTTAAGCCCAGCAGGCTTGCACTAGCCCCTACAGCTCCCTACTCAGGTTTGGACAGATATCTCCATGGATTTCATTAATGGTCTTTCGAAGTCTTCTGGTAAATCTATGATATTGGTGGTGGTGGATCGTTTCTCTAACTATGGTCATTTAATTCCCTTATCCCATCCATATACAGCTTCTCATGTAGCTCAACATTTCATGGACCATATTGTTAGACTTCATGGCCTACCAGAATCTATCACCAGTGACAGAGATGCCATATTTACTAGTACGTTGTAGAAGGAGCTTTTCAAGAAATAGGGCACCAAATTGGCTATGTCTTCAGCTTACCACCCCCAAGCAAATGGGCAAACAGAGGTAGTCAACCAGACTCTCGAGATAATTCCAAAACTTGGGTCCGTTGGCTCGCGTGGACCGAATTTTGCTACAATACGTCCTACCACACAGCTTTCAAGACCACTCCCTTCCATCTTATCTTTGTAGGTCCCACATGGTCTTCCAGCTCATGTTGATAGAGATACCAGCTTGTGGTATCTTTGTGGGTCCCACTTGATCTTCAAATCTTCTATTTAATTCCAGCACATGTTTCTTATCTCTTATCTCGAGCCACTTTGTTTGAGGACTCTTTTTGATGACTCATGGCGGGTCCCACATTGTAATAGGAATGATGCTCATAGTATATAAGAAGTGAAGAATATGATATGTCAAGAGTTCAAGACTAAAGATTTGGGTAAGCTCACATACTTTTTGGGTATAGAAATTCTTCAGTAAAAACATGGAATAGTATTGTCTCAAAGAAAAAAATGTCTTGGATCTTCTTGAAGAAACAAGAATGAAGGGTTGTAGACTAGTTGATACACCTATGGATGTGAATGAAAAATTGTGTGCTACAATTGGAGAAGATGTTGACACTGGAAAATATCAATGACTCGTGGGAATATTGGTCTATCTCACGATAATCGGGCCAGATATATCATATGCTGTGAGTGTGGTAAGTCAATTCATGCACAAACCACAAATTACTCACTCACAAGCTTTGGAGAGAATACTACGATACTTAAAAGGTGCTCCAGGAAGAGGATTGCTATATAAAAAATATAAGCACTTCAATATAGAAGGCTTCTCAGATGCAGATTGGGTTGGATCACCCGATGATAGAAAATCTACGTCTGGGTATTGTACCCTTAATGGGAGGAACTTGGTCACATAGAAAAGCAAAAAACAAAATGTGGTTGCAAGATCTAGTGCTGAAGCAGAATACCGAGCTATGGCCCACACTGTAAGTGAACTTTTATGGATAAAGACTCTTTTTACCGAATTGGGATTTTATAAAGGAGGCTCCATGGGCCTTCATTGTGATAATGAAGCAACTATTCACATTACATCAAATCCAATCTTCCATGAAAGAACTAAACATATTGAAGTGGATTGTCATTTTATACGGGAAAAGTTTCAAGTAGGAATAATTTCTCTTAAATATGTTTCATCTCAAGAGCAAGTAGTTGATATCCTCATCAAACTAGTTACATTCAAAATTCTATCTTATATAGGTGGCAAGCGGGGAGGGGGGGTTGGATGATGGGCTCAAGCCCACATGTCAAAGGAGACAAAGTGGTTTTTTATGGTATGTTCCATAAGGATGGCATGAAGATGTAAATACGTTATCTTATTATGTCTTTTAATCTATTGAGTTGTAACCCTAAGGGTTTTCTAACACTATAAATAAGAGCATTGGTTAAGAGGTAAGGCATTCAAGCCTTCTCCTCTCTTTGAGAAATCGTCCAGCCACCCTCTCTTCCCCTTTAATGCATTGTCTTCTTACCTTAATAGAAACTCTCCTCTCTCATGTCCTTCTCCTTTCTCCCTCTTCTCTCTCTTCTCTCCTTCTTCCACATTAACCTAGAATCCTTCTCATGCGGTCCTAACTTCTACAGTATTCAAATTAAAACAAGTTTATGAAGTATTTCTTTTTCCCAGAAATTCAATATAAGAAAACTAAATAAAAATAGGTCCTAAAGTTTAAAAATATGTGTTAAAATCTACTTTTGTTGTTAGAAGATAATGACAAGTCACTTACAAGTTATGGGGACTTACAACTTTCAAATCTAGACTTGAAAGATTGGAAATTTTGAAAAGAGAGGTCGACTTCTTCAATGTGGCTGACTCCTTTAGAAAAATCCAACTTATTTTGGAGGTAAATGTATTAAATCCCTTTTATGGGGTGGATTCCTACTTTTTTGCTTCATATAGGGCTTGACTCCTTTTTTTATCCAAAAAATTCTATTTCTTGGGTTTGAGTTTCTTTCTTCTTCTTTTAGTTGAATCCTTCAAATGTAGTTAATTCCTTTACTTTTCACTTTTCATCTTCCGCTATTTTGAAATAGGGGTTGACTTCTTTTTAGTTTCAAAAGTTTCTTTGATGTGGGTTTGCACTCCTTTCATTTCCTTTTCTTGTTTAATGGGCTCGATTTCTACTTATACATTAGACTCCTTTCTACCTTGTGATCTTCATTCTTCCCATTGATGAAGTCAACTCCTATGCATGTGGGATTCCTTTTTTGCCTTCTATACATCAAAACTTCGTTTTTCAAGGTGATATAGTGGACTTCAAGTGTAGTAGACTCCTTGTGCACCCTTTTTACGCTTGGTTCTTCTGGGTTTTCTATTTGCACACTATTCTTCTCTTTCTCTCTTGTTTTGATTAAATGGTACTACTAGGCTATTCATATGATATGCATTCTAAAATGAGTTCGTTTGTCTCCTTTTTGTGTTTAAGCCACTTAGATGGTCTTTTGCCAATTGAATATGCTACTAGAAATTTCCATTACATGTTTTTTAAACTGTACAACATACTTAATACACATTAATAGTAACTTAGGTGCTCATTATCATTAAAATAATTTCAATGAGAATTTTGAGACCAACAAATATAATTTTAATTTGAAACACTCTGCACAACAAAAAAAATTCCACATATATCTATTCTTTCAAGTTTGGTATTTAGTTAAAAACAACTGGTTGTGGGAAAGAAACAGGTGTATCCAAGTACATGTGGTAGGCTTCTTGCCTTTCAAGGACTAGATAAAAGAAGTAAAAAGCATTCACGAACAACTATGCCAACACTAGGCATGTTATAGGGTTAGCAATACTTTTCATGGTTATAAGTTTCCTAGAAATCTTTATTTTAAAATCTTATTTGTACACTAATAAGAAATTAACTAGAAATTTCATAAGATTGTTCTAATAGTTATTAGTATAATTTCTAAGAAAATAATGAAAAATCAAATATTTTTTAATATTAGATCGAGTTTGTATTCACATATGGTCAATTCATGTTATTGAATCAATTCGGTTAAACCCTATGTTATGCAAAAACTTGGCTTGAATCGGTTAAACATCTTGTTTAGAGTTACAACATCATTTTTTTATTTGATTGAGACAAAATGTTTTCATATGGTGTTCTGACTTGGCAAGTCGACCGTGACTTGGCCAAGTTGACTGGATTCTAGGAAGAAGTAAACTTTCCCTTCTATTCTTAAGTCGTAACACATTGGTTTTAATCAAGTTGACTTGGACTTTTTAGAATTTGGAAAGCAACAAATGCAATAGAACTTGGCAATAACATATGTTTGAGATTGTGGTATGTTCAATTTTCTATGACGTTCCCATCTTGCTAATAGTTTTAAAGTGATATAATTAAAAATAATATAAAGTATAATATAAATAATAAATATAGAAAATTATATAGGAGGGTAAGGGGGGGGGGGGAGTGTTGTTCTCTCTTTCCCAACTTGAGGGAGAGTGTTGGAAGATATGCCCAAGCCCACACGACCAAGGAAGGCCCACATATCTAAGAGTATTATAAGATGGGCTCAAGCACATAAGAAATAGAACCCACAATGATTACCATGAGCTGGAATCTTTATCACATCAGTTGCAAGATCAAGAAGGACTCATAAAGCCATATTTATCTTATGGTCACGTCCTTGAGAAGTTTTAATTTGAGTTATGTTGGTATTTTATCTATATTGAGTTATTTAATTATGCTAGGACTTATCTTTAAGTGTTAGAGTTTAGGTGTAATTGGGACAAAGGTAGTTTTATTGTAATTGGACTCTACTACCTTCCTCTATTATTAATAGAGACTCATGTACTCTGATTATAATAAGTCAATGAAGTATTTTCCTTTTCCATAAATTCAACACATGAAAAAGGGGGCTTATACTACTTCACTCTTCCGCCATTAGCTGCCCTATCATCCACTACACCCGAGGCACAACTTTGGCACAACCGGCTTGGCCATCCATCTGCATCTTCACTTCATCATTTACTTCCTTCATTAAAATCACTTTCTACTATAAATTGTGAGGTTTGTCAATCAAGTAAACACCATAAGATTACAAATTCTCCTCGCCTTACAACTACAAGTTTTGCTCCTTTTGCTTTAATACACTGATGTATGGGGACTTTTGTGTGTATCTAATATTTCTCAAGTTAAATACTTTGTTACATTTTTTTATGACTTTACCCAAGTCACTTAGTTATATCTATTTAAAGAACGATCTGAAATCCTTCCTATTTTTAAAATCTTTCATGCTATGGTGTTGACTCAATTTGGAAAAAAAATTCAAATCCTTTAGGTCTGATAAAGCTAAGGAATACTTATCTAGTGAGTTCCAATAATTTTGTGTGGGTAATGGGCTTATCCACCAAACATCAGGTGCTTATACCCCTCAACAGAATGGTGTTGCAGAAAGAAAGAATCATCACCTTCTTAAAGTTGCTCAGGGCCTCCTCTACTCCATGAAGGTACCCTACTTTTTTTGGTCTCATGCTATACTTATGGCTTGTTTTCTTATTAATAGGTTACCTTCATCTATTCTTCGCAATAAAACTCCTTACTCTATTTTATTTCATGGTGAAGATCTCTTTTCTCTCTCTTAAGGTTTTTTTATGTACATGTTTTGTCCATGTCACTTCCCCACAAAAGAGTAAGCTTCATCCTCGTTCTATGAGATATTTTTTTTTGGGGTACTCTCGCACCCAAAAATGATGTGTCTGTTACAATTCTACCCTTCAGAGAATGCTTGTATCTAGAAATGTGACCTTCTTTGAGGACACCTCTTTCTACTCCTCGCATGATGTTCTTGCAGGGTTGACATTTCCTCCTACCACTCCTTGTCCACTTGTGCCTTTCAATGTCAATATTACTCAACCCTCTGAAGCACCGGCCACCACCTCACCTATGGAATTATGGGATCCACCCGAGGTAAGTCCTTCTCCTCCTATGTTTGGGCTATAATTTGATACTCGGCCTAATGTTTTAAGAAAGGAACGTTGTTCCTGTACTACTTCTCACCCTATCTCCAAATTTATGTCTCACCATCGTTTGTCTTCTAATTGCTCTCAGTTCCTTGCATCTTTTTCTTCTAATTCCATTCCACAGTCCTATCATGAATCCCTAAAGCATCCAGGATGGAAGGCAGCTATGGAGGAAGAAATGCACGCCTTATATGAGAATCGAACCTGGTACTTAGCATCGCTCCCACAATGAAAAAAACCGGTCGGTTGTAAATGGGTTTTTCAGTTAAACATAACCCTGACTGGTTTGTTGTTTGCCTTAAAGTTTGACTCATTGCTAAAGGATACACTCAGTGCTATGGGATAGATTATGAAAAGACCTTCTCTCCTATTGCAAAATTAAATTCGGTACGTATCCTCTTATCTTTTGTTGCTAACTCATCATAGTCTACATGTCAACTCGATGTAAAGAATGCCTTCTTAAATTGTGATATACGCGAAGAAATTTATATGGTTCAATCACCAGGTTATGTTGTTGAGGGGGAGTCAGTATGCCCTTTACAAAAATCCTTATATGGTCTTAAACAGTCCCCTCGGGCTTGGTTTGATAAATTTAGCCAAGCGCTTCTATGGTTTGGTTTTCATCGGAGCTCGGTAGATCATTCGGTATATTTTAAAGATACCATCAAATGAAAAATATTATTAGTTGTATATGTTGATGATATTATCTTAACCGGCAATGTTGCACATAGCATATAGGAAGTGAAAAATATGATATAGAGACAGGAATAGAAGTTCTTCAATTCAAACATGAGATAATATTGTCTTCTATCCAAATATGAGATAATATTGTCTCAATCTAAACATGACATAATATTGTCTCAGCAAAAATATATCTTGGTCCTCCTCGAAGAAATAGGAATAAAAGGGTGTCGACCAGTTGACACACCTATAGATACAAATGTAAAATTATGTGCAACGATTAGAGAAGATATTGATATTGGAAAATATCAAAGACTTGTGGAAAAGTTGATCTATCTCACTGTAAATAGACCAGACATATCATATGTTGTAAGCGTGGTGAGTCAATTCACGCACAAACCATAACTTACCCTCTGGCAATATTACGATACCTTAAAGGAGCTTTGGGAAGAGGATTGCTTTATAAAAAAACATGGGCATTTCAACATAGAAGACTTTTCATATGCAGATTGGGCTGGATCACCTAATGATAGGAAGTCTACGTCTGGATATTGTACTCTTGTTGGAGGAAAGTTGGTTACATGGAAAAGTAAGAAGCAAAATGTGGTTGCAAGATCTAGTGCCGAAGCAGAATACAGAGCTATGGCTCACACAGTTAGTAAACTCTTATGGATTAGGACCCTTCTTACCAAATTAGGATTTTATAAAGGAGATCTCATGCGTGTACATTGTGATAACCAAGCAGTCATTCATATTACTTCAAATCCACTTTTCCATGGAAGGACTAAACACATTGAGGCAGATTGCCACTTTATACGGAAGAAGTTTTAAGTAGGAATAATTTTCTACAAACATGTTTCATCTCAAGAGCAAGTAGCAGATATCCTCACTAAACCAGTTACCTCTAAAATCCTATCCTTTATATGTGGCAAGTTGGGTATCTATGATGTTTGTTCTCCTCCAGCTTGATGGGGAGTGTTGAAATATGTGCTCAAGCCCACAAGTTCAAGGCTATTAAGCCTACACGACTAAATGGTGGCATATGGGTAAAATAGGATATTTTCCATAAAGATGGCATAAAGGTGTAAATACTTGTTCTTTTCATGTCTCTTCTTTTATCAAGTTGTAGCCCTAAGGGCATTGTAAAATGATAAATAAAGGCATTTGTAGGGGTGGCATCGAACCGAGCTGGTTCGCGAGTGGCTCGAGCTCGGCTCGGTTCCGGCGTTTGAGATCCAGATAAGGCTCGTTTGAGTTAACGAGTCGAGCTTGACCGAGCCATGATTCGGTTTGAAAGCTCACGATCCGGCTCATTACCGGACTCGAGAGTCGGGGTCGGGAGTGGGGGAGCGGGAGCGGGAGCAGGAATGGGAGCGAGAGCGAGGAGGAACAATTCTTCCTCCCCTCATCACTGCCAATCCCCACCCATCCGTTGCTGTGGCAGCCTCTTTCGCCGTCAATAGCTACTCATTGGCCACCTTCGCTGCTGCTCAGTTCGATTTCTTCCTCCCCTCGTTTGCCTTCACCGCTGCTTTTTTCGCCGCCGCCTCTGTCAGCCCCAACGACAGGTCCTCGCCGACGCCGCTAGACCCCCTTCCCTCCCAGTTGTCTCAGCGAAAAACCAGAGACCTAAGTCAAGGGAGAAATAATCTTCCCCCCTGTTGAAACCAATTGCGCTAAAACCACGAGGGATTAGTGAGAGGCGCAACATAACCTTATACAAGGATCGGCCCGGTCGATGTAAATATCTCAATACTCCCCCGCACGGGAAACCCTGTGAACCAACAGAGGGAACAAATCGGTGGGAGCGGGATTCGAACTCGGGACCAGCATTGCTCTGATACCATGTAGAATTTAGGATCTCATGAAAGGAACTTTAGATCAACAAGAAAGAAGAAGAAGAAGAAGAGAGAAGGAGAAGAGAAGAAGAAGAATGTGGAAGAAGAAAGTTTGGATTAAGGGAGAAGAGGGTTGTGTCAAAAAGAAAAATGAGGGCTGGACGAATTTGTGGAAAGAGAGGAGAGTTCTTCAATGCCCTACCTCTTAGCCAATGCCTTTATTTATAGTTTTATAATACCCTTAGGGCTACAACTTGATAAAACAAAAGACATAAAAGGAACACATATTTACACTTCTATTCCATCTTTATGGAAAGTACCATATTTTACACATATGCCACTCCTTTGACGTGTGGGCTTCTTGTCTTGAGCTCGTGGGCTTGAGCCCATCTTCCAACACTCCCCCTTATGCTGGAGGAGAAAAGACATCATAAATACCCAACTTGCCACATATAAATGATAGGATTTTAGATGTAACGGGTTTAGTCTACTTGCTCTTGAGATGACACATGTTTGAGAGAGATTATTCCTGCTTGAAACTTCTCCCGTATAAAATGACAATCCACCTCTATATGTTTAGTTCTTTCATGAAAAATTGGATTTGAAGTGATATGAATGGCTGCTTGATTATCACAATGCAGATTCATGGACCCATTTTTATAAAAAACCTAGTTCAGTAAGAAGGGTCCTAATCCATAAAAGTTTACTAACGGTATGGGCCATAGCTCTGTATTCTGCTTCGGCTCTAGATCTTGCCACCACATTTTGCTTCTTACTTTTCCATGTAACCAAGTTTCCCCCAACCAGAGTGCAATATCCTGATGTAGATTTTCTATCATCAGGAGATCCAGCCCAATTTGCATCTGAGAAGCCTTCTATGTTGAAGTGCCCATGTTTTTTATACAGCAATCCTCTTCCTGGAGCTCCTTTTAGATAACGTAATATTCTCTCTAAAGCCTGCCATTGGGTAATTTTTGGTTTGTGCATGAATTGACTCACCACACTTACAGCATATGATATGTCTGGCCTAGTTACCGTGAGATAAATCAGTTTTCCCACGAGTCTTTGATATTTGCCAATATCAATATCTTCTTCTTTTGTGGCACATAATTTTACATTTGTATCCATAGGTGTGTCAACTGGTCTACAACCCTTCATTCCTGTTTCTTCAAGGAGATCCAATACATATTTCCTTCAAGACAATATTATCCCATGTTTGGATTGAAGCATTTCTTTACCCAAAAAATATTTAAGCATACCAAGGTCTTTAGTCTAGAATTCCTGACATATCATCTGTTTCACCTCTTGTATGCTCAAAGCATCATCACCGGTTAATATAATATCATCCACATATATGGCCAATAATATTTTTCCTTTGACCGTATCTTTATAATATACTGAATGATCAACTGAGCACTGATGAAAACCAAACCGTAGGAGTGTTTGACTAAATTTATTAAACCAAGCCCGAGGGGACTGCTTAAGCCCATATAAAGACTTTTTTAACCGGCATACTGACTTCCCCTCAACCACATAACCAGGTGGTTGAACCATATAAATTTCATCACTGATATCACCATTTAAAAAAGCATTTTTAACATCCAACTGATAGATGGGTCATGAGGAGTTAGCAACAATAGATAAGATGATGCGTACCGAATTCAATTTTGCAACAGGAGAGAAGGTCTCCTCATAATCTATCCCATAGCACTGCGTATAGCCCTTAGCAACCATTCGAGCTTTAAGACGAGCAACCGATCCATCCGGATTATGTTTCACCGAAAAAAAACCATCGACAACCAACCGGTCTTTTACCATTCGGGAGTGATGTTAAGTACCAGGTTTAGTTTTCGTATAAGGCGTGCATTTCTTCATCCATAGCCGCCTTCCATCCTGGATGTCTCAGGGCCTCCTGATACGACTGCGGAACGGAAGTAGAAGAAAGGGACGCAAGAAACTGAAAACACTCGGAAGACAAGCGATGGCGAGACATAAAATTTGAGATAGGATGCAAAGTAGTACAGGAGCGACTTTCTTTTCTTAAAGCAATAAGCCGAGTATCAAATTCAGACCCATACATAGGAGGAGAAGGACTTACCTCGGGTGGATCCGACAACTCCACAGGTGAAGGTATGGCCGATGCATCAAGGGATCAATCCACTTCAAGATTGAACGGCACAAGCGGAAAAGGAGTAGTAGAAGGACAAGTCCATCCTGGAGGAGCATCATGGGAGGAGTAGAAGGGAGTGTCCTCAAAGAAAGTCACATCCCTAGAGATAAACATCCTCTGAAGGGTAGGATTGTAACAGACATAACCTTTTTGGGTGCGAGAGTATCCCAAAAAATGCACTTCATAGACCGAGGATCAAGTTTATTTTTATATGGAGATGTAACATGAACAAAACACGTACATCCAAACACTTTCAAAGGAAGAGAAAAAAGATCTTCACCATTAAATAACACAGAGTAAGGAGTTTTATGATGAAGGACTGATGAAGGTAACCTATTAATGAGAAAGCATGTTGTAAGTATAGCATGAGGCCAATAGAAATAGGGTACCTTCATGGAGTAGAGGAGGCCACGAGCAACTTCAAGAAGATGACGATTCTTCCTTTCAGCAACACCATTTTGTTGAGGAATATAGGCACATAATGTTTGATGAATAAGCCCATTACTCTCATAAAATGATTTGAAGTCATGAGACATGTATTCCTTAGCATTATTAGATCTAAGGGTTTGAATTTTCTTCCCAAATTGTGTCAAGACCATAGCATGAAAATTTTTAAACAAAGGAAGAATTTCAGAACACTCTTTAAATAGATATAACCAAGTCACTCGAGTAAAATCATCAACAAAAATGACAAAATATTTAACTTGGGAAATATTTGAGACACATAAAGGGCCCCATACATCAGAATGTATTAGCTCAAACGGAGCAGTACTTGTAGTTGTAAGACGAGGAGAATATGTACTCCTAACATGTTTACTTAATTGACAAACCTCACAACTGATATTAGAAAGTCCTTTTAAAGATGGAACCAAAGAACGAAGTGAAGGGGTAGACGGATGACCAAGTCGGTTGTGCCAAAGTTGGGCCTCAAATGTAGTGGACGATAATGCAGCTAATGGTGGAAGAGTGAAGTAGTACAAACCCCCCTTTTCATGGTCGCCGCCAATCACCCGCTTCGTAGTGAGATCCTGAAGGACACAAGAAGACGGTGAGAAGGTGATAGAGTAATTTAATTGTTTGGTCAATTGGCTAACTGAGAGCAAATTTAAAGGAAATTGAGGAACAAACAAAACATTTTGAAGGGGAATAGATGAAGTAAGAGAGGAGGAACCTTTGCCAAGGACCTTGGTTTGGGTACCATCCGCAATAGTAACAAATTTATGAGGATAACAAGGAGATAAGGACTGCAACAAGTGTTTGTTACCTGATAGATGTTCGGAGGCCCCAGAGTCGATGATCCAAGAGGAAGAGGAAGAAGAGGAAGAAAGCATACCTGAGACAATAGTAGTGGCCGCAGTAGATGATGAGGGAATAGATGATTCCATGAAGGACTTCATTTTCTGAAATGCAGCATAGTCCTCAGCCGTAAGAGTCACATTTCAGGATGATGATTCAGCCTTATCTTCATTTTTCTCAATGTTAACTGAGACTGGGTTAGCTGTGGCCCAATCAGGTTTGCCATGAAGTTTCCAGCATGATGCCACAAGGTGGTTTTGACGGCCACAATAAGTGCAAAGTTGAGGCTCAGTACGGAAAGAATTTTGACCTGTTCTACCACCTCTATTTTCAGCCCCTCTTATAGTTCGACCCCCTCTCATATTTCTGCCCCGTCCTTGGGATGAGGAAGATGTTCCCCGATTGCCAGATAACATCGCCTATGGAGCATCAATAGGAGAAGGAGGGGATGGATCCGGTGTCCTAAGTAATGTAGCACTAATATCATCGAATGATGGAAGAGCAGAAGAACTTAGAAGTTGAGTTTTGGCCACCTCTAGGTATGGTTTAATATTCGATAAGCAAATGGCTGCTGCCAAAGCTTCTCTTTATCATTCTTGAATGGCAATATCAGTGGAATATGGCTGAGCTAGTTTCCATTCTTGAAGAAGACCGCGAAACCGTGCCAAAAATTCATAAATATTATCTCCATGTTTTGTATGCAGCATGTTTTGTAAGATATCA
Organism: Aristolochia californica; assembly: GCF_029961685.1. NCBI lineage: Eukaryota > Viridiplantae > Streptophyta > Magnoliopsida > Piperales > Aristolochiaceae > Aristolochia > Aristolochia californica. The sequence goes on from NW_027182257.1 coordinate 35,094,136, forward strand.
TATATTTTTTGTAATGAAGCAGTGCTTGAGTAAAGTTTGGCACAAGTGTCCCATATGTTCTTGGCGGTTTCCAAGTGGACCACATTGTTGGCCACTTGCTCTTCCATGCTATTAATGAGCTAACTTATCAACATGTTATCATCCTTAACCCACTTGTGGTAGGACGCATCTTCTTCATCAATCGGAGGAGGAAAGTTAACAACGTGGCTCAAGAGGTCACGCGTTATAAGAACCCTCCGAACCAATTGTGATCAGCTCATATAATTGGAGAGACCTCTAAGTGGAATTGTAGTAATACGGAGTATATCACTCTTATTACTATTGTATCCAATCTCCATGATGAGGCAAGTAAAATATGGAGGTCAAGGGAAAAATCCTTCTTCAAAGAAAAATTACTCTATGTAATTTGAAGAACCCGTAGACCAAATCAATCACCAACAAAAGAGAACAAGAACCAATTTCTTTCACAAGGGCAAGCACCAAATTATCAACAAATTTGTGCCTTTAGAAAGTGATAATAACATCCAGCCATCACTCAACTTCTCTTGTATTCATACGAACAAAGAGAAGAAAGTAGATGCAACCGATTAGGCCTTAATCCAAACTCCAACACAAACAAGCAATAGACAAAAATTTAGAGAAGATTTAACGACAAACCAAGACACTTGGAAGAAATTTATCTTTAGCTCATGGGAGACTTCAACGTAAGAAAAAATTCAATTGTTGAAGTTAAAAAAAAAATGGAACTACTAAGGGTAAATGGCTGTTGGCATTTCATCAAATATATAATGGGCATCTAACAACATAACACAAACCCATGAGCAACCTAAAGTAGGAGAAGATACAACAACATGTGCTGGAATTCTACCTCAAATGAGATGGATCCAAATTACATAAAGGTAATTGAATTTCACCCATCAATCTTAATAAGATGCAAACAGCAAATGATCTTGATCACTCTTGTAATTGATTTACAAGGAGTCAAGATTATAACATCAATTTAGTCATAGAAATAAATCTTTACAACATATAAAGATTTATCTTGACTTGATGTGACTCAAAATTCAAGAAGTAAAGAAAAACAGTAAAAATGAGTATGTAAATAAGAAAAGGAAACAAAAAAAAAGTAAATAAGAAGATGATGAACTTATCTCTTTATGACTGAACTCCTTTTACAACTTCTTGAACAGATTTCATAATAACTCCATGAAGAGATCCTAAACTCCTTGATTTGATACCATGATGAAACCAATTGCGCTAAAACCTCAAGGCATTAGTGAGAGGCACAACATGACCTTATACAAGGATCGGCCCGGTCGATATAAATATCTCAACACCCCCTACGCGCGAAGACTTCGTGTGATTTCACACATGCGAGATCATAAGCAAGTGAAAAAAAACTATTTCTTGAACTCTGGTTGTCCCTACCTCATGGCTCTTGAAGAAATTGAAAAGACATTTTAGTAGAAATAAGTTTCTAGGGACTATTAGTGGGTTTTTCAAGAAATGTTGAAAAGACATTTTTAGTAGAAATATGTTTCTAGAGACTATTAGTGCCTCATGTTTTTTGGAAATATTTTTCTAATTAGAAATTCCTATTAAAAATTATATAAATTTTTAAGTAAGATTTGCCTACCAAGATGGGCTAGAAAACCATATAGAAAATTTTTGAATAAGTATTTGACAGTTGATGCTGTAATACTTTTAGCATGAGGCAATTTTCATAGCAATTTTGTGTTTGACATTTTATTTCATTAAAAATTTATCGATAAGTATAGTTATATATTAGATTGATTATTAATTTTGATTTATTTCCTTGGAAGAGGCAATAAGAGGTCCATTTAACTTTCCTAAGAAAATTTTAAAATATTTCTTGTAATTTTCTAGTAAGTCACTAATAGTAATAGGATTTTATTTAAAATTTTTTTGGAAATATGTATCCTAGGAAAAATATTTCTAGTTTTTCCTAAAATATAAATTTTCAACCAGGGGCACTAAGGAGGCCATGGTAAATTTATGGCCAGATTCATAAATTACAAAATATGTTAAACAAAATTTAGGATAAAAAAGATTAATATTGGTGCATTCTAATCCATAATCTAGATTTAATCCCGAACCTCCCTTATCATTTTTTTTAAATGTATGCATAATTTTATATATAATTATTTGACAAATATTTTATGCAAAGTATTAAATGTAGGTTGAAGCTCGACCTTGAACTTGGTTAAAATTATTAGGCTCGAGGCTAGGGTCGGCTCGAGCTTGAGTTCGAAATATTTAAATCCATCTCGGCTCGAACATAGGCAGGTTAGGGCTCAGCTCGGCTCGATGCCACCCCTAGGCATTGGCTAAGAGGAAGAGCATTGAAGCTCTCCCCTCTTTTCTCAAGAAATTCGTCTAGCCTCCCACCTCACTTGGTTGGCGCACCTTCTTCTCCCATAATCCAAACTTTCTCCATCTTGGTTCTTCTCCTTCTCCTTCTCCTTCTCCTCTCCTTCCTCTCTTCTTCTTCATCTTCTTCGTTGATGTAAAGTCTTCCACATGGGATCCTAAATTCTACAATATCCATGGGAATGTCCTTAGGATGACGTCTCATCATTCATGTGTCTCTAAGTAAGTCAAGCACATATTTTCTTTGTGACAGAATAATGCCATATCTAGATTGAAAAACTTCTATACCAAGGAAATATTTTAGGAGCACCAAGTCATTCATCTTGAACTCACTACTAATCTTAAGCTTAACTTTATTTATGTTGTCAGTATCACTGCCTATCAGGATAATATCATCAACATATATTGTTTTCCATAAAAGGCCATCATTTCTTCGTCCATAGCCACTTTCCATCCAAGATTTTGGAGGACCTCCTTATAAGATAAAGGAATAGAAGTAGAGTAAATAGAAACAAGAAAGTGACAACATGATGGTGATAATCGGTGAGTAGATACAAATTGAGATATGGGGTGAGATGAAGATGGTTGAGTAAAAGACCGAGGCTCTTTGCAAAGAGTAATCAGACAAGTACCAAATGGAGAACCAGACTCACAAGGAGGAGAAGAACTTACCTCAGGAGAATCTACAGAAGTCACAAGTGAGGTATCATCCATGGCCACAAAAGGCTGAAGATATATTTCATCGTGGCTTCGAGATGTGGAGTCATCAAAGGACACAATAGGCTTCGGGAACTCAATAGCATGGAAGAACCCAATGGAGTACCTATAGGTGAATAAAATGGTTGTTGTTTAAAGAATGTTACATCTCTAGACACAAATATTTTCCAAAAAAGGTATTGGAATATGGGCCTAAGCCCACACAACCAAGGAAGGCCCACACATCCAAAAGATGTGGAAGATGGGCTCAAGGCCCATAGATCAAGGAGAAGGTCCATAGGCCCACATAGTGATGGCAGGATGGTATATAAAGAGTCATTTCATAGAGAAGGCATTGATGTAATTAGTTTAAGCTGCGGGAGTATTATTGTAATATTATAGTTTTATCAATCTATAAATTGAGCTTCGGGGGAGGGTTAGGACATAAGTCCATAACCCTTTTTTTCTTCCTGTTTTCTCCCAATGGGTGTCCCTTCTTCTTTTTCTCCATGAGCTAAATCTGTAGAATCTTGAACATCAACAAGGTATCAGAGTGGGCAATGATCTGAGATGTAAAAGGAGAAGAACATGAAAAAAAAGGATGGACAAGAAAGGAAGGAAGAAGAAGAAAAAAAAATGAAAAAGAAAAAAAGGAGTTTCTTATTTTTCCTTTAGTCTTATTTCTCAATTTCTATATTTCATTGTATGTTTCACTCCCTTACCTTATTTTTCATATAGAAAATTATATACTGTTGGAAATATACTTGAGTCTAGTTTCCAAATCAAAATGAATCGTTGAAATCAAAATTTTATAGAAAGTGAAATCGATATCTGAAGTATCAAAGGTAAAGAATCAGAAAAGTTTCATGCAGTAGCAGAAAACTGTTACTTTTGAGTCATTTTATGCTATAAAAACGAGACTTTATATGGAGAATTATATATCAAAAGAACTATATGTAAGTCTATTTTCTTACAAACTCAACCAATTCTCATTCTGAGTTTTTTTTATATGGATATATCAATCTCGAAATAGTCAATGGTCATACTGGCGAAAAAAGAAAGAGTACTCAATTCGGCCAGATTACAGAGTCCAAAAGAAATCAGATTATTTATCTCAAAATAAGCATATTTTATTAAGAGAAGTTATACTTGGTTAAAAGGTATTTTAGTCTAGTTTTAGAAGGAGAAAATTTCTTATCAATTTAATGAAAATTAAAGGATATATTTGCATTGGAAGAATCAAAGGTCATGCTGGTATAGTGTTGTTTTTTGAGTTATCTAATTGATAAACAATATCAGGAAAGTATTTCATGATCTACCCTTGGAAATATTTTGCTTTTTTACTAACAATATCTGGAAAGAATCTTTAATGATCATCTTATTTTTAGAAACTTTCCTTGATTTATTTGTCAAATATTGTGTTTCCTAAAGGTTTAATGAAAAAAAGTCAAGGAAAAGTGTCTTCTTTGATTTATAAGTTGGCACCAATTGAAGGATGAAACTACCTTATTTAGAAGATTTTTCCAGCCACACATTTTGTGAGATTTTGATGGTATTTTGAAAGATTACAAAGAATTTGATTTGGTATTCTTGCCTAAAATATTATGGCAAGAAAAGATTGAAATATTTGGCTTGGCTTGAGTTATTTGGTTTAGAATATTTGAGCTAGTGAAGTTTTTAATACTAGCCTTCTTTTACTTGATCATACAAGAGGTAGATTAGCACTTGAGCTTGCAAAATATTTGTTGACTTCAAGCTGGGATCATTAACATTATCTCCTACTGATTTTCAGGACTCCATGGATTTAGATCATGGAGAAAAAGAGAGACATACCCATTGGAAAAAAAAACAAGAGCAAGAAGAGGTTATAGACTTATTGTCCTAACCCTCTTTTACTTGATCATACAAGAGGTGGATTAGCACTTGAGCTTGCAAAATATTTGTTGACTTCAAGCTAGGATCGTTGACATTATCTCCTACTAATTTTCAGGACTCCATGGATTTAGATCATGGAGAAAAAGAGAGACATACCCATTGGAAAAAAAAACAAGAGCAAGAAGAGGTTATAGACTTATTGTCCTAACCCTCCCCCCAAGCTCAATTTATAGATTAATCAAACTATAATATTACAATAATACCCCTAGAACTTAACCTAATTATATCAATGTCATCTATATGAGATGACTCTTTATTTACTATCCTCCCATCATTGTATGGGCCTATGGGTCTTCTCCTTGGTCTATGGGCCTTAAGCCTTCTTCTACATCTCTTGGATGTGTGGGCCTTCCTTGGTCATATAGGCTTGGGCCCATCTTCCAATACACTTGGATTTGTAGGTCTGCCTTTGTTGTGTGGGCTTGTGCCCATCTTCCAACATCTATCAACTTGAGGTAGAGAATAGAAGGAGACGTATGAAGGATGAGTGCATTGGAGATTGTTCAATTTATTGATTATCAAACAGCACTTAGTTCAACTTATTATTGGTAGTCTATTACTCGGCTTTACTTACTCACTCATTGTCAAAGCTACTATATGTTATTTGTTATCTGCTACCGGTTTGACTTCAATTTGATTATTACCCTGGATTATTACCTTGGATTATCCTCAGCTTATTACATGGTGCATAGTTTCCTTATTCAAGGTTGGACTTGCTGCAGATTATCTTATGTGTCTTTATTGGTCTTAAGGACTTTTACTACCTATTGGTTATCCGCTGCTATAAAACTGCGTATTTGGTACATGTTATTTGGGCCCAAGACCATTTCATCTGCTGCTATTGTGTCTCTTTGGCTTAGACATTATTATTGAAGAAGAACTTCTCAGTTGTTGATTGTAGTCAGTGTTGGTTATTTTGATGAAGAAGAAAGCACATGGTGGCCCAAAATATTATCTTCCGGGTGATTAACCGTTACCCCCCTTAATTGGCATCTTTACTCCTACCATTTGAGAATTGGTGCCCTGTGGAGGGACACCGTGATGGAGAAGTTTATTACTACACTTCGGAGCAACGCCTATAGACCCACTACCTACAGAGGATAGGAGTGTGCCCAACATCCAACATGAGTTATTTGACTGGAGTATGGAGTGATGTCTTACGGCTAGGAGTGACTTTACTCTCACTTATATTATGCCCGTTGGGCCTCTTGGAAGAGACACCAGCTTGAGGGGGAGTGTTAGAAAATATGGTGGTCTGCTATTTTATACGAAAAGATTCTATACACCATTTGCAACAAGCTGAGTATTCATGATGTTCTCTCACCCCCAGATTGAGGAGGAGTGTTGGAAGATGGACCCCAGCCCACATGACCAAGGAAGGTCCACACATCCAAGAGATATGGAAGATGGTTCAAGGCCCATAGACCAAGGAGAAGGACCATAGTCCCACACAGTGATTACAAGATGGTAAATAAAAGTCATCTCACAGTCATTGATATAATTAGTTTAAGTTCCAAGGGTATTATTGTAATATTATACTTTTATCAATATATAAATTAAGCTTCAGGGAGAGGGTTACGACATAAGTCCATAACCCTTTTCTTCCTCCTGTGTTCTCCTAATGAGTGTCCCTTCTTTTTCTCCATGAGCTCCATGGAGTCCTAAAAATCAGCAAGAAGTATTGTTACACATGTATCCTTTTCGAGTACGAGAGTACCCCAAGAAGATACCATCAAGCGCTCTCAAATCCAATTTAGTGGTATGAGGAGAAGTGACATGGACAAAACACATACAACCAAATACTCGCACCGGAAGGGAAAACATGTCATCATAAGGAAAAACATATGAATAAGGAGTGGCACAATTAAGAACCAAAGACGGTAATATGTTGATAAGAAAATAGGTCGTAAGGATGCCATGTGGCCAATAGAAGTGGGGCACATGCATATATTGCAGAAGGGCCCATGCAACATCAAGGAGGTGGCAATTCTTTCTTTCAGCCACACCATTCTATTGGAGTGTGTAGACACAAGAGGTTTGGTGAATAATTCCTTTATCTACACAAAAGGAGTCAAAAATACTTGACATGTATTCCTTGGCATTAACTGATCGAAGAACCTTTATAGTGGTATTGAATTGAGTAGAAACCATGGCACAAATGGATTTAAATTTAGTCATGACCTCAAACTTGTCCTTAATATAAAAAAATAACCATGTAACCCTTGAGAAATCATCAACAATAGTAATGAAAATTTTGGACTGAGAGATATTTCAAACATTTAATAATCCCCACACATCGATGTGGATTAATGAAAAAGGAGCAACACATTTAGGTTCTCTACGAGGGGAATAAATACTCATCTAGTGTTTATTCATCTGACAAACATTATAATTTAAACTAGAAATAGAATGCAACAAAGGAAACCAAATTTTAAGTGACGGGAGAGACAAATGGCCGAGTCTATTGTGCCATTGAAGTGCCTTAGGTTGTGAAATGGATGTAGCAATGACTATTGTTTGATCAAGATAGTAGAGCCCCCCTTGTTTGTGGCCTCCACCAATCACTTGTTTCATCTGCAGATCCTGAAAAAATACAAGAAGTAGGTGAGAAGGTAATGTAGAAGTTAAAAAAAAATTTTGATTGATTGACAGACAAAAGATTCAATGGAAACTATGGAAAAATAAGACTTCTTCTGAGGGAAGTGTCGGTGTAGTAAAGGTGGATCCCATCCTATGTACCTCGGTTTGGGGCCCATTGGCTATAGAAACAAACTTGTCAGTCAAGCAAGGACAGGTGGAACTCAAAATTTTACCATTACATGTCTGTTATGGACTCCATAGCAGGTCGAGTGATTAGTAGATGTCGTGGGTAAATCATATAATTTTTGGGTTTAAGCACTTTAGTAGTTTAGATGTAATTTTCTTTCTTTTCATGGGCCTTGTTACTGTCCTTTGCCTTGTACTCGAACCCTAGTCCTTTCTTATAAGGGGGACGATTGCCTGAATAGAATTAAGCTTGATCATTAGTCTAAAACCAGAGATCGAATACTCTCTCTTCCAAGGAGGTCCAAGGTGCATGCTTCCTTCAAAAGATTTATTCTTCTCAACCATAGGTCGTTCGAAAAATCCCAAGCCTCTCTCAAGGATGAATTCCAATCTGGAACCAAGAGGAGATCGCCGAGTGACTCCATCGATGGCAAGGGACCTTAACAACGTGGTATCAGACATGACCACCATCGACGATTCTTCTTCTCCCAATGATTTGCGAAATATTGTTGAAGAAGTTCATATTGAAGGCCAAACCCAAACAACATCATTTCGGGCAGAGACTGCAGCCCTCCGAACTGATCTTCTGGAGCTACGGGATACTTTTCTTCAACTCAATCTCCGAATTGGAGAGTGGCTTGCTAGGGATTCTGCTCTTCCAGGTAGTTCCAACAGGCCATCCGACCAGCAGCCCTTTCACCCTCCACCTACTCAACCTCCTATGTGTCCAGCATATCAAACAGCAAGGGGGTCCATGACACAAACCACCCCACCATGCCCAAGTACACAAATCTCGATTTCCCCACTTATGATGGGTCCTCCGACCCTTTAATATGGTTGCATAGGTGTGAGAAATTTTTTTGGAATCAACTCACACAAGTGGATGACCGAGTCCCTTTAACTGCCTTCCACGTGTTCGATGAAGCGCAACTACGGTACCACCAATTTGAATCTAAACATCACATCAATGATTGGGACACTTTTAAAGAATATTGCATGTTGAGGTTCAACCCCCAGCCAGAATTAACCCTCTAGGTGATTTGGTGAACCTAAAACAAACTGGTTCAATAGCAGCTTATCAGAAACAATTTTAGGAACGCCTGGCAAGAGCTAGCAGGTATGTTCGTCCAGATCAGTATGTTAATTTATTTACTGCTGGACTAGGGGAAGCACTTCGGTTGGAAGTTAAATTATATGACCCACCAGACTTCGCACATGCTATGAATTTGGCCCATGCCCTTGACGCCAAACATAGGGTCTTGAACGAATCTATGGTGCGTCGGGCCCATGGCCAGGCCGTGTGGCCACTGGTGCGCCAAACCCCACTAGCTTCCCTATGCGGCAAGCCAGAACACCTCTCAACCATCAGAGACACAAAAGTTAATGTTGCCCACCCCCTTCATTCGCCACCTTACACGAGCAGAGATGGATTAGAGGAGGGCCAAAGGGCTCTATTACAATTGTGACGAGTAATACATTCATGGGCACCAATGCAAACGTTTGTTTTGGTTAGAGGTGGAAGATCCAGAGGACACCACACCATTTGAGGAAGGGAAGAGCCAGTGGGGGTCGAACCATCTGCAGAAGAGCAAGGGGTGGTCGAACCAACCATTTTCCTACATGCTATGACATGGTTGCACAGTAATAACACTATGTAGGTCTGTGCCCTACTCCAACACCTCATGTTGCTGGCCTTAGATGATTTGGGCAGCATCCACAACTTCATCAGTCAACTCGCGGCACAACAATTGGGCTTGCATATTCACCAGAACTCTGGGACTTCGGTTTCTATAGCCAATGGTGACAAGATTTCCATTGCTGGAGTTTGTTTAGCAGTACCCTTTGTGATTGAAGGACACAAATTCGTGGTAGACTTCTTGGTCATTCCGCTTGCCAGGTTTGACTTGGTATTGGTTATCAAATGGTTGCAGCAGTTGGGTCCAATTTTATGGGATTTCAAGTCCCTCATGATGAGCTTTACTTCTACCCAACAACCCATTATCCTTCATGGGACTCGTGCATCGTCATCTCCTTGCATTCTGCAGCATTTACAAGTTCAGGACTCCAACCGTTGTAAGTTGCATTCAGTCCTAACAAAATTTACAAATTTATTTCAAGAACCCACAACTCTCCCACCAATCCAATCTTGTGACCACCGGATTCTCTTAAAATTGGGAACCGAGCCAATAGTAGTGTGTCCATACTGCTACCCCCATTTACAAAAAGATATGAAAATGAGCGACAGTGTCAACAAATGTTAGAATAAGGCATTATTCAGCCCAGCCTGTCACCATTCTCTTCTCCTGTCTTATTGGTCAAACAAACAAGACAACACCTGGCATTTTTGTGTGGATTACAGAGAGCTGAATGCCAAAACCATCGCGGATAAATTTCCTATTCCAGTGGTGGATGAACTATTGGATGAATTACATGGAGCACGCTTCTTTACTAAACTGGAATTGAGATCCGGTTACCAAAAAATTCGGGTACACCCTTCAGATGTGGAGATGACTGCTTTCCACACACATCATGGCTACTTCAAATTCTTAGTGATGCCATTTGGGCTTTCCAATGCCCCATCCACATTTCAAGCCCTTATGAATGAGGTATTTCTCCCTCTCTTACGAAAGTACGTTTTGGTTTTCTATGATGATATTTTTATCTATAGCAAGTAGTGGGACGACCACCTTTTTCATTTGCGCCATGTCCTCCAATTGCTGCGTTCACATCATCTATCTCTCAAGCAATCCAAGTGCTCCTTTGGCACCACCGAGGTGGCTTATCTCGGGCATGTCATATCTGCCTCAGAGGTTAAGGATGACAGTAGCAAGATCCAGGCGGTTGTCGACTGGCCTCCTCCACATTCAGCCATAGGCTTACGGGGATTCTTAGGCCTAGCGGGGTACTATCGGAAATTCATTCGAGGTTATGGCCAACTGGCTACTCCTCCCAACAATTTACTGAAGCGAAACTCCTCTTGGATGGAAACTACTGCCTCCTCCTTTGCCCAGTTGAAGCACGCCTTAAGCAATGCCCCTGTTCTCCAACTTCCAAATTTTGAAGAGCAGTTTATTGTAGAATGTGATGCATCTGGAGGCGGCATTGGTGTAGTCTTACAATAGCAGGGCCATCCTATTTCATAATTCAGCAGGCACTTGCCCACATGACACCACAAGTTGGCCGCCTATGAATGTGAGCATATCAGCCTCGCTAAATCAATTCAGCATTGGCAGCCCTATCTTTGGGGCCGACACTTCATTATCCGCACAGACCACTTCAGCTTGAAGTATTAATTGGTGCAACGCATAACGACTTCCCCCCAACAGCATTGGCTTAGTAAATTGATGGGCTTCAATTTTACGGTTGAATACAAACTGGAGCAACTCAACAAGGTCGCTGATGCCTTATCTTGCAGGGAGGTGTCCGAGCCACATCTCCATGCCATCAGTCAACCAAGGTTTCTTTTGTTGGATTCCCTCTAGGACGAAATTCAGAAAACTCCTGAACTCACTGACCTGTAGGGTCGAATTGAACAACAGGCCATAGACAGCGAGTGGACCATCTGAGACCGCCTCATCTTCTACAATAATCATATTTATTTACGGTCCACCTCCGCATTGCTCAACACCATCGTATCCACCTATCACGACAGTACTCATGAAGGCCAGCAAAATACATACTTCAGGCTTAGTCGTGACTTCTACTGGTAAGGTATGAAACGCATGGTGTCTGATTATGTGTCAGCTTGTCAGGTCTACCAAAGGAACAAAGCTGAGACCTTAAGCCCAACCGGATTGCTTCAGCCTCTACAGCTCCCTGCACAGCTATGGGCGGATGTTTCCATGGATTTTATTGATGGCCTCCCTAAGTCTTCAGGCAAATCTATTATCTTGGTTGTGGTGGATCAATTCTCAAAATATATTCACTTCCTTCCTCTGTAGCATCCTTACATGGTGACCCATGTGGCTTATACTTTTATGGACCAGATTGTTCGCCTCCATGGCTTACCTAAATCCATTACGAGTGACCGCGATGCTGTTTTCACTAGTACATTTTGGAATGTCCTTTTCCATTTACATGGCACCAAATTGGCTTTCTCTTCAGCCTACCACCCTCAGACGGATGGACAAATGGAAGTGGTAAATCGGACCATTGAGATGTATTTGCATTGCTTCATGGGGGATCATCTGAAGAGTTGGGTCCGTTGGCCAGCATGGGCAGAATTTTGTTACAATACCTCCTACCACACAGCACTCCGGACTACACCTTTCAAAGTGGTTTATGGTTGTGAACCCCCCCCCCCCCCCCCCCCCTCTTATCTTATGTGGTTGGGTCTTGTCATGTGGCAGCTCTCGATCAGGCTTTGTGCAAATGTGATCGTATGCTTGACCCGGTCAAAGATAATTTTCAACAAGCCCAGTCTCGTATGAAGTAGATATATGACAAGGGCCATTGGGACCTCACTTATGCACATGGGGACTATGTCTGGTTTCGTCTTCAACCCTACCACCAGCTCTCTCTTGCAGCCTCCAAGCGTCATAAACTTTCTCCAAAAATCTATGGTCCATTTCAGATTGTGGATCGTGTTGGCACCATTGCATATAGGCAGCAACTTCCCCCGGATACCAATATTCATGATGTTTTCCATGTCTCTCTTTTGAAGTCATTGAAGGGATACTCGCCTATGTTACATACACCCTTGCCACCATTGGAGGATGGTCGTGTGCTACCAACTCCAGCTTTTGTTCTGCAGGATCGACGGGCACAACGTTGGTGGGAGATTTTAGTCCAATGGGTGGACCCCACAGAAGCCTCATGGGAACCGTTAGAAGTCTTCCGTGTGTCCTATCCCACTTTTGAGCTTGAGGATAAGCTCTTTCTCCAGGAGGGGGTGATGTTATGGACTCCATAGTAAGTCGAGTGATTAGTAGATACTGTGGGTAAATCATGTAATTTTTGGGTTTAAGCACTTTAGTGATTTAGACGTAATTTTCTTTCCTTGCATGGGCCTTGTTACTGGCCTTTGCCTTGTACTCGAACCCTAGTCCTCTCTTATAAGGGGGACGATTGTTTGAATAGAATTAAGCTTGATCATTAATCTAAAACCAGAGATCGGATACTCTCTCTTCCAAGGAGGTCAATGATGCAAGCTTCCTTTGAAAGCTTGATTCTTCTCAACCATAGGTCGTTAAAAAAATCCCAAGCCTCTCTCAAGGACGAATTCCAATCTGGAACCAAGAGGAGATCGCCAGGTGACTCGATCGATGGCAAGGGATCTTAACACTATCAAGTTCTCGGAGGCTCCATAATCAATAATCCAGTATGGAGAAGGTGAAGTAACCGCGACCATACCTGTTATAATAGTGGCTACAGTAGATGAAGATGTCATGGGAGGTGCCATCTATTATGCACGCAATAACATTGCTAAGTTATTTAGAGTCTAATTAATTATTTTTTAATTTATTTTATTTCAGTTAAAGAATTAATAGGCCATAGGGGCATTTTTGTAATATTTATCTTGAACCTTGTAAGGGTGAACCCTATTTAAGGGGTAAGAGTAATGAGAAAAAGCAAGTATTGATTTAGAGTAAACAAGGGTTTTCAGTTCTCCTCAATGAGACGTTAGGGGTGTGTGTTCTCTTTAATGAACCTAGGGTTTTCAAGTTTCCCTTCGGCTTGATTTTCCTCTTTCTCTTCTTCTTCCCTACGAATCTTTGTGTTCAATCCGGGATCATAACAATTGGTATCAGAGCAGGAACACAATGAGATATTCTTCATCCCGAGAAAAATGGCTTACCATGCATGATCTATCGGAAGAAATATGCACAAGGGTTTTAGCATTGGAAGCAGCATGGCGCGATGGACTACGTGAATCTTCAATTAAAATTTCTGCAATTGAGAGGCATCTTGCTAAGGCCACAGAGAGGAAGGTTGTGTGACCTCAAATCTCCGAGGAAGAAAAATTTACAGAACTCAAATCTCGAGCAGACGCTGTCTCGGACGGGAAGAAAATCCATGTGCTAGAAAAATTCAAGGGCAGTCCAGAGGAAAAATCCCAAGCAAGGAAATCGGATATGGGGGACCCAAAAATTCTGAAATCGGAGGTGTATTCAACACAACCCTCGTCGGAAAGGGCTGATTTGGGTTCGGCATAAGAAACCCCATCTCCTGGGAAGCAAAATGTCTCCCAGAATAGGAGATGAAAAAAATCCGAGCTACCTCTATCTCGGAAAAATTTCAACCTGCATTCCTCTCAGACCAGGAAATGGAAAATCCACCAGTGGTGAAGACCCAAAGGGTTGTTGTTCGCCATCGAAAAAAGATGAGGCACCATCGAAAAAAAATTCAGGTTTTCTTTGGCTTCAAGACTTTCAATCTCACTCTCGGTCTTAGCAGCACAGCGGAAAACCAACTTCAACAAATTTTGGGGTAAACTTCTGAGACGATTTTCTCCAAATTTCATCTTCTCATTTCTCCAGCCCCTCGATATTTTACAAAATACTTCTAGAATGGCATTGGGGGTGTTCCGTTGGACAGAGATACAGAGTGGTTACTCCAATTTTGAAGAAGTTCCTGTTTTTCTTTTTGAAATGTAAAATGGGAATTTTTTGGGGATTTCGGGAATGGTAGAGCAATTTCTAAGGGTGGTGATTTCTTGTTGTTGATAAGAACATGACCATTGCATCTATTCATTGTCATATATCCAGCAGTAGCAGTCATTCTGAAAACTTTGTGCTTAATTTTTTGGGTCTCATGTATTCTGATTGGACATTGTTCATGGCAATTCTTCAACCAGGTGTGAGTTATGGAAATGATATGGTAGCCGACATAAGAAATAATAGGGTGACTGCTAGGTTGCACAGTCTGACAAATTTTCAACTTGTTGCTGCTGTTGTAGTGCAAAAAGGGGCATAACAGCAGAAAATAAAAAAAATTAGAAAGAATGCAGATGAACAGCACCTAGAATATGTTAACTTTGAAAATATGAGACAAGACATGAATGTGCTTGTGAAATGTGGGAACATTGTTGATGCTCATTGTGTATTTAATGAATTACCTGTCGTTGATTTAGCCTCATGGAAAACAATGATTTTGGGCTATACACAAAGAGGCCATCCTAGCGAGGGCATGGAGCTATTTCTAGAAAAGAAGTGGGAAACTATGGTTCCCAATTCTGTAACTATAACTGGTCTTCTTTCTGCATGTTCATCGTTAAGGAAGGTGAAAATGCATCAATTTGTCCATTTGATTGCCATTCAATTTGGATTAGTTGAAGATGCCATAATAAAGAATGATCTTGTAGATATGTATGCAAAATGTGGTATGGTGTGATATGCCAACTTTATTTTCTTGTCTAATCTATCTGAGGATGTGGTTCCATGGAACTCAATGATCAGTGGATTTGCTCTAAATGGGTATGCGATTGATGCACTATCATGGTTTCACTGCTTGAGATCATCTTCTACTTTACCAAATGTTGTCACTTTGGTTAATGTTATTTCAGCTTGTGCTTACGCTCATGGTATGTTAGTACAGCATGTTGGCCAATGTGAGGACCTTGGCCTGGCCAATGGAGGCAGATTTTGCAATCCACACTTCTCAAGGGCAATACTGCACTATAGAATCATCCACTACAACTGGTAGTTATAATGTGTATAACTCCCCAGTGGAAGCCCGCCATCACAACAAGAGTCCCAGTTATGGTTTACCTATTAGTGGGTCTTGTGTTGCTGAGGATGTACATGGTTTGCAACATAAGCTAAGAGAATCAGAAACTATCATGTTGGGTCCTAATTCTGACATAGTTTACAGCTTTGAGAGCACCTCTCCTGGTTCTAACTCAATGGTACCCAACAAGTGGAAACAATTGATGGAGATAATTAGAAGAGATCTAAGAGAGGTGCTTATTGCTTGTGGAAAAGTTGTCTCTGATAATGATATGGTTAGTGCAAAATGGTTGATAGCTGAATTAAGACCGATGGTTTCGGTTTGAGGGGAGCCCCTTCAGCGGCTTGGTGCCTATATGCTTGAAGGTCTTGTTGCAAGGTTGTCCTCCTCAGGAAATTTGATTTACAAAGCCCTAAAATGCAAGAAGCCTGCAAGTTCCAAACTTCTCTCTAACATGCACATACTTTATGAAGTTTGCCCATACTTCAAATTTGGGTATATGTCAGCCAATGGTGCCTTTGTTGAAGCTTTGAAGGATGAAGATCAAGTCCACATAATTGACTTTCAGATTGCTCAGGGAAGACAATGGATTACCCTAATTCAAGCTTTGTCTGCGAGGCCTGGTGGTCCTCCACATGTACGCATAACTGGTGTTGATGATTCTCTGTATGCCTATGCTCGAGGAGGTGGGCTCCACATTGTAGGACAAAGGATGGCAAGACTTGTTGATTCTTGCAATGTGCCTTCTGAATTCCATGTTGCAGCCATGTCAGGATGTGAAGTTGAATTGAAGCATTTGCGTGTTCGACCTAGGGAGGCCTTGGCAGTTAAATTTCCTTTTCAATTACATCAAGGAAAACAAATTTACAATAAGATAGCTTTTAACTACCTACAATCAAGCTGCTTTTCAGCAGCAAAGGTTATCAATAAAAATTTTGCATAGTTGTTGAAGGCTGAATCTGCTTATGAGGCTCATGTTGATGGTCTTTATTATGAGATAAACAATACCGAAAGTGAAACCCAAGTGCCAATGATTTCAAGCCATCTAATGTCAGTACAAATTGAACCTGATTTGGGTCCAAGTTTTGGATTTGCTGGTGTGCCAGAAATTGGATTTATATACACAAAATTCATCAGGGCCATAACCAGTACTGTGTGGCTATTTGTGGAGTTCCAAAGGATATGCTGAGAGATCCAAGAGAAGCAGTTTATGCACAGAAAGGTGAGGGTACATTGGAAGAAATTGGGCAGACCGCAGTAATTATGACTGTTGGGATTTCAAAATTCTGAGTTTTGTCACAAATTGAAACTGCCCAACCTTTGGTATGTAGGGTGTATGATGCTGCCACCCAGTTTCATGACATGCCTGTCAAGGCACTTAAGGTGGATAATACTAGCAGAGTTTTTGACCAAATCTCACAAAGCAATTTAATTTGTTAGCATGCTGTGATGTGAGGACACTGTCTTCATGCCTGTCTTACAACAATGATGGGTTTATTCTCACATGGGTTTCAGAAGATTATGGTAGAACGTCCTGTTGGCCAGTCATGGTCTTGCCAAAATGGAACAAGTGATAGTTCATATTGTTGTTTGGTTGCTTGACTGTGTGGTCAGTTGTTGCAACGAGTGATGCTGGCAGTGTTAGATTCTCAACAAAAAAAGATTGCTTCTCGGGTGGAATGCTCCAGTTTTTTCGTCCAGTGGGGTGACACAGATACCGCGGATGCTACTTGGGAACCGGTGGAGACATTCGGCAAGCAAACCCTATCTTTGACCTTGAGGACAAGCCCTTTCTCCAAAGGGGGTGTAATGTTATGCACGCAATAACATTGCTAAGTTATTTAGGGTCTAATCAATTGTTTTTCTTTACTTTACTTTATTTTATTTCAGTTAAAGAATTAATAGGCTATAGGGGTATTTTTGTAATATTTTATCTTGAACCTTATAAGGGTGAACCCTATTTAAGGGGTAAGAGTAATGAGAAAAAACAAATATTGATTTGGAGTAAACAAGGGGTTTTGAGTTCTCCTCAATGAGCTTGGGGTGTACATTCTCTTTAATGAACCTAGGGTTTTCAAGCTTCCCTTCTGCTTGATTTTCTTTTTCCTCTTCTTCTTTCCTAAGAATTGTTGTGTTAGATCCAGGATCATAACACCATCATGATCTTTATTTTTTTAAGTCAAAATCCTCCTCATAGATAATTTTCTTGCCTATAGAGATCTCAACTTTGGCCCCATCTTTATCACCACTAGTGGTGGAGACTTGATTTGCTGTAATCGATTCGAGTACGCCATGAATTTTCTAGCATGTCTCCGCTAAGTGATTTGTTTTGTTACAATGAGTACAACTTTGGCCGTCATCAGGTCGGGAAGAATTTTTACTAGACTTGCCTCCTCTGCCATGACTTCCGTTATTATTTCAGCCTCAAACCCTATTCCTGGAACCTCCATGATATGCCCCATTTCCATAGATCAGCCACCAAATGATCACTCCTACCTTCCAGGTTGTCGTACGACGTTGAGGAGGACTTGGAGTTCCTTGAACGACCAATAGTTGGATAACTGAGCTTACAAAGGGATCTCAACCCTGGACCTCGTTAGAGAAAGGGAGCATCCGACCTTGCTAACAACTAATTGGATTAATGCTTTTCCTCCCCCTTCATTCTGACTGACGTCCTCCTTATAACAAGAATGGCCATGATATTTACACTTCCCAAGCCTTGACGTTTACACTCCCTAGCCAACAACTAAAACACTTCCCAAGCCATGACGTGGCCCACACTCATAACTCAAAATTACATTAAACCCAACCCTTAATCTTAACTTGAAAGTGACACCACTTAAGTCCTACATCTAGCACTTATTCTAGATGCTTTGGAGTCCATAACATCGCTCCCCTCCTAGAGTACAAGCTTGCCCTCAAGCTCGAATGTAAGTCTGTTGGCCTGTGTCGACGTCTTGATCCATGCACAAGTGTCAACCGCGATAGCTGGGTAAGCCCGTAGACAACAAAAGTAGAGCATCCAACCAGAGGACCAATAGACAGCATGGAAGGCTGTGATGGTTCCCATGAGGATGTAGCAGTGTCAATCTCCGTCCATGGAACGAAAACCTCCCATGCATCAGTATACGACGAGCCCGCTGATGTAAGAGTTCCTGCAATACTAGCTTCAAAATCTACTACTACGTCCTGGTTGTGCTGTGTCTTATTGCCCTTTATAGCTGTGAAAACTGAACCAAATAATCCCTTTGTACTAACATTACTACTAGGGGTTGAACTGGTGGCTTCATTTTGCATAGGAATAGTGTTCTAGTAAAGTAGGCGAATGGATTCCAACTTTCGGTATATGTCATTCCTGGACAAAATACAGATGAAAAGGATTGCTTGATCTGTGGTCACCAAAATGAGTTCTCCTTCCGAGGCACAGCAGAAAGATAAATTCAAAGGTGAGTTTGATTTTGAATTTGAAACAGTCAGATCCCTCAAGGAAGTGTCCAGTAGTAAGGATAAAGTTGGAAGAGACCTTATTGCGATTTTGTCCCTTGTAAACAGAAGTATTAGACCAATACCAGAACTCGGAGTGGAGACTCTTGATGCCCACCAGTAAGTCCCCTAGAACTTGTTCGTATTGTGCACTTTCTGAACCCCTTACCCTTGGTCTAAACGTGGACTTGAGGCAATGTATCCATGGCCAGATGTATTTTGCTCATGTAGAAGATGCATGAAGAGTGATTTTGCAGGGTTTTTACAGTGGACCCCACAGCTGTTTAGTGGATTTCCAACATCTCCAGCAAGGGCCAAAATGGATGAATCTTTCAGGGTTACCAGCAAAATATTGTGTTGAGAGCCAATGGAGCTACAATTCTCAAATTTGAAAGCACCAGTAGATGGTTCACTTGAAAAATGTCTCTGAGACAATATGGTAGGCCCGTCCATCTCAATTATCGAAACCGATCCTTCATCAGATCCAATGACAAGTTTCCCTGCAATGGAGTTCATATGGATGGACATTACATCTCCTATAACTGTTAGAAGCTGGATGTCTGAATTTTGTTGTTTCATCCTTGCTTTGTACGTACTTGCTCAAGTTTGAATGTGAAAATGCGGATCATGCCATGTTGATCTCCAGAAACAAGAACCCGAGAACTGATGTCAAAGAACAAAGTTGTCACTGGAACACTACTCAAAGAATGAGTAGCCGCCACCTGGTTGCTGTAGTCATTCACCAAAATAGAATCTCTCCCCTGCCCTTGTGAAAAAAATTGTGGATGGCAAACATAAGTAAGGCCCTCGACTGCTTGAATTGGAAGATGGGCATGATTCCAGAAGGATTAATTAACCATGTTGGCTTTGTCGACCAGCCAACAACATCACGTTGAGGCATTACTTCGAACAGCTCCCCAGCATTAGGAGTCTCGTTGACGCATGGAAAAATAGTTGCATAGAGAGAGAGGGATGCACGCTCCACTATAAGAAAGGGTAGAACGGCAATTGCATACCTGATGTTGTGCCTAGCAACCATGAATTGAAGGCCATTTATAGCACCCCGAACAGGGGCCTCATCTTGTTGAAGCCATTTCAACTCCAAATCTTCTGTGTGAGACCTCTCTTCTTCCACCAGGGCCACAATTTCAACTGTGAAATCAAAATATCTGGGTTTTGTTGGGTGTCGGTTCGTAGAAGCCGGCAATGGTGCTCGTCTGTAATTTTCAAGCCCCTTACAAACTGCTAGCCAGTTGAGCTTGAGATGTTGTGGACGACGAACAGGATGAACGAGTGGCCCAAATTGAGAACATTTTTGCTTCTCGACGAACATGTGTCGTGGTTCCGTTACGACAGAGTAGGTCTTCGATTTGGAGGTGGCCTTGTCGTCTGATTTCGGACGCTCGGGAGTTTGCCCGAGACAGTGAGCTCTCAAATTTCCGGTGTCTTCTGTTCGGGAGGATGTATGGCGTCCAGTGAGAAGGTTTTGATGGCAAACCCCCTTCCGTTTGCCGATGAAGTTTTTGGGGAGGATCCTTCCGATTTTGGACATGTGGAGTCCCCAATTTCGGACGTCGCCGCCGCTGGAGAAACAAAGGGTTCTCTAATTTTTGGCGTCGCCGATTTATTCGATTTCGTTTCTACGGCACCACCCGGAATAGCTGAAGTTCGAGCAATATTTGCATCAAATCGATGAGTGAGTTAACGAATAATCTCATGGATCTCCTTCAGACCAGTATGGAGTGCGGCGTAGTGGTTCTGTGTTTCGATCAGAAATTCTTTCACCAGAGGGCGGCCATCATTTAGAGAAGATGAATCATCGACAGTGGCCCGCTCTGATACCAAGTTGATATGCCCCATTTCCATGGATCAGCCACCAGACGATCACTCCTACCTTCCAGGTTGTCGTGCGACGTTGAGGAGGACTTGGAGTTCCTTAAACAACCAATAGTTGGATAACTGAACTTACGAAGGGAGCTCAACCCTAGACCTCGTTAGAGAAAGGGAGAATCCGGCCTTGCTAACAACTAATTGGATTAATGTTTTTCCTTCCCCTTCATTTTGACTGACGTCCTCCTTATAACAAGAAGGGCCATGACATTTACACTTCCCAAGCCCTGACATTTACACTCCCTAGCCAACAACTAAAACACTTCCCAAGCCATGACGTGGCCCACACTCATAACTCAAAATTACATTAAACCCAACCCTTAATCTTAACTTGAAAGTGACACCACTTAAGTCCTATGTCTAGCATGACTCTAGATGTTATAGAGTCTATAACATTCTCCACCACTATTGTTGGCAGTGTGTGTGGTGGAGGATGGCTTCAGGATACGTATCAATGTAGCTGATATATCATCAAAGGAGGAAAAGGTAGCAGAGCTAAGAATTTCAGACTTAGCTACTTCCAAATAAGTCTTGATATTAGCTAGGAAAATAGCAGATGCTAATGCCTCCCTTTGTTTCTCCTGGACCGAAATATCTGTAGAATAAGGCTGGGCAATCTTCCATTCTTGAATAAGTGCTCAAAATAGAGTAAGATAATCATGTACATTCTCCCCTTGTTCTTTAATATACATTGTTTGAAAACATCGTATAATTTTTTGGACTATTAGCATTAAAGTATAAATTTGCACAAGTATCCCATACTTATTTAGCGATCTCGAGATGGACAACATTGTTGGTAACATTTTCTTCCATACTGTGAACCATCTAGCTCAGGGTGTTGAGGACTCAATAGCTGACTGAGTCATACAACGGAGGCGCACTGAGTCACAGAGTATATAGCAGAGTTAATAACTTTCTTTCCATATTGTTTAAAATTCATTTTTATGCATTATTTTAGTTAAATTGTCATAGAGGTAGAATTGTAATAATTGAGCCTAAAACTATGGTTGGCGTCAACCCTACTTATAGGGCAAGGGAATGAGAAAAAGAAGGCTAGTCTTGAATTAGGTTAAATAGGGTTTGGAGTTCTCCTTGAAGAGCTCTAGGGTTTGGAGGTCTCCTTGATGAGCTCTAGGTCCAGGTTCCCTCTGGAATCTGAATTTCCTTCTTTCCTATTTTGATTTCTGTTTACCTTGATCCATACCGAAAAAGAGAAGGGAATTTGTGCCCCTTTTCCGAGTTCAATCAGAGGTGTCAACCTCCCATCCATCCACAGCAGCCATAGAGGGTTTCTTTCCCTCTTTCCAAGCCAGGGTTGAGGCTTCTCAATCCCCATACCACGAGCAGCACAAGTCAGAGTTTTCTCAGCCTCAAGGCCAGCAAGAAGCAAGGTAAGGAACCCCTAACCTTTGATCCAAGGACTGTCCAAGTTAGAGGCTTTTCAGCCCCTAACTACAACAACAGCAAGGAGGGGTCTAAACCCTCTAAATCATGAGCAAAAAGGGGAACCTTTCCCCTCCTATCCGAGCAGCAGTAGTAAGGGCTCTCTGTCCTTACCAAAAGCAGCAGCATAGTCCCACAAAGGTCACTGCTTTCTTGCTATGCGAGATCAGACCAAAGAAAGACTCTTTCCCCTTCCTTACCGAGAGAAACTGCTCTCTTATAGTGTTGGATTCTCAAATCCCACGCCGAGTTACTCGATCCATGACTAGAGACCATAACAACTTGGTATTAGAGTAGGGTAACATGGGGGATACATTCATCAATGAAGAACTTAGAAGTATGATCAAAGGGATGCAAGATGAACAGGCTGAAGCACGAGAAAAGTTGGAACAAATTCCTGGCATGAGTTTGCAAATCCAGCGACTCACAAGCATGATATTGGATCTCATGGCAGAGAGACACTCTATCCCAGACCGAAGAGGGGAGAATCATTCATACAACCGTAGGGAGAAGCAGTTTGTTGGGTGCACCGTTGTCTAGGCACCGCAAAGTGGAGGTACAATACCCAGATACACAAAATTGGATTTTCCTACATTTACTGGGTCAGTCTATCCCTTAATTTGGTTGCATAGATGTGAGAAAAAAATTTCAGAACAAGGGATTGCGGAGTTTGACAAGGTGGGACTTGCCAACATCCATATGTTAGATGAGGCACAGCTATGGTTTCACCAGGTGGAACTAGAAAGATTAGTGCAGGATTAGGATGAATTTAAAGAGTTATACACAATTTGATTTGGCCCTCCCACCCACATCAACCCCTTGGGAGATTTGGTCCTATTGAGACAAACCGGGTCTGTTGAACTGTATCAAAAAAAGTTCCAAGAAAAATTGACTCGCGCTGGCCGGTTGGCACATTTCAACCAGTAGGTCAACTTATTTACAACAGGCCTAAATGAATCTCTGCAGTTAGAGGCGGAACTTCATTCACCTTTAGATTTGGTTCGGAATGAATTTTTTATGCACGCAATAACATTATTATTTCAATAGTTTTTCTTTAATTTACTTTATTTTATTTCGGTTTTAAGCCACATGGGTATTTTTGGAATATTTCATTTATAGGGGTATTTTTTTAATAATTTATCTTAAACCTTGTAAGGGTGAACCCTATTTAAGGGATAAGAGTAATGAGAAAGACAAGCATTGATTTTAGGTTAAACAGGGTTTTGAGTTCTCCTCAACAAGCTCAGGGGTGTGCGTTCTCCTTAACGAGCCTAGGGTTATCAAGCTTCCCTTTGGCTTGATCTTCGTCTTTCTCTTCTTCTTCCTTACGAATCCATGTGTCAGATCTGGGACCATCACAACTGGTATCAGAACGGGAACACAATGAGCGATTCTTTGTTCCAAGAAGAATGTATTGCTATACTCGATTTATTGGAAGAAATACAGGAGAGAATGTGTAGATAACACAATTTATTGGAAGAAACACAGGAGATAATACGTAGAGAACAAACTGCAATGAAGAGGGCTCTCGAGGCCGCAGAAAAGAAGTTCATACGACCTAAATCCTCAGAGCACGACAAATGCACAGAACGAGAGGCCACAGAAGCTCTCTCGGACGGGAATCCTCAACTCATTGCTACGATAGAAAAAATCGCAACAACAGTCGCTAGAGACGCTATCTCGGATGGGTAGGAGATGCAAGAAATCAGAGAGCCCTCTGTCTCTCCAACGGTGGCGAAATTCAAAATTGGGGACTCAGAAATTCCAAAATCAGAAGGGTATTCAACACAACCTTTGTCAAAAAATCCTACTTTGCGATCAACTTCAAAAAACCCTTTCTCATGGGACATAATGAAAATCCGAACAGGAGAAATTCTGAAATCATCGGCATTGGAAATCTCTGAGCAGGGACGTCATGCGCAAAAATCCCGAGCAGGGCAATGGGACCCAAAAATTCCGAAATCAGACCACCCCTGCTCACGGCAAGCAAATTTTTCGGCGACTATTCCAACCAGGACACAAGCGGTGAATCCCCATAGGGTTGTTGTTCACCACTAGAGAAAGAGGAAACTCCGTCGACTCCGCTGGACAAAATTCCGATGGGATTTGGCTTTTGAACAACAACTCACACTCTCCCTCTCAACCTCACTCTCGGTCTCGGTAGCATAGAGGAAAACGAACTTCCAAAAAATTTGGGGTAAACTCCTGCGACGAATTTCTCCAAATTTTGTCTTCTATCTTCTCAAATCCGTCTATGTTTTACATAATTCATCTTCAATGGCGTTGAAATGGTTCCGTAAAACAGAGAAACAAAGACAATTTTATGGAATCCTGAATTTTGGGTCTGAATCACAAGAGGGGAATTTTTTGGGGATTCTGGGAATGGAAAATACAAAATATCTATAGGTGATGATTTATTTTTCTATTAATGAGAACAGCACCGATGCGTCTATTCATTGTCAATTTGAATTCGTTGTATCTATTTTCTTGGATGATTTGTGTGCTGCTGCTCGGTCCCTATTCGTGGACAATTTTCATGTCGGTGGGAGTTCTGAATTTGAGAAGGGGGTTGTGGAATGCATAGTCTTGCTTCTTTTTTCTTATTATTTGGACCAGGTTGCTTCATTAGGCAGTGGAATTAGAACACATCCTCTATTTTTTTTTGCAATATTTGGGGATGAAAGGAAAAATGGGCGAGGCATTGCATTTGTTCGATGACTTGCCCGAGAAAAATATCGTGTCCTGGAATGCAATGAATTTGGGACACTGTATTCATGGGTATCCTGCAGATGGTCTCACTTTAGTTGCGGAAATGGTGGGACAAGGTTCCAACACCAAACCAGGTGCCAAGACAACTTCAAAAGATAAAAGGTTGACGGCTGAAGTTACACTAATACTCCAAAAGTTGTTACCAGTTTCAGACAAAGTCAAACAAGATCAGCTTCTTAGATTATTGAGAAACACGAACCAAAGGCAAGGCACTAAATTTATTTCTTTTGATCCTACAAATGGTGAATGGAGATTTTTTGTTTGCCATTTCTGTAGATTTGGATTGAATGGTGAGCAGGATGAGGATGTGGATGATATTGTCATGGATGATACTCTAGTTCAGGAGCCACAGGGAGCTACTGAGGTTGAAGAATTGGACGTTGATGAGGAACCTCAAGTGGGTCCTAGTGGAACTATTTTATCTCACTCTCTTCCGACTCATCTTGGACTGGATCCTGTCAAGATGCAAGCAACAAGAATGTTTATGTTTCCAGTAGAGGAAGAGGAATTGTCTCCTATAATCCATGTAGAAAAAGTTGCAAGCAATAAAGCAATCAGAGATGCAAATGATGAAGAAAAAGAGGCACTTGTCAATTTTTGCTTTATTTCTTCACTAGAGATCCACAAATCAATAGTCCATGAAACTACTGATGTTGTGGTGGATGGCTTCAGATTAAAGCTTCGAAAGCTCATATGTAGTCGTTTAACACTACCAAAAATTTGCAGGGAGTATATTAGGGTTATTGAGACAAAGCTTGAGGTCTCTAGGTCTTTAGTTTCCTCTTCTATGTATTTGATGCACCAGGTCATGGTGTGGGAGTTCATCAAGGTTCTGTTTTCAGAATGGGAAATAAGTAGTCAATCAAAAACACAACATGTGTGCCGATGTGGATGATGGAGGGGATATGATTGACGATGTCAAGGATGGTCCAAGGGACTTGTATCCTGAGGCCTACCCTCTTGTTTGTAGAGCTGAGTTCAGTCATTGGTTGTAAGAGAGTGTTTGCCACCGTGTGCAAGAGGAGGTGAGCTCTTTAGGTGACTTGAATGATTTGGAGCACATATTTTTTCTCTTCACTGGGCGACAGCTGGATTCAGCAATGCTTGTTGTTAATAATCGGCAGTATCGAGGGAAGTTAGAGAAAGGTGATGTACTGAAGGCTATTTGTGCTAGTTTTGCAGCAGTGGGGTTCTTCCACAAATTGTTTTGTGCTGCTGTTGTGGCACTGTAGCAACCAGTGCTGCCAGCCAGCCAGGCAAATAATGTTGTTGTGGCAGTCCAGCATATGTTGCTGCTAGGCAGCTAAGCCAAGGTGCTTCTTGAGGATGCAGTTGGCTATTTTCATGCAATCAAGGCACTAAACCAGATTGTTGGAAAAAGGAAGTATGATTCAGGACCTCTTACATTAGCAGGTGCTACAGTTGATCAATCTGTTGAAGATGTTACTTGTGGAAAAATAGTTGCTTTGGTTGAATTGGATCAGTTCATTACCAAAAATGCTTCTTTTACTGGTGAGAAAAACATTGATGCTCACCCAATTTGAGCCATGAAGTTCTCTGTGTCCCCTATTGTGCGTGTTGTTGTACAATGCAAAGTTACTTCAGATCTTCACAAGGGTGTTTAAGGATTGAAACTGCTGGCCAAGTCAGATTCTATGGTTATTTCTACAATTGAAGGGAGTGGTGAACATAGTGTAGCACGAGTTGGAGAACTCCATCTGGAGATCTGCCTTAAGGATTTGCTAGATGACTTCAGCGGTGGAGCTGCAAACATTGTTTCTCCTCTAGTTGTTTCATTCCATGAGAATGTTCTTGAGAAGTCGTGTAGTACTGTAATGAGCAAGTCTCCTACCACGCACAATCCACTTTATATGGAAGCTAGGCCCATGGAGCTCTGCACTCTTCTTTTGGATCCAAATATTGGAAAGATGCTTCTAATGGGATGTATTTTCCAGGCATTGATCCTGCATTGACAATTGTTGTTGCCATGTTAGAAAAGTGGGGGCAGGGCCACCTTGCAAAAAAAAAAAAAAAAAAAAAAATTTGCTTCTCTTGTTGGATGCTCCAGTTTTGTAGTCCAGAGGGCTGACACAGATACCGCGGTTGATACTTGCAAACGGATGGAGATGTCGGCACGGGCAAGCAGACCTACCTTCGAGCTTGAGGACAATCTCTTTCTTCTAGGGGGGTGTAATGTTATGCACGTAATAACATTATTATTTTAATAGTTTTTCTTTAATTTACTTTATTTTATTTCAGTTTTAAGCCATAGGGGTATTTTTGGAATATTTCATTTATAGGGGTATTTTGTAATAATTTATCTTAAACCTTGTAAGGGTGAAACCTATTTAAGGGGTAAGAGTAATGAGAAAGACAAGCACTGATTTTAGGTTAAACAGGGTTTTGAGATCTCCTCAACAAGCTCAAGGGAGTGCGTTCTTCTTAACGAACCTAGGGTTATCAAGCTTCCCTTTGGCTTGATCTTCATCTTTTTCTTCTTCTTTCCTACAAATCCATGTGTCAAATCTGGGACCGTAACAGAATTTAGCTCGAGCTATGGAACAACGGCAATGGCTTCAGCATTATAGGCCAGTTTGTCAAGGGGAACGGAACACTTCCTCCAATTGGCAAGGGCGATGAAATAATTCTCCTCAGGTGCCACATCCAGCATTACCACTACCCCGAAATAATCTGATTACTACTCTGGCAGTCAACATATGCTCTAGTGACCCCCCACCTCAGTATATCAAAAAGTTAACCAGTTCTAAGTTGGCAGAACGGAGATCCAAGAATCTGTGCTACAACTGTGATGAACCATACAGGGCAGGCCACCAATTTAAATGGTTGTTCTGGGTCAAAGTGGATGAAACAGAGGATACAAAAAATAGTGATGATCTTATTGAGGAGGAACCACCAACAATCTTTATGCAAGTCAAAGCTCGAGGCCTCGACCAGGAATTTGTGGACTAGTGGATTTAGGAAGTACACACAATTTTCTTAACTTGACAGCTGCTCAGCATCTACAGTTACAGATCCATCCCCACCCAACAGCCACGGTTTTAGTGGCCAATGGGGAGAAATTCCCTAGCTACAGGGTCAGCAAAGCGGTAAAATTTTCAATTGGTACAACTTTATTTCATTCAAAAAATTTTGTCATACCTTTGGCAGGATTTGATATGGTATTAAGCATCAATTGGTTACAATCATTAGACCCATGTTGTGGGACTTCTCCTCTTTAAATATGAGCTTTGTATTGAGCGGTCGCCAAGTGCTTTTATTGGGCAATCAAATGGACAAACCCCACCACCTTCATACCATTCACACACAAGACCAATCGGACAACACTATCGAAAAACTTCTCGACGAGTTCTCAAACCTCTTCCACGAGCCTTCTGAATTACCTCCCTTGAGACACTATGACCATAGGATCTGTTTAAAACCAGGTTCTGATGTGGTAGTAGTTCGGCAGTACCGGTATCCCTACCTCCAGAAGAATGAAATCGAGCGACAGCGCCAGGCCATATTACAACAAGGCCTTATTCGCAATAGCTGCTCCCCCTTCTCTTCACTTGTCTTGCTCGTGAAGAAACATGATGGCACATGGAGATTTTGTATCGATTATAGGGAGTTAAATGCCCAGACCGTGAAGGATAAGTTCCCTATCCCAGTAGTGGAGGAGCTCCTGGATGAATTACATGGTTCGTGGGTCTTCACTAAATTGAATTTACGCTTAGGATATCATCAGCTTCGTATGCACCCCTCCGACATTGAGAAGATGGCCTTCCACACACATCACGACCATTTTGAGTATGTGGTCATGCCGTTTGGGTTATCAAACACACCATCCATTTTTCGAACACTGATGAATGAGGTATTTAGCAACTATCTTTAGAAATTTGTATTTATTTTTTTATGATATACTCATATACAAAAAGTCCGAGGAAGAGCATTTAGCGCATTTACGGATAGTTTTTGAATTGTTACGAGCCCACCAGCTCTATTTTAAGAAATCCAAATGCTCTTTTGCGGAATCACATGTCCCCTATCTCGACCATATTATATCACATGTGGGGGTCACTATTGATCCTGAGAAGATTCAGGTAATTCATGATTGGCCACAGCCTCAGTCTTGCTCAACTTTGAGAGGATTTTTGGGCCTAGCCGGATACTACCGCAAATCGGACCCTTGGCAACACCATTGAGCAGTCTCCTCAAGAAGAATTCTTTTATTTGGAATGATGAGGCCACACAGTCATTTGTGGCCCTCAAACTAGCTCTCACCTCCACACCCGTCCTACAACTTCCAAATTTTGAGGATTTATTTGTGGTTGAGTGCGACGCATCCGGTGGGGGCATTGGGGTCGTACAGCAGCAGTCTCACCCCATTGATTATTTCAGCAGGTAGTTGGCAGCATGGCATCACAAATTGGCAGCGTATGAAAGAGAATTAATCGGGTTGGCCAAGGCGGTCCAACACTGGCGTCCTCACTTATGGGGTTGTGCATTTCTCATCCATACTGATCATTACAACCTTAGATTCTTACTTGAACAATTCCTCGTGATTTCGTCACAGCAGCAATGGATCAGTAAGTTGATGGATTTGAATTTTCAGTCGAGTACCGTTTGGGAAGATTAAACAAGGTAGTGGATGCCTTGACACAGCAATTTAAACACCAGAAACTCATATATGCGATCAGCCAGCCTCGATTCCTCATCTTAGACTTGGTGAGAGAGGCCCATGCCACTCTTCCTGTCCTATAGGAGCTACATAGAAGAGTTACAGAGGGGACAATGGATTCCAAGTGGTCCGTCCAGGATTCTCTTATTTGCTACAAACGGCGGATTTATCTACCACACACTTCCAAGTTGATTTCAGCTATCCTGTCTGCCTACCATGACAGCACACATGAAGGCATCTAGAAAACTTTGCAATATGTTCGAGCAAATTTTTATTGGCAAGCCATGAAGACCACCATAGCGACATATGTCTTAGCATGTCAGGTATGTTAATGCAACAAAGCCGACCACTTAAGTCCAACAGGTCTTCTTCAACCTCTCGCACTCCCTACACATATCTGGGCCAATATTTCGATGGACTTTGTCGAGGGTCTTTCCCTAGTCAGCCGAAAAATCAATATTATTTGTATTGATCGATCGGTTCTCCAATTATGCACATTTTATTCCGATGGATCATCCATATACAGCATCACGAGTGGCACAGACCTTCCTTGAGCATATTATCTGCTTACATGGCATTCCAAAATCAATTGTCAGTGATCAGGACGCGGTATTTAGTAGCACTTTCTGGCATGAACTTTTTCGTCTAAGCTACACGAAGTTGAAATTTTCCTCATCATATCATCCCCAGACGGATGGCTAAATCGAGGTGGTTAAACCGCGCTATCGAAATGTATCTAAGGTGCCTTGTGGGCGATCATCCGAAACACTGGGTTCAGTGGCTAACGTGGGCTGAATATTGTTACAACACTTCATTCCACTCTGCCTTGCAATCCACTCCTTTCAGGGTTCTCTATGGCAGGGATCCCCCTCGGCTCCTCTCTTATACTTCAGGGTCCACCCGTGTGGATGCCATTGATCAGGCACTCATGGATGGCGACCAGGTATTACAGAATATTACAAATAACCTCCGACACGCTAAGGTTCATATGAAAATTTTCTATGATAAGGGACACCGAGACATCTTGTACGAGGTAGGGGACTATGTTTGGTTATGACTCCAACCGTACTGACAGCAGTCCATTGCCGGACTGCCACGCAATAAGCTCTCACCCAAGTACTTTGGGCTTTTCTCCATTATTCGGCACATGGGACCAATGGCCTATCAACTACAACTTCCAACCATGGCCAAGAGGCATGATGTGTTTCATGCATCCCTCCTGAAACCATATACGGGATCACCGCCAACAACCACTCCGTTCCTTCCTCCAGTGGACAACAAACATGTCATCCTTACACCAGCCACGATGTTACGAGCCTGTTTGGTTAATGACCAGTGGGAGACTCTAGTCCAGTGGACAGCTACTGAACCAGACGCAGCGACATGGGAACAATTGGACACCTTCAAATAGGTCAGGTTACAAGCTTGAGGAAAAGCTCTTTCTCCAAGGGGAGGCAGATGTTGAGGACTCAATAGTTAACCGAGTCATACAACGAAGGCGCACTGAGTCACAGAGTTAATAGTAGATTTAATATCTTTCTTTCCATATTGTTTTAAATTCGTTTTTTATGCATTATTTAAGTTAAATTGCCATAGGCGTAGAATTGTAATAATTAACCCTAAAACTATGGTTGGCATCAACCCTACTTAGAGGGCAAGGGAATGAGAAAAAAGGCAAGTCTTGAATTAGGTTAAACAAGGTTTGGAGTTCTCATTGACGAGCTCTAGGGTATGGAGGTCTCCTTGATGAGCTCTAGGTCCAGGTTCCCTCTTGAATCAGAATTTACTTCTTTGTTATTTTGATTTTTGTTTACCTAGATCCATACCGAAGAGGAGAGGGGAATTTGTGCCCCTTTTTCGAGTTCAATTAGAGGCTTCAGCCTCCCATCCATCCACAACAGCCATAGAGGGTTTCTCTCCCTCTTTCCGAGCCAGGGTTGAGGCTTCTCAATCCCCATACCATGAGCAACACAAGTCAAAGTTTTCTCAACCTCAAGGCCAGCAAGAAGCAAGGTAAGGAACCCCTAACCTTTGATCCAAGGACTGTCCAAGTTAGAGGCTTTTCAGCCCCTAATTACAGCAGCAGCAAGGAGGGGTTTAACCCTCTCAATCATTAGTAAAAAGGGGAACCTTTCACCTCATGTCCGAGCAGCAGTAGTAAGGACTCTCTGCCCTTACCGAAAGCAAAAGCATAGTCTCTCGAAGGAGGCTTCTTTCCTCCTATCCAAGATCAGACCAAAGAAAGACTCTTTCCCCATCCTTACCGAGAGCAGCTGCTCTCTTACAGTGTTGGATTCTCAAATCCCACGCCGAGTTACTCGATCCATGACTAGGGATCATAACACAGGGTTTGTGTATCTCCTTTAAGCGACTTCATGTACATACTATCTTTTTCATTCATTAGAGGAGGGATCTCATTTAAGTGAATCAGAAAATCACAAGTAATGAGGAACCTTTTCACCGATTGAGACCAGCTTAAATAATTAGATAGTCTTTTTAAAGGAACTATAGTGACTTGAAGCAAATGAATTTTTCCAGCCATTGTAGTACTTAGCTCATCAGCCATACATGAGCTTTGAGAAATATTTAACTCTGACCTCCTTGTGAAATATCAAATAACAAGAGGAGAGTATATACTACTGGTGTAATATAGACCAGAAGCATGCCTCAAAAAAATAAGAAACAGTTGTTGAACAATAGTTTGTTGCTATCATAATATACTACTATAAATAAGAAATAAGAGTTGTTGTAGTAGATGTCTAGGAGAGGTAATATTTGTTGTTGGTTACAAAATAAGAGGGCCACCAATATCTCATATGGAAGTTGCAAGAATAAACTTCTGAGAGATGAAATTCCAGCGCAAAGAAAGTGTTGGACACGTAAGCAGTAAACCAGTAATTGACATCCTCCAACAGGTAATTGTAGTAATAGTAAAACAAGTATGGAAATCTGGTAATTGTAAACTTTAAACACAATATTTATTTCCTAATTAGGCAATCCATATAAGGAAAGTTTCTAATCCAAAAAGACAATGAATTCCTGGCTGGAATCCTATCCAAATTCTGTAGAAACAAACCAGGAAACTTTTTAAAGATAGATTTTTCTAGATTAGTAGTGCTTTCCTAAATTAGACTTTCAAAATATTAGAGCTATCTGGAATCAAAGAGGCTTCAAAAAAAGAGGTAAATCTTTGTCCAATATGCTAGAATTCATCCAGAATTCTGGAATTCATGCAAAGCTTCTTGACATACATCAATCAACAATTCGGGATTGCAGCAATCTATCAACCAATATTACAGCAATTCAACCCACGTATGTAATAAGAAAAAGGTATCCAGTAGTGATAGATGAGACTACTGATTTTCAGATAATAATATCATCAACCAGCCACAAGTTTATAATAAAAACAAGGTTGTATGAGACATAGAAATAAGGTTATAAAACCCCTCAAATTGATAACTTTCTTTCACAAGAAAAAAAAAAAAAAAAAACAGTTTTCTGTTAAGCACCTAGCCAATACTACCCAAAAGCCTGTTAGGAGTGGAAGACATAGGTACTTAACCCAAGACCATAACATCACACCCCACCTTCGCGAGCCGACGACCACGGTGTCCCACTCTAGCGACACTGGCCAGACCCGGATTAAGTTCCTACGGCCTACCAGTAATTTTAATCTGGGCTCTAGGTCGCCCCCTCCGCTTTAGGTCCCCCCTCCGCTAGGTCACCCCCTCCGGGATTCGAACTTGCGACGTAGGAGCCCGCTCTGATACCAAATGTTAAGCACCTAGCCAATACTACCCAAAAGACCGGCCTGTTAGGAACGGAAGACATTGGTACTTAACCCAGGACCATAATACTTTCATGGAGTAGGAAAAACTTCAACTTTTCTTCATAAATCTCGTGAAAAAATCTTCAATTCTGAATGAAGAAGATATGGCATTCATTTATATGAAACATCAAGGATCAAGCCTAGAATAAAAACTTAGCTTTCCAAAGAAATTCCAACACCAATCGAAGAAGAAGACTTCAGCTCTTCAAATTTAAACGTGCACCTTGGAGTCCTAAAATAAGTTGCTTTGAAAGCATGTTGTTTTCAGAACTCCATCATCTTTGAACTTTAAGGTCACATGTGATGAAGGAGAGGAGGAAGAATGAGAGACGAAAGAAGAAAAGAAGAAGGGAAGAAAGAGGAGAGGACGGCTAGAGAAGAAAGGAGAGGAAGCACATAGAGAAAAGGAGGAGAGAGATTAGGGTTGTGCTTAATGACCAAATCTTCCCCCTTGTGATTTATTTATAGTGGTCAAGAATACATCAATTAAAAGTATATCCTTCACCCTAATAGGTGTGAATAAGTGTAAAAATAAAAAGGGTTATCCCAATAATGTCATTTAAGCTTGACCATATCTTCCATCATTCCATTGAACAAAGGTGGATGGTTGGCAGATTGTCCTTTGGGAGGGAAAATTTTATCTTGATATGTCATTTATCTTTTTGAAAATCAAGAGGATTTTGAATTTAATTAAGTTCTTGGCCTACTCTATTACCAATTTTTGGCCTAGATGGCTTCTCAAGAGGGGGGTCAGTTGAGATATTCAAATTAAAAGCAACTTGTGTGTGTGATAAAAATTTCATGAATAAAAGAAATTCAACATAAATAACAACATGCACACACCACATAGACAAGTAGATTTTTAATTATCGATGTTCCCTTAGTGGTAGTCACCATCCAAGAACCCTTGCTTGGAAAAATTCCACTATTAAGCTCTGATAGCTGGAAAATTACAAAAAAAATCCAACTCTCTTTGGCCACATGTAGCTCAATACACAATTTTACCGATGCCAATCTCTCCAAGAGATTGCTGCTAGATTCTAGCTCTAACTAGGCCTTTCTCTCTAAATTAATAGGTTCTAGATGAATCTTTCACAAATACATCAAAAGAGAAGAAAAAATTACACCCTTACCTGGAGAGATGAATTTCCTTCAGAGGTTAAAATTGCCTCTTCCTTTGTAGCACATTGTGAAAGAATCAAGGAGCTTGTACTATGATGAATGCAGGAATGATTGAAAGAGAATAAGATTTTACAAAGTATGTGGCTCTCTCTCTTTCTCTCTAAAGTACTTTTGATAGAAATTTGCTAGATAAAGGAATGTGGCTTGAAGATATGTCAATAAATGCTCATTCACTCCTTTATTCATGGTTTGGCGGGGTATTTATAGCTTTCCTAACTCAAACTAGTTGTTATTTGCTCATTTTAAAAAATTAGTACTTTGATTGATTGATCATTGTTAAGTGATTGATTGGTCAATCAATCATAATGGCTACTTTTTTTTTCAGACAATGACTTTTAATCAATATGTTATTTTTGGTCCAAAAAAGTCAAGCTGACCAATCGTGATCCCTGGATGATTGATCAATTAAGATTCCAACTACCTGCGCAATTCAAGTATGATCGTTCAATGTATTTTCCTATGATCGATCATGTTTTATGTCCCTTACTGGCAAAGTTTTAACTGATAGATCAATAAGAAGGAATACCAATCATTCCTAGAAAATTCTGCTTACTTGGATAGTAATGATCGATCAATCCAAGTGGGATGATCGATCCTACGTTATAGCATGAAATGGTCATCTCATGGATGATCAACGACTATAGTTGATTGAACATGCTTTATATTTCTAGCCTACACAATTTTGGATGATCGATCATTACCAATGGTTGATCGATAATTGCAATGTCAATTTAAAAATGTTTTTTTAAGCATGGGATTTTTTCTCTAAGTGCTCTAACATGTTTCAAAATAATGTTTATGATGATCCTAAACATATCTATATGCAATTTATAACCTAAAGCTTCGATTTCCCAAATGTACTTAAAGAATAGGAAGTTTGGAATGCTCTCTAACAAAAATTGACTTGAGTTTAGATATTTTATCTATAATGCTTGAACTCTAGTCTTCTCATTGTCTCTTCCTTATGGGTGATCCTTCAAGTGATGTTCTTTAATTGTGTTTAAGGTCTTGAATTTGGCTTTGATGCTTAGATCTTGAGATGCTCTTGAAGGTGAGGCATCTAAAATACTTGGATTTTCAAGTTATTAGTTCAATTAAGTTTTGTTATCATCAAAAACAATGTGAGAGTCAACCTATGGTCAACAGGTATGTATTTAACTTGGGGTATCTTTAATTTCACTTGTATTAATAGTGTAACACTCACAGATGTATTTTTACATTTGTAAGGTTAAAATTTCTCAGATATTGAGCAAACTCAATTGCTCATCAGTCCTAGTAGGAGTGAATTGAAGGATCTAAACAACAATACTTAAGTATAACTATAAAATTTAACTTTATTTAAATTTATCTACTTTATTTTAAGTCATAGTAATTATAACTTTCTTATGTTATTTATAACAAGAAGAGATGATGTAGTTGACATAAGAGGCACAAGAGGCTGGTGAGCCAATTGATAAATGTGTCACACTGTTGGGTGTTCATTGAGTTTGTTACAAGGTGGGATCCACCATGATCACACGAGCTGGAATCCTTATCACATGAGTTAAAAATTTTGGTAATCTTCCTTGATTAATGTAATCGATTTATCTTTCCTTGATTTATGTAGATTTGGAAAATCATGATTGATGTAATTAGGGATATTAGGGATCTTATTTTATCTCTTAATATATAATTAAAATAGTATAAATAGGGGTCTTGGTTGAAGGGTTCAATCAAGCACTCCACTTCTCAACTCGTGAAGAATCTCTCTAGCTTAAACTATTTTTCTCTCTTTTCTCTTCTCTCCTCTCTACCCGAACTCTCTCTCTCTCTCTCTCTCTCTTTGCTCTTTTTCTTCTCCCTCTCTCATCATGCTCGAGGTTTCAATCATGGGGTCTTAAATTCAACAGAGTTAGGACTAGGTATGTTATGGGGTTGAGTTTAGCTTCCCCTCTCATACCTAAGGAGGCCCAATCATCTTCATCTCAGATGACATATATTAAGGAGCTACAACAGACTAGAGAGGCTTTGAGCCAGTCTCAAGAGTAGTTGAGAGATGTACGACGTCCAACTCAAGAGCAACTAATGGATAAGCAGCTAAAGACTCAATGAGGTTAGTACGAGGATAAGATGAAAGTCATGCATGTGATGCTCCAAGATGAGTTGCATCGATTCTTTTATTAGATGCAACCTCAAAGTCATCTTCCAAATCCTTCATAAGATGGTGTACAGTTTTGATGGTGTATAGTTTTCTATTTTTTATAATTTTTAAAATATTTTTGTATATTTTTCTTTTTATATATACATTTTTATAATTTAATTGATTTTGTTTATTTTTTATATTTTATCAATCCTTTTCTTTGTATAATTTTTTATCATTACTTATTATGTTTATTTTAAACAAAGAAGGTATTAATATTTACCAAAAATAAAATATTTTTTTTACTCTTTTATAGAGAAATTAGAATTTTTTTTTCGGAAAAGGAGCATAAAAGAACTAGTGAAAACCTAAATTTGTTGAGGGAGTTTCGAACTTATTAGTGAATTTTGAAATGTTGCTACAAAATGCAAATCTCTAGCAATAGATTTCAAAATTTGATGTTGAAGTTCAAAATTTCTAGCAACAAATATAGAAATTTGTTGATTGAGATTAGAATTTTGTAGCAGTGAATTTCAAAATTCTCTACTAGATATTTTGAACTTAAGTATCAAATTTTAGAATTCACTCTCAACGGCTATAGTAGTAGAAATGCAAAATCAAACTCTTCCAGCAATTTTTTCATTGGAAGAATTTTTATTTGCGAATTTTATACTTGCGCCAATGAAAACAATCGTCAAGAAAAGTGTATTTATTTGTAGTGCAAGTGGCGATTGTTCCAACAGATCTCAACGATTAAAAACTAGTTTCAATAGAATTTGGATGAATGGATGGTCATTTGGTCCAATTTTAACACCAAATCAGGCTCATGAAATCCAAGATTAGGTATGGTTAATGCTATGAATAACTAACAGATAAAATGTTATTACATCTTCAATGTTGTATCCTTTACTTTTATAGTTTTGTTAGTATAGCTTTGAAGTCCATGATTTGATGTGGTTAATGCTATCAATAACTATAAAATAAAATGTTATTACATCTTCAATGTTATATTCTTTATTTTTATAAATTTGTTTGCATAATATGGATGGGTTGTGTGAAAAGAAAAATATTTATGTTTTAAAGTGTTATTTAAACAAGAACTAAATCTGAATCCAACAAAATATGGTCCAAACCTATTTGTTTGGGGGTTTGAACATACTAAACCTTCGTCCCAAATTAAATATTTATTCCGAATCAAACAATTGATCAAAATCAATCCAAATAAGACTTAAACATTGGAGTCTCAACCTAGACCCGACCTGATTCTAGAACTAGTAACACAAAACGCAAATTAGAGAGTAAATTAAAACAACTTAGCTAATATGTGGCTTTAATTGGAAATAATGAGGTTGATAAGTAGACAGAAATAGTTAGCTAAGGGCAAAAAATTTGTATAAGAATATTATAATAATGTTCCATGAGGTTAAGAAGCAGTGGTTAATTTCTTGTTAAGAAATAATTAATAATGCAGCAAAAAAGACATAATCGGTATTATATTCAAGGTCAAATTTCTGAAATGTCATCTATGGATAATATTTTGTAGATAATCTTGTTCATATCAAGTTGGTATGATAACGATGTGAACTATTCATATTACAAATAAACCAAGTAACGTTAAATTCAAGTTTCTTTGTCGATCCAAGACTTTTACTGTTGATTTGCTGTTTATTCATGAGCCGCATTTATTATTTCAACGGTGCTCCTTTTCATTACCAAATGAAAGCTGCTGCCGTTTTATTTTATTTATGAATGGTCGTTGGTACATCTTTCCTGCACACAGTTTGCTTACATCTTGTGCAGAGTTTCTACTGTATCTCCACTATTACAGATTTTTCTGTGCAAGCTAAGCCATGTACAGGCTACATTTCCGGACGTCTTTTCAAGATTTCAGATTTGTTTCCACTTCTCACTCTTGACATGAATGAACCGACAAATGAATTTCTTCGTACCTGCTTCCTCTCTGGAAAGGATACTGTTCACTGTGTCGGGATCCGTGACTTATTTTTGGTTTTTTGTTACGTAGTTTTGCCAAATGTAAGACTTCGATCTTCACAATTGGACGAAGAAAGTGAGAGAAGAAGACGGAAAGAGCTAGGATTCACTGATAACGAAGAAGACATCAATCATAAGATGCCCAAGAAGCCAAAAGACTAATAAGAGGAAAGGATGGGGCTGTTTTGTCCTCCCTGTCCCTGCGTGGTTTTTTTATTCACGTGTAAGTTTGTAAATACAGGTCGAACGAAGAAGAATATCTACAAATGACATCTAGTATTCTACCGAGCTACAACTTTTGGTACAGTAAAGTGATTCAAGATTAGTCAATGACGCACTGCTTTTCTGAATTCTGGCTTGAAGTAATCCATAAGAACCAACTAAGAAATTCAAAATCTTCACCTCTTCCTGGCCTTCAGCATCTTTATCCAAGGAGCAATGGACTCTGACATGCTTATGATCTGAAGTCACTGTATGGTTCTGTGTTCTTCTTCTTTCCCAAGTCACAGAATTAAATCAGGACTTCAATCCCGTCATCATGGATTGAAATTCTTCGAAATCGACCAACCCATCTCCGTTCCTATCGACTCCTCTAATCATGAGAAGGCACTCGTCGAGACTGCATTTACTGTGTCCGAGACTGATTAACACTCTCTGCAACTCATCCGCTGATATGAAGCCGTTTTTATCGGCATCAAACATCAGAAATGCCTCCATAAGATCATCTCTGCGGCCACAGGCTTCCTTGCTCCTCGAATCCATTACCTCCATAAACTCATCCAAATCTATAAATCCGTCTCCATTGAAATCTACCTCTCTCACCATTCCCTCAGCTTCAGTGGCAGCCTTGGACTTGTCGTACCCCAGGCAGACGAGCACCTCCCGGAGCTCCATTGTGGAAATCTTTCCGTCCCCATTGGCATCCATAAGTTTGAAGACTTGCTTCAATTGATTGGACACTTCCATGGTGGCAAATGAGCGCGAGAGCCAGTCAAACCCGTTGGACAGCCTTCTGAGCCTTCTTCTCTTGCGTCGGCATCTCATTTGACGGAGGAGAGACAAAACCCACTTGCTCGGAGAGGTGAAACGGAGGCTTTGAGGGCAAAACATGGCTCAGAGGGGGGAACACGGAGGGAATCGAGAATATTTGTTCTTAAATGGTAAGATCGTTTGGAGGTAAATACAACTATAGCTGGAGAAGAGCGTGAACCAAGCACATGAGATGGTTAGCAGCATCGGCTAGGTTTTCAATGTGCGGAGGATCTCTTTAGGTGATGTTTGTCACCATGCAATAATTCTATAGCTAACCAGGCCCACTATGGACCAAACGACTTTTCATAGAATCTCTCTATCTATCCCTCTGCGACAGCATCGGCAGGCTGCGAGAAAGAGAGAAACAAAAAGGGAAGAAGAGAAAGACTAAGGTGAAGAGAGAAGTTTGGGACTGGTAAAGCAGAGATGAAGGTTTCTTTCTTCCTATTTATTAACGGCGGAACTCCAAAAGGGTAGTTTAAGAAAAGTCCGGCACACTGATAAAGAGATTTAATGAGGGCTCCTTATGTCTGGCCTTTAGTACGTGCCGGCCGACTATTCAAAAACGTGCCGGCATTCATGATCTGATCCTTCTCATTTTTTTTTTATTCACGTATTCTACAATGAAACGCTCCGCAAGTCATGGAGCAAGGAAGATCTCTCGACCCAGTCCGAGAGCCGAGGCCGTGCGTCTTCAGACGCCAGTACTCTCTAACAAACACCATGGCCGATAAAAAAACCGAAGAAGGGCGACGCACTCGACCGGAGCAGAGGAATTCACAGCTATTTCACAACCACCCGTGTCAGAGGCAATTATCCAAACAGTACGAATGCAACCTTTGGTGTAAACTGAATAAGATTTTCTTAACTGCTGCCGGACATTGATCTGGTCAAGGACTTGAGATGGCCTGAGATTAGTCAAGAAATTGATGGAAACCGTGTTGGGTCCACGCGCTGAGAACCTTTTTTTTCCTGGCTGGGTGGCAGCTGCACAGCCTGCACTGAGAGTAGTCTTTGAAAGAAGCAACAGGTGTCGTCTCTGCTGTGTTCGGTCTTTCATAGAACCTAATTGTAGGACCCGCTCCGCACTATACAAGACAGTTGTGAATGCAAGCTCGAAAAGGTCACACTGATCTGTTGCTTGTAGACTATGGAACTGAGATCACTCCTTGATTGCGGCAAATTTAATGGTAAATGAAGAAGGATCTTTCATCTTTTGCGGAGAGAGAATCTTTCATCTTCAGCAAGACTACACAGTTATAACTTTGGAGTTATAGGGCCTATGATATCCATCTCCTATGCTTCAAAGGGCCATGAAGCGACTTTTGGATGCAAAGGTTCAGGTGGGCTAGTCGATAACATCACCATGCAAATGACAAGCTTTATAAGATCAGGAAAGTCCATGGCATCCCTAAGCATTGTAGGCCAATAATAACTCATGCGCTCACTTGTGAGTATAATTACTAGTTTGATGAGTGGCACAAATCCCTCTCTGTACCTCTTTTAATGTAGCTTTGCCCTCTAATGTGGATAACCATTGAAGCAATATCCCATCGTAAGCTCATTGATATAAAGCTCCATTAAAAAAAATTAAAAAATTGGGTGATCTTTTTGTACATAGGCTCGATTCTTCACATTTGATGGCAACTTCCCATGTTGTAAGAAATCAATTAAGGCTTGGTGCCAATCCTTAGGGCCAAACACTTTTGCCGAGCTGACACACACCTACTCGTTCTAGTTATCTTTGAATCGAGGGGAACTGTCTATCTTTCACATATAGGCACTTAGAAAAGCTGTTCAACCAAGCATGCCAGACTTGTAGCCAAACTAGCTAGAGCTGCCTGCTGGTTCTATACTCTTGGAACATTGATCAGTGCAACCCAAGGGATTCCTAAGAGCAGTTTTTAGACATATCTATGGTAAGCCACCAATTTGTTGGCTTAGGTGGCTTCTCAAGCA
This sequence comes from Aristolochia californica, assembly GCF_029961685.1. Lineage (NCBI taxonomy): Eukaryota > Viridiplantae > Streptophyta > Magnoliopsida > Piperales > Aristolochiaceae > Aristolochia > Aristolochia californica. The sequence continues at coordinate 35,135,968 of NW_027182257.1, forward strand.
GTTTCTAAGCATCTCTATGATAAGACACCAATTTCTTGGACCAAACGGTTTCTCAATTCTGCCTCCCTACAAAAGAAATTTGGGACACACTAGAGGTTAACAATGAAGGGACAGCTAGAGTAAAGGACTCTAGGATTAGTTTGTTGATTACCCAATATGATGAATTTATAATGAAATTGGGCAAATCAATAGCTGAGATGAACTTTAGGTTCACTCATATTATAAATGAATTCAACATTCTAGGAAAAAAAATTTCCCTATTTAAACAAAATGATATGTTTCTCAAGGCACTTCCAAAGTCATGGAACTTGAGGAAGACAATCATTCCTGAGAATGCTAACTTTAGAACTATGACCGAAGACAACTATTCAAGAGAATGCTTACTTTAGAACTATCAGCTTGGTAAGGCTACTTGGGATCCTCCAAGCATATGAGATGGAACCTGGAGAGAAAGAGGAAGAGCAACCCAAAAGAAAAACTCTTGCTCTTAAAGCCAAAACAAGTGTGGAGAATGACACTAGTGGAGAGAGCTCCGGTGAAGTGGGCTTTATCACTATGCATTTGTATAAAATATGACCGATTTAGGAAGAAGAAGAACTTTAGGAAAGACCAATTTAGGAATCAAAAAGAAAATTTATTTAAGAGGACTGATGTTTGTTTTGAGTGTGGTAAAAGGAATATAAGAAATAAGTGCCCTAACTTAGAAGGTAGAACCCTTCCTTAGGCAAAGATCCAAAGAAGAAGAAAAAAAAAAGTTTTGATCTCGGTTTGGGATGCAATGGAACATTCCGAAGGAGAAGAGATTGAGATGGTTCTCATGGTCATTGGAGAAGATGAATCCACTACATCGGAAGAGGTAAGCGGCTTGGACTATGAGAATTAGCTTGAATTGCTTATAGAGAAATCAATTCATAGTTTAAACAAATACAAAGAAAAATGCAATGCTTAAAAACATGAGATTGTTATGCTAAAAAATGAGTTTGTTGTCTTGAAGGAAGCAAATGAAAGTTATGTGGCTAATGCTTCAATATAAAGTGGTGTGATAGACAAACTATCATGTGATAGACTTGCCTTTGAAAAGAAGAGCATTGAACTAGAACAACAACTCAAAAGCTCTCTCATAAAAGACCACAAGAAAAGTCAAAATAAGAAGCTCACTCCCACTCCTCATATCTAATGTCACTATTGCAATGAAGTGGGACATTATGCCCACATTTGACAAATTAAGAAGGGAAGTGATATCAAACAAAATTGGGTACCCAGAAGGTTCTGGTAACCCAAATCACCTAGCACTTTAAACATTATCCGAAAGGGATCCAAATTAAAGGGGATCTTTAAGAATTAATTTTCTTGTGATGTAGGTTTGTCTCCAAGCCAAGGCACCAAAGAATTTGTGCATTCTAGATAGCGGGTGCTCAAGGCACATGACTGATGATAAAGAGAAGTTTGTTGAATTCAAATCAAGAGATAGTGGTCATGTAACTTTTGGAGACAATAACAAAAGTACCATTAACACAAATGGCAAAATAGATAACTCCAATTCTTTCATATCCGATGTTTATTATGTAGAACACTTGATGCATGATTTACTTAACATATAAAGGAAACAAGGTCTCATTTGAGAAGGACAAATGCTTAGTAAAGAATAAGAACAATTAATTACTTCTAGTGGGATAGAAATAGAGCTTCTATGCAATGAACATTGTTGATTTTCTCTCAACTAGTGCCATCTATTTGGGTGAAAACATCAAAGAATCTTGGTTATAGCATAAGAGGCTAGGACACATAGGAATAGACTCATTGAACAAACAGTTAAGAAAAACCTATTGGCTAGACTACCAAAGCATAAATTTGTAAGAGAGAAACCTTGTGATGCATGCCAGCCTGGAAAGAAATACAAAAAACCTCTTTCAAGGCTAAAAACGCAGTTTCAACCTTTTGACCTCTTCAACTAACTCACATGGATTTAATTGGACCAACTCAAACCCTAAACTTAAACAGAAAGACTCTCACACTAGTGGTTGTAGATGACTGTTCTAGGTTCACATGGATAGATTTCCTAGCAGATGATGCTTTTTTGGCCTTTGCAAGCTATGTGAAAAAGTTAAAAAAGAACAAAGTTGTAGCATTATCAAAATTAGGAGTGACCATGGAGGAGAATTTGAAAATTCACAATTCAAGGAATATTTCACAAAGCATAGCATAGACCATACATTTTTACCTCCTCGAAATCCTAAAAAATGGTGTGTGGAGAGAAGAAATAGAATCTTAATTGAGATGGCAATGCATACAAATTTGTCCCAAGATTTTAGGTCGAATCTGTAAATTCCGCTTGCTACATCATAAATAGAGTAAGCAAAAGGTCCCTTCTCAAGAAAACTTCTTATGAGTTGGACACAAACACTCCTTTGGATGCAAAGTGTTTGTAATAAAAGAACCAAAGGATAAATTAGGGAAGTTTGATTCTAGGGTTGATATAGGAACTTTCTTAGGCTATTTTTCTCATAAAAAGGCATATATAATATACAACAAGACATCTATGAGAGTTGAAGAGTTGGTGCATGTTGAATTTGACGAGTCTGATTCTCCAAATTCAACCCCAACTCCAATTTCAGATGAAGAAGTGAGAAACCCCTTCGACTCATCCACAAAATCTCCACCTCAAGACCAAAATCTTGAAGAGAACCCAAATGACCTGAATAACCAAGATCCTCCTATGGGGCTAAAAAAATTTAGGTTCATGGCTGATCATCCCGTAGAACAAATAATTAGTGACCCTCAAGGCAAAATTGTAACTAGAAGAACAATTCATGAAGCTATCGTGAATAGCGCCATCGTTTCTGAAATAGAGCCCAAATGATTTTTCGAAGCTAAAAGGAAGACTTTTGGATTATGGCATTACAAGAATAGTTAAATCAGTTTGAAAGAACAAAGTTTTGACTCTAGTACCTAGACCCCAAATTAGCAAGTAATAGGGACAAATGGATCTTTAGGAACAAAGGTAATAGAGAAAGTCGGATTATGAAAAATAGAGCTAGGTTAGTTGCCAAAGGATACAACCAAGATGAAGGTATCGATTTTGAAGAAACCTATGCACCTATGGCAAAAATAGGGACAATTAGAATTCTATTAGCCTAATGGATTTCAAGAGAGTATTGTTAAACTTGTACATTCAAAAAGAAGTATATGTAGAACAATCCAAAGGATTTGAGGATTTGAGCAAGCTTGTATACAAGCAACATCAGGCATTATATGGGTTAAAGCAAGCTCCAAGAGTATGGTATGAAAGACTTAGTGAATTCTTATAAAAAATGATTATGGAAGAGAAAGTATGTATGAGACACTATTCATCAAGAACCTTGATTTAAATCTTATTATTGTCCAAATCTATGTGGTTGATATCATTTTCGGTTCTACAAGCTGCTTTTTATGTCCAAAATTCGCAAATGTAATGAAGAATGAATTTAATGGGCGAACTCACATTTTTCATTGGACTTCAAGTTAAAAAAACTGAGAAGAGAACTTCCATAAACTAGTCCAAATATACCAAATGATTGCTTATGAGATTCAACATTAAAAATCTTAAGTCAATTAGCACCCATGAATTCGTCCTAGAAATTTGACTCGGACAACTAAGTTAGGGGCATAGATAAAAAAATTTATAGGAGCATTAATTTTTCCACTCTTCTTATCAGCTAGTAGACCAAACATTATGTTTTTAGCTCACCTATGTGCTAGATTTCAATTCAACCCTAGAAAATCTCACTTAGTGGTTGTAAAAATAATTTTCTGATATCTACTTGGAACATCAAACGTAGGACTTACGTACTAAAATTCCTCTGCCCTTAATCTAGTAGGTTATTCCAATGCCAACTTTGTTGGATGAAAAATTGACAGAAAGAGTAAGAGGGGTAGTTGTCAATTATATTTGTCTCTTGGTTTTCCAAGAAACTACATTCAGTTGCCCTAGCTACCATTGAGTCTAAGTACATAGTCTGTGGAAGTTGGTGTGTACAACTTCTAGGGATGAAACAACAATTAGAGGATTATGGCTTTTTTAAGAGACACTCACATGTAGAGGGGTGGCATAGCTAGTAAACAATGAGAACTTACAGAGAGATGGCCTAGAATTATGTTGAAGAGCAAATATGGAAGAGTCTTACGTGACTCTCGCAATAACAACTCTTACTGAGCGAGAATTATTATGGAAGGAGGTCTCACAGAAGAGTTTCAATTAAAAGGTGTTTTAGTTATGTTAGCCTTCTATTTATGTTCAGTTGTTTAATTGTTCTAGGACTTATCTTTTAGAATTTAACTTTGGGTGTAACTGGGATAAGGATAGTTTAAGACTTATCTTTTAGAATTTAACTTTGGGTGTACTTGGGATAAGGGTAGCTTAATTGTAATTGGATTCTACTTTTTTTTTGTATTATAAATAGCGGCTCATGTACTTAAATTACAACAAGTTAGTGAAGTTTTTCTCTTTCCATAAATTCAATATGGTATCAGTAGGGTTCATGAGTTGACTTGGTCAACCCATAGAGATAATGTGATCATTTTTTTTATCTATCATCTCTAGTAGTCTAGGTTTTTATTCTATCTTTTTTTTTCTCTCTCTAGTCCCAATACCCATTGTTTTCTTGGTGTTTTCACCTCCTTATGGAGCTTTTAATATTACAAAATATATATTGACGAAAAGATATTCAAGTTTAATTTCCAACTCAAAAATAATTTTGGAAATCATAATTTTATACAAAGACAAATCGATATTTGAAGCATCAAAGGTCAAACAACAAAGAAGGTTTGATTAACAGCAGAAAGCTTCCACCTTTGAGCCATTTTATGCCATCAAGAATGAGACTTTATATGAAGAAATATATATCAAAAGAAATATCTATAAGTATATTTTCTTAACTATTCAACCAATTATCAATTTGAGTTTTTTATAGGGAGATATTGATCTTGGAAGAGTCAATGGTAATGCTTGCCAAAGAAGAAAGAGTACTCAGTTCAGCCAGATTTCAGAGTTTGAAATCTATCAAATTCTTTATCTTAAAAGAAGTATATTTTGAGAAAAGAAGTTATAATTGGATGGAATTTATTATATTATAGTTTTATAAGGAGATTTTATGTCAATTTGATCTATATTTAAGGAGATATTCACATTTGAGTTGGCATGGGTCAAGTTAAAGAATGAAGAGAATCAAGAGGTCATAAAAGATTCAAGAACGATTTTTTTCTGTCAGATTAGGTATCAAATTAAATCTTTTCGAGTCTAGTTTCTTGATCGATAAACCGTTTGTGATTTTGAAATATATTTTTGGAGATATGGATATCAAAAGTATCAAAGGTTAGTTCTGCCAAAAGTATCTCTTTTTTTCCTATTTTCTCTCCTAATATTTCTCTAGTCAATTTTTTTTCTAATTGGAGAGTTTTGGTTGGACTTTAACACTATCTTTGTTTTTTAAATCTCTTTGATCCCAAAAATCTCTTATATTTGGAAAGTCTAATTTTGGAAATTGTTGCTAATTCAGGAAAGTCTATCATTGGAAAGTTTCTGTTTTGATTTTTCAGAATTTGGAAAGTATTCCAAATAGAAATTCTTTGAGTATTTGATTAGAAACTTTTCTCATATGGACTGGTCAATTTGGAAACAAATACTTGTAAGTTAAGTTATGCAATTATTAGAGTTTCCATATTCAATGTTGTTTCCAAGTTTTAAGTTTGTGTTACTTGGTTGTATATCTTTTGCATTGTCAACTCAAAAACAAATTTCTCACCATCATGAAATTATCTTGAGGTCATACTTGGTAAAAAATTATATGTTGTTTTTCTATATTTACAATCTCCTTCTTATTATCGAGGTAGTTATTTTTCCTTCGTTACATTCCCCACACACCCCTTTTTATCAGTTACCTTTCTCCTACCATCTTTTTTAACTCTCTCATACCATCTTTTTTTTTAACTCTCTCATACCCCTTCGGGCCAACCTCTTGTGCTTTGCTTCGGTTGGTTTCTCTTTATATATATATATATATATATATATGGGTGTTTTACGTCCATTGATATTTTTTTATGAGTACCTTTAAGTGGGTTTTTATCGTCATCCTTTGAGTGGCGGGCATTATCCTTTTTAATCATTATTATCACTACTTTTGTTTAAAGTCCTATGAAGTTGGTTATGACATTTTTCATGCATACATCACCAATCTTTTTTTTTAGTCTATGTCCGATAGATTTCTTATCCTTGGGACACCTTGATGGAAGATATAATAAATACAGTTATATTTTTGTTTCAAATTGGGATAACACTGATACCTTCCAACTTGAGGGGGAGAATAAGAAGAAGAAGTACAAGAAAAAGGTATTTTATTCCACATGTTGTGATAATTTTTATGTAACCAAAATATTCAAGAAAGGGGGAGCACAAAAGATAAAGTTTTTGCATCTATGAAGAATTACATAAGTGAAAAAAAATTAGCAAAAGAAATTTGAAAACCAAGACTCTTTTTCATTGCAAGTTGAAGTTATAAGCTCCAGCTTGAGGGGGAGTGTTAAAGAGCAGATATGGAAGAGTCTTACATGACTCTCATGATAAGAAGTCTTACAGAGTCAGAATTATTATGGAAGAAAGTGTCACATAAGAGTTTCAGTTAAAAGGCATTTTAGTTATGTTAGTCTTCTATTTATGTTCAATTGTTCAATTATTTTAGGACTTATCTTTTAGTATTTAACTTTGGGTGTAACTAAGATAAGGGTAGTTTAATTGTAATTAGATTCTACTTGTTTCCTCTATAATAATTTGAGGCTATGCAAGATGGTGTATATCCTCTTATGTCTTTTTCCTTTTGAAGCATGTAGCCCTAAGATGTATTGTAATCATTATAAACACCTTCTCAAAACTATAAAGACAACCTTAAGGCATGGGGTAAAGCATTCAAGCCTCTTCCTCTTGACTAAAATTTGTCCTTACACCTCTCTCTCTTTTCCTCTTCTTTCTCTTCCTTCGTTTCTTCTCTCTTCTCTTCCATGAGCTAGAGTTCCTCTCTTCTCTCCTTCCCATGAGATCTCTTGTGTTTATGAGTTGGCCCTAGAAATTAACATGGTATCAGAGCGGGCAATGATCTGACATTGGAAAGAAGAAGAAGATGGAGAATAAAGGGAGGAAAAAGATGAAGAAGAAAACGAAAAAGACAAAAGAGGAGTTTTTCATTTTTCTCTTTAGATTTCTTTCCCAATTCCTATTTTTATTGATTTTGTCACTCTCTTACCATAGGTTACATATAAAATTATATAGGTTCAGAAATATCATTGAGTCTAGTTTCCAAATGAAAAATAAAATTTTCAATCAGATTTTTTTAGAGAGAAAAATTGACATATGAAGCAACAAAGGTCAAGCAGTAGAAAGTTTCTAGTCATAGCAAAAAGCCTCAACTTTTTGAAAAATTTGTATCTACAAGATTGAAAATTTATATTGAGAATTATATCTCAAAAGAAATCTATTTGAGTATACTTTCTATCCCAATAAACCTTTTCTCAATCCGATCTTTTTAGAGAGAGATATCCACATAGGAAGAATCAAAGTTCAAACTGGTAGCTTGTTGCATGCGTAAATCCAAATTTAAGCCAATTTTTTGCTCTACTTTCTGAGTTGCTAGTGTTGATTAAGTTTCCTATTTGTCTTCAAAATCTAGTAAATATTGTACCAACTTGAGTATTTTTCTTTCCCCAACTTCAGTATTTTTCCTTCCCTTAAGTTTTCCTTTCTTTGATCTCATATTACATTATGTTTATTTCTAAGGACAACACATAAACACAAAAGATCTCAAGGGAAGGAGAGAAGAGAGGAATTCTAGCTCTTGGGAGAGAAGAGAGAAGAAACCAAGAGAGAGAAGGAAGATAAAAAGAGAGAGAGGTGTATGGACGAATTTGAGCCAAGAGGAAGATGCTTGAATACTCTACTCCATGCCTTGAGGTTGTATTTATAGTTGTTGTGAAAGTGTTTACAATAACTACAATGCCCTTAGGGCTGCATGCTTCAAAAGGAAAATAACATAATATGACATACATGAGCTTGCATAATTACAATTCTATATCATCTCTATGAAAGTTCTCCTTATTTACTAGCCATGTCACCCCTACACATGTGGGTGTTTCTTAATACTCCCCCTCAAATGGGTGTTTGTAAGTTCACTTGCAAATAATCTTGGTCAAGAAACTTTGTGCTTGAAAAAGAAATTTTGATTGCCTTGCTTTGACTCACTTTGTTCTAGTTCACATCTTGCTTTTAATCTTGATCTTGTTCTCTCCCATACTTGGATAATCTAGTCACATAAAACTTGATTACTACAACACGTAGAATTCTCCATTGTTGGTTACTTCATCCCCTCAAGCTGGGGATCTCTTTGTGTTTTTACCAAAAGACCCAACTTGCACAATATAATGGTGAGAGAAGAAAAGTTACTTCTAGTCATACGACAAATCTCCATACACCAGTTAAAACGGTCATAGTTTAAAACACACTCTGCTCAATTTCAATGGTGAAAAAATCGCCAACAAAGAGATTACTCACTTTTTAAGGGTAGATCAAACACAAATCACCTCTTGGGTGAAGAATAAAATATTTGACTCACGCTAGATGTTGGACACACTCCAATACTTTTAGGTAGTGGGTCTATAGCCATTGCTCTGAAATTATTTTATTAAGCACGAATTGAAGAAAGTACTTTGAGGAATTAATGGTTTGAGAAAAAAAGATAGCAACTCTCATACTTCAAAAGAGGGGAGGAGCACAATGCAGTTCTTCATACTTCCAAGTAAGAAGGAGGTGCTTTTAGACCAATAGATGGAAAAAGGACCAGGTGTTACTCAAGAGGGAGGTAAAAAAATAATTCCTCTGTGAACATGATGATTAAGGAAACTTAAAATCCTCAATAAAAAAGTTTTGAGATAGAGTATAATAATGGAAACTTTCTAAACATAGACTTCTCATAAAAGGCAATTACTTTTTAACACAACTTGAGCAATTTGCATAGAAAAAATTCAAGAGATAATTTTTGGAATGAGAGAGGTTTTAGGACTCTAAGATTTGGAATTTATAATGAGCAAACAAGACTTTCTAACTCAAAATTTTCAGACTTTGCAAAAAAGGAAACTAAACTCATAATGGGAAAGACTTCTCTTAAGGAAAATAATATAATATGAGATCAAACAAAAAAAAAAGAAAGGAAAGATACTCAAGTTGGTAAAATCTGTACTAGATTTTTAAAAAAAATATGAAACTTAAACAACATTAGCAACTCAAAAATTGAAGCAAAACAAAATGGCTTAAATTCGGATCTTCGCATGCAATAGTATACCATCATGACCTTTGATTCTTCAAATGTGGATATTTCTCTCTAGAAATATCAGATTGGGAAACGGTTTATTGGGATCGAAAGTAGACTCACATAGCTTTCTTTTTTATATATAATTATAAATATAAATCCTCACTAATATTGGTAGAAATCATTCAGGAATTTGAGGTTTTTTGCTGCAACCTGAAACTTTTCTGTTGCTTGACCTTTGCTGCTTCAAATGTCGATTCCTCTTTTAAGAAAAATTGATTTCAACGATTCCTTTTGAGTTGGAAACTACACTAAAAGATATTTCCAAAGATAGATAATTTTATCTATGAAAAATTCCTTAATATAGTAAATAATCTAATGAAAAACATGATTTGGGAAAGAAAGACAAGGAAAAATGAGAAATTCCTATTTTTTTTATTCTTCCTCCTCCCTTTATTCTCCATCATTTTCTCCTTTTCCATCTTATATCTTTGCTCTCTTTGATACCATGTTGATTTATAGGAACAACACATAAACACAAGAGATCTCCAAGGGAAGGAGATAAGAGAAAAATTCGAGCTCTTGGGAGAGAGGAGAGAAGAAACCAAGGGAAAGAAGGAAGAGGAAAAGAAAGAGAGGTGTATAGACGAATTTGAGCCAAGAAAAAGAAGCTTGATTACTCTTCTCCATGCCTTGAGGTTATATTTATAGATGTGTGAAGGTGTTTACAATGACTACAATGCCCTAAGGCTACATGCTTCAAAAGGAAAAAGACATAAAAGGACATACACTAACTTGCATAATTATAATTTTATGCCATCTCTATGAAAGTTCTCCTTATTTACTAGCCATGCCACCCCTACACACTTGGGTGTCTCTTAACACATTAGTTTCCTTAAGAGAAGTCTTTTCCTATATGAGTTTAGTTTCCTTTCTTACAAAGATTGAAATTTATTTAATTAAAAAATCTTTTTCCGTCATTCTAAATTCCAAAAATTAGTGTCATAAATCTCCCTTATTCTAGAAATTATCTCTTGAATATTTTATTTCCAAATTGGTCAAGTTGTGTTCATTATATGAGAAGTCTATTTTTAGAAAGTCTTCATTATTAGATTCCATCTAAAACTTTCTTATTGGAGTTTTTTATGTTTCCCTAATCATCATGTTCATAGAGGATTTTTTATATTTATCTCCCTCTTGAGTCAAATGTGATCACTTTTTATCAATCTATTGATCTAAAAATGCATCCCTCTTACTTTGGAAGTATGAAGAGCTGGATTGTGCACCTCCTTCCATTTGACGTACGAGAGCTGCTATCTTTTTATCACACCCTTAATTCTGAAAAGTATTTTTTCAATTTTTGTTTGTTAAAATCACTTTAGAGCAACTCCTATAGACTCACTACCTTGAAGTACAGGAGTGTGCCCAACATCCAGCTCAAGTCAAGTCCTTTTATTCTTATCCAAGTGGTATTTGTTTTGTTTGAGCTAACCTTAAAACCTTGTTGTGCCCTAAAGTTGGGTCGTTTTTTCGCCTTTGAAATTGAGCAGAGAGTATTTTAGACTATGACCATTCTGACTAATGTATGGAGCTTTACCATACGATGAACAATGATTTTTATTCTCTCACCATTATTTATTGCAAGTTGGGTCTCTTGGTAAAGAACAAAGAAATCTACAACTTAAGGGAGAGTAGTAGAAGAAGTAAAAGAAAGAGGTAACCAACAATGAAGAATTCCACGTGTTGTGGTAATCAAATTTTATGTGAATAGAATATCCAAGAAAGGGAAGAACAAGATGAGAACAAGTTGAAGACTACAAGCAAGATGTGAACAAGAACAAGATGAATACAAGTAGACAATGAAAATTTATTTTTGAAGCCACACAATATTAGAGATTTCTTTTCAAGCACACAAGTTCTTTTACCATGATTATTTCAAAAGTGAAATTACTAACACCAACTTGAAGGGGAGTGTTAAAAGACATCCACATGTATAGGGTGGCATAGCTAGTAAATAAGAACTTACATAGATATGACATATAATTTTAATTATGCAAGCTGGTATATGTCCTCTTATGTCTTTTTCCTTTCGAAGCATATACCTAAGAGCATTGCAGCCATTGTAAACAACTTTTCATAACTATAAATACAGCTTCAAGGCATGGGTACAACATTCAAGCCTTTTCCTCTTGGCTCAAATTCATCCTTACACCTTTCTCTCAGTTCCTCTTCTTTGTCTCCCTTGGTTTCTTCTCTCCTCTCTTCCAAGAGCTAGAGGTTCTCTCTTCTCTCCTTCCATTGAAATTTCATGTGTTTGTGTGTTGACCCTAGAAATCAACATGCTCAAAGCAAAATGAAATTCCACTCCATTGTGACAACATGAACACCATTAGTCTAAGTGAGAATCTAGTTCACTACTCTCGATCTAAACACCACCAATTGCAAAGTTAGAGGTATCGTTAGATACCTCAAAAGGCTTACTGAAATAAGCAAGTTTGCTCGGCCAATGCCATTGTTGTTCCTTTTTCAAAATATCAGTCAAGGGAGCTGCTAAGGCTGAAAATCCCTTTATGAATCTTTGATAGTAGTTCACGAGCCCAAGGCAGCTCCACAACTCTGATAATTTGGTTGGAAGGTGCCATTCAACCATTGTTTGCACCTTCTTCTTTTCTATCTATATTCGTCCTCCTCCGATTCAATGTCCCAAAAAGGACACCTCTGATAGGGCAAATGAGTATTTCTCTCTTTTGACGAAAAGAGAGTTCTTTTGCAACACCTAAAACACCTTTCTCAAGTAATGCGTATGCTCCTACATGTTTCTACTATACACCACAATGTCATCCAAATAGACGACTACAAATTGATCCAGAAAAGGTTGGAAGAGTTTGTTCATAAGAGTAAAAAAAGTAGTTGGTGAATTCATCAAACTAAACGATATGACTAGAAACTCAAATGAACCATACATTTTTACACATGTGGTCTTCTTCTCATCTCCTTTGGAGATTTGAACACTATAATCACCTGACCTCAAGTCAAGCTTATGAAAAATACGAGCATGACGGAAACTAGTCCACAATGAGGGGAATCAGATATTTGTTCTTTATCATCACCTTATTCAATGGTTGATAGTCGATGCATAACCTCGTGCTCCAATCCTTCTTCTTTTGGAAAAGTATTGGTGCACTGAACGAAGCTTTGGAAGACTAGATGAACTCAACTTCCAGAAACTCCCCAAGTTGTCTTCAAAGTTCTTCCAATTCTTTTAGTACCATGTAGTAGGGTGCTTTGGTTGGTGGTTTAGCACCCAGTTCGATCTCCATCATGTGGTAAACCTCCCTCTGTGGAGGCAACTTCTTTGAACTCCATTTGGACTTTTTCAATATCGGTTGGCATAGATTGAATCTCAAGCCATTGTTCATTTCTTGTCAAAGCAACAAGAAGGGTACACTCTCCTCACCTAAGTCCCTTCTTAAGCGGGAGAACTAAAAGCATTATGACTTTCCCCTTTACATGATCCCCATTCTCCGAAATCATACAAGCCTCAACCTCATCGATAACCCCTACTACTCCCAAATAGGGCATTACAAATGCCTTGCAATCACAAAAGAAGTCCTTGCCCAAATTATATTGAAATCAACAATGTGAACAACAATAGAATCGAGAAAGCCTACCCACTTTCTGACAACAATTCAGTTGCGTTTTGCCATGCCAAGCACTGCCTTGGCTGTTGAATTGACAACCTTCATATGACTATCATCATGCTCCCATCGTAGGTTTAATCGTTTTGCTTCTTCCATCAAAAAAAAATTGTAGGTAGCTCTAGTGTTGACCATACCTTTTACTTTAATATCATTAAGCCAAAAATCTAAATAGAGGAGTTCTTTCTTAGATCTTATCGATGACTTTGTGGTCTTCTCAATGTAGACTTGAATGGAGTTAAGTAACACCATTGAACCCATTCTAGGCTCATTGTTCATTTGCTCAGTGGCGTCATCCATTTTGATGGCTTTCAATAGTTTCTTTTTTGAATAATCCCATGCCACATGATCACCATCACAAATAAAGCATTTATTTTTTTTAGAAGTACCTTTGTCTGTAGGGTTCTTCTTATTCTCTCTATTTTTGGACTTTCGGTTCTCATGCTTGGAATTCTGGTTCCAAGATTGCTTCTTCTTGTTATTATTCTTGTGCCCCTTCTGGTCCACTTTTATTGATTTTGATGTGTTTTCATCGGATTTTCTTTCAAAATCCATTAGCTTTTCGACAGTGGCTATAGCAGTAACAAACATCTTCATATTTCGTCGCCTCAATTCTTGCTCGATCCATGGATGAAGTCTTCAAAAAGACGAAAATAACCAATCTTCATAGGCCATATTAGGAATACTTAGCATAAAGGAAGTAAAAGATTGGATGTACTCACAGATAGTTCCCTTTTATCGCAATGCCTGCAATTCCTTTAGCGCTAAGTAGTCGATATCTTCTGGAAAGAAGTGGCGCTTCAATTCATGCTTGAAATCTTCTCAAGTGTCTACTGAGTTTTCTCCATCCTTGGCATCACCCATTCTTTTTATTCACCACAAGATAACATCATCAACAAGAAACATAGAAGCATTACTAATCTTTACTTCTTTGTTTCTGATTTTGAAACTTTGAAGTATTGTTCTACATGCCACAATAAGTTTTTGATCACCTTTAGATCATCTACGCCATTGTATGGTTTCAGTTGAGATACTTCGATCTTCATCGTTGAAAGAACACCTTCTCCATTTAGAATGGCTTGTTCAAGAATCACCATTCTTGTCCGCATCTCTTCTAGTTCTGACAACATCTCGTCAAGGTTGATGTTCATATCCACTTTAAGCTGCTAACAGTACTATAAATATCATCTTCTAGCCCTTGAATCGCCTAAAAGCTATGTTATCGAATGTCCACAACCTCTTGAATCCTCTCCTCCCAACTCGAGCATTGAAATTATAGTCTCAAGCCTAGATTCAAAAGGCATTACAATGAGATTTGACTTTAGAGACTTTATTCTTACCTTTGTTTGCAGTAATTTCCCAAGTATGTTTCGAGGAAGCTATTGCTAAAATGATTCTACTTTGATACCAGTTGTCATACCGCTATATTTGACTAGGCTTCGTTCATAAAGCTTCGGCGTGCGGCCTAACTTACTTTTGGTGAAAAGTAGGTTAGTAAGCCTTCATTTTAAGGGAAAATCAAGCAAAAAATGAGAGAAAGAAGCTCTGGCTGAAATGATGTATTTTTTGCATGAATTTTCAACTGAATACATCAAGTTTACAAGGCCCATTTGTAGGCAAACAAAAGATAATCCACCCTTATCTCTTATAGTACATAGCTAGTGAAAATTCACAACATAAACAAGGCAAATCCCTCTTATCCAAATTCAAATGGGTCAAACTCTATGTATGCTTATTTGTCTCAACCTACCTTATTCTAATGTCAAATGTCATTTGAGTTGGAGAAACTCAAATTTCGAATTTGAGTTAAAACTGCTAGCCAGCCAGCTGCTAGCCATGTGCCCCGCGCCTGCTACCCTCACCCTCGCCAGCGTCCGAGCCCTTTGCCCATGCCCCCAGCCGTACACAGTTTCCCCGTTTCTCCTTTGTCGCTTCTGTTTAGCCTAGCGTACAGTAGAAGAGTATGCGGAAGCAGTCAGCTTCATCCTTGGCAACGTGATATTTTCGAACTAGACCACCTAAATCCTTTTCTTTCTCTGGAAAGCCCTTGCCAATCTACTCGGGAACTGGGTCTCGAGAAATGGCTAGCCTTTCGCTTTCCCTTCTACCGGTTTCGTCGTCATTTTCTTCATTAGATACTCGGAAAATAGCTCCATCTTCTCTTTTAGTGATAAAATATCAGAAAGTGAATGGATTAACAAGCTCTCTATTCGAAAGTTCCAATCTCCGGCCGTCAAATTTGCAACCTATTACGAGGCGACGAACTTCGTCCTCTACTACGATTTTCTTCATGCTTCCTACTGCGTGAGTACTTATTAGTGTATGTTAACAGAAATTTCATATTCTTAGTTTAGCTTAAGTATAAATGGCTGCTTGTGATTGTGATTATTAGTTTTCTTTTGCAGAAAGCCTGATAGGGCACCAGCGGAGAAGATTCCAAAGTCAGTGTAATTAGTAGACTTTTTCCCTCATTTGAATTTAATTTTCTTTTGAGTTTTTTTCTTGTTTTTGCCGCCTAAACGACAGTGTTTTCTTTTCAATGATGTCGGTTTCTGAATGGTGCAGGTGGTCTGCCAGGGCTATAAAGTCATTCGCGATGGCTGAACTGGAAGCCAGGAAATTGAAATATTCAACAACAGGAACTGAAGCCCTTTTGATGGGAATTTTGATCGAGGGTGAGAGGCTTTACGTATATGATGTTGGTATTTATTAAGTCTGAATTTCTTGCGTTAACCATTGTGTAGAATGGCAGCATTTTATTATATTATAGAAATTAGATTAAATATTATTGAAACAGAAGCACAGACACTCTTTCGTAAAACATGCTTGTGAAAAGTTTAATTAAGAAACTATTTAGGGAGATAGGAGGAGGTATCCATGCCAAAGAAATTTGGTGGTATTGGTATTTATTCTATTAGTCTTATAAATTGAGCTCTTTTGCTTAAATTGCTTTTGTGTTTTGTACCAAACTGTGTACTTTGTTGAGGCAATGGTTATCTGGTATGTGTAATTGCCCTCCAACATATGGCTACCTCTCTATTCTTTTGGAAAGGTATTATTCGCCTAAAAGCTCAATTTGTTACTGGATTAAGATTTCATGTTTGAGAGGAAGGTCTAATGAATGGATTGGGTACTCCGTGTTGGTCATTGTTTTTTTCTCTATTTTCAGTGTTGTTTGTAATCCTGACATTTTGATATCAAAGTGTTTTCAAATGGATCTTGGAATTTGAATTTCAAGGAATTGCAGAGATCATGAGATTAGGGAGGAAGGTTATATTCTCTCTTTTTCAGAAAGTCATTTGTAAGTGGACAAGGTGAAGATTAAACGGTTTAGAGTTCTATCCTTCAGGTAGTCTTTCTGTAGCTTCCTTTTATGAATTTGCTTTATCTCCTCTGCATCAAGGTCATGAAGCTTCTTCTTTGTTGGGTCACCAGTTCCTCCAAAAATGAAATTTTTTACTTGGTGTGCTTCAAAAGGCAAAATATTGATTGGACCACCTTGCTAAAAGAGGCCGAAATGTTGGCAATTGCAAGTTTTGTATTGTGGAAGTGAAACCTAAAGAATTTATTTTCATTCATTGCCCTCTCACCAGGTGAATTTGGAGTAATTTTTTGTTTAAATTTGATTACCACGTTCATTTGCCATTCACATTTCTGGATTCTATGCATCAGTTTTTTTAAAGCTCTTTATCAAAACTAGGGAAACGTTTGTGGCAATCACTGTCTGCTACTATTATTTGGGCTCTTTAAAAAGAAAGTAAAAATAGAACTTTTTATAATAAAAGTAGGTCAACTAATGGTGTTTTGAGAAAATCATTCACCATGTTTGGATTAGTGAGGTTTCCAACTGTCATAATTTGTCTATCTCTATCTTTAGAATGCATTGGTAAGATATGACATCTTCACAGCATCAGATTATCCCACCATCAACTCAGAGGGAGGCCCTCTCTAGCAAGGTCACTTAAGTTAAATTTTGACGGAAGCTCTACATGCAATCCCAGCTGCGCAGGACGGAAGTCATCTGCAACTCGTTGGATGCTGTCGTTACGGTATACTTTGCCACCACAACACCCCCCCCCCCCCCCCCCCCCGCGGCCAGTGTGATTCATTTGAGGCTGAACTTTGTGCCCTTCCATGTGGGCTTGGCATATGCCAGCTGGATTTTTCAGGTCCGCTGGTGATAAAAGGGTGATTCTTTGGTGGTCATCTCCCAGTTTGCTTCTGTAACGAAGCCTCCTTGGAGGTTTCTTTGTATTTATGATGAGTTTGGGAGTATGTGTCAAAGTTCGATAAATTTACATAGCTTGTAGTGCTAATTTTGTTACGGATTTATTAATGTGTCAGTGTGTTTTATTGGATAGCATTTTAGTTGGAGAATCTTTTACTTTTGATGCTCATTGGTTGTAATTTAATTTTTTTCTTTTTTTGCTAGTTTTTGAGCTAGTATGTGACTCTCCCTCTTCTCATTTTTTTTATTCATTTCCTTTGTTTATGAAACTCTCATTATTCTCAAAAAGAAAACAAATGGTGATATGTATGCAAAAGTTAAGTACTTCTTGGCATCATGTTCAGAAACTGGCAGATCACAGGCAAATGTCGGGTAAACCTGGGATTTTTCCAATGCCATTTATTTTCTTTCATAAATTCTCATTACCTGGGTTTATTACTTTATGTTTTCTCCATAGGGGTAAGATAATGTGCGGTCAGTTTGTAACTGTGGAAAGATGTCACTGGAAATGCCTATTGCACATAAGTTTTCAGATGATTACCATGCTAGGAAACTGACTAATGCTATATTCCTATCTTACGAGATCCTTATTTTCCCATTATTCTTTATGAATGTGTCATGGAGAATATGGATATGGCAGTATGACTTATGGCTCATAATCATTGTACAGCCATTCCAAGTCTTTGGAAACTTAAAACCCTGTTCAACTTGTCTCATCATCTTTGTGTAATCATTACAGGCGTGTTTTTTTAAATTGTAGGTGATTCATACCGACTTTGCCTCATCGATGTTTGAGTGGTATCAAGTCTTGCCATTTCAACTCTAGGGAAACTTAAACCCTGTTCAACTTGTCTCATCATCTTTTGTGTAATCATTATAAGCTTGTCGTTTTTTAAATTATAGGTGCTTTGTACTGACTTTCAATACCAGAGTGGTATAAAGTCTTGCCAAACTATAGCACTTTATGGGTCGGCTCAGTGGGTTGTCAAGTTCCTTTGAAAGGAAATAGGGGAAGACACTTCATGGTCCTACTGAATAATGAATGCCCTTTTTCCCCCAAATATGGAAGGCTTCTCCGTTCATGAAAACAAATCTGACCTAAAAGCTTCTTTACATTTCTTCCTTCAGGACCAATCCTTAATTTTAAAGGAGAAAGATATAAGGTCCCTTGAAATGGTATTCTTTTCAAGTTTGA
The DNA here is from genome assembly GCF_029961685.1 of Aristolochia californica. Lineage (NCBI taxonomy): Eukaryota > Viridiplantae > Streptophyta > Magnoliopsida > Piperales > Aristolochiaceae > Aristolochia > Aristolochia californica. The sequence goes on from NW_027182257.1 coordinate 35,154,415, forward strand.
AGCTGGGTCACCTTATTCGTTCTTCCTTTGACAACAGAGACTATGTCATTATAAAAACCCTGAAAATCAGGCAAGATGCCCCTTCCTTCCACAGAGTCCATTTCACTGTAGATTCTACACATGCATTTGCAAGACTCCCCTTTTGTTTCACCCTCAGAATCAGCATAGTGGCCCCAGTCTACCAAGAATGTAAAGATGTTGTTGCCATGAGAATGAAATCAAATGCCAAAGACTCACAAGTCAAACATAGGCATGTCATGGATCTTTATTGCTAATTCTGAAAGTGGATGTCCATCTGAACAGATGCATTAGAGTTCAAGATACCTAAGTTTTGATAAACTTGAAGAGAATGCTCCAAGCTAAAGTCATCTCTTTCCAAGCTAGAAACAAGACAAGGTAGTTCCATTCAATTTATTGTCTTATTAGTGATGGATAATCCATCTGTTACTGATGCTGAAAGGGGTGGAGGGGATCCATGTTTGAATTACAGATTGATGAGGTGCAGAAATAGCTAGGACCGAATGCAGGAAGTACGGTGAAACATCTTGTAATGTTTTTAACCAGAATTTGATGACTTGAAAATAAAAGTTCGCCAAAATCAAATTACATCTGGGCTTCATTATGCTGCTGACATCATGATCCCACTTGAAGTCTCTTTGTTTTATATTCACTGCCACATCCTGTTGAGGACTCAATAGCTTACCGAGTCACCCAAAGGAGGTGGCAATGACTCACTGAGTTAATTACTTTTACTTTCATATTTTATATTGCTTTTAAGTATATGTTTTCATTAAGTATGTAAGGATACATGTCGCAGGGGCAGAATTGTCAATTTTAAGTCCTAAACTCTAATGACGTCAAACCCTATTTAGAGGGTAAAAGAATAGAAGAAAGGCAAGCATTGAATTAGGTTAAACAGGGTTTGGAGTTCTCCTTGACAAGCTCTAGGGTTTGGGAGGTTTCCTTGACGAGCTCCAGGTATAGGTTCTCTCTTGATTTTGAGTTTATTCTTTCCCTTTTAAATTCTGTTTTGCATTGATCTTACCGAAGCCAAGGGGGAAGGTTTGTTCCCTTCTTCCGAGTTCAATCAGAGGCTATAGCCTCTCCTACGTCCGCAGCAGCAAGAATGGGCTTCGCTCCCTGATTCCGAGCAAGGGTAGGGGCTTCCCAGCCCTATACTGAGAGCAACTTCTAAGAGAGGTGCGTCAGCCTCTAATCCAGCCAGGACCAGGATTAGGGACACCTAATCTCACAACCGTGAGTAGCAGCACTTAGCCAAGAGGGTCCTAATCCCTCTCAGCAGTGAGCAACCAGGGTCCAACCCTTCCTAGCCGAGAGCAGCAAGGGTTTCTCAACCCTTACCGAGAACTACAACTAAGCTGTAAAGAAAAGAGACTCTTTTCATCTTTACCGAGAGTAGCAGTTCTATTACAGTGTTGGATTCACAAATCCCACGCCGAGTTACTTGATCCATGGCTAGGGACCATAACACATCCTTAATAGCTTCAGTTCTTATGTAAGTTGCTCATATAAGGTAAGAGGTAAAGCAGGTGGTTTGAATGGTTTTCTCTATTTTCCTCCCTATTCAAGGGTTTTGGCTGAGTAATAACTATTTTTATCTTAATGAACCAGCTGAATAGGAGGGGAAGCAATGTTAAGGCCAAACTGGCAAGCACCTTGGGTGGACCTCCTATTTCTCCAATGTACTGTCTCAGGACAGATATGGAGAGCATTTTTCTCTAGGTTTAGCATGCAACACTGCCTCCCCTTTTAATTCTCTCCCTCTCAGTATAAATAATGTACTCACACTTGGTGAAAAGCAAGGAAATTTTTTTGGATGTTATCTTGTACTGTAAATTTTAGAATATTAGGAAAAAAAAAATTGACTGACTTTTGAAGGTAAACAAAAGTCTATTGGAGGCATTAATGAAGCAACAACACACTGTGTGCTCTTTTGGGCGAGCAACCTGTATGACACATCCCATCTCCCCAACTCTCATTTAGAAAAACTAGAAGGCAATAATAAACTCGGGTTGCATGATTCTCAACCTTGCTACCTAGATCTACTTGGGGATTGGTTAAAGCTAAGCTTTTATGGTAGTTGGTGGGGCAATCCAGGTCCAGGGAAGGGTGGTGTGATAAGAGACTCTTCAGATAATATTCTTCTTAGTAAGGCAAATTCTCATGTTGTTTATTGTTTAACTCTAAATTTGCTTCCAATTCTTGCTTTGCTTTTAATTTGTAGGGACCAGCTTTGCTGCCAGGTTTCTGCGTGCACATGGAATTATGCTTTCCAAAGTACGAGAGGAAACTGTGAAATTGCTTGGAAAATCTGACATGTACTATTTCAGTCCTGAGCATCCACCTTTGACTGAACCAGCTCAAAGGGCACTTGATTGGGCTATTGATGACAACTTGAATTCAGGTAATTGAAAACCCATTGCTTACCATATAACACAGCTTCTGCTTACTTCTGTTGGCATTTGGATGTATTCAAGTTCTCTAAGCTGCTAGTATAATTGAGGAAGCTTGTCTTTGTCAATTTTATGTCTGGGACATTTCAATTTTTCCTAGCCGCTCTTTCAATTTGGTAAACTAATTAAGTGGTATGTTGGTTAATGATTTGTTCCTGTTAAGTAGTCTACAAATTAAGGGAGGGTGATTTGGTCTTTTAATAAAGGAGAGTTTAACACCTTTCTCTCAAAAAAATAAAATAAAGGAGAGTGCACCTCCAATGATTTTCTTTTGTTGCAAAAGAAAAGTACTTGTAAAGTGCACATTTGCTGGTAAGGAAAAAGCAACTGGTGGGGTACTTGAGAGGGCTGTTCTCTTAATTCTGCAATGGATGAAGTTAGTGCTTGAATTTGATGAATGGACCACGGCCATTATTTGCGAGAACTGGACAACTCTTGTTTCTTGTTCTCTTGCAATCCTGTGGACTTATCAGCCTGTGTCACCCCAAAGGGTTTTTGAAGATAAACTTCAGTGGTAGCTAGTTTGGGAACCCAGGGCCCTCTGGGTATGGTGGTGTTACCTGGGATCTAACAGATGCACCTTATTATCCTATTTGGTTTCTTGTGTATCATCAATTCCACAATGGCTGAGGTGCTTGACCTTTTAAATGGGTTGAAGGTGTATCAATGTCACTTCCCGAAGCTTGTGATTGTTAAAAGCAACTCCAGATCTTGTAATCTTTTGATATGAGGGATGGTAGCAATTATGCTTGGATCTTTTACGAGGTGTTCATTCAAAGTAAAGATCTTTCATGGAGTTTACAGATTGAATGGTCCCATGTCCAGCAAGAAGCAAATTGAGAGGCAGATCAGTTTGCCAAGATGGGGCACCCTCGGCAGGGACTAATTATTTCTCTCGTGTTTTGCTTGTTAGTTCCTTTTTCAGCATTCCGTGTTATCTTGCCTGCAATGAATTTAATCTAACCTTTGTTTCCCCTTTCCTATGATTGTTATCTATTTGGCTTTTAGCTTTCACAAGTTCTCATTCATTCTATATCTTGTTCCCTTTGTTCTACTTCTAAATTAAACTTCAAAATGTAGGTGAAGGTGGTGAAGCCACTACAATCCAGATGCTCCGAGGTATTTGGTCTGAGGAGTCAGCTGGTCACAAGATATTGGCTACTCTGGGTTTTGATGATGAGAAAGCGAAAGAACTTGCAAAATATGTAAGTATTTGACATGGTCGTTCTAGGGAAAGGTTGAAGTTCGAAATTAGCCTGATGCAAAAGTCGGTTCTTTTTCCTCTTGATTTGCAGATGGTCGAGGATGCTGTACTGACATACAGATAGAGACCTTTCTGTGAAATTTTACGTCTTTGCTCTTCTCCTTTGGAATGTTTTGGAGAAATTATTGCTTACACCTTGGGTATTGGAGAACATCTTGATTCAGACGCCACTTACTGCCACATGGGGAAAGTTCTTCATACGAGGTATATTTTCTGGTTCTACCCAGAGCGACATTCAAACTGGAATTTTATTCTATTGACACTTTTATGATGCAACACAGAAATGTAAAACGAATTTTTGCCAACTCTCTTTATAGTCTGATTATTTTGATTCTAAGCTGTTTGTACGCATATTAATTTAGGTGACGAGATCCAGAGATTCGAAGCTGTTCGTAATCATCGTTTGTTTTTCACTCTCTTGACTATTTGGTTATGACTTCACCCAAGGGTAATGAACTCGTACAGCGAGTAATAAATGACGTGCTTGGTGATATTCTCTTCTCTAGCTCGTGTAGTTTTTAGAGTAAATTAATTTCGCTTCTGTAAAAGAAATATTTTTTAACAAAAGATATGACATAATTTGTTTCTAAGGGTGATGTTCCCCATATCTGAACTGGACGATCCATTCGCTGGAGAATAGGAAGGCTAGATCGGACCCCTAAAGTAGGTCATCTTTTGCGACTGTGAGATTGTGTTTTAGACGGAATAGCATGAAATGAAAGCGCTCTGATTTAGATGGAATAGAATGAAATGAAAGAGCCCTCCATGCAGTTTACTATCAGAGAGAAAAACGGAGAGCACCCAGGACTATTGAATATGTATTTGCATTTTTAGATGTCATGTACTTTGGCTTGATGGGACTTACTGAAGAAACATTAAATGACATAGAGAACTCCCAGGACTCTTGAATATGTATTTGCATTTTTAGATGTCATGTACTTCTGCTTGATGGGACTTATTGAAGAAACATTAAAGGACATAACTTGTAATTAAGAGGTAGGAGAGCACCCAATAAGACATTACGGGGAGGAGAAACTCATTGGTAAGCACCTAGCCAATACTATCCAAAAGATCGGCCTGTCAGGAACGGAAGACATAGGTTACTTAACCCATGACCATAACATCACACCCACTGTCGTGAGGCCAACATCCACGACGGACTTCACTGGAGACGGCCCACTTCTGACAACGGCCCACTCTAGCGACGGTCCTAAGGTACGAGAACACACTCAGGTCGCCCCTTCCACTTATAGCGATGGCCCATGGTGCAGAAACACACTCTAGTCGCCCCCTTCGCCCAGGGCTACACACCTCCACACGCCGCTTGCAGCACACGGGAATCAAACCCGCGATGTAGCGCTAGTTCTGATACCAAATGTTAATCACCTACCCAATACTATCCAAAATACCGGCCTGTCAGGAGCGGAAGACATAGGTACTTAACCTAAGACCATAACAAATATTCATGGATATTATCCCATTGCTTGCTTAGTAGTATTCATTCTTTGGAGAATATCATATCGCTTGTGTAAGTTGTCGGAACTAGAATATAGCTTAGTACATGTCTCCCAAATTTTTTTAGCCGTATCAAGATGAATAACATTAATGGAGACATATTCTTCCATGCTTTTTATAAGCCAACTAATCACCAAAGTATCATTCTTCAACCACTTGTTGTAAAAAATATCATCTTCATCAATAGGTGGTCCACGGGTGATGAGATGACCATGGAGGTCTTTTGTTATAAGAAATCAGCGAACCAATGTGGACCAACTCATAAAATTTGATATCCCTCGTAAGGGTAAAATAGTAATCTTGAGTATATCACTCTTGTGACCCATGTATTCTTCAGCCATAATAGGAAAAAAAAATCTCCAATCAACTACTATTTAAAAACTAAGTATAGGTCTTTAACCAAAACAACTAAAAGAGGAGCTTTAGCACAAAAGCTAAATAATCATATTTCTGAATTTTTTCTGAATAATCACTCATAAAAGGCTCAATATCATTCTTCTTTATATGGGAATCTCGTTCCCACAGAGTTATAAAATATTTCAACATAAACTGGTCTCGATCAACAAAATTTTCAAACCGACAAAAAACTGTCTTTGAAGAATTCTTCTAATCCGAGATAAAAATATTTTCACAACTTCATGAGATGAAGACATGCATAAAAATCTCTCTAAACCATCCTTTTAATATCTAAAAACCAGTAACATAAATCAATAATATCATAAACAAAAAAAACTTATCTCATGAGCTTCAATCTTGCTTCATGAAGAGCCTTCTATGATCATATCTTCTTAGAGCATTCCTTTGACATGGGGATCCTAAATTGGTTGCTCTGATACCATATTGAGTTTATGACCCCATGAATAATAACTCGAGCAAGGGGGGAGAGAAGAGAAAAAGAGAATAGGGAAAGAGTGCTCTCGGGTAGAGAGAGGAGAAGAAGAAAAAACTAAAGAGAATAGAAGAGAAGATAAGAGAAGAGCTTCTTTCACGTGAAAGAGAAAAGAGGAGAGAACTCCTTGCTTTGATTGATTTTTCTTGAATACAAGCTCCTCTATTTTTAGTTGAGGAGTGATATAATTTATGTACACTTTCCAACTATAATTCAACTCAATTTAAAAACCAGTTGCATAAATCAATAATATCATAAACAAAAAAAACTTATCTCATAAGCTTTAATCTTGCTTCATGAAGAGCCTTCTATGATCATATCTTCTTAGAGCATTCCTTTGACATGGGGATCCTAAATTGGTTACTATGATACCATGTTGAGTTTAGGACCCATGAATAATAACTCGAGCAAGGGGAGAGAGAAGAGAAAAAGAGAATAGGGAAAGAGTGCTCTCGGGTAGAGAAAGGATAAGAAGAAAAAACTAAAGAGAACAGAAGAGAAGATAAGAGAAGATCTTCTTTCACGTGAATGAGAAAAGAGAAGAGAACTCCTTGCTTTGATTGATTTTTCTTGAATACATGCTCCTCTATTTTTAGTTGAGGAGTGATATAATTTATGTACACTTTCCAACTATAATTCAACTCAATTTAGAACTTACTCAAATTCTAACTTACCCAAAAACTGACTTTCCCAATTCCTTCATCACGAGCTGGCTAGGCTGAGGATGCCAGCTCATGCTATATTCTTGTGGGTCCCATTAGATCTTCCAGCTCATGGGACAAAGATGTCAATTTGTGGTATCTTTGTGGTCTCACTAAATCTTCAATTGTGCGAACTTATTCTAGCTCGTTATCCAACTCATGCCAGCTTGTGTGTAGACTCATCTTGGCTTCTCACGTCTTCATGGTGGGTCCCACCAACTCATGCAATCATGATGGGTCCCACATTGTAACATTGAAATTTCCAAAATCTGCTATTAACCAGCAAAGCGACAAACACTTCCGGAAACAAGAACGAGAATCGAAAAAAATCTTCTTCTTAAAAAGATACGTATCTATCATTAAAGAGTTGTCCAAGCAGAAAACCAAACTAAAATATCTGCTTCTAAAAAAGGCACGATCTGGCTGGTAATGTAAAGCAATGGTAATACGATCTGTTAAAAATATAACCAGTTGTAGCCCAGTGAGAGCAGAGCAGAGAACCGTGCGAAGTCTGTTGTCTCCATAAACAATTTTAATTCGGCAACAGTGAGTCATCTTCCCCATCAGCGGAACAGCAATGCGCTTTCCAAACAGAGTGGGCTGGAATAGGCATGGGCCGATGCTCGACTAAATTTTCCTAACATAGGAAAAATTTAATTGTAGTCGTCTTCTTCTTCATCAACAATGACAACAACTAGAGAGCATAGCTGGAGATGAACCAGTGAAATTAATCAGCAATTCGGCAATACAAAATCAAAATAACTTCCATTATAGTAGTATAGACAATAGCAAGAATTGGGAAACGTCTCCTTCTTTCCCACGATGCCGAACAACTTGGGATAGCAGAGTCGATAGATTATCAATTAGTGGTTTTTGCGGCAGAGAAATATAATCCAACGAATGAGCCAATGATGTAGATGAGCGAAACAACAAAGAGACAACTTAGTAAGTTGCTAGAACTGGTCCGTCATGATATGATGATAATGGCAGAATTTGAGCAAAGACATAGTAGCGGCAGAAGAAAACTAGCAATAAAATAAAAAAATAGAAGTATTAACTATGAAAAATGAACCAAAACACGAAAGCAAAAAACTAGTGCACAATACGATGGAATAAAAGAGAGGAAAATTTTTTCTAACCCTAAACGGAGGAGAATGAAACCTAAAAAATCATAGTCGGAATCCTGAAAATCAAATATCCGATACCATGTTGATTTTCAGGATTCCATAGGTAATAAGATTAAGCAAAGGAGAGATGGAAGAAGGGTGAAAAGAATAGAGGATAGAGTATAATACATGTCCAAGAGAGGAAAGAGAGAAGAATACGTGAGGCAAAAGAGGAGGAGCAAATTAGGCTCTTGGACTTAGCCAAACCCTCCCCTATAAGATATATTTATAGGTATCAAAACTACCAATATTACAAGTATACCCTTCACCCTAATAAGAGAGAAGAAGAGAGAAAATATAAACTAATTACATCAGTGCCACCCTAATTACATCATATATTCCAACATATATTAAAGAAAAACCTAGGTCAAGGTTGTTAAATAAATGTCATAGGCATACTAATATTGAGGGATTTACAGATGCAGATTGGTTGGTTTCCTTGATGATAAAAAAATCTACTTCTGAATATTGCCAAACACTAAGAGGATGTTAACTGAAAAAGCCAAAAACAAAGTGTTATGGATAGATGTTGAATTTAAGACCTCATGCTTGGAACCTCTAGCAAGATGGGAGAAGGATAAGAGAAAGAAAAGAGAAAAGAAGAGAGAGCTCAGGTAGAGAGGAGAGAAGAGAAAAGGGAGAAGAGAGACTTTAAGCTAGGAGAGAGATTCTTCCACGAATTGAGAAGATGATAGCTTGATTGGAACCCTTCAACAGATACCCCAATTTATACTTTTTTCCTTTACATATTTAGGGAAACTCCTCAATCAATTAGGATTCCTAATTACATCAATCAAGGAAGATTACATATCTTCCACTACGTGACACCTTATGCCACCTCACTTGTTCGTGTGGGCATGACAAGCTTGGTCCCACCTTTGGTCTCACCTTCTAACACTAGATCAAGTGTTGAAACAGAACATAGGGCTATATCACATGCAATAAGTGAGTTATTGTCCCTCAAGTCTTTGATGTTAGAACTTGATTTCTAATAACCAAGCCCATGCCACTCCTAGTTACTGCACAACAATAGGAGGAAATTTGGTCACTTGGAGAAACAAAAAAAAGTGTCATGGGCTCGAGCAAGTGCTAAAACAAAATATACTGCTACAACATGATGATAAAGTAGCCACAAGAGAGACAGTGGAGGAGAAACCATACCTATCAGGGGGGCAAGAAGGGCAAATAGACCGGCGAAGAGTAATGGAAGCAGGAGTAGAAGGAGGATCAGGAACAGGCGCCAGGTTAGGATCATGAGGGGGCACAGATGAAGTGGGATTGGGCTCATAAAAACTAGGCAGAATAGATAAATATGCAGATGGCAGCGCAACATGAGATGGAAAGATATATTGATTTTCAAAGAAAACTACATTCTGAGAAACATGTAGATGACTAGCATGGGATCATAGAAAACATAACTTTTTTGAGATATAGCATAACCAAGAAAAGCATCCTTCATGGATTGGGTTGTAAGTTTATGTCATTCATGAGCAAGTAGATGTACAAAACAAACACAACTAAATGTCCAAAGATCCGCATATGAAGGAGAATGACCAAATAACTTAAAAAATGAAGAAACATGATGCAACGTAGGAGAAGGCAAGTGGTTGATTAAATGACTGAAGTAGACAACACTTCACACCAAAAACGAGGAGGAATAGATGAATCACGTAAAAGAGTTCGAACTACTTCATGAAGATGATGATTTTTTCTCTCAGCAATGCCATTTTGTTGCAGTGTCGAAGGACACGAATGTTGAGAGATGATACCTTTGCTTTGAAGAAAATCCTGAAACTCATTAGAAATGTATTCGCAGCCAGAATCAGAGTGTCATACCTTTATGTTGGCAGAGAATTGAGTCTCAAGGAGCACAAGAAAGCATTTAAATACGTCAAAAACTTCAGACTTAGCCCTTAGGAAGTAGACCCAAGTAAAATGACTAAAGTCATCAATAAAAGTAACAAAGTACTTATAATGCGCATGAGAAACAACGGGAGTAATTCCCCAAGCATCACTATGGATAATATCAAAACCGTGTGAGGCATGAGATGCATGATGAGGAAAAGGTGGAACAGTACTTTTGCCAAGATTGCATGATGAACAATCAAATGAAAGATAAAGAGAAGAATATGTTGTACTTTTTAATAAACCAGAATTAAACACGATATGAAGTACATCAAATTTTGGGTGGCTAAGACGTCTATGTGTTAGGTTCCCTTGCCATTGATCGTGTCACCCGGCGATCTCCTCTTGCTTCCAGGTTAGGAGATGAGGTAGGAAGGGATTTTTGATTCTTAGAACAACCTATGCTTGACAAACGTTGATCTTTTGGAAGGAGCTCCACCTTAGGCCTTGTTAGAGAGAGTACCTGATCTCGTCGAACACTAGATTGGAGAATGCTTACCCTCTCATTAAACTCATGTCCCTATAAAGGGAATTAGGGAATGACATAGAAGGCCCAAGCAATTGGCCAAGGTTCAACCAAATTACAATAATACCCACTAATAAATTAAAGGTGCAAATTACATAAACTACCCTCTTCATCGACTAGCCACTCTTGATGTTATGGAGTCTATAACATCACTCCCCTCCTGAATAAATAGCTTGTCCTCAACCTCAAAAGTGGGGTACAGGTCCTGGAAGGAGTCGAGTGGCTCCCAAGGAGCTTCAACCAGGTCTTCATCAGATCAGTGAACTAACACCTCTCATGAGTCTTGAACACGGTGAGCTTGCAATACCTGGGCAGGAGTAGGAATAGACCGGCCCTCCTGGATTGGTGCAAATGGTGTTTGCAGCAATGAGGAGTCACCCTTGAATGGATTGAGGAGAGAGATGTGGAACACATTGTGGAGCTTGGTGTCCGAAGGAAGCTGCAAGCGATAAGCCACATTGCCGAGACGGTGGATCACCTAGAAGGGACCATAAAATTTGGCAGAAAACTTATGGCATTTGGTGACAGCAAGTGACAGATGTCTGTATGGTTGGAGTTTCAGCCAGACATAATCTCCCGGCTCAAAGTAAAGAGGATGATGACCCTTGTCATATGTTCACTTCATAGTGTCTTGAGAGCACTGCAAGTGAGTTCTAACTTTAGCTAGCATAGTATCCCTTTCCTCTAAAGCATGGTCCAGCGCCGCAACCCGAGATGATCCCAGTTCATACGATAATAGACATGGTGGGTCGCGTCCATAGACTACCCGAAAGGGAGTGGAACCCAGTGTTGTGTGGTAAGAGGTGTTATAGCAGAATTCAGCCCAAGCCAACCAACGGACCCAACGCCGGGGAGAGTCACCAATGAAACACCTCAAATACATTTCCAGAGTGTGTTTAACCACCTTAGTCTGCCCATCGGTCTGAGGGTGGTAGGTGGAGGAGAAGGCTAACTTGGTGTCGTGTAACTTAAAGAGCTTAGTCCAGAATTTACTGGTGAAGATGGCATCACGGTCACTGGTGATGGACACTGGGAGGCCATGAAGGCGGACAATCTGATCCATGAAGATCTGGGCGACTTGGGTGGCAGTATAGGGATGTGCAAGGGCCATGAAGTGGGCATATTTAGAGAACCGATCCACCACAATGAGAATAACGGATTTGCATGAAGAAGGGAGAAGCCCATCAATAAAGTCCATGGAAATATCTGCCCGTACTTGTGACGGTAGCTGAAGTGGTTGGAGCAAGCCGGCTGGATGTAAAGATTCAGTCTTGTTCTGTTGGCATACCTGACATGTTGCCACATACTCAACTATCATACATTTCATACCCCTCCAATAAAAGTCTCGAGTAATGCGGAAGTATGTTTTCTGTTGGCCCTCATGTGTATTGTCGTGAAAGGATGAAATAATGGTGGCAAGTAGAGCTGAAGTCGGATGAAGATAGATGCGACTCTTGTACACTATGAGACGGTCCTAAATTGCCCAGTTGTTGTCCATGGCATGGTGCTCAATTTTAGCATATAATTCCAGAAGTTCTGGGTGGAACTAGATGTCTTCACGGATGGAGTTCAGCAAAAGTGCCCGTGGTTGACCAATGGCGTGTAGGTGTGAGTCCCCTACTTCCCTGCGTGACAATGCATCAGCTCCTTTATTGAGATGGGCTAGTTTGTACTCCACCTGAAAATCAAACCCCATTAACTTGCTCAACCAATATTGCTACGGCCAAGTAGTGAGGCGTTGTTCCAATAAATATTTCAAATTTCAGTGGTTTGTCCGGATCACAAAGGACCTACCCCACAGATAAGGCCTCCAATGCTGAACAGCTTTGGCTAAGCCGATGAGTTCTCGTTCATATGTAGCTAACTTGTGGTGGTGTGGGGCAAGCTAATGGCTGAAATAGGCGATGGGGTGTCCCTGTTACTGTAAGACAGCTCCAATGTCTCCCCCTGAAGCATCACATTCAATATCAAAAGCCTCCTCAAAGTTGGGTAGTTGTAAAACTAGGGCTGAAGCTAAGGCATGCTTCAATTACTGAAAGGATGACGCTGTAATATCAGACCACTAGAAGGCATTACAATTGAGTAAATTTTTCAGCAGAGCTGCCATCAGACCATACTCGCGGATGAATTTTCTGTAATACCCTGTGAGGCCTAGAAATCCTTTTAAGGACATGACTGACTGCGGCGTAGGCCAGTCAATAACTGCTTGTATTTTGCTGTAGTCTGGCTTGACACCGGAGGCTGATATAACATGGCCCAAATAAACAACTTCTGAAGTACCGATGTCACATTTAGAGTGGTTGAGAAAGAGGTAGTGGGCACGAAGGAGTGTGAACACTTGTCTCAATTGCTAAAGGTGGTCTGCCCAAGTCTTGCTATACACCAAGATATCATCGAAGAAGACTAGAACATATTTAGGTAAAAATGGACGAAATACCTCATTCATGAGCGCTTGAAAGGTGGAGGGGGCGTTGGAAAGCCCAATTGGCATCATCAAGAACTCAAAGTGTCCATGATGTGTGCGGAATGCTATTTTTTCCACGTCTTTCGAGTGTACCTGAATTTGATTGTATCCTGATTTCAAATCCAACTTAGTAAATAGTTGTGCCCCATGTAACTTATCCAACAATTCTTCCACCACTAGAATAGGGAATTTATCCTTGACTATGCGAGCGTTGAGCTCGTGGTAATCCACACAAAAGCACGAAGAATTATCGTGTTTCTTCACCAATAGAACCGGGGAAGAAAATGAAGAATGACTGGGCTGAATAATGCCATGAGCTAGCATCTATTGACATTGCCGTTCGATCTCATCTTTCTACAAATATGGATAACGGTAGGGACGTACAACCACTGGTTCGGTGCCCATCTTCAACCGAATACGATGATCACAAGCATGTATGGGGCGAAGGGCAGTTGGCTCCTTAAATAAGTCCGCAAATTCTGTCAAGAGAGTGGATAAGTGATCTCGATCTGAATTCAAAGCAGTGATAGTCTGGAGAGTGCAGTGTGGCTGAGCGTGGTGCCATGGAGGGTGAGTTGGTGATGGACTTGTGTAAAACTCATGGTGAGGGACTGGAAATCCCATAAAATTGGTCCCCGAGTATTGTAGCCATTTAATCCCCAACACCAAATCGAATCCAGCAAGTGGTATGATCAAGAAATCCACCACAAAGGTGTTCCCTTCTATAACAAATGGAACAGTTGAACAAAAACCCACACTAGTCACCTTGTCCCCGTTAGCCATAGAGACTAAAATGCCCGAATTATTATAAAATGATAAGCCCAACTGTTGTGCGGCTGGTTGGTTGAGGAAATTATGAGTACTGCCCGAGTCAACCAAAGAGAGTAACATTAAATTCTTGATGGTAGCATACACCTGCATGGTGTTTGTGTTGTGCAACCCAGTCATGACGCTGAGGGAAATGGCGGGTTCCTCCATTTCTGTTTCCACTTCCTCCTCGGGTATGTCCCCTTCCTCTGGATCGTCCACCGAAAGAGCCTTTTGCAAAGATGACCGGTTCTATATTTCTCATCACAATTGAAGCAGAGCCCTTGAGCCCGCCTTTAGTCCATTTCAGCCTTGGAAAGACGTTTGATAAATTGGGGTGGGGGAGTGGATGGGAGGTTGTGGGGGATGAGGCTTGGCGCAAGGGAGGTGGAAAATTTGAGGGAACACCAGGGGGGCTCCGGCCTGGCCAAGGTGGTCTCCAACTCAAGGATTCCTTCAGGATATGCTGTTTGGTATCTAGACTGCAGGCCAAGTTCATGGCATGGGCTAATGGGGGGGGAGTGGTTGTTGCGTGCTGGAGGACCAAACCGTAGCATGCAATAATCTTTAAAAATCTCCCAATCATACAAATGGTGCTCGTTTTTAAACTAGTGGTACCACAGAAACTCTTCATCGAGAATGTGGAATGCAGCTAATTGAACCCTGTCCTCAAGTGGGGTTCGTTGATTGAAAAAGAAATGGTCACACTGGTGTAACCAAATCAAATTGTCGGAAGGCCCATCATAAGTTGGAAAGTCTAACTTGATGTACCTTGGAACCGTCAGGTGTGCTGAGCCTGGGGTGCCCTCATGGGAAGGAGATGTGTGGCGTAAATCAGTAGGAGGAGGGTGGCACAAATGAGGAGGTGGTGGGGGGGAGGGTCGGACGGCTTGGAGGAAAGCTCCAGCTGCGCTGTGATCCTGGAAAACCCATCTTCCACGCGGGCTATCATTTTTTGGAAGTCGTCTTTGAGACCGAAGATTTCCTGATTCATTGCGTCAACATGGGATTGCATTTCAGCACGATTTTCTTCCAAAAAATTATGAATATCTGTAGGGGAAGAGGAATCGCCTATGGTGGTCCTGTCTGATACCACGATGTTAGGTTCCCTTGCCATGGATCATGTCACCCAGCTATCTCCTCTTGCTTCTAGGTTGGGCAATGAGGTAGGAAGGGATTTCTGATTCTTAGAACTACCTATGCTTGATGAACGTTGAAAGGAGCTCCACCCTTAGGCCTCGTTAGAGAGAGTACCTGATCTTGTTTAACACTAGATTGGAGAATGCTTACCCTCTCATTAAACTCACGTCCATATAAAGGGAATTAGGGAATGACGCACAAGGCCCAAGCAAGTGGCCAAGGTTCAACCAAATTACAATAATACCCACTAATAAATTAAAGGTGCAAATTATATAAACTACCCTCTTCGCCGACTAGCCAATCTTGATGCTATGGAGTCCATAACAATATGCCACATCTTAGTTCCAGAACTAACAACATTACATGCAAAGGAAAGTAAAGTAACATGAGGAATACCTGTAGAGAGAAAACTTTAAGGGGAAAGAATTGTCCCACTTTAGGCCCCTTTACGATCATCATCCCTAACGCTTGATCCTGCAAAACACAACTAGATCGAGAGAATGGAACATTACAATTATTATCAACCAACTGACCAATAGAAATAAGATTTGTGGAGAGATCAGGGAACACAAAAATATCAGGTAAGGTAGGAGAAAGATCACCAACAACACTGATAGGCAGAGAGCTACCATCAGCAATGTTAATTTCAAATTTCCATCATACTTTCTGACATTGGAAAGAGAAATAGCAATGTTGTTCATATGGTTAGAAACTCCAGAGTCAACATACCATGGCCGAGTAGAGACTTTATTCTTACCTGAGAGCCCAAAAGTAGAAAGGGAAGTAATGATCATATGTTGTACAATTTTAGGAGTGAGTGTACTTGGATTTGTTGGGGTTGTAGGAACACTAGTCAGAGTAACCTGCACGACAAGAGGCAATGCAGTAGAACTAGAAGCACTTGTGGAGGCATGATAAGCAGTACCCTTCTTCCTTGCCGGGAGAATAGGACAAGCGACGAGGATATGATCCATTTGCTTGCAGTACTTACAAAACATCTTAGAGCAATCCCGAGCAAAACGGCCAAATTCTTTATGGTTAAAGCATTGGACAAACTTCATGTCCCTAACCTGATTTCTCCCTTGTGCTACATAGGCCACAGTAACAGGGGCATCAGTATTAGCTTGATGTTCCAAGCCGGCCTGAGTGGAAATATGTTTTTCCTCCCTTAGCAGCTCACTCAAACAGATATCCAGAGATGGTACTGGATAATGATTCATCATACTGGAACGTGCAATTTCAAACTTGGAATGGAGATTCATCAAGAATCGATCTCTCTTGCTTGTCTCATGCACGACTTGAACAGCAGAGAGAGCAGGAACTTGAACATTCTCATAAAAAATCTAGGCATAGACGGCCCAAAGGTTTTGAAGCCCAGAATAGTATTCTTCGATGGAGAGGTTTACCTGTGTGAAATGAGCCATCTCATACTCCAATTGAAACCACCTAGCCATAATGTTTATGTTGTAAATCTTGTGGAGGTAATTCCACTTATCAGTTGCATTTCTATAGGGCCGCAGATTAAGAACGAAGTGTGGCTCAATAGAGCCAAGTATCCAAGTCATTACCCAAGCATCCATGGTTGTCTACTTTGACAAAGTTGCGGCCTCTCGAGGTGTCGGATCACTTCCATCTATATGACCCCATAGCTATTTTCCCATAACAAATAAACGGAATTTAAATGCCCATGTAGTGTAGTTCTTACCCGTGAAACGAATAGGTAAAAAATCTAACTTGTCAGATGACATGATGAAATACAGCAAGCCACGTAGAGACACAACAATTTGAGTGCCAACCTTGCTGAAATGCAAGCATTGAGTCACCAAAAAATGCTAAAACCCACTTTCTGAAAATTGCTGAAAATTGTTGAATGCCCAAAATGACTAGCCTCTTAGGAAACCTCTTCTGCCAACTAATAAACTCAAGATCTTTGATTTTACTAATCTATGTGGGACTATTCCTTAACACTCTCCCTCACATGTAGGCATGTGGATAATTTGGATGGAATGCCCACATACTGAGAGGTTGCTCTGATACCATGTTGAATTGGGTCAAGGCCCACATATGAGTACCTGATCTGATACCATGTAAAGTTAAAATTGGCTTAAATCCCCGTGAGTCACCAAAATTTCTGAAAAGAAACTGAAACCCTCTTTGCTAAAAATTGTTTTCCGATAACAAATGAAAAAGCTAACTCAGAGTCCAAACTCAGAACTCCAACTCAGAGTCCAAACTCAAAACGCAAACTCTAAATCCAAACTCAGCGTCACCCAGCAACTCAAGCCCGCCAAGAAAAATAATAGCAGCACCACGAAATAATAATAATAATAGCTTTGATACCATGTCAATATTTTCTAGCCCAAGAGTGGCTACTGGAACAGTCAAACTAAGTTGTTGAAGAGAGTAGGAAACACAAAGGATTTCAACCAAGAGGAGTTGCCGTGAGTAGCCAAAATAAAGAGCTCCAAGCTCTGAATCTATCGTGAGAAACCTAGTTGTTGGAGAAAGCAACAACGACCAAGAAAATTTACCCAATAGGCTCCTAGAACAACCACAACTGAGAGCTCCAAGCTCTGAGACTGACGACCACACCAACACAAAAGAGAAGTTGAAAAATCGAGAGCCCTCTTTCCTTCCACTATCTTCTATTTAAACATAGGTTAGGTTAAGTACAAGACAACCCATGGGCTTAATTACAATCCAACCCAGCCCATTAATCCTTGCTTATTAACCTATATACATGTAAATATCTAAACAACTAACATTAATATAACTTCTAACTTGTATGAATTCCAAAATATGGTAACACTAGCAAGCCTTTCTATTTCAATTCAAAAGCTTTTAGATGAACCAATCTAGAAAAAATGAAAATACAATATATAGAAAGTTTTCACCCTTGAAATGTCCAAGCGTTCACTTTGATGCACAATGTAGATGATTTTGGAGCGTGACTAAGTGAATGCAGGTAGGTTTTGAGAAGAGTAGAAGAGATTTGCTAAGAATATTTTCTCTCTCTCAAAAATGAAGTTAGGAGTGAATTTGCAAGATGGAGAACTTTGAATGTTGTAGGTATGCCAATAAATTCTCATTAACTTCTTAAAATTACTTTTGGTGGGGTATTTATAAATTCTCAAGCCAAACTAATTGTTATTTGCTCATTTGCAAAACACTGACATGTCATTAATTGATCAGTGTAAAGTATCAATCGATTAATCATGTGTAACAACTATTTTTTTGTTAGAAAAATGGTTTATTGATCACCAATATGATCGATCAATACCTTTTTTGTTGGGTCTGACAAGTTAAGTTGATTGATCAGTTCCCAATGAATGATTGATCAATCAGAATTCCTTCTAATTGTGCATTAGAGGTATGATCCATCAGTGGTGTTCCTATGATCGATCATGCTTTGTGTCCCTGGTTGGCAAACTTTTGTATTATCGATCAGTGTCAAGTGGTTGATCAATCATCCTTCATAATTTTACATTGCTTGGATATCATTGGTCGATCAATCCACTAGGAATTATCGATCATGTTTTATAACTAAGTTTGGTTATGTTTGACTTGTGCACATTTTAGTTGATCGATCATTGGTAGATATTTATCGATCAATCCAGTACCAAATTTCTAAGTGTGCTTTCAGAGCATGATTGAAATTGATCTTAATTGGTTGTAACATGTTTAGAACATATGTATGCATTGATAAAATACGTAGACTATGCAATTTTATCCTAAGGCTCCAAAAACTTCTATTATACCTCAAGTTTGAAAATTTGGGGTTGTTATCATATATAGACTTAGTTTTTTTGTGATTTTCCAAGAATTCCTAAACTGTGGTCTTCAATTCTTTGCTTCTTCTTTCTAATGGTACTTCTTCAAGATGACTTTGATACGGTAGTGTAGCAAAAGGTCTTAGAGAAACTTTTTGTCGGTTCTTTGCATAGACCTTGACTTTTGTATCTCTTAAAGGAATTGCAACTGAAATTATAGAATTGCCATTATTAGATTACTTAAGTTTGTTATCATCAAAATGAAGATGGGAGTCAATGTTCCATCAACATATTCTTGGTAAACATTTTTAAACTTTTAAAAACATAAAAAAGATCTTGTATGGCATAAGTAAAAAATAAATAGTGTTATTTATATAGGACGTAAGAGCGATACCACTTAAGTGGTGTCAGAATGTAATTTTTAATAATCACTTCTTGAAATTAAAAAATATGACAATGTCATTAATATTATTAAAATGAATAACATACAAAAATTAAATAAATAAGTGTATCAACAATAATTAAATTGAATGACATGCATAAATATCAAAGTTTTATGTTATTTTTCGCATATATATTGGTTTTCTTTGATTTTTTTTTCAACCCCCTTCTCTTAATATATGAATGGCACTACTCCAAGAGAGGGCACGTGGAAAGATCAACTATCTTAAAACTTCTTTCGTTTTATTTTTTCCAGTCAAGATATTAAGTAGATATGTGCTAAGATGCGCAGGGGTAGATGACTGCAGGTAGCCTAAGCGATAGCCAGCTCGGCCTCCTTCTCTGAGCTTCCATGAGTCGGTTCAGAAATTGCCACCACTTTATTCCCTTACACATGGTTATAATATTCTCTTCTTCTTACAAGGAATAAGAATACATTTTCAACAGTTAACATTAACCAGAAATATTTCCATTTCACACCTTATTCCCACCCCCAAAAGAAATTACCAATATCTAATGCTTCACACGGTCTGCTTCTTCAGTCATCATTGATATTAGGAAGTTTCTTCCTCAACTCAGTCAGCAAAGCTCGATTCTCTTCACCCAGAAGCAGCGCCTTTCTTCTCAGTCTCTCGTTCTCTTCGATCATCAACCGGTTCTCCAAGTACAGCTTTAAGTTCTGAAGCTCCATCTCCGTTCCCTTCTCGTCTTCTCTCCATGCTCTCCTGTTATTTATCCAATCCACATTCATAAACATCGCCGTTAATACAAATTTTGACCAATCTCCAGCCCCCCAAAAAAGCAAACCAATCACAAGAAGAAAACAAGAGTCCTACCTGAGAATCCGGACTTGAACCTTGGCTCCCTTGGCCCGCCGTCGGGAACTGGTACTGCCGGGAGATGAAGAGTTATCGAAGCTGGAAGCCTTAAGACAACACATAATAATGAATGGTCTCTTTGGCCTTCGAAGGAGCTGTCGCCTCGATCTCTAAATTTTGAAAACGAATACAGGGGAGAGTAGAAAGGAGCTCCGTTCTATTCTGAATCTGGAAGAGACGCCGCTTTCTATAATGCTATATATAACAGGGAGAGACTTGGGAGGCCAAAGAGATTGGCTTCGCTTATGCATGTATATGTGTGAATGTATGTATGGGAGAGATGAGAGAAATTGGTAATCATGTCGGGAGAAACCATGATGACGGGCCACGAGGGTGTCTGGGTCGATGAGAGAGAGAGGAACAGAATCGTCTTCGTCGTCGTCGATTCTTTTATTTCTTTGGTACTTCTGGGCGTGGCACATCCAGCGACGTTCGAGTTTGGGCTCCCCAAAACCAAAACTACCCTCTTTCCAGTCGGCAATTCACGGAACTACCATGGAGCCGGAGCAGAAATGGTCCCGCAGCCGATCGAGCAGCAGAAACTAGGGACAAAAGTCCATGATTGTTCTACGCGTCATTACTTTCTACTTGCATACTCGTATAGATGTTTGATACAGAAAACTTGAATTTTTTTCCCCTAGTTTCTCGTTTTCAGGGACGGCATTTAACGTTGAAGTTTTAACAGACCAACGCAAAGAATAAATATTCGGAGAAATCAAAGTTTCCAACAGGTTCCCGAAAAGCTCCAGAGAAAAGTTTGGCGCCCTTTGACGATTTGCCATGGGTAATGAGTTTCACCATCACCAAACAGGAGCAGTCGTTCGTCCACTCAAAACATGGGCTGTTGCAGGTATCAATCCCTGGCTGTACTACTCCATTACCCCTTGAAAAACGAACCTCCCTCTCTCTCTCTCGCTGCTGCCTTCTCTCGGTGATCCTATAGAAAATTTAACAGCCACCCATGAAAAAAACACAGAAGATCTGACGAGAGCAAAGCGAAGCAACGCAGTGGTAAATTGGAGGGGATGATGAAAGTGATGGTGGGGTGGGGGGAGGTGGGAGGCGGGAGTCAATATGTTAGGTTTTGGCACCCTTTTCTTCACGTAATCAATTGCAGATAGGCCATCCTCATTTATATTCGGAAAAAAACTCCGCCCCTCGGCCCTGTCTCTGTCCTTTTCGAAAATCATGGCAAATGTATTGGCCATTTCGTATCGGCTACGAAACTGATCCGGAGAAGAAGTCATGTTGGGGGGAGGAAGTAAAAAGTGAAGGCGCCTCACGTGGGTCTTGGTCGGATTAATTAAGAGCTTCACAAGACACGAGGGGTTGGATTAGTGTTAATGCTTGTCTAATCCATGTCAGATTTGACTAGTTTTTTTCAAAAGGTGTATGTAATCTATAGATTCTTGCCTTGGTATGTTCAAACTTTTCATCTGATTCGGATTATTTTAGGACAAATATGTGAGCTTTTAGCTTTTCCCATTGCCTCAAGGCTAAAAGTTAAAAAGTCAGATTAATACTTGAAAAGCAGTAGTATCCAAGATCCAAAGTGATCCAACCAACTATTTTTATTTCTTGGATAAATAAGATCTACTCTCTACTGTAAACTCTACTGTAAATTCTACTAAAAATTCTTGGCAGGAGAAGATTAGAAGAGAAAAGGTCCCCCTATGGAGGCATGGTTTATGGAAGAATCGAAAGAGGGAAGAAATTTGTCGTGTTTTTCACTGAAAAGAATAAAGTATTTATAGAGACTGTAAAGTATCTTTACAACAGTGAGTATAACGATTACAAAGATTACAATTCTTAACCTTTTGTGTCGTAGTTGGATACAAGATTTAAACTCGTATCCTTATCTCTATCACTATCGTGATTTAGGGAAGTGTTCTCCATTGAAAAGGGTTGGTAATTCAGAGGGCGGTGGTCCATTTGTGAGGGGGCGTCTTTTATGCATTTCATCCGTGGGTCATGATGCTGGTTTGAACCTAGAAAGGTATCTGATGACCAGAGACCTTAAATAGGCATCATTCCTCACCATCATCCGTCTGGCAATGGGGGTGTTGGAAAGACCACTTGGCTCTTCCTCCAGCCGCACTTTAGTCAATTCTGTAATGAACTCTCGGACAATCGCCTCGACTGGAATAGAATCAATTAGAGGAAGAAACATCTTTCTTGTTATGCTTTACTTACGATTATGGGAAGCCTCCATGCAATAACTGGTTGCATTTTTTCGTCTTCTTTACGAAAGCATAAAAAGGGACAGCATCCGTATCACGATTTTTTTGAAAATCCTAATCGAAATAGTTGAAACACTATAGAAAGAGAAATATCGACTCGACTTGTCATAAGAAAGACCCTCTGCGATTTCCTGTTCTTTTTCTATTCCTGATCTTGCTTTCTTTGGCTGATAATTATTTGCTTGACTTTCTTGTTCTACTTTTCACCATGGAAAACAATCAGCCTTTTTTTATCTTTGTAATTAAAGATAGAAATGTGCTTTAGCAGTATCCATTCAAATTACAGACCAAAAAGAGAGCAAGAACCAAAATCTCATAACAGGAAATCAAATCGTAAGTCTAGAAATTACAATTTATTTAAAGTGGAAGCAAGCAGTTTCTTCAAACACACTGGAAGGAGCTGGGCATAATTGAAGTGAGAGCTAAGGTCGATTGTTGGGTCCAAGTAGGGAGGAGCACAGCTGGAGTAATCAAACCCATACCTGGACAACTTTGTCAGGTAACGGGCCTCGGTCAAGGATGCACCCTTTTGTCCACATCATTCCAGGTATCAATCTCAATCCCTCTCCTCTTCACAATTTAGTAAAATAAAATAAAAAATTCTCAACCCCACTCGTTGCCGTCACCTAGTATGTACTAGAGCTGCTTTCAAATTTTTTATAGTGTGCAGCGTCATTGTCATCATCATGTGCAAGTAAAATTCACACTAACCTTCATCGCAATGTTTGACCACCAGTTCTGATGCCAAAATTTTAAGACTGGCTCCTGAGAAATTCTTATAAATGGAAACAGTAAAGGACAGCTGATGCCAGTTCCAGTTCTTATTTGGTGGAACTATTTCCCCTCATGAGAAGCTCAGCGGCTTAGTTACAGAGTACTGACCTGTGGAAACAATAGCAAGCGGATAAGATGGAAATGGAGTCGGCTGTTCATCAACAAAACTTAAAGAAAGAATTGCTTACCACTAACACTTAGTTTTTCTTTTCTTTGAATGACAGAAATAACAACTGTCGAATCATAACGACAGCATCATATTCATCAGTTCCCAAAAATAATCTCCATTAAAGCTTAACTTCATTATCTAAGGGCGCTTCTATGTGCTCGGATAATACAAGTCAGTAACAGGACCTTAAGGCCTATTCAGTCCAAATTAGATTACAGGATAGTTTCATAAGATATTATAAAATCTAAAACAAAGCCACTTCTATACTGTCCAACAGGCAGTAAAATTTTCTAACATTCCATGTTTCATGCCTATTGCCTTCTCAATGTTTAAAGAGCCTTTGAAAATGGTTGAACACAAAGAATCAAATCAGGTTGAACTTGAATTGGGGACTGGTTCGGTTCTCACATGCAACAACTGTTTTTCCTAGATACCAGCTAAGCCAGGATAACCTATCAAACAGAAAACTGATCAGTAGCAACTGGTCCAATTTTAGGTAAAACTCCACTTGTCTTTTTGACGTTATAAAAAAATATTTGTTCCCAAAAAATATTTTGATGTTCTACAAGTTCAACTGGTATTTGAACTGGGTTGAACCAGTTTGAACTGAAACCACCACTTCATCAGTCTAAAGGCTGGTCCTGCTCTTACATAATGAAAGGATCCTAACATATGATAACCTGCAGAAAAATACGATTCTGAAACTGGACAGGAGCAAAAAAAAAAACAAATTCTAACATATTAACCCAGCAACGTGATTTTTTTTATCATCAATTCTCTATGGCTGTGTGGGGAGAGGGAGGAATCAATCAACCACTTGCTTCTTTGCTGCGCTTTCGCTGTGCAGCTTGGAATCACATCCTACAGCTATTCATGTGAGCATTTGTATTCCACCCTCCCCCTCACTCCTTTTGGGAGGCTACTCTGGCGCACTAAATTTACTGTGGTCCCCTGGTGCTTAGAACCAATGGATCTGATTTGGTAATTCAGTATTCTACCCTACCCCTCACTACTCTTGGGAAGCTGCTTTGGTGCACTAAATTTGCTGTAGTCCTTTGATGCTCATGGAAAGAATGGAGGAACAGAGCTTTCAGTGACAAAACCGAGGCCATTGAGCAGACTATTGAAAAATTAATTACCTCATTCCTGCCTGGATTAGCACTCACTCTGAGTTTGCTGAATTTCAGAGTTGTTACATCCTCCTGAACTGGGATCTAATTGCTGATCCCAGACCATCGAAAGCACCATGACATTGTGATGTGAAATTTAATTACATCAGCTTTTATACCTCGCAAGCGTACGAATCGTTCATGTAATCTAGCGGGAAGCGAGGGCCATATCCACAAGGAAGACTAAATTTTGTGTATTCTTCAGTCAACTAGCCTAACCAAATATGATAAATTAATCTAAACTAAACACTAATTATACCCTAAATTATCAAGCAATAATCTAATTAACTACTTGCACAACAGGAAACGTCAACTCTGGATTTTACCGTGATTTGTGCCTCTCTCGAGCGCCACGTAACCACGAATCCGGATTCTCAATCCTTGCGTCTAGCCCCTCTCGGGCGCCTAGAGTTAATGACAAAGATCGGATTACAATAGAATGCAGAGAATCAATTTCCTATTGTAATTATGCTAAAATTATCAACTATGGATTTTACCGTGATCCGTGCCTCTCGAGCACCACATAACCACGGATCTGATTTCTCAATCCTTGCGTCTAGCCCCTCTCGGGCACATAGAGTGAAAGACAGAAATCGGATTAAAATACCAAAATCCAACCTAAATTACAATCCTACCCTAACTAGCTAATTTAATCAAATATCCGGAAAACAAATATTCGTTAAACATTAATTATCAAATCAAATTTAATAAACATTCAAAACCTAAGTTCAAACTATAGGAAAATTAAATTACAAAATGACGGATTACTCCCCTTCTCCTTCCTCCCGCTCGAGCTGCAAAGGTTGGTTCTCACGGGTGCTGCAATTTTCAGAAATCGATGGCTTCGGGTTGCAAGAGCAAGTGGCCGGAGGTAGAGACGACGCCGGTGAAGAAGGATAGAAACCCACGGATGGAGGTGGTGCGGCGGACGACAGAATGGAGCCAAAATCCTCTGACCGGCTCTCTCGAGTCACAGTCAGAGTCGAAATAGCTTCGAAAATGGTCGAAAATGGGTAATCGACGCCGAAGGATGGTCAGAATGCGGAATCAACGCCGGAGGAGCCCCCTCGGGTCACCTCTCTGCCTAGCGAGCAGAGAATGGCAGCGTAGAACTCGCCGCGACAGAGACTCTCTCGAGCTCTCCTCGGGTCTGTTCTCAGTTGCCGGATGGTGGTGGACGACGGTGACGATGACGTTCGAAGGGAGCTCTCTTGGGTCTTCCCTCCTTCGATCGGCGGCCTTTTCCCCTTTTCGTCGACGGTCCCCTGTTTTTCCCCTCGAGCTCCCTTTCATTCAAAACGTTGTTACCCTAAATATCTCTCTTTCACTAATGGCATTTTGGTAAATATCTCCTTCTCCACCAAAATTCTCTTGAAATTTCATAACTGAATCCATAAAAATCATTTCAGGAAGAAATAAACCCTAAAAGCAATGAAATATAATTCAGGAGAGAAAAATATGCAATATAGACAGTAATTAATGCCAAATTCAATAAATGCACGTTTCATTTGAAAACCGATAAACAACCACCTATAACACAATTATAAGGGCTATTCTATTATAATTTACCTAGTTCTCATGTCAGAATCTAGCATCTATCATACCCCCAAACCTAAATCTTTGCTAGTCCCTAGCAAAACAACAATAGAACCAAAATTAAGCCTAGGAAAACAAAAAGGCACTTTCGTAGGGAACACGATTGCATTTAGCGCATGCAACAAGCCGTTAAACCCCTACTTTACAGTAGTGGACGAGTTGTGTCTCGTGAGGGTTTGCATGGAATTTACCCACAAAATTCATCTAAATCAACAATATAAAAAGAAAATTAAAGAAAATTTACTCCTCATTAGCATATGACTAACACTTAGTATTGTAAAATATCTGAAAAATCATTTGAAACCCTGCTCAATTTGAAAACCGTTGTAAAATATAACACATTATCAATCCAAATACACTCATTGTTACTCCATCTAAACCAATGTGACCCATAAGCAATTACTTCTACAGAACAAAGAGGCAACAAATAACAATAAAATCCTGGTCACATCACAATTAAGAGAAAATAGTAGAGTAAGCCTGTTGTCTGACAATCTCACAAAAGAAGTATACTAATTTCAATCTTGACCTGCAACTTCTTTCAACTTACAATTCATCGTCAAAGTTATGGAAACTCATTGCTTTCAAATTTAAACCCATTTTACGCTATTACCTGCGCATTTTTGCTATTACCAGCGTAATTTTTGTTTCACTGAATACTTTTGGTATTACCACCATTTTGTATTCGTCTTCACTGCACATGCACTTATTTTTAAGTAACCGACTGTTCCGGTGCATGTCGTTGGGTTTGCCCAGGCTGTTTCTGAGGTTATTTGTCTTTTGCAAGCAAGAGCATTTCCATTTGCATTCATACATTACAACAAGGAATTTCACTGAGATATAAAAAGGAATGAGTTCAAACAGTCATATAAGACTATTCAGACTAACATAGATCAACACTAGATTTACATGTTCTCTTTTGCAGCTAAGTTCCAAGTCTAATGCAATAGTAAGTTATCCCACTGAATTCTCAAGGATTACAACAAATGATATCAGATTTCTAATAGGCATAATCTACACAGTTTTACGAAAACAATTTGAAACACATTTGAGCAACTTATTTTAACTCTACTAAAGTTAACCACATACTAAGAGGAGTAATTTGAAAACCACGAACAAAAATCAAAAGAAAATCATTGCTAAGACATAAAAGAGTCGTTTCCCCCCAAACCTAAACCTGACATTGTCCTCAATGGGGAAAAATTAAAACACCAGAACGACTAAAAAAGGAATAACAGCTAAAGAATAATAAAACTCATGGAAACCACATGCTCCATTGGCACACAAGAAGTAAAGCAAAGCCAAAACAGTGCAAGGAAAAGAGATATCAGCAAACACCCCCACACCTAGAGCATGACACATCATCAAACAAACTAACTAACAATCACTAAAATATCCGATTTACTAGACGATTTATTGTTGGCCTTAACGTCGGTTCTGGTGCCAGTCTTCTCGTCTAGTAGCTACTACTCCAGTTGACTCACAACTTAGCTAGTTATACTCCAGCAGAGTAAGGCTTAAGCTCTCTCAGGGCTCCTAAATCCATAAGTGGGACCATATGTGTTTGGTCATCAACGATAATACCGAAGAGTCAATAAAGACCCCCAGGAATGATACATAGTCTCCCTCGAATAAGGTTTACTCATATCAGTAGTGCCCATAGGTAATCATCCATAGATGAAACCGCTATCCCACATCACACTTTGAAGAAATCTCTGTGTGACTGGCCACTGAAGGCAGTAGGAATCACGCACTTAACACAAGTCTTTGAGTTACTCACCATAAGGTTTTCGTTCAATACTTCAAGTTCGAACTGGTCAATCCCAGAACGGTTGTTTGAGTACAGACCTCTCAAACTAGGGACCAAAAGTCTGGTCATCGACTATCGGAACCATTTATGCTCTCAGCCGGCAAGAGAGTACCCCGAGTCCATGACGGGGCCGGCTTCGCCAGGGGACCTCCAATCAATCAAGACCAGAGTACACCAAAGGTTATCCCAATAAGAATGAATAAGCCAAAAATAAAAACTGTAATGTACAAAGGGATAGAAACATGGGGATTGCCCACAATGTGCTAAGTTTATAGTCGTAAGCAAGACTCTGACGCAGTCAAGATGAAAGGACAGATTCCTCCAAGAAGATCAGCATCACCTCCTCCGATGTGGGGACATTCTCCCGATACGGTTTGAGCCTCTGACCGTTAACTTTGAAGACCGACCCGTCTCCGTGATTGCGGATCTCAACAACGCTGGAAACAAATGCAATCGTGAGTTATAAAGTAAAACATTCTGCCCAATAGTAAAAGATTTGTGAAAAATAGATTTATCATGTAAAAGTTTTGTTCACTCCTTATACAGTTTGGCATTCTCATAAGCATCATGACGTATCTCCTCCAACTCATTCAATTGTAATTTCCTCTTCTCACCCGCTTAAGCCAAATCAAAATTCAAAGCCTTAATGGCCCAATAAGCTCTATGCTCAAGCTCAACAGGTAGATGACATGCTTTGCCGAATATTAGGTGAAATGGAGACATCCCAATAGGAGTCTTAAGCATGTTTTTTTTTTCTAACCTAAGACCATGGAGAACAAAGAAATACACTTAATACGTGCCTCCCCGGCAACAACGCCAAAAACTTGATGTGAAATTTAATTACATCGGCTTTTATACCTCGTAAGTGTATGAATCATTCATGTAATCTAGCAGGAAGCGAGGGTCATATCCACAGGGAGGACTAAATTTTGTGTATTCTTTAGTCAACTAGCCTAACCAAATATGATGAATTAATCTGAACTAAACACTAATTATATCCTAAATTATCAAGCAATAATCTAATTAACTACTTGCACAACAGGAAATGCCAACTCTAGATTTTACCGTGATTCGTGCCTCTCTCGAGCGCCACATAACCACGAATCCGGATTCTCAATCCTTGCATCTAGCCCCTCTCGGGCGCCTAGAGTTAATGACAAAGATCGGATTACAATAAAATGCAGAGAATCAATTTCCTATTGTGATGATGCTAAAGCTCTCAACTCTGGATTTTATCGTCATTCGTGCCTCTGTCTAGCGCCACGTAACCACGAATCTGGATTCTCAATCCTTGCGTCTAGCCCCTCTCGGGCGCCAAGAGTTAATGACAGAGATCGGATTACAATTGAATACAAAGAATCAATTTCCTATTGTGATGATGCTAAAATTATCAACTCTGGATTTTACCATGATTTGTGCCTCTCTCGAGCGCCACGTAACCACAGATCTGATTTCTCAATCCTTGCTTCTAACCCTCTCGGGCACATAGAGTGAAAGACAAAAATCGGATTAAAATACCAAAATCCAACCTAAATTACAATCCTACCCTAACTAGCTAATTTAATCAAATATCTAGAAAACAAATATTCGTTAAAGATTATTTATCAAATCAAATTTAATAAACATTCAAAACCAAAGTTCAAACTATAGGAAAATTAAATTACAAAATGATGGATTACTCCCCTTCTCCTTCCTCCCTCTCGAGCTGCAAAGGCTGGTTCTCACGGGTGCTGCAATTTCCAGAAATTGATGGCTTCGAGTGGCAAGAGCGAGTGGTCGAATGTAGAGACAACGCCGGCGAAGAAGGATAGAAACCCACAGATGGAGGTGGTGCGGCGGACGATGGAATGGAGCTGAAATCCTCTGACCGACTCTTTGGAGTCTCGGTCGGAGTCGAAATAGCTTCGGAAATGGTCGGAAATGGGTAATCAACACCGAAGGATGGTCGAAAGGCGGAATCGGCGCCGGAGGAGCCCTCTCGGGTCACCTCTCGGCCTGGCGAGCAGAGAATGGCAGCGACGAACTAGCCACGATGGTGACGAACGACGTTCGGTGGGAGCCCTCTCGGGTCTCCCCTCCTTCGGTCGACGGCCTTTTCCCCTTTCCGTCGACGGTCCCCTATTTTTCCCCTCGAGTTCCCTTTCATTGAAAACGTTGTTACCCTAAAAATCTCTCTTTCACTAATGGCATTTTGGTAAATATCTCCTTCTTCACCAAAATTCTCCTGAAATTCCATAATTGAATCCATAAAAATCATTTCAGGAAGAAATAAACCCTAAAAGCAATGAAATATAATTCAAGAGAGAAAATATGCAATATAGACAGTAATTAATGCCAAATTCAATAAATGCACGTTTCATTTGAAAACTGATAAACAACCACCTATAACACAATTATAAGGGCTATTCTATTATAATTAACCTAGTTCTCATGTCAGAATCTGGCATCTATCACATTGTTGCTTAGGACTCTGTTGAAAAGCAATCCCAGCCCACTAAGGAGCCCAGCCCGTTTGAGCCCATCATTTTTGTTTTAGTCGTAGAGGTTTGTGTAGGTACTATAAGTCGAGAAAACAAAAACAGAAAAGGGGGGCGATTTTTCAGATTGAGAAACAGAGAGGAGAAAAGAGAGGTAGGGCACCGAAGGAGAGAAGTACGTCAAGAGGCTCTGCATGGAGAGAAGTCGTGGCGAGTTCTTGAGACGATTTCGACTGCCGGAGAAGCGAAGGTGGTTCAAGTGAAGGCGGCCATAGAGAACGGTGTGCTGACAGTCACCGTCCCTGAGTAGGAAGTCAAGAAATGTCTCAGCTAAAGGAAGTTCTTTCCCTTCAAGTTCTGATTTTAATACTCTGTTTGTATATTCTGTTTGTGGGTATGTGTGTGCCCATTGTGATGGTTTGTTTCAGTATCTGGATTTAATAAATCAGCAGATTTGAGGTTGTGCGTTGTTAAATTTTATTCAACAATTGGTATCAGAGCGGGACAGTCAGGGACCGGTTTCTTGGTGAAGCTATCTCGAGTTGTGAGTTGTCTGGTACTCTGCAAGGCTGTTGGTCAAGTTTGTTCGGTATAGTCGAAGCTCTGTCCTGCCAGCATGATGGGTGACCTTCAAGTAGTTGGACGAATCAAGAAACTCAACAACAAAAACTACAACACATGGTCAACATGTATTGAATCTTACCTATAAGGTCAAGACCTAGGGGAGGTTGTTGGTATCAATGAAGTTACACAACCAGTGGCAGAAGATGTCAATGGCTTCTTGTGAAAATGGAAAATTAAAGCAGGCAAATCAATGTTTGCCCTAAAGACCACAGTTGAAGAAAAATGTTGGAGCACATCCGGGATGCCAAAACATCGAAGGAAGCATGGGACACCCTTGCCACACTCTTTTCAAAGAAGAATGATATAAGATTGCAACTTCTTGAGAATGAGCTACTATCGATGGCGCAACGCAACATGACTATTGCTTAGTTCTTCCACAAGATGAAGTCGATATGCCGTAAAATTTCAGAATTAGACCCAACAGCTCCTATTGGGGAAACCAGGATAAAAAGAATAATTATCCATGGTTTGAGACCCAAATATCGAGGGTTCGTCGCCGCTGTATAGGGATGGCCGACTCAACCATCTCTTGTTGAGTTTGAAAATTTGCTTGTTGGTCAAGAAGCTTTGGCTAAACAAATGGGAGAAGTCTCGTTGAAGGGTAAGGAGGAAGCGTTTTACACCAGCAAGAGCAGAGGTACTTTCAAGTGGTACACTGGCAGTGGATCTAAAAAGGATGGTGACAAGGTGAAGAGTCACCAAGAAGAGGGAAGCTCTTGTCCAGGGGGAGCTTCGAAGAATCATGTAAATAGTAGAAAGTTCGATGGCAAGTGATACAAATGCGGGAAGATGGGCCACATGGCGAAAGATTGTTGGTCCAAGAAAAAATCTGTTGAAGGTAATACTGCTACTCATAGTTCTAAGGAGAACAGTGAAGATGATTGGGATGTTGAAGCGCTATTTGTTATGGGGGAAGAAGAATTAGCTCTCACTGTAACAACACCTAAACAGATTGACTACAAGAATTACTGGATCATAGATTCGGGCTGCTCAAATCACATGACGGGTGATAAACAGAAGCTGCAAAACCTATTTGAGTACAAGAGAGACCGTGTGGTGGTGATAGCCGACAACTCAAGGTTATCGATAGCTCACATCGGTAAGACTATAGTTACGCCTCGATATAATCCTAACCAGGTGCCTCTTCAAGATGTTTAACATGTCCCAGGAATGAAGAAAAATATGTTATATGTGGCTTAGTTGACATCATCAGGCTTCGGTCCCTGAGATGTGAAGGTGTATCGTGATCTCAGAATTTCAGAAACACCGAAAATAGAGGGGCGACGATTGGAGTCAGTCTACGTAATGTCAGCAAAGTCTACATATGTAGACAAGACAAGAAAAAATGAGGCTGCAGATCTATGGCACATATGGTCATATTAGTTATTTCAAGCTAAGTATGATGGTGAAGAAGTTGATGCTTAAGGGGCTTCCTCAAGTAGATGTTCAAATAGACACGGTCTGTGCAGGATGCCAATATGGTAAAGCACACCAATTACCATATGAGGAGTCAAAGTTTAAAGCAAATGAATTGTTAGAGCTAGTTCACTCGGATGTATTCGGGCCTATTAAGCAACCATCAATTAGCGGTATGCGGTACATGGTGACATTCATTGATGACTTCTCAATGTACGTGTGGGTCTACTTTATGAAGGAAAAATCTAACACATTCTCAAAGTTTAAAGAGTTCAGAGAGTCAACTGAAGGAGAAGTAGGAAAGAAGATCCGTTGCTTGCGCACAGACAACGGGGGAGAATATAGCTCAAGCTATTTCTCTCAATATCTAAGGGAATGTCGAATACGTCATTAGTACACTTGTGCTAACAAGCCACAACAGAATGGTCTAGTGAAGAGAAAGAACAGGCATCTTGCAGAAGTTTGTCGGAGTATGTTGCATGAAAAGAATGTACTTGGAAGGTTTTGGGCTGAAGCAATGAGGATTGCAGCCTTTGTGATCAACAAACTTCCCAACCAAGGTTAGGATTTGTTATACCCTTTGAGAAACTGTGGAACATGAAGCCTACAGTTAGCTATTTTCGAGTATTTGGCTGTGTATGTTATGTATTTGTTCCTGATCATCTACAGAGCAAGTTTGACAAGAAAGCTATTAGAAGTATCTTTGTGGGGTACGACAGCCAAAGAAATGGGTGGAAATGTTGTGATCCAACGAGTGAAAGATGTTACAGTTCACGATATGTGGTATTCGATGAAGCATCTTCTTGGTGGTCCTCAGAGAAGGAGGTGTTGTCAGACTCAAGAGAATTTGGAGATAAGCTACAACAAAAGATGGGGGAGCATATTGTTCAACTCCAACCAAGTTCAGGTGAATCAAGAGATCCAAACAACAATGATGTAGAACAAAGAGTGACTCAGAATCCTTGGCAAACTGGCGTGTATCAACAACCAAACAAAGAAGTTGGGCCTAGTGAAAGGAAAGAATCAACTCCACAACCTCAACTCTGATGGTCAACAAGAACACGAAGGTCAAATCCCAAATATGCCAATGCAGCCATAGTTAAAGAAGAAAATATGATAGAACCTGAGACATTCGAAGAAGCATCGCAGAGTTCTGAGTAGAGGACAATTATGAAAGAAGAGATTGATGCACTTGAGCAAAATCAAACGTGGGATCTAGTGCCAAAGCCAAAAGATGTCAAACCCATATCGTGTAAGTGGGTTTACAAGATCAAGCGTCGTCCAGATGGGTCAATCAAGAGGTACAAGGCACGATTGGTAGCTCGTGGTTTCTCTCAACGGTACAGACTAGACTATGATGAAACGTATAGTCCAGTGGAGAAACTTACAACCGTACGAGTCCTACTTGCACAGGCAGCCAACAAAGACTGGAACTTGTAGCAGATGGATGTGAAAAATGATTTTCATCGTAGAGAGCTGGATCGGGAGATCTACATGATCAAACCGATGGGTTTTCATAGCCAAGATCATCCTAAACATGTGTGCAAGTTGCGAAAAGCACTTTACGGATTGAAACAAGCACCCAGGGCGAGGTATGGTAAGATTGCTGAATTTTTAAATCAAAGTGGTTATTTAGTAACACCTGTAGATTCCAGCTTGTTTGTCAAAGCCAATGAAGGTAAGCTAGCTATCGTACTAGTGTATGTGGATGATTTGATCCTAACTGGTGATAATGAGGTAGAACTTATTCAAACAAAAAAGAATCTATCAGTTCGTTTCCAGATGAAGGAACTTGGTCAACTCAATCATTTTCTTGGTCTAGAGGTTGACCGCACACAAGAAGGAATATTTCTCTATCAACAAAAATATGCCAAAGATTTATTGAAGAAGTTCGGAATGGTTGAATGCAAGCTGATTTCGATGCCGATGGAGCCAAATGCCAAAATGTGTGCACATGAAGGAAAAGATTTGGAAGATGCAACGATGTATCGATAATTGGTAGGTAGTCTGATCTACTTAACCTTGACTTGACCTGACATCTCTTCTGCAGTTGGCGTGATGAGTCGGTACATGCAAGATCCAAAGAAGCCTCATTTGGAAGCAATTCGTTGAATTCTGAGATATTTGAAGAGTACAATTGACTATGGTCTTTTCTACAAGAAAGGTGAAGAATGCAAGTTAGTTGGCTACTGTGATGCTAATTATGCATGATATCATGACACCAGAAGGTCAACAACTGGGCATGTGTTTAAGCTTGGTTCTGGAACAATTTCTCGGTGTAGTAAGAGACAGCCGACGGTATCATTATCAACCACTGAAGCTGAGTATCGACCAGCAGCACTGGCAGCTCAAGAGAGTACATGGTTGATACAACTGATGAATAATCTACATCAACCAGTAGATTATGCAGTTCCTTTGTATTGTGACAATCAATCGGCAATTCGTTTGGCCGAGAATTTGGTCTTTCATGCATGAACTAAGCATGTTGAAGTGCACTATCATTTTATCAGAGAAAATGTTCTGCAAGACAAAATTGAGATGACACAGATCAAGATGGATGATCAAGTTGCGAACTTGTTCACAAAGAGCTTGAGTACAGGCAAGTTCGAAATATTTCGTTTTCAGCTCAGCACAGTGCAACGAGTGAGAGCTGGTGTTGAGGGGGAGTGTTGAAAATCAACCCCAACCCACTAAGGAGCCCAACCCGTTTGAGCCCATCATTTTTGTTTTAGTCGTAAAGGTGTGTGTAGGTATTGTAAGTCGAGAAAACAAAAACAAAAAAGGGGGCAATTTTTCAGATTGAGAAACAAAGAGGAGAAAAGAGAGGTAGGGCATCGAAGGGGAGAAGTACGTCAAGATGCTCTGCATGGAGAGAAGTCGTGGCGAGTTCCTGAGACGATTTTGACTTCCGGATAAGTGAAGGTGGTTCAAGTGAAGGTGGCCATAGAGAACGGTGTGCTGACAGTCACCGTCCCCGAGCAGGAAGTCAAGAAACATTTCAGCTAAAGGAGGTTCTTTCCTTTCAAGTTCTGATTTTAATACTCTGTTTGTGTATTCTATTTTGTGGGTAGTGTGTGCCCATTGTGATGGTTTGTTTCAGTATCTGGATTTAATAAATCAGCAGATTTGAGGTTGTGCATTGTTAAATTTTATTCAACACACCACTATCCCCTAACTTAATCAAGCTTAATTTTGATGGCAGTGCCAAGGGGAGCCTTGGCATTGATGGTTTTAGAAAGCTCTTCAGGGACCTCCCCCCCCCCCCCCCTATCCTCACTTTCTCGTTCATTGATAGATAGTTAGCTTGTGTCTGATGATTGCAATTTTGTTTTTATTATTATGTATGCTCTTCCACTTGTATTCTGGTGTTAACCCCTGCATGGCTGCCCCTTTTATTCTTCTCTCCCTCTTCAATAAAATTCTAATCCATTTTTCACAAAAATAAAAGAATCCTATTTTTACTTAAACTAGCTGACTTAACATGTTGGACTGATTCGAGCACCTAACTCATAACCTTTCAACAGACTATACTCAAATATGTGTACAACATGAAAAAATTAATAATCCGTAAATATGATGTCACACCTTCCTAACAAATAATGAACCTAGTTGTAACCCACTAGATTGTTTGATGTTTTGTCTTCCATAATATTTGGTAAGAACGAGGCCCCCCTTTTTTTTCTTTTTTTTTTCTTTTTGAAACAGTGGAATTTTTTAAAGAAAGAAAAAGCCAGAGGCAACAGGGCCAAACAGTTACAAAGAAAAGAAAAAATAAGGCAATGGAATTTAACAAGCCAAAGTTAAGGAACATTAAGAAGCCATACAACAACGTGAGGCAGGAGGTGACCTTGTTTAGGAAAACAGTATGCAAGAGCATTAGCAGATCGAAGTACATGAGACCATTCAATGGTCATAGTGTCGGCGATTTCCTGAATTTGGAGGAATTGCAGTGTGGAATTTAGAGGTTAAGAAGAATAAAGAGAAGAGAGAGAAGTGGAGGCAACTGAGCGGAAATTCCCAACACATCTTAGGGTCTGATAATAGACGCAGTTTGCTGAGCAATGATAAGATGGTTGATAACTCTTTTTAGCTGGTTGGGAAGCACACCCTGATTAGCTTGTAAGCAAGCTAATCGGTCAGAATGAAGCTTGACAGCATTGTCAATTTTGAGGATTAAGGTAATGAAGGATGTGAAAATTCTTTATTTCCAATATAAAGATACATTTAGAATACATTTACATATAAGGGAACGAAATCAAAATTACAAATCTGTTATTGTCGGATCATATGACCAGTTAATCTTGGATCGTAAGACCCGTTATGTTTGGATCTTCAACACTCCCCCTCAAGTTGGAATATATGTTAATGATACCCAACTTGCCGAGTAATGCCTCAAATTGAGACGAACACAATGCCTTAGTAAATAAGTCTGCAGTTTGGTCATTGGTTCGTATGTGGGCTGTCTTAATCATCCCTACTTGAATCTTTTCACAAACTAAGTGACAATCAATTTCGATGTGCTTGGTTCGCTCATGGAAGACCGGATTTGAAGCGATGTGTAGAGCAGCTTGGTTGTCACAATACAACATGGTTGGTTGAGTATGTATGATTTTCAAGTCTTTCAAAATGTTTTTCAACCAAGTAATTTCGCAACATGTAGTAGCCATGGAACGATACTCTGCCTTGGCAGTTGATCGAGCCACTGTTGTTTGCTTCTTTGTTTTCCATGAAATGGGTGATTGATACCCTGTTACTGACCTTCTTGTGTCCTTGCAACGAGCCCAATCTGCATCTCAAAATGTATTTAATTAAAGTGTACTTGTAGAGGATAATAGAATACCCTATCCTGGAGTTTGTTTTAGGTATCGAAGAACTCTATGTGCTGCCTCAAGGTGTGGTGTATGTGATTTTTCCATAAATTGGCTTAGAACATGGACGGCGTAGACCATATCTGGTCTAGTGATGGTCAAATAGATCAGTCTTCCCACAAGATGCATGTATAATGAAGGATTATTTAGGAGTTCACCATCAGATTGTGTAAGAGTCAAGTTTTGCTCCATTGGAAGCCTCGTAGGTTTTGCTCCTAGAAATCCAGCATCTTCTAATATCTCTAAGGCATATTTCCTTTGGGAGAGGGAAATCCCCTTTGAAGACCTTACTACTTCTATACCCAAGAAGTATTTCAGCTAACCAAAATCCTTAAGTTTGAATTGTTTGGATAATAACTGTTTCACATCTTCAAAATGTTGTAGATTGTTACCTGCCAAAATCACGTCATCAACGTATACAAGTATTGTTGTAAAAATGCCTTTGTGGAATTGGACGAATAAAGAATAATTTGTCTTTGACTGATACTCAGCAATCTTGAGGGCTGTGAAAAACTTCAAAAACCACTGTCTAGAAGGTTGTTTCAAGCCGTATAGGGACTTGTTTAGTTTGCACACTCGAGTCTCTCCCTTTCATCCAAAACCAAGGGGTAGTGACACGTAGACATCTTCATCAAGATCACCATGTAAGAACACATTGTTGACATCGAGTTGGTGAAGATGTCATCCTTGAATAATAGAAACACTGAGGAGGACACGTACAGTAACCAGCTTGGCAACTGGGGTGAACGTCTCTTGATAGTCAAGTCCTTCACTCTGGTTGTATCCTTTGGCGACTAGGCGAGTTTTGTAACGCTCAATAGTGCCATCAGATTTGAGCTTGACTTTGTATACCCATTTACATCCAATGGGTTTCTTGCCAAGTGGAAGAGAGATGAGCGTCCATGTGTGGTAGCCTGGAGGGCTTGAATTTCATCTGGCATTGTTTGACACCATTTAGGATCTTTCATGGCATGTAAGAAACTAGTGGGTTATTTTTTAATTGTTAAAGAAGAGGAAAAATTTTATGAGATAGGGATAACCGGGCATAAGAAAGAACGTGAGAGAGGTCATAAGGTGTACCTGATGTGGTGACGACGTTGGAGGCAGAAGATTGTTCAGGTTATGATGGTAGGGTCGGTTCCACATGAA
The DNA here is from genome assembly GCF_029961685.1 of Aristolochia californica. NCBI lineage: Eukaryota > Viridiplantae > Streptophyta > Magnoliopsida > Piperales > Aristolochiaceae > Aristolochia > Aristolochia californica. The sequence goes on from NW_027182257.1 coordinate 35,192,647, forward strand.
AGTCCTGAAGGAAACTGGGTCGTTTAAATGGCCTGGTAGAGGGGTGACGAGTAGGAGGTGGTATGGTAGTAGGAGAAGGTATTTGGGGGGAAGAAGTATGATCAACATTGGAAATGTCAAGACTTGGTGACTGAGGAGGTGTGTCTTATAAAGGTATGTCTGGTAGAGGGTCATCATAAATAGCAGACATTATAGGAGGAGGAAACATGAGACTCTTATTTGCAGTGGAAAAATGTTTAAGAGGGAATTCCTTTTCAAAGAAAGTAACATCTCGGGAGATAAATACTTTATTGAGTTGAAGATCATAAACCTTATATCCCTTTTGTCCATAAGGGTACCCAAGAAAAATACAACGGATGGCACGTGCATCAAATTTGGATGGTTTGTGGGCGTGAGAAGAGGCAAAACATAAACATCCAAAAACTCGTAAATGAGAGTAAGTGGGGATAATATGAAATAATTGTTCATGAGGTGTTTTACCTTGCAAGACTAGGGTAGGTGTTCTATTTATGAGATAAGCAGTTGTTTAAGTGGCATCCCCCCAAAATCGTTTAGGAAGATGGGCTTGAAAAAGTAAAACTCGGGCCATGTTTAGAAGGTGTCAATGTTTACGTTCGGCTACCCCATTTTGTTGTGGGGTGTGAACACAACTGGTTTGGTAGATAATGCCTTTGGACAAGTAGTAAGAGGCAAGAGTGAATTCAGGGCCATTATCACTACGCACAACTTTCACGTTGGAAGCAAATTTGGTTTCTACCATACTAATAACATTAGTCAGGTAAGTTTGAGTTTCAGATTTGTGGTGCATCAAATAAATTCATGTGCATCTAGTAAAGTCATCAACTATAGTAAAGAAATATCGGGCCCCAAAAATCAATGCAATGTTGTAACCCCCCCAGATATCAACATGCAATTTTTCAAAAGATGATGTGCTAGAAATTGTGCTCAAAGGAAATAACAATCTAGTTTGTTTAGCCAAGGGGCAAACCAGACAATTGTTTGAACTACAGGAATTTTTATTCAAAAACGGAAATGAGACAGATACTTGATTTGATGGATGCCCGAGACATTGATGTCAAATACCAGATGGAGAATGTACGGAATAACATGATGATGGTTTTGGACAATCAAGGTAATAGAGACCCGGCCGTTCAGTTCCCGTCCCAATCATCTTCCTCAAGCATAGGTCCTGTATGGCACAAAAATAGGTAAGGAACACAGTGATGCATAGAGAATGATGAAGAAGCTTGCTGATATAAATGAGGTTTAATTGGAAAATTGGGACACATAAAACATTGTGAAAAACCAAACTAGAAGAGAAAACGATTTGACCAACATGTGTAACATTAGCATGAGAACCATCTAGTAATTCCACTGTTTTGTTCGTAACAGCTCGCCAAGATGTAAGCAATGTATGAGAACAAACAATATGGTCAGTGGCTCCACTATCTAGGATCCATGTGGCTTGCTTATTGGGAGAGGAGAAGTAAAGTGCTTTACCTGAAAGTTCGTCGTGAGCAGAGGAGTTACCCACATGATTTGCCATTGATGGCTTGTTATGACTGAGCATTTGTAATATTTGTTGGCATTGTTCCTGAGTAAAAGGAAAGGAGTTGGATATGTTCTTCTTCTTTGTGGACTTAGTGGATGCTGCAAACTTGAGTCTTCGGCATAAATCAATGGTGTGACCTTCAAACCGCAATAAGTGCATTTCAAATGTGCTCAACAATTTCCAACATGGTGACCGTCTTTATGACATTTTGTATAGGTGGAGGAGCCACCTTTTTGCATGAATTTCTGACAGCGAAAGTTGCTGCCTCAGGTTGAATGATGCTCCATTTATTAGTTACATCTTTCTATCGTTCATGTCTGAGTACTAGAGAATAAACCTTGCCAATCTTAGGCAAATGGTCCATTTTCAATATTTGTCCACATACAGTAGTAAAAGATTCACTTAATCCCATGAGAAACTTGATGATTTTATGTGTATCTCGATAGGATATTCTTCCTTCATAGAACCACAATGACAGTGTGAGATAGGACAAAGAGAATCTCTCTCATCCCACAGTCCTTTGAGTTTTGTGAAATATGAGCTAACAAACATATTATTCTGTACACAATCGTGTATTTCCTTCTCAATGTGAAATAATTGGACGTTGTTTACCTGAGAAAATCGGTCGCACAACTCATTCCAAACTGCTTGTTGTTATGGTCCCGGATCTGACACAAGGATTCTTTGGGAGGATCTGGGATCTGCCACGGGTTACAGGTCTTCCAGGCATTACTGTAGGGATAGTAGGAAGACATGGGGAAGACGAAGATCAATGGAGGATGAAAGAATACGTGGGTTTTTTAGGAAAACCCGAACCTCGGATCTCACCTCTTTACACTAGATTTAACCTAATTCTTAATACTTCAATGCTTGTGTTTCTCATTACTCATACCCCTTAAATAGGGTTCACCCTGTTAGGGTTTAAGATAAAATATTATAAAAATACCCCTATAAATAAAATATTCCAAAAATACCCCTTGTGGCCTAAAACTAAAATAAATAAAGTAAATTAAAGAAAAAACTAAAATAATAATGTTATTGCGTGCATAAAATTACACCCCCCTTGGAAGACGAGCTTGTCCTCAAGCTCAGAAGTAGTGTCTGTATGCCGACGTCTCCACTGGTGCCGAAGTAGCATCCGCGATAGCTATGACCTCCCCCCCCCCCCCCTCTGGACGCCCAAATTTTTTTTTTTTTTTTTTGGGCCTGTCCGAGTTAACTTGGGTTGACTCGGTTCAAGAACCCCGATCCTGCATGCGGACTCAGCGGACCGCTACTTCGGCACCGGTGGAGACGTCGGCATACAGACACTACTTCCGAGCTTGAGGACAAGCTCGTCTTCCAAGGGGGGTGTAATGTTATGTACGCAATAACATTATTATTTTAGTGTTTTCTTTAATTTACTTTATTTATTTCAGTTTTAGGCCACATGGGTATTTTTGGAATATTTTTTTATAGGGGTATTTTTGTAATATTTTATCTTAAACCCTAACAGGGTGAACCCTATTTAAGGGGTATGAGTAATGAGAAACACAAGTATTGAAGTATTAAGAATTAGGTTAAATCTAGTGTAAAGAAGTGAGATCCGAGGTTAAGGTCTTCCTAAAAAACCTTTCATCCTCCATTGATCTTTGTTTTCCCCATGTCTTCCTACTATCCCTATAGTAATGCCTGGAAGACCCGTAACCCGTGGCAGATCCCAGATCCTCCCAAAGAATCCTTGTGTCAAATCCGGGACTGTAACAACTGGTATCAAAACAGGCACACAATAGGTTATTCTATATCTCAAGAAAGATGGATGGCTATGGGTAAGGAATTGGAAGAAATACGAGCACAGTTAGATGCTTCCATTGAACATTATGCAAAGGAGGAACTCGTTGCTGCAGAAAAACAGGTCACACGACCTCAAATCTCCGACCACATATGCGCACAAGAGGTAGCATAAGCTATCTCGGGCAGGCAGAACGGCCCATGGCCGGAAAAATCAAAAAATTCGTCTCCAGCGGCGGACGCAGAAAAGCAAAAAGGGTATCTGCCAAGACGTCGAAATTAGTCCTCCCCTGCTCACGACAAGCCACTGTTATGCACGCAGCCACACTCCGTTTCGCACGGGAGGGGAAAAATTTCCCGGCCATTCCAACCGTGAAATATTTCTGAGAGTCTGTCTCAAAAAAATTCCAATCAGTGAAGCCTCCAAGGGCTGCTAGTCACCGCAGGTGCAGCAGGAGACTCCATCGGCGACAATTCTGCCCTGTTCAGCGACATTCCAGTAGAAGATCGTCGGCGACATTTCCGCAGAAGACCGTCGGCGACAATTCAGCAAAAGACTCGTCAGCGACATTCCAGCAGAACCGTCGGCGATATTCCGAAAGCCCTCTATCTCAGAAACTCTCCCAGCGGCTAAGTGAAGCCCCAACGGGCTCCTCTTCACTAGGGGTGGCATCGAGCCGAGCCGAGCCCGAGCCTGCTTCTGTTCGAGTCGAGCTTGATTTAAATATTTCGAGTCGAGCCTCGTCTCGAGCCTAAAATTGTTATCGAGCTCGAGCCCAACGAGTTCGAGCCGAGCTTCGAGCCGAGCTCAAGCCTCAACATACATTTAAAACTTTTCAAAAAATATATATCGAATAAAATGTACATAAAATTATGCATACATTTTACATAAAATTGGGCATGGCCTCTACATAGAATTGGGCATGACTTTTATATATATATATATATATATATATATATATATATATGTGTGTGTGTATAAGATTGGGCATAACCTCTACTTAAAATTGAGCATAATCTATATATATAATACTTGTATAAAATTCGACATGACCTCTACTTAAAATTGGGCATAATCAATATACATAATACCTGCATAAACACTCCATAAACACTCCACAAAATTGTCTATACATTTCATAAACACTTCGTAAAATTGTTTGTACACTCCATAAAATAATTTAAACACTCCATACACTGCATAACATTATAAATAAACTCGATACAATAATCAAACACAACAAAATTAAATAAAATATCACTATCAATTTACAATCACCCAAATAAAAACTATAAATCCTTTACATAAAATCCTATTACTATTACAGACTTACTAGAAAATTACAAGAAATATTTTAAGTTTTTCTTAGGAAAGTTAAATAGACCTCTTATTGCCTTTTCTAAGGAAATAAATAAAAATTAATAATCAATCTAATATATTATTATACTTATCGATAAATTTTTAATTAAATAAAATATCAAACACAAAATTGCAATGAAAATTGCTTCATGCTAAAAGTATTACAACATCAACTATTAAATACTTATTCAAAAAAAATTTATACAGTTTTCTACCCATCTTGGTACGAAAAATCTTACTTAGAAAATTATATGATTTTTAATAAAAATTTCAATTAGAAAAATGTTTAAAAAACAATGAGACACTAATAGTTTATAGAAAATTATTTCTATAAAATTTATTTTTAATTTTTTCCAGAGGAAAAAGTTTTTTTTTTATTTTATGATCTCGCACTTGCGAAATCGCACGTTCGAGATCATCTTCTCGCGAGGGAGGGGGAGATTATTTCTCCCCTTTTCTGGTTTTCCGTCGAGACGAAGCGGAGGGAAGGGGGTTACGACGCCAGGGAGGACCTATCGTCGGGGATGGCGGCCACGAAGGAGTCGGCGGCGACGGAAGCAGCGGTGACGGAAGCGGTGGCGACGGAAACAAAGGCGACGGCGAGGAGAGGAAGAAATCGAACGGACGGCCACAGAGGCGGCCGGCGAGCAGATGCGACGGCGGTATAGACGCCGACAAACAGCTACGATGGCGGTAGAGGCGGCGACAACAACCGATGGGAGGGGTCGGCGGTGAGGAGGGGGGAGGAAAATTTTTTCCCCCCCTCGCTCTCGCTCCAGCTCCAGCTCCCCCGCTCGCTCGCGATCCCGTTACCGATTCATACCGATCCGACTCACTTCGAGCCAGCTCGCAAGCCAAAGAACCGAACCTAGCTTCGGTCGAGCTCGGCTCGTTAAGGTAAATGAGCCGATTTCGGTGCTCGAGCTCGATAAATGACGAGCCGGTACCGAGCTGGTACCGAGCCGAACCGAGCCGGCTCGCGAACCGGCTCGATTCGAAGCCACCCCTACTCTTCACCACCAAAGAAGCAGGAGATTCCATCTGCGACATTTCCTCAAAAGACCATCGATGACAATTCAGCAAAAGACCCGTCGGCGACATTCCAACAGAAGAACAGTCGTCAACATTCCAGCAGATGATTGGCGGCGAAATTTCCACAGAAGACCGTCAGCGACATTCCAACGGAGAAAACCCGTCGGCGACATTCCAGCAGAAGACCTGTCGGCGATATTCCAGCAGACGACCAATTTTCTGCAGGAGGAAGAAGGGGTCCGATTAAATTTTCCTAACTTAGGAAAATTTAATCGGCGCGGTCCGCTGAGTCACACGTCGGACCGGGGTTCCTGAACCGTGTCAACCCAGGTTAACTCGGACTGGCCCAAAAAAAAATATATATATATATATATATATATATATATATATATATTGGGTGTCCAGAGGGGGGGTCATAGCTATCACGGATGCTACTTCGACACCAGTGGAGACATCGACATACAGACACTACTTTCGAACTTGAGGACAAGCTCGTCTTCTAAGGGGGGTGTAATGTTATGCACGCAATAATATTATTATTTTAATGTTTTCTTTAATTTACTTTATTTATTTCAGTTTTAGGCCACAGGGGTATTTTTGGGATATTTTATTTATAGGGGTATTTTTGTAATATTTTATCTTAAACCCTAACAGGGTGAACCCTATTTAAGGGGTATGAGTAATGAGAAACACAAGCATTGAAGTATTAAGAATTAGGTTAAATCTAGTGTGAAGAGGTGAGATATGAGGTTAGGGTTTTCCTCAAAAACCCACGTATTCTTTCATCCTCGATTGATCTTCGTCTTCCCCATGTCTTCCTACTATCCCTACAGTAATGCCTGGAAGATCCGTAACCCGTAGCAGATCCTAGATCCTCCCAAAGAATCCTTGTGTCAGATCCGGGACCGTAATAACTCCTTCATATAGTTGGCCATAATTTAAGAACCATCCAGTGAAATTCTACTTCTTTCTTTTTGAAGAAACTATTAGTTGTTACATCTATTAAGGCATCCAAGCAATTATATCCTTGAAAGACATTTTTTTTCAAAACAACCTGATGGATTAGAAGCTCCCCCAAAAACAAAAAATAACAATAAGTTTTGGTTGTACTTTAAGGATTGTGTAGGACCTATTGATGGAACACATATTCATGTCAAAGTACTAATAGAAGATGTATTAAGATATCGACGACGAAAGGAGCATCCAACACAAAATGTGTTGGCTTCATGCACATTTAATATGACGTTCACATATGTTTTGGCTAGTTCTGAAGGATCTAAATATGATTTTAAGGATTTTGAATAATTCATTGACAAGATAAGTAGACAAATTTATTCTACCTAAAGATAATTTCTAAATAATAAAAAAAATTATTTTTTGAAATTTATTTATAATAAATTAACTACCTGACCCTCAGGTAAATTTTATGCAGTAGATGCAAGGGTTTATGTTAAGAGTTGGCTTTCTTGCACCGTATCAAGGCAGACGCTGTCACATTAAGGAGTATTTTGTTCGTGGTGCAGAGAATTTTGAATAAATGTTTAATCATAGCATGTCCAATTGTCGAATGTAATTGAAAAGACATTTGTTGTATTAAAGTTTTGAAAACAGTCTAATTCCAATTAAAACAAAGGTGGATATTGTATTAGCAATATGTATTATAGACCATTATCTTATGTGGGTCGATCTAGACCTAGAGAATATTGAGGAAGTTGATCAAGAGCTTATAGTGCAAGAGATTGATGAGGAAGTGTACCCAACTATAAATTTGTCCGAATCGTGTCGACGAACAAAAAGATTGATGGAAAAATAACCAAAAAATGTGGCATGATAAGATGAATGAAAAAAACTTATTTGAATGTAATGTCATTGTATAAATATGAGACATCTTCTCGAAAATTATTTGTGTTTGAAGTATGTATGTATTAAGTTAGACTAGTAATTTCCATGATTTCAAGTTTTAATTGCATTGGAACTTTAATTTTCATGTAGCATGTATTTCAAGTGTTTGGTTTTTTGTGTCTAATCACTATTGATGTTGACAATTTTTAGGAAAAATGGATAGTAGTAGAGGAGATAAAAAGAATTATGAGTCAAGACATGAGCAATTGTCTTATACAAACTAATAGACCAAATGAATAAGGGACAAAAAAATGTAAAAACATTTATAGGAGTTGCACATTCAATTGTTTCCAAAGTTATATTAGAGAATTTTGAATTTTTTTGTGGGATTGCAATATATATTAGTCCAGTATATAAAAGACCAATTGAAGACATTGAAGAAGAACATTGTTATACTTCAGAAATGTTGCTATAGTGGTAGAGGATTCGGTTTTAATAAATCAATAGTGATGCTTGAAGTAGTTTCTCAAGTGTGAGACAATTGCATAAAGGTATGCTCATACAGATTTAGTTTTTTATATTTTAATTAACTTTTGTATATTAATTTTTTTAAACAATTTTTTAAATATGTAGGTTCATCCATATGCAAAACCGTATCGATATAAACCTATATTGAATTATGATGACTTACATATTCTCTTTAGAAAGATTGTGCGATAGGATCTAGTGGTACTATTGCTAAAGAGTGGAAATGAATTGGGATAAGGGGACTAGCATATCAAACCTAGGAGATAGTTTTACCTCCCTTAAAAATGGTACTAATGAAGTGGAATTCAAGATTCAACAATTCCTAGAACCTCTACTTTGTCGGAAACTAGTAAGATATAACAAGCTTTTTATGTCCTAAATGAATATCTAAAATCAATCAAAGAGAATCTTGATGGACTTGCAACAACCATTTCATTAGATAACATTCAAACCTCTCAAGCAGATGAGTTATATAATGAAGTAATAAAGATTCCAAAACTTGATAAACGTGCCAAGATTAAAACATATAATTTTCTTGTTGAAAGTTCTACCAGAGCAGTTGCTTTTATAGGGTACCCTCCTAAGAATCGAGAAGTGTGATTGATAATGAAAATGGATAACTAATTAACTTAGACAATTTTGAGTACTTTAGAAATTGACTTACTTTTATGGGTTTTGATCAAACAATTTGATGTTTAAGATTAATTTTATTTATATATCTCTTCTTATTACAAATGATATCCCGTGAATATGTTGAGCTATGAATGGCTAGATGTAGACATATTAAACGGTAATTTATGAATGTTATAAAAGATTAATTGAGAGATGTTGGATGCTAAAAGGGGATTTTTTTTTTCAGTGGATGTTTCATTCAGAATTAATTAGGAGAGTTGCTTGAAAAATGAAGTACACTCTGTTATAGATGGAAGTGCTTACAATGGAAGTGCTTGGAACTTTTTCTTATCACTTTATTATAGATGGAACAGATACATATTGTTTACTTTTGAGTGCATATACTTAGGGCATATACTTGCTAGTTTTTAATGAGGCAAACATGTACAATCAGCAGAGTTGGCCTGGCCACCCAAAAAAGGAGTCTTAAGAGATTGTAAATTGACTAGGCTGACTAGAAATATAATTGTTATGATTACCTCCCCTCATTTGCTCTGATACTAATTGATACATAAGTAGAATTTCAAAAACTTCAATCCAAGGATTTCAAATTAAACATAGAAGATTGTTCATCAAAAGAAATCTCCTGGGTCAGGGGGAAAACTTTCCACTATGAAATTTAGTCAAATATTCTCCTCATAACAGTTGCTTCACACATAGGCTCATAGATACCCAAATAGTTTCTTCGTTGCTGGAAAACATACAATGGGTAGAAAAACCTTATATATCAAACAGACAAGTTGACTCGGATTTCAGGTGGTCCTTTAGAGAAGAACGCTTTGAAGCATGTGCAGGTAACAGTAACAGCCAGTAATGGGATATATGCAGAATGAAGGATGATAATCTTCCTGTAAATTCTTCTCACAGGTACATATTAGTTCACCTAAAATGAAGGAGAAACAGATGGGAGGAATTAGACCAGGATTGAAAGGTCACATGAAAGTTAGCCAGCTAGTGGATTTGCATGGATAGTCACACGGTTCAATCTGATCTCTGCAAGAGGTCGATCTCCGGGTCCTATCGGGGTCTGTATGTAAAAGAAAAAACATAATAATATTATAAATCACTCTCACAGCTTGTTCACATGTATAATTAGATGCTAAGAGAAGTGGACTCTAGTGGTAGCCTTTCAACCTTTTCCATGAGATCAAGAACTTCAAAACCATGAATCACCCTCCCAAACACAGTATACAGTCCATTCAGATGTGGTTGCTTCGCATAAGCGATGAAAAACTGGCTTCCATTTGTGTTGGGTCCACTATTAGCCATTGCGAGTATCCCCCTTGCATTATGCTATAAACAAAAGAGTCATTTTTAAAAGAGATTTTAGCCCAGAGCAACAAGGTTGATATGCAGCAACTTACTTGTGAGTTGCTATCTAAGTAGGCTGTAAGAAGTCAAGTGTTAAAGCACAATAATGAAGGAAACTGTAAAGCAGAAAACATACAGGCAATCTGTTCTATCACCTGACACCTGAAGATTCCATACCTTCAGTGATTCCCGGATCTCATCATTGAACTTCTTTCCCCAGATGCTCGTCCCACCTTTACCAGTTCCAGTAGGATCCCCACCTTGGATCATAAAACCTTTGATATTCCGATGAAATATTGTGCCATCATAATAACCACTTGCACATAGCGCCAAAAAATTCTAAACAAAGGAACAGAAATTTGGAACATCAGCTTTTATTGACTAAAACCTTGGAACTCTTTAAGTACGGACCTCGTCCCCAGTATGAGTACTGTTTCCAGGGCCAAATAACAAGTAAAGCCCACACTACTGAACAGTTCCACATAGATCCAGGATCAAAAAATCCTGTGCTTATTACTGAGGAAGAGCCCTCCTAAATTCACCTAGTCACTTTAGGATGGACCGAGCCCACATCTAAAAAAGATTAACCATAAAAAGAATTGGATAAAAAATACAAAAAAAACAAAACCAAAAGAATAAGCATAAGTCATAGAAAACATAGCATTGACTCGAGATGTGTCACTTGTTAAATTTCTGAACCAATTAGTCTCATGTTTTTTTTCCACTTGAACTCCACAAAGGTGCGATATCTATTTTCTGGTTTCTTACCTTTTTATCTGGTAAAAACTGACATTGAACAATTACTATTTGCCTTTATTTCATAGAAAATATCAGTTCATTTAATGTAATTAAATTTAACAATACAAAAAAATAAGCTGCATATCCATTCAGTTTCTTATCCACCAATCTATTATTTCCAAATGTAATAATATTTCTACTAATTAGATTGGAAATATCCAGCAGATCATTGTGTGGGTTTGTTATGGTGGAGTTAACAGCAATCCAGCAAATGAAACAAAACATCACAACTCGGAGGCAACTGTCTGGTACACCTGGCCCCTGATGATTTATGCATAAGAATATTTTTGTCATTTCTTATTTGTATGTATATCGTGTTGCAGTAAGTTAGGCATCATGATACGAGTTTATGTTCCAAGTTCCAAGTTCCAAGTTCCAAGTTAGTTTGATATGTATTTAGAGAGTTATTGAGTTTAATGTAATGAGGGGCATTATTGTACTTCCTACCTTTTCCACTTAAGCGAGATATTTAAATAGAGAGGGCTTGATTTTCAACCCTAAGAGAGTGCTGCTCCAACGCACTCTTCTCTCTCCCTCTTGCCCCTTCTTCTTTTCTCCTCCCTTCTACTTCTCTCTCTTTGATGTTTTTCACAACTTTTGTTTGGCCTGACTCAACGAGAGTAACACGAAACAGATAATATCCTGTGAAACTGAAAAGTCCTAACATCATTATCTTAAAACCATCTGAAATGGTTAATCAACTTTTTGTCACACGAATAACTCAGACCTGATGGGGTGTGTTTTCTCCAAATAAGAGTTCCAAATTTCAATTAATCCCAAAATCAGAAAAGGTATAGTAATCCTGAAGGAAATAATGAATAACACCGACTTTGTAACAAAGAATATGGGTTAAAACGGTTGCCAGCATGTTACACTTTAAAAATAGTACACAAGTTGGAATCTAAATCATTTTTTTTTAAAAAGGCATAGTTTTAAAACAGGAAAGAAACAAAAAAGATTAGGAGAGCTCTCCCCATACAATCGGGGATTGGAGAAGGGCTCAATTTTTTGCAAGAGAATCTGCAAAAGAGTTTGCTGATCTCGGGGTATGGGTCCAAATACATTCAATCTGGGATGAGAGGTCTGAAAACTTGTGAGGGACAGACCAGCGCCAGGGGGGGGGGGGGGGGGGGGGGGGGGGTGGGGTGGTGGCAGGGGCGGCACTGAGATGACATTGGAAGAGGAGGCCATGATGAAGAGCAGAGAGTTCAGCCTCAGTCGAGTCAGCAATCCTCAATGGCCCCGAAATGTGAGCAAGGTTCGTCCCTTAGCATCTCTGAAAACTTCTCTGAATCCAGCAATGCCCAGGCATCCCCTCGCACTGCAATCAAAATTTAGTTTAGTAACACCAACAAGTGGGGGGCACCAGGTGGTCATGGTGGGAGGGTGGCAGCAGTAAGACATATGGGCGATGTTTGACCAATTGAGGCACAGGGAAGAGTTGGTAAATTGAAAGTCCTTACGGGTGCAGAGCCAGGCTGAGACATGGCCAATGATATGGTTGACAATCAGCCCATGATGGCAAGATTTGAAATTAAAGTGCCTGTTATTGCGCTCCTTTCAGATAATCCAGGGAGTGTGGCCAATAATAGAGGAGATTAATATTCTTCCCAAGATGGGCAGGCGAGCCCGAGCAGCAATCATGAGAGTGGAGAGGAGGTCGTTTGGGCAGGCAAAGATGAAGACCAAAATGGTTGAAAATCTTAACATTGATGAGGCTTTTGATGCTCATTGCCTTCTTGCGATGTTAGAAAATCTACATGTTAAAGGGTGAGGAGATTACATTTATGGTCTGGAGATGAGACCCCTCTAGAACAATGTTATGCACGCAATAACATTATTAAGTTATTTAGAGTCTAATTAATTGTTTTTCTTTAATTTACTTTATTTTATTTTAGTTAAAGAATTAATAGGCCATAGGGGCATTTTTGTAATATTTTATCTTGAACCTTGTAAGGGTGAACCCTATTTAAGGTAAGAGTAATGAGAAAAAGCAAGCATTGATTTAGAGTAAACAAGGGTTTTGAGTTCTCCTCAACGAGCTCAGGGGTGTGCGTTCTCCTCAAAGAACCTAGGTTTTCAAGCTTCCCTTCGGCTTGATTTTCGTCTTTCTCTTCTTCCTCCCTACGAATCTTTGAGTGAGATCTGGGACCGTAACAACTGGTATCAGAGCTACGTAACATGGGGAATTCCAGTAATGGGGAGTTAAAAGAGTTGTTGATCAGAGGGTTGAATGCGTACGCAGAGGCACAAGAAGAAAACGAGACGAGGTTCGCTCAGATTATGCAACAGTTGGATCAAATCCCAATTCTTAACCAGAAAATCGACAGACTCAAAAGGGAAATACGAATGGCAGCAAGGTGTGATGGAATTTTTGAGGAAGGGGCCGAGCATGGAAATCCAGAGCCAAAGTCCCGAGACCCTGGCAATTCCCTTCTCACGACAAGCAACAACCCCTTCTCACGGGAAGAAAAACGTCTCCTTGAAGAGGAGAGGGAAAATTTTCCAGCAACTTTCCGAGATACCTCTGTCTCTAAAAAATTTCACCCTAACTTCGCCAAGCTTCACCGAGTGCAGAAGCATCGTGTGGCTACTGCTCGCCGTCGGTAACAAGTCAGGCTCGAAGTTGTGAGGGGGCATGAAAAATTTCTCCACAGCAGAGTCATTTTTTAGAAAGTTACGGGTTATGCCAACCGAAAGGAGAAAAAATCAAACGACTTCGATTTCGAAGTAGAAATCATTGTCCTGCCGGAAGAATATACTTTGGAAACTGTGAGTTCCGAATTTAAATTCAGACACCTCTCAATCTCGCTCTCGACAGCCCAGCGGGAAACCAACTTCAACGCATTATGGGCTAAGTTTCTGAAATGCCCTTGATTTGTATGTCAAAAAGCTTCTTCCATGGGGGTGATGTGGCTCAAATGGTCTGAGCAGCAGCAACGCTGCTCAAATTTTGGGGCTGGGGGTTTTCTGTTCTGTGAAACAGAGAAACAGAGCCAATTTTACGGAATTCAGGTTTTTGGGTCTGAAATGCAAGATGGGAATTTTTTGGGGATTCCAGGAATGGAAAAAAAAATTCTATGGGTGATGTTTTATTTTTCTGTTGATGAGAACAGCACCAATGCGTCTGTTCATTGTCAATTTGAAATCGTTGTGCTTAATTTTGTAGGTCCCATATATGCTGCTCGGCCACTGTTTGTAAAAATTCTTCAACCAGGTGAGAGTTCTGGAAATGAGATGGTAGCCAAGGTGGGAAAACCTGGAAAGACTGCTGGGTTCAACAGTCGGACGACTTTTCAAATTGCTGCTGCTGTTGCAGTGCAGAAATGGGCTCAACAGCAGAAAATAAAAACTGTAAGCAAGGATTTACCACATTACAACACAAAGGATGAAGTCTACTGTGACCCTTCAGAAAGTGGGAGAATTGTCTCACCAACTTTAATGTGGGTTGAGGCTTTGGATCTCATACTTGAAGGATTTGTCAAATCAAAGCTGGACTTCGGAAAAATAGTAACTGTCTCTGGCAGCATCCATCTGTATGGAAGTGTTTATTGGAAGAAAGGAAGTTCAACTACATTGAGTTCTTTAAACCCAGAAAAGCCTCTTGTAACCCAGTTGAGTGATACTTTTTTCCATCAAAGAGTCACCTATATGGATGGACAGTAGTACCACTTCACAGTGCCGAGAGATGGAGAGAACTGTTGGGGGTGCGTTAGCATTGTCTCAACTTACTGGGTCTCGTGCAAATGAAAGATTCACAGGTCCGCAAATCAGGAAGATATTTGAGAAGCAGCCAGATGTATATAATGCAACAGAAAGAATTTCTCTTGTTAGTTCCTTCATGGCATCTCTTCTTATTGGAGGTTATGCTTGTATTGATGAAACTGAAGGAGCTGGAATGAACCTGATGGATCTCAGACAACGAATCTGGTTTCAGCAGGTTTTGAAGGCTACTGCACCAGGATTAGAAGAAAAACTTGGACAGCCTGCACCAGCACATGGATTATGCAAAGTTCCACCTATTGTTCCAGCACTTGACCTTCCAAGAGATTTGAAATTCTGTTCCCAACCTGTTGGCAATGGGGCTTGTGTGCAGAAGTTAAACAAGCTAAGTTCAGCAGCCCGTTATGTGGATATGGAATTGGATTTTTGTAACAAGAAGTACTCTGCATTTTTAAGATAATACAGTGACGACAGTGGCTTACTAGAAGCTATTGTTTATATATTATGTATTCAGCATGCTAGCCAATGTAATGTGTTGAAACCAGAGCGCTAAAAGGTTCAAACCTATTAGGAAAGCAACCCCACAGATCTTATACAAGGACTGGCCCAGTCGATACAAACAAATATTCCAACACTCCCCCGCACGGGGAAAACCCGTGGACAAACTCACCGGAAAAACCCGGGACAAATTCACCAGAAATACCTAGGACAAATTCGGTGGGAGCGGGACTCGAACTCGGGACCAACCTGCTCTGATACCATGTTGAAACCAGTTGCGCTAAAACCTCGAGGCAATAATGAAGGTGCAACATGAATATAAGAGGGATCGGCCCGATCGATATTAAATTAACAACACTCCCCTACACGTTGCCATTTGTGACTCGTGGAAACAGGTGGGAGCAAAACTCTAACTCGGGACCAACCTTGCTCTGATACCATGTTGAAACCAATGCGCTAAAAGGTTTGAACCTATTAGGAAAGCAACCCCACGGATCTTATACAGGGACTGGCCCGGTCGATACAAACAAATATTCCAACATGATGAATTTGGACGGGCTCCAACGAATGAAACCTGTGACTGCAGGGTGGTTGCTCTCAGTACAGCAGGGTATGCACCTAACAGGCCACATGAAGAGGCTAATGGGTTCTTCCACCAAATGATGTCCGCTGTGCCATTGCAGAACACAGTGCTGCCAGATAGCCAAGGAAACAGTGCTGCTGTGGCCATGCAGCAAACAGTGCTGACAACCGTGGCAGTGCAGAAAACAGTGTTGCAACACATTTTTCAACATGATATACCAGTTCTGCTGTTTGGTGCTGCTGCTGCTGTTGCAGTGAAGAAAGGTGCAAAACTTCAGAAAATGCAAACTAAGAGAAAGGATTTTGATGCAACAGGTGCCCTTTTGTTTTTTGGACAGACTGACTTTATTTCATCAGTGGCAAAAATGGGTGCTGTCAGTGGACCATTCGATGCTGCCAACCAGGATAATGGGGCAATGTTATTGGATGTATATGAAACGTACGGGATGGATCCAGTTAAATTTTATTTTCTGCTGCTGTTGCAGTGCAGATACATGTTGGCATGCTCAGAAGGATACATGACGACTGAGCTGATGACGACTTTTCAATTTGCTGCTGCTGTGGCAGTGCAGAACGGGGCACTACAGCAGAAAATAAACACTGATCGAAAGGATGCAGATGAGCAGAACCTCTCAAGTTCAGCCGCTTATTCATTATCTTCAACAAAGGGAGCTACAGGTCATCGCCTTGGAGCAGCTGGGGCAGTTGAAGCAATCTTTGCTGTCCTTTTGACAGCAATCGCAATGCCATACATGGCAAGGAATGCCCACTTCCCTGCTGCTACTATAGAAATTCACAAGAGAGCACTACTTACTCTTCGAGAGTCCTCTCAGCAGAATTACAGCAACGTTGTTGCTACCAACACAGGCCTAAACCATATGGGTATGCGGCTGGAGAAAAGACTTCATCCGCAGAAGTATGTTGCTGTTTGTGAGATCATCATCAGGGACCAGCAAGTTCTACCCACATCGAATGCTCTCTTTGCTGGTTACTGCCAATTGGGAAGCCTTACCAGTGCTCGCTCAATCTATTCTCGAAGGGACAAGAAGAAAAACCTGATCTCTGCCTTGTGTTGCAATTTTTGTGGAGCCAAAGTAGCAATGTATACACAGACAAGTGAAGGACCACTGGATGAACTTGGGCAGCCAGCCGTAATTAGGAATCAGCTCAATCCGGTTACTGAGGTTACCGGGGACATGCTGCATTTTGCCAATGAGGCAACTGTTGGGGCATATCACACAAGGGTTGTTAATGTCAAAGTAGAAGTTGCCAGTTTGGAGCAGGTGATAGTTCAACTTATTGTTTGGTTGCTTATCCGTATTGGGGTGTGCTACAACAAGTGATGCTGGCAGTGTCGGCAAAAAATAAAAATAAAATAAAATAAAAAAATAATTGCTTCTCTGGTGGAATGTTCCAGTTTTGTCATCCAGAGGGCTGAGACAGATACCACGGATGCTACTTGGGAACAGGTGGAGATGTCGGCAAGCAAATCCTACCTTCGAGCTTGAGGACAAGCTCTTTCTCCAGGGAGGGGGGGTAATGTTATTTCAGTTAAAGAATTAATAGGCCACAGGGGCATTTTTATAATATTTTATCTTGAACCTTGTAAGGGTGAACCCTATTTAACGTAAGAGTAATGAGAAAGTATTGATTTAGAGTAAACAAGGGTTTTGAGTTCTCCTCAACGAGCTCAGGGGTGTGCGTTCTCCTCAAAGAACCTAGGGTTTTTAAGCTTCCCTTCGGCTTGATTTTCATCTTTCTCTTTTTTGTCCCTATGAATCGTTGTGTGAGATCCGGGACCGTAACAAACAAACACTATCACATCCCAATATGCTTTTGTTCATGGCACCATAGACAAAAAAAAAAAAAAAAAAAAAAAAAGGTAAGCAATTGATTGGACGACCCCTACTCCCTCAAAGGTGACTCATTTCTTGTGGTCTGCAACAAGAGACAGGATCCTCATAATTGACCAATTGCATAGGAGGAGGAGCATGATTGAAAACCAAAGTTGCAAATTGTGTACTGAACAACTTGAGATTATTGACCATGTGAAGTTGGGTCCAAGGCCTATCCCAAACTGACTAGTCATTTTGGGATAGGCCTTGGACCCAACTTAACATGGTATCAGAGAAGGTACTCATATGTGGGCCTACACCTAAATTATCCACTTGTAGAGCTACAAAGGAGGGCCTACACCTAAATTATCCACTCGCAGAGCCACAAAAAAGGGCCTACACCTAAATTATCCACTTGTAGAGCCACAAAAGAAGGCCTACACATGAGAGAGTGTTAAGGAATAGTCTCACATTGATTAGTGATTACAATGATCTTGAGTTTATTAGTTGGAAAATAGGCTTCCTAAGATGGCTAATCATTTTGGGATGGGCCTTGGACCCAACTTAACATGGCATCAGAGCAGGTACTCATATATGGAACTTCACCCAAATTATCAATATGTAGAGCCACAAAAAGGGCTTATACGTGAGGGGGAGTGTTAAGGAATAGTCCCAAATGGATTAGTAAGTACAAATTTTTTGAGTTTATTAGTTGGGAAAGAGGTTTCCTAAATTGGCTAGTCATTTTAGGAGGGCCTTGGACCCAACTTAACAGACCACATATCCTTCATTACACTTTTTCTTGGAATGTTTGGAGTGCCTTCATCCTCAAATTTGGTCTCCAATAGTGCTTCCCTTCCCTTCTCTTTTGGAACGGATGAAGGCAGTCCCTTGGGCAAAACTGATAAGAATTTTTGGATGTTGTCTGTTGTAGACTTACATGGAACTTACAGGAAGAGTGTAATCAGAAGAATTTGAAGGAGTCCAAAAATCAATTGGGGCCCTGAATTAGGCATTGATGCATTGTATTTTCTTTGGGCCTGCAAAGTCCGAGAAACCTCTTGTCTTCGAAAATGATGAATTTATTTAAAGAGAAGGAATTTACAATAGTGACCAGAAATAATACTGGTGGAACAAAAAAAGAATCTAGAAAATAAACAAAAATACATCAAACATCCAATGGAAAAGGATCCAATTGGCTTATATGGTCCAGGCCCTAGTTGCTAAAGGCCTTCTAACTTTGCAGACAAAGTCAAACACAACTATTCACAGTTTTCATTTATCAACTGATTTAGTACAATACTGTATCAACTTTATAAAGCTACTTACTCTAAAATTCAACACCCGAATTGAACATCACTAAAAGGAAACCTAAAGACCCTAAAACTAACCCCAATGAGGCCAAAATAATCATAACCAAGCAATAAAACCAGATTGAAGGCAAAAAAAACCAGAAATAGATCCAAATTAATTCTTATACTTCCTGCATTTACTAAAGTTACAAATGCTCAAATTTCGAGCTCCTCATTAAGCTAAATGTGGGGGTTTCTTATTTTTCTTCCTTAAGTAAACTTTTTGTTTATTTTTGAAAAGTTACTTTAACTCTTGATCCCCATCATGGAACTTGGTGTATCTCACAGATGCAGCCCATCTCCAATCTACAGTTCCTCTAAGCAATTAAAATCAAAAAAGGGTTGAGTGCACAAAGGCTGATGTCCTTAGACTCACATGTCCAAAAGACACACCACTTTAGTGGCACTCACTTCTATTTCTCTATACAACTCAAGAGTTTCACTTATCAAGAGCTCATATTAGATACGTTCACATGTTCCTTCCTCTCTCCTAAATCAAACAAATCAAACAAATCATCAATATATAGCATTACTAGAGTCATCCCAGCTATCACCTACAAAGGTGAGGCTCCTCTACTTCATTCATTTGTATAGTTAAATTGTTCTATCTCCACAAACAAAAATCATACTAAAGGAAAAGTAAAGTCTCTTTTTTTTTTTTTTTTGTTAATGATCATATTGTCATATTTCATACATAATCTACACCCCATACCCCCAGTGAAACTTGGCCCAAGACCTCAACACTAAAAACCACTCAAGTGACCATTGAGCCAAAGGCCAGATAACTGACTAAAAGCTGTTTACTTTCTTTATTTATTCCGGAAAGGAGTCCCCTAAGAGGCTAGAGTCTTACTTTATGGACTGACTATACTTTCTTTGACATGGCAATACCTTCTATTTTGAGCTGATAAAACTCAATTCCTCTTGGAGAACTGCTCTGATGCCAGTCAAGGGATAAGATGTTATATAGGCCATGTTCAAAACAAAAAAGCTACCTTCTAGGCTACCACATCAATCCACCTGGGCTTCGGGATATGGCAGACTACTTGGGATGCTCTGTGGGAAATCTGCCAGCTACATATCTTGGGCTCCCACTTTTTTATTCCCGGCCTTCGACGTCACTCTGGTCCCCCCTCATTGAGAAATTTGAAAAGAAGCTAGCCACTTGGAGGGGTAAACTCCTATCTACAACGAGGCGTCTCACTCTCCTCAAGTCTTGTCTGGCAGGGTTGCCAAATTAGCTACTATCATTTATGCACTGTCCGGCCTCTGTTTGCTCCAAAATTGACGCCATCCGTCAGCAATTTCTCTGGAGAGGATCAGAAGACACCTTTAGATACCACTTGGTTAGTTGGAAGGATATTTGCACGCCTCATAATAGGGGAGGATTAGGCATCCAGCCTACAAAGGAAATGAACAAAGCTCTTATGCTCAAATGGATTTGGAACTTCAACATCAAGCATAACAGTCTATGGAGGAATATGGTCAAATTCCATCTTCTATTTTTGGGTGCCTAGTAGAGAGAGGGTGGTGCCGCTCGCCTCCTATCCCCGATATGGAAATCAATTTATAAGCTTCTCCCAGTATTCAGAGATGCTACTCACACGGGCCAAGGAAGGACCCTCCTCTTCTGGTCGGATGAATGGTACGGCCCTTGCTCCCTCTCAAAGGAATACCCAGGGCTGTATAGGGTGGCTAGATACCCCTCTTGCTCAGTGGCTGATTCGTGGAGGGATCAATCGTGGAGTCTCCCGTTCCCCAGGGGCTAAATGATGAGGAATCTTCGGCTTTTTGCTCTCTCCTTACTAAACTGGGCAATATTATTATCTAGGAGCATTCAATTGATAAGTTGACTTGGAAGCCTAGCATTAATGGCCAATTCACTGTTGCTTCTGCTTACTCTCATATTAGAAAGCAAGAGTACAATATACATGAGCACAAGGCAAATCTGGCTTGGAAACTCTCAACGCCAAGCAAAATCAAATTTTTCGTGTGGTCAGCCATTAGAGAACAGATCCTTACTTCTCACAACCTTCATAAAAGAGGCTTCACCGCCCCTGATTTTTCTTGTCCCCTTTGTGGTGAGTGCGATGAGACAATCCAACATGTCCTCTTACACTGTGAATTTTCTTGGCAAGTCTGGATGAAAATTTTTCAAAAGATTGGGCTCCCAATGGGGCTACATCAGGACCTCTTCGGCACCTTTGAAATGGGAGGGATTCGCCTTCCTCGACTGAGCGAGTTAATACTTTCGGCCTGTCTTGCACATGTTCCATGGTGCATTTGGCTCAAGCGAAATAACCGGAGATTTAACTCCAAAGTTTGCACCCTGGACAACACGGCTTCACATGTCGTTGGCCTTATCTTGAGTTGGCTTCATACAAGGAAGGAATTTGCCGCTCTATCGGGTGTTTCCCTTTGGAAAATTGGAGTTTGATCGCTCATATGACTGGCCTCTGCAGGACTCTGATTATGGCCATCTGGGATCCTCCCCCTTGCGCTGCATCAAACTCAATTTTGAAGGTAGTGCTATTGGTTGTCCTAGGCCGGCTGGAGCAGGTGGTGTATTCAGAGGTCACAATGGAGACTTTATTCTTTCTTATGTTGGACCAATGGACATTACTAATTCTAATACTGCTGAAGTTAGTGCTCTTCTATTTGGCCTCCAAATTTTCAAGGAACGTCTCCATGGCAAGTTAATCATTGAAGGAGACTCGAAGACTATCATCAGTTGGTGTTCCAAAGACAGCTCCCACCCTTGGCGCCACTGGCCTATCACAGATTGTATTGCTGACATTGTATCATCTATCCATTGTAATTGGAATCTCATTCCTAGATCAGTCAACTCTTTGGCTGATAAATTTGACAAAATTCGGAACTTCCCAGCAATCTCTCATTGTTTGGGAAGGCTTCCCTCCTTTGTAATTTGCTCTTTTGAGTTTTTGTCTTAATAAAAATCAGCATCATTTAAAAAAAAAACAAAAAAGCTACCTTACAAGCAAGTACTACTTGGTGTTGGTTTATTCTATTCTATTACTGAAATTTTTCGGGTATGTATACTATTGAAAAACAAGAACAAGGTACTTTTAATTATTTTACCTTGTCATTATTTATATTTCTTGTTCTACATGTCAAACTATGTCTATGGACAAAATTTCATGTAAAAGGGAAACGTAGAATAGGAGATATAGAGAATTAGGGTGGTTTTTCACTTGAAATAGGGGCAATGTCGTAAATTGTACTCAACTGACTCAACCCTAAGCTATAAATAGAAGTTGGGGGCATGCAGGTCCCCTATCTCAGTTTCTTTCTCAATTTACTCTTCTCCACTTTCTCTCCCTCTCATTCTCTCTCTTCAATCTTCTTTCTTCTTACTTTTTACATGGTATCAGAGTAGTAGATCGCATATGGGAAGGATTTTCATAAGTTTTTCTCCTCTTTGAAGCAGAAGTCTACATAAAGGAAGGATCTTTTTCCAGTTTTTTGGCTAATGGTTAGTAAAAATCCATTTTTTTCTCTTTTTCTTTCTGCCATGACCCTAGGGTTACTGGTTGTACTATTCTAAGAACAGATTTTGATATTCTAAACTGCCAAAAGAGGCCTTTTTATGCTGATCTAGAGGAGTGTGCCAAAATTCGAGAACTATGACTGCTGATGTCATTTGCACACTTGCTGATGTCAGCCCTAGTGCAGGTTCCTGTGCACTTTATCTTCCCCTTGTTGGAATTTTTGGAATGTTTGATCTGCGCACATCTTATATTTACCATAATTGTGATTTTACATTGTGGGGCACACTAGAGCTGGTTGATTTGGAACTTTTTGGAAGGCTTATTTGATCTGTTTGGCATTCTTATATATCTTATATGGCTGACTCTAGTGAGGTTTACACTCCAGCAAAGGAATCATATATCCTGATGGTAAAGATATGATTACTATCACCTCTAATAAGTTGAATGGTAATAATTACCTTATATGGTCCAGATCTATTAAAATTTAATAGAGATGACCCTCATGTTCCTCAAGATGATTATTGGGAGGTTGAAGGCAGTCAAGTGATGACTTGGCTCATCAACAGCATGGAATCTAATATCAGGAGCCAAGTTATAAACTTTGAAACTGCCAAGGCTATGTGATTGTCCTTGGAAGCTCTTTATGGACAAGAGAGCAATCTTTCTAGGGTTTATGAATTATATACAGAATATTTTCGGTTAAAATGAGGTAACAGAACTGTGATAGACTACTGTAGTTCTTTTCTAAGTATCTAGTAGGAAATTAATGTCTTTCATCCTTTTACTACGGATGAAAGGGAACTCCAACAACAACAGAGTCTACTTCTTATGGCGAAATTTCTAGATGGATTGGGTGTTGAATTTGACAGCATAAAGGCACAAATTTTGGCCTCAATGAAATATCTAACCTCTCTACTACCTTTAATAGGGTACAGAGAGTTGAAAAGATTGTTGTGTCTAGAATTGGAAAAGATACTAAAGTGGGTGAAGCTATTGCCCTTAATACATCAGCTACGGCATCTGATTCTACTGATACGTCCAAGGGACGCACAAGGACCGGTAGAGGCAGAGGCATAGATAATTCTGGCCAAGCAGATGGTAAAATTGAGCGCAAATGTGTTCATTGTGGACGCACAAATCATTACTTAGATAGATGTTGGGTAAAATTTGGGAAGCCTACATTGGGCAAATGCTATTATACAAGAAGGTACAACACCAAGGTCAGAAATTACAATCCCGCCTGGTTCTCCAGATGAATACAAACATTGATTCAACAACAACAACATATCTCATAGCAGCAGCAACAGATTTCCCAACTATGGCACAACTATCTATTCCCTCTGCATCCTTGGCACATACGACTCCTCCTGCAGGTATGTTTGCACTCTCAATGTCTCATTCCCCATCTTGGGTTCTTGAATCTAATGCCACAAAACACATGTCGGGTATGTCCTCACTATTTTCTAACTTAAAGGAGTTTGTTCTCATTAAGCATGTTAATCTTGCTGATGGGTCAGTTTTCACCAGCACAGGCAGTGAGAAATGTTACCCTTGCACCTTTTCTTTCCCCTCAATCTACACTGTTAGTTCCAAAATTCCCTTTAAATTTGTTGCCTATCAGTCTGGCTAAGTCTATGAATTGTTGTTTAACTTTTTACCCTACTCATTGTGTGTTTCAGGATCTCGTGACAAGAAAGATGAATGGTTTTGCACATGAGAGAGGGAGACTATACCATCTGGACAGCCACAACCCAAACAGTACTTTACCTACACTACACACAACTGATTCACCTCTTCGATGGCATCTCAAACTTGGTCATCCATCTCCAACAAAATTGATTCAAGTAATTCCAGATCTTCCTTCTAGTATTACTTTTCAATGCGAGTTATGTCAGTTGGGCAAGCGTCACCGGAGCACCTTTCCTATTTCATCTCATAAGACAAGTAAATTTTTTTAGCTTGTCCACTCAAATGTTTGGGGTCCTTGTCACATGACTAGTCAGTTTGGTCATATGTATTTTATTTCCTTTATTGATGATTTCTGTAGAAGTACTTGGATTTATCTCATGAGAGAAATCTGAAGCTTTTGATGTATTTCAATTATTTTATAATGAAATAAAAAATCAATTTGGAACTTCTATCCATATCTTGTGTACAGACAACAGTCTTGAGTTTATGAATTGTAAATTTGGTTCTTTTTGTCAGTCACAAGGAACCATTTATCGGACTTCTTGTGTTCACTCCACAACTGTTACAAAATGGGACCCACCATGGTTGCACGAGCTGGTGGGACCACCATGAGAACGTGAGATGGCATGATAGGTCATCACACGAGCTGGTATGAGTTGGAAGATTTGAAGATCAAATGGGACCCACAATAATAACCACAAGCTGGTATCCTTATCACATGAGTTGGAAGATAAAGTGGGACCCACCATGACAACCACGAGTTTGCATCCTTATCATATATGATCACGTGCCTCATAGAAGAGCTCTAGTTTGAGTTATGTTAGTCTTCTAATTATGTTGAGTTATTTAATTATGATAGACTAATCTTTAAGAGTTATAGTTTGGGTATAATTAGGAGAATGGTAGTTTAATTGTATTTGGATTCTACTACTTTCCTCTACTATAAATAGAGGTGTTTGTACTCGAATTAAAATAAGAAAGTCAAGTAGTTGTCCACTTCTCATCTCGTGAAGTCTTCCTCTCTAGCCTAAACTCTTCTTTCTTTTTTTCTCTTCTCTCCTCTCTACCTGAGAGCTCTCACTCTCTTTCTTTTTCTTTCTCCCTCTCTCACCTTGCTCAAGATTTCAACGAAGGGGTCCTAAATTCAACATTGTATCAGAGCATCAAATTTAGGATCCCCACGTCAAAAAGAATGTTCTAAGAAGTTATGATCAAAGTTACTCAAAGAAGGCTATTTGTGAAGCAAGATTGAAGCTCATGAGATAAGTTTTTTCATTATTAATTCTTGCTCTTGGTTTTCGGGTTTAGAAGATGGTTTAGAGACGATTTTATGGCAGTCTTCATCTTATGAGATTATTGAAATTTATGCATCTCGGATAGAAGAAGTTACCAAGGCTGTTTTATCGGTTTGAAAGTTCTTGACTGAAAGATGGTCTCGAGATTTATGCATCTCATGAGCAAGATTGAAGCTCATGAGATAAGTTTTTTTATTATTAATTCTTGCTCTTGGTTTTCGGGTTTAGAAGATGGTTTAGAGACGATTTTATGGCAGTCTTCATCTTATGAGATTATTGAGATTTATGCATCTCGGATAGAAGAAGTTACCAAGGCTGTTTTATCGGTTTGAAAGTTCTTGACTGAAAACCAATTTATGTTGAGATTTTATGCATAAAAGGTTATAATTTTTGTGGGAACAAGATTCCCTGATAAAGAAAAGTGTTCTTAAGCCTATTATGAGTGGTTATTTATTCATTGGATTTCAGAAATATGATTATTTAGCTTCTATGCTAAGCCTCTCCATTAACCAAGTTGGTTGAAGAAATATAGTGCTATCTCGTAGTGACAAAAAGGATATTGATTGCATACATCAATGATATAGTGCTATCTCGCAGTGACAAAAAGGATATTGACGAGGTAGAAAGAACATCTGAAAAATCACTTTAACAAAGAATCTAGGGATGCTTAAATACTTCCTCGATTTGAAGTAGCAAGAAGCGGGTAGGTATTGTTTTGCCTCAAAGAAAGTATGTGACTGATACACTATGTGAATATGGGTTTCTAGGAGCTAAAATTATTGATACTCCTATGGAAGTTGGCCATAATCTACATGAAGAGAAGAATGATGAGCTCAAGGATAAGACTATGTATATAGGGTTCAATTTTCAGGTTTATATGATGTATATACTAAGAGATATAAGTAAATGGGTCGAGAGGAACATTTATGCCATTGTACTAAGTCTTCACATAAGTGACCTATTCAATAAAGAGGGAGATTGAATTTTAACCTATGAGAAGAGTGGTGCACACTGCAGCACTTTTGAATTTTCTTCTTCCTCTTCTCTCTTTCCTCTTTCTTCTCTATTCCACCTCTTCCACCAATTTTACAACATTTATCTCACTCATAAGATAGAAAAACATGTTACATAAGGCTAGATAATACTTTTTACGAATATCAGAAAATTCAGGTGGATACGTTCTTATCCATAAGTTTTCTGCAGTCAATTCATAGAAGAATAAAAAATCATAGCATGCTTTGCTTGCGTTAGAACATTGAACCAAACAAGCCTTTGATGCACAAACCATCAGAAAGAAACTACCGTTAACACATTTAATATCTTATAAAGGCAAAGGAAAACATAGTTTCTTTGTTTAGACATGTTCTCTTTTCACCCGCCTACATACAAACTATTAGAACACCAAAGAATTTCAATAGATGGCACAACAGTAGAATTCATTGACAGAACCATAGAACAATAAATCAGGACAAAATTTCAAGACTAGAGAATTAAACTCGCCCCAGCAGAGAAGAGGAATACATGAATAACGAAATCATATCTGCTCTACTGAATTTTATGACATCAGATAATGCTCCGAGCTTCCTAAACCGATGGGTTGCGAAACATAACAGAAAAAAATACCGAGAAAATGAAGTTATCATACCTCGGCTGTCTTCGACACCTCGTCACAAGCAATCTCACACTTAATATCCCCGAGATTCGTATGCAGAGTAACCGACTAAAAACAACGAAAATGGTCATAGACATTCTAAGTAGATGGTGTCGGAAAGAAATAGATTACATTCAAAGCACACTCACCATTTGGGGAAAAGCGCAAACAGCGAAGACCTGTTGAAACTTGGAAGCTTAGCTGCCTTCAACACTGTCGCGCAATTTTGTTTTATCGAAAGAAATATAGGGGAAGTCCGGAGAGTGTTCTCGAACCCGAATTAATGCAGGGCCACTCTGAAGGTGTTCGTGCCTGTTGGCGATAAAAAGCCAGAAAAGATTTTCATGATTACGATTTACAGGTTTTGAAGAAATTTTAAATTTTGATATTTGTTTGGTATTTATTATAAAAATATCTATATATTTGTTTAGTAGGATAATTTTGAAAAAAAAATTATATATATATATATATATACATTATGATCATTTAATCGATTTAAATTTGGACTTGGGCAAAATAGGTTGCAAATTGATCAACTCGTTCAAACCTTTGGCCAAACTCAATTTCAATTAGTTATACTTTACTGATTTGGCCGAACTCAATCTAATTGGATCAAAGTTTGTCTTACTTCAATTAGGGATGGGTAATAAATCTTAGACATGAAAAGTCATATATATATATATATAGAGAGAGAGAGAGGCCCAATCTAATACGAAAGGTCATTTTGTGCGAAACAAACGAAACGCCAATAACTGGATCACAACCAACATCTATATATATATATATATATAGATATATATAATATACGAAAGGTCATTTTGTGCAAAACAAACGAAACGCCAATATCTGGATCACAACCAACGTGTATATATATATATATATATATATATATAGAGAGAGAGAGAGAGAGAGAGAGAGATGGGGGCCTTCATTTGACTAGAATTGATGTTCTATTGTTTGTTTCACATCATCAATATCATTGCAGATGACTAATATCAAACAAGAACAAGAATACTCTTTGTATATTCCGCTTTGTTGTTTTTCCTTTCTTCTTCTCACAGTCGTTTTATCATCTAAGGCCATGTTAGTGCACTCTAAAAATAAAAGTAAAAGTGAAAGTACTTTTACTAGTGAAAATAACTCAAAACCTTTTAGTCTGCATTGTAAGTGGCGAGTGAAAGTGAATTACCTTGGTAATTTACTTTCACTCTTTTTTTATAAAAAACAAGTGAAAGTGAAATCACTCCCTAAGGCTAGTGAATACATTTTCACACGGGCACTCACTCGCTCACTCTCTCTCTTGTTCTGCTCATTTTGCCCTCTCACTCTTGCATTTGGATATTATAAAATCAAGTATTTTTTTAAGTATTATATTTTATATATAATTAAACTATTTTTTATTTTAATTTTTAATTAATTATTAATTTAAACAAGTCAAATTTTATCTTAGTTTCTTAATAGAATAGTTAAATAAAAATATATTATAAAATTAAATCAATCAGAGTAATTTTATATAATAAAATACCCTCTTTTTTATTTATATAAATTCATGATTTTAATATTATATTTGATTTCTAATTTAAGAGTGAGAACTTAAATATTAAAAAATTAAAAACTTGATTAAGTATTTGGATAATACAAAATTTAGAATTTGTTTAATCATTACTAAATAAATAAATAAATATTATTAATAAAATATTTATTAATTTAAAACAAGTTAATATTTATTTTAGTTTAGTCAAAAACTATCTACAGAGAGTCAATATTCATCTGCTACAGAGAGTCAATATTCATCTGCTACGGAGAGTCAAAGCTCACCAACTGTGAGTTGAATTTTTTGAAGAATTCGAAGTACAACAATGCAACTAGCTCAAGGAAATTATCCTACCGTTTATGTTTTTTTCTTTTAAAAAAGTTAAAATTAGCTCAAATGACTCCCATGAAGTAGACAACAATTCTAGAGAAAATGACCACAACTTCATATTAGTGTCCCATTCATTAATCTCTGGCTCCCTTTGTTATTGGGTCCCTACTATAATAATAATAATCACAAGATATAAATTTATCAACACATTGACTAAGTGGTTCAACAATAGTGCCTATTCCATTGGCAAAAAACAAGACTTATAAAAAACTCATAGGAGCATTTAACCGTTTTTGGCTTTTATTATGAAATTATATTTTTGCCCTTACGCGTTCAACAATATATTTGTTAATTTTTCTGTTCTTTTGTTATTCCTTTTAGTTTTTAATTCTATGTAGGTGTATTCACACTTTCAAATGTTTCCATGTGCAATGCAAATTTAACAATCTAGGTACACATACAAATAATCAAGTACACAATGAATGCACAAGATTTATAGTAGTTCACAATCCTTTCTTAAATCAGGAGTCCACTCTCTAAAATATTTTTCAACTTGGAGTTAAACTATGTTAGGATTACCAAGCAACCATTACATCAAATTACCTCTACGGCTAGTCACAATGTTGCCCATATAGGGACTTATACTACTGAAGTGACCCCCACAACCAATTTACAATGCACTCACTTTATATGGGTTCACAACAACAAACTAAACAGATAACCTAGACCCTACAAGGGATTTTTTAACAACCAACTAAGTATTAGGAATTAAACGCCCTAATTTCAAACTAACGAGAGCAATAATAATAAACGTAGAAGAAAAAAAAAAGAAGCAAGCACGAGAATACAAACAGGTTTATACAAGTTCACTTCAAGGTGATTACTATGTCTTGTCTTCCGCCACTGCAGTAATCTACTATGAAGATGAAATAGTTTACAAGAGAAATCACACACACTCACAGGTATTTTTGTCTAACCTCTCTTGGGCCACAACTCAAGATCTTTCTCGATGATAAAACCCTAATAACGACACCCCCAAATATAAAGAGAAAATTAGGGCAACCGGATTACAAGTATGAAATTCCCAAACTACCCTTAATGAGACAACAATCAATATATCGTGGATGTGGTGGGGGTTCCGCCGTATGCCCCTCTTCCAACCCCCACAACGACCTCACCGCAAAGATCGATTGGCGTACTGATTCATCGTAGAGTGTTGATTAGGCTCCACAACTTAACACTAGGCTACACAATTCTAGTTCCACACGAGGATTTGCTATTGTAGCTCACTAGGTACATATGACCAATACCCACACAAGGATTTTTAGCACCACCTACCCACAAAACTGTTGATGTAAGTGCCTCATAGATTTTTTCAATCAAATTAAGTACACAATAGTAGCTCACGACAATCTTAATGTATATAATTAGTAACTTAAGTGTATGGAATGAGATCTTGAGAGCATTGTCCAATATTCTCCCCTTTTTTTTATGATGACAAGCACTCTAATAAAGATAAAACACAATGATGCAATGCATACTCTAAAACACTCTAAGCCTACAATGATACATGAATCTAACTTGGAAAATTACTCAAGCTCTCCCTATCAATAAGCCATCATACACAAATATGTGCACACAACAATTTTAGCTCATGGCTTGTGAAATATGTCCCCTCCGTACTTTGTGAATCTATTCTTCTAAGTTTTCTCCCCCTAAATATCATCTTTATTTTTGTACCATATTTCTCCCCCTTTTGACGTTGTCCAAATCCTAGAATGGAGACTATACTTATGCTTCCCCTATCATCTCTTATAATAGTTCTACCTCTTTCTATTTTATCTACAGTCCCTTAAGTACTTTTTATCTCTCCTTTGTTCTTAAATATTCTACATATTCCATGCTTGCAATTGTTCATAGATGATAGAGATCTGAGGAAAATTTTACTTGTGGAGTTGAGCCAGAAATAGCTCCACGTTCACCTTTAGCTACTATATCACCTCCTAGACTTTACATCACAACCTCCAAAGGGTACTCTCTTTTTTCCTCATTTCCTTTTGGGTTATATAACTCCCTTTTTATCTTCCTTCTCATCATTATTTATTTATCCTAAATATATTTACTGAGAAAAAAATCTTTAATTATTATAAAGTTTTTTTGTGAAAATTATTTTGCAGCAAAATATTTCATCGGTAGTAATTTTAGAATTTTAATTAAAAATTTTAAATATAGATTTTTGTAATTTTTAAAACAATTATTTTTTGGAAATAATTTGTCGATAAATATTTTTTTTATTTAGAAAAAAATTTCCAGTGAATTTTTGCTGTTGATTATTTTTCAAATTAAAATTTTAATTTTATTTTTATATTCCCTTTTAAATTTTTTAATAAAATAAAATAAAAATTTTACAAAATAAATTTAATTTTTTATTGATATAGCCAAATGTACTATATAATGTACACAAAAAAAAGTAAAAAATACAAAATATATATAAAAATAATAAAAAACATCAATTAGTGTGCCGTGAAGGACCAAAGTGAGAAGAACTAGAGTTGTCTAGCTACTTCAAATTTGATCCACTAATAGCACCAATAGTTATGATGCCATAAGAAACCAACAAACCCATTGCTTGAGCCATCTGAGCTTGAAGCCTACCAGCAACAGTTTGTTGCTCTGCTAACTATTGTTTATGCTTTGCAAACTGTTGTTACTATTGCACGACTACCTCCCTCATTTTTGCAAGTTCCTCATTTGTTTTCTTCAATTCAATTGCCTGGATTGCACGGTTGGACAGCCAAACCACTCCACATAAAAAAAGTTATAAGTTTAAGAAGTGAAGTATTATTAATGACAAGACCATGATTAGACAATAACAAGACCATGATTATAAGTACTTTTTAAATATCTTAATATGTGTTTAACCAAAGAATAGTGAAACTCAAGTAGATTTTTACATAAACTAGGCAACAAGGTTAACCACATAGGAGACATTAGGCCAAGTTAAAGTAAGGTATTGAAGGGCACCTATGAGACTTCTATAAAGGGTGGGATTTGTCAATGGTGGACTAAATTGGTTTACTTTGAGATTAGGAGTGAGTGGAGTATGAACCAGAGTGCATGAAAGCATGATAGCTCTTTCAAGAACATCAAATAGACATTTTTTTCAGTAAGAAAGAGACTACAATTTCCATAAATAACTCAAATACCATGAAAAAAAATTAAGGGACCAACTTGTTTAATAAAAAATTTGTTGAAAAGATGCTTTTGAAAATCACTGAGAAGCAAATAACTATTGCCCATTAGTATAATATCCTCTACATGAAGGACTAGGAAAAGAAATCCCTTGGAAGAGGAGAAAGTGAAAAGAGCAGAGTCCACCAAGTTTGACTTAAAACAATAATAATAAAAAGAAAAAGAATTAGACCAATGAAACCATGCCCTAGAAGCTTGCTTAAGGCCATAGGTTGCTTTCTTTAAATCACACATGTGACCAAAAAGGATGAATTTTCAAAATGGAGGGGTTGTCTTGTAGAGATTGTTTAGTTAAGTATTCCATTCAAAAGCATTATTGACAGTAAATCGAAGTAAAACTCAATGTTTAGTGACTACCAAGGAAAGTACTAACCTAATAGTTTGGAATTGAACTATCATGCTGAATGTTTCTTCACAATCAGGACCTGGTAGTTGGCGATATCTGTGAGCTACTAAATGGCTTTTAAATTTGTCTGAGGAACCGTCATACTTAAGTGTAGGGTGAAAACCCCATTAGAAACCAACTATGTCCATAAAATCTTGGAGGAACAAGATCCCAAGTATCATTATTCAAGAGGGTAGTACATTTATTACTCATGGCTTGTTTTCGATGTGGAGCGGAAAGGCTTTTCCTTGTAGGATCTAGGTTTCTCAAGAGAGAGGGCATATAAGGCATAAGTAGAGGATAACTATCAACTTTTAGTTGTCTTCACCATGGGATGGGTGTTAAGTGTTTTAGATGGTTGTTCGAAAGGAAGGACAACTTCTAATTTGTCATTAGGATCAATTATAATATAGTTGACTGGAAGAGAGGAAGATTAGGAGGCTGTTCTTGGATGTCTAGTCAAGTATGAGGCAAATTTTATGCTAGTGGGGATTCTAGTGGAAGCATCGGAAGGAGATGTCTTCGGGGAATGGAGAAGGTTGACTGGGATGTTTGGGTTTCTATAGGCAAAACTTGAGCATACTTTTGATAATTTTTTTTTTTTTTGTGAATTTTCCAGATGGAAGAATGGGTAGAGAGTATGAAGAGGGTGTGGCAAATGATACATAAGTACTTTCCTCATACATAACATGCCTAGGTGTATACTGTTCCTTGTGGTTTGATAGCATCTATTGCACTTGGATTGATGACTATAGGCAATGAACACACAAGGAAGAGAGCATGATCAAGTTTAAATTTCATTTTATGTCATAAATTCAGAAAGCACAAACATCCAAAGGTGTGAAAGTGTGTGTATGAAGGTGATTTATGAATTAACAAGGAATTGACAGTTTTACCTTGTAGCACATCAAATGGTAGTCTATTTATCAAATAAACTATTATAGGAAATGGTGGTGTTTTCCTATAATACATAAGATCAAGACTGAAAGGCTTTGTTCAAGTAAACCTAGAGGATGGTGGGCAGGGGTGGGGGAATATGTTTACTACAATGTTCTTAAAACTGGGCTAGTCATTTTGGGATAGGCCTTGGACCCAACTTCACATGGTATTAGAGCAGGTGCTCATATGTGGGCCTCCTAACTAGGCATAGTTATTTTTGAATGGGCCTTCGACTGAACTTCACATGGTATCAAAATAGATGCTCATATGTGGGCATCCACCAAATTGTGTATGTGTGAGAACCATAAAAGAGGGTCTATACATGAGAGAGTGATAAAGAAAATAGTCCCACATCAATTAGCATGTACACAAATCTTGAGTTTATTAGTTGAGAGAGAGACTTCCTAACTGGGTTAGTAATTTTGGGCTGGGTCTTGGACCCAACTTCAATATGGTACCAAAACATGTGCTCATATGTGGGCCTCACCCAAACTGTCCACGTGTGAAAACCATAAAAGAGGGCTTATATGTGAGAGGGCGTGCTAAAAAATAGTTCCATATGGATTAGTGAGTACAAAGATCATGAGTTTATTAGTTGGAAAAAGGCTTCCTAACTTGACTGTCATTTTGGGATGGGAGTGTTAAAGGATAGTCCCACATGGATAAGTGAGTACAAAGATCTTGGTTTTATTAGTTGGGAAAGATACTTCCTAACTATAATAGTCCTTTTGGGATAAACCTTGGACCCAACTTCACAATAATGAACTAAAATTTAAATTGTGTAACACGTGTTTATATGGAAGGGCCAATCTTTGATGCCATAGAAAATCAAAGATGGTGATAGACATTGTTTGAATTTTACTTGGAAAGACATCAATTTTGTTTTTACACTCCCACTGAGTGAAATAAGGATTTAGGAAAGAGGGGTTTCCATGGAGAAAACATGCATGGAGGAGGGAGAGCAAGAGGATCACATGCTTCTGAAGATTCTTAGTGCATAAAATGGCTTCCCACTAATCTTTTCATAGGACACAATTCTTATCATTGAGTTTAGTAGAGATTATGGAAGTGATGCATGTAAAGATCAAAGAGGAATTGGGAAAGGAGAGAGCCAAGAAAGAAGATCATGAGAGAGAGAGTTGTGGGAGAGATGAGAAAGAGGACAAATTCTTCTGGTTGGGAGAGAATTTTATTGTAGAATAGAAATGTGGATTGATAATTGGAGTGTGTGAAGGAACTATCCTAGTTCTAAAGGAATAACCATTGGCTCAAGATATGTTGTTGAAAAAGTTAATTTTCTCAATCTTATCTTCATTAAAAATTTACAGCTATTTATATACATTAGCTCAAAGTCTCTTTGGCAAAGAGATGTTAAAGAATTGACTTTTTACACGACTCTTTTAGCAATTTTCTAAACAATCTCCTAAAGTTTAGTGATAGAAGAGAGTGAATTTGATAATCTTTTGAAAGAGGATGAATTACCTTTGATAAGGTCTCCAATGGCTCTTGCACGAGAGAATGTTGACGTTCTTATGAGGTTTTGATGGGGCATATTTGTTTGCTAATGAGGGTGTTTTTAACATTGAGGAGGACTACATACTAACACCTGATCTTATACATATTAAATTGGGTCCAAAGTCCATCCAAAATTTGATAATTTACCTTTAAATGTATGTCCTAGTATGCTATGTTTATTTTATCATAAAATTTACGTGCAAATTAGGGTATTTTGGTCATTTATTTGGAAATTTATGGTTATAACTAAATCTAATAACTGATTTTTTTAATGTAATGCAACCATTTAAAATAGCTATGGCCAAAGAGTTTTTTATGGAGAAGAAGTCTTTGATAAAAGCATTGTCAGGAAGGCATCTAATAGAAGAGGGCCCCCAAATGCAATTCTAATTTTAATTCATCACCATAAAAACTTTCACCAAAATTAGTGCAAATACTTTAAGTAGTATGTTCTTGGGTTTATTACTTGGAAAATAAAATTTCTAACTAGGTTAGTCAGTTTGGTACGGGCCTTGGACAGATCTTCACATGATATTAGAGCATGTGCACGTATATAGGCCTCCACCCAAATTGTCTGCTTGTAGAAGCTACAAGAGGGTCTGGATGTGAAAGTCTTAAAAAAGAGTAGTCTCACATAGATGAATTAGTAAGAAAAATGCTGCAAAATGATGAAGTTCAAGTACCCAAAAAGTCAAGATGAACAACTCACCTGGTCAAGCTATCAAACTAATCAACAGAAAATCCTTTATTTCATCTTGGGAGAATATTCTTACATTTGAATTCAAACGCAAGCAATACAATTGATGCAATGCAATACAATTGATGCAATGCAATCAATTCAATTTCAATTAGCACAAAATACAAATATTGGTGTTTGAGAAATGTGAGTTGAAGACAAAATTCACAGATTTTACATCGATTCACCTTTGTTCTCCTGCTTTCTCTGGCTTCTATAGGATCCATAAAAGTAAGAGGTGAAACCCCAGACGCAGAGAGCCAGTGCCATTCCCTTCTCTCCTGTGAACTTTTCATGGTAGAATATCACAGCAGCAACCTCAGTCATTGGAAGGAGAGTTGCTGTTAGCACAACTGAGAAAAGAGAGGTTGTGCAGAAAATAACTCCCATCATCCCCACTAACAGAAACTGAAACGCTACTGCACAGCAAGCTAAGACTACGTAATACTTGACTTCTCCGAGCTCATAGGCCCTGGCTTCCCTGGCGATTGCTGAAAAATCGTTGTTTATCAGCATCCCAATCGTGCAGAAAACAGTTGCAAAGAAGGCGGTGCCGAACTGAAACTGCATCACCACTGTATAAGTAATGGCTTTGCTTGCCTTCGTGAAGGCAGTCTCGATGCAAGGCAGAAGGAATCCAAGCAGTGAAGCTGCTCCCAGTGTTATGACGAAACCCAACAAGTATTCGCCGTTGGTAACGCCGGGATGTCTGTCTCCATTCTTCCTGATGCCCAGAAGGATGGCTCCGAGCGTCATCAACACAACGGCGTTAATGGAGTAAGGGGTGAATTTCTGCCTGATGATGATGAGAGAGAAGAAAGCCGTGAATGCAAGCTGGGTGGAGAAGAGTAAGGAGGAGGTCGAGACGGGAAGGTACGACAAGCCTAGGGAGTACATGAAGTTGTCAAGGCCGATGAAGAGGCCAATGACTGCACTGGAAATCAGAAGCTTTGGTTCTGCCCAGAGCGGGACGCCTGCAACCTTACTGCGAAAGAATAGAACAGACAGTGGGATCAGAAGGATCGGAAACCCGGCTGTCTGAATCCAGCTCGCTACCCATTTTCTGTTGCCTCCATGGAGATAGTAGAGCCTTATTAGCAAAGGCCCTCCAATGGTTCCCACAGCTGCAGCCGCAACGTTGAGCAAGAGGATCCACAAGCTGATATGGCGTTTTGGTGCCACATCCATCTCAGTATTCTTGTTTTCAGGACAGAGAGCTTCCTCCAAGCTCCTTTCTCTATCCATGGCCATAGGTTTTGTTTCCGAACAAGGAGAATTGGGTGTCTTTCAGTTAAATCTCTCGTCTTTTCTTCAATTATCTGATTTTGATGGATGGGGAAGGACGTAGAGAGGAGCTAATTATTTATAGTGTCTTTGTTTCACTTTATCTGCCTACAACGAAGCACGATATTTGTCCTTGCTCCATTGTTTCTCACTGAAAGATAGCTTTCGTTTAGAAGTAGTGAATCTAGCAGCAGTCGTTCTTGACCACATACAAAAGGCTTTCTGAAAATAAAAAGATCAGAGAGCCCTGTATGAGCATCCATCAAGATTGCAACATACATGTACTTGATAATATCTACTTGGGGAACGGTTGATATTGATGCTCAAAGTTCAAATAAGTCTGCTGTGGGAAAGTTTTCTGCCAAGATCAGTGTCATCAGAACTACGCCATATGCCTCATGGCCATAAAAAGATCTCCGTTGTAGAAGAACCAAAAAGGCTTTGCGAGCATTTTCTTGGTGCCGTTGAAACCAAACCTCCGGCTACCTACGCAAGCCTCAGCAAAGTGGTGACTGTGAACAGTGAGGCGGTTGCTGCTCGAGAAGAACGAGAGTGATGATTCTGAGATGGGTTCGGCTTAAGAACCATAAAGAACAAGGGCAAATAAAAAGCTATGAATCTTTACACTGACAGAGTCGCAGAGACGGGACGGGTGTGCTGCTTGTTCGGAATTGGCAATGTTGTGGTTGATCAATCATGTTTTATATTTTTTGTCTACATACTTCTGGATTATCGATCATTGGCAGAAGTTGATCAATCATTCTAGTACTAATTCAACTATGTTGACTTTTAAAATATGGAAATATTTTAATCCAAGTACTCTAACTTATTTCAAAGGGTGTTTATATGTCATTTATGATCTAAAGTTTCATATTCATAATTGTACTTAAATAAGGGAGTTTAGGAATACTATCTTACATTTCTGAGTGAGTTTAGGAATAGCCATCTACATGTGAGGCATCATGAAAGTGAGTCATGTTTTTGTGTTGGTCTAAGGCTTCAAAACCTTTGAGAATCCCATGGTTTTGATGATAACAAAATAGTAGCTATGGTATTATTAATATTTTATATTAGAGTATTTAAAGGAGCCATGCAATATCCTAAGCTTTGAACCAAAGATTTAATAGGGAAAAAAAGGAGCCATGCAATATAGGACACTGGCTTGACAAGACTCGTTTTGTCAGATATATATTTGAGGTTTAGGTATGATTTTTATTTCCAAGACTAACTAAGCTTGTTCTCTAAGTTTGACTGAGTCAGTATGGAATTCAAGGTACAAGACCCATCACAAGAAGAAAAAAAACAAGTGATATGCCTTCATGTGTATTCAAGGTCCGATACAATGTTCAAGTTGTTTTGAGCACAACTTTCTAAATCGTCAAGTCAAGTTGCCTTTGGAGGCTACCAATAGCCTGAATTCCTTAAAACACATGTGCCGACATTTTGTTGTAGTTGTGTGGATATCGACTACTACATTGAAGGCCCTCGGTCAATAGGGGAGACACGATAAGACATTGGAGAGTCAATATCATTGCAGATGACTAATATCAAACAAGAACAAGAATACTCTTTGTATATTCCGCTTTGTTGCTTCTCCTTTCTTCTTCTCACAGTCGTTTTATCATCTAAGGCCATGTTAGTGCACTCTAAAAATAAAAGTAAAAGTGAAAATACTTTTACTAGTGAAAATAACTCAAAACCTATTAGTCTGCATTGTAAGTGGCGAGTGAAAGTGAAATCACTCCCTAAGGCTAGTGAATTCATTTTCACACGCGCGCTCACTCACTTACTCTCTCTCTTGTTCTGCTCATTTTGCCCTCTCACTCTTGCATTTGGATATTATAAAATCAAGTATTTTTTAAAGTATTATATTTTATATATAATTAAACTATTTTTTTTAATTTAAGTTTTTAATTAATTATTAATTTAAAAAAGTCAAATTTTATCTTAGTTTCTTAATAGAATAGTTAAATAAAAATATATTATAAAAATTAAATCAATCAGAGTAATTTTATATAATAAAATACCCTCTTTTTTATTTATATAAATTCATGATTTTAATATTATATTTTATTTCTAATTTAAGAGTGAGAATTTAAATATTAAAAAATTAAAAATTTGATTAAGTATTTGGATAATACAAAATTTAGAATTTGTTTAATCATTACTAAATAAATAAATAAATATTATTAATAAAATATTTATTAATTTAAAACAAGTTAAAATTTATTTTAGTTTAGTCAAAAACTATCTAAAATAAAAGTTAAATCTATTAAAGTAATTTTATATAATAAAATAATTTTTTATTTATATAAATTACATCTTTTAATATTATATTTAATGACTATTTTAAGAGTGAGAATTTAGATATTGTAAAGTAATAATTTGATTGATATTTGAAAATTATAAAAGTAAGGATTTGTTTAATCATTTTATTTTATATATTTAATTAAATAAATTATCTTAATAAAAGTACCTTATAAAATTAAATCTGTAAAAGTAATTTTGTATAGTAAATACCCTCTTTTTTATTTACATAAGTTTAAGATTTTTAATATTATATTTAATTAATATTTTAGAGTGAGAATTTAGATATTAAAAAGTAACAATTTTTTTAACCATTTGGATATTATAAAAGTAAAATTTTTTAGGTTTTTTATTTTAATAAATTTAATTAAATAAAATCTATCTTAAGTTATTAATATATAAAACTATCTTATAAAATTTAAGTCTATTAAAATATTTTATTAATAAATTTCTTATGTACTTTCCATTATACTTTTCATTATAAACTAACACAAAAAATTACTTTCTACTATATTTTTCACTAGGAAATTCACTTTCACAACAAAGTGAAGAAAAAAAATCAGATTTTTGAGAAAATTAGAACGGATGTATCAAAGTTTCTCTCGGATAAAATCAAATGGGAAAGGAAATTGGATGCAAACTCTTCGAAATTCAACTAAGACTTTTGGATTTATCAACATTTTATCTCTTTGTGTAAAACGAATTTGAGTTTTCAAAATCGGGAGAAATAGAAAAGGAAATTGCACCCACGGTCAATCAGACAACACATTCAAACAATCAAATAAAACAGTTAGAGAAGGATTTCAATTTTTGTCACGATTTCTAGCAATGGAATGAAAATCAAGTAGGGGGAGAGTGGGAAAGAGAGCTTCCAAAAATAAACTTATAGAGAGAAACTTTTGGGATAGTGATAAGAAGAGTTGAGGGAATGGCAAAAAGTTTGGGATTGGTGAATTTGTGAAAAAAAGAAAAACTTCATTGACTTGATGTAATTTGAGTACATGAACCCCTATTTATAATAGAGGAAATTAGTAGAGTCCAATTACAATTAAATTACCCTTGTCCAAATTACACCCAAACTCTAACACTTAAAGACAAGTCCTAGTATAGTTAAACAACTCAACATAAATAGAAGACTAACATGACTAAAACACCTTTGAATTGAGACTCTTTTATGAGACCTTCTTTTGTGAGACTCCTGTAAAACTCTACCACATTAATTTTGGCCTTATGAGAATTCTTACTGTGAGAGTCATGTAAGAGTCTTCCATATCTTCTTTTCAACCCTCCCCTTCAAGCTGGGAGGTAATGACAGTGATCCTAGCTTGAACCAAATAATATAATGAAGTACTAAGCACGTCCATCACGGTGTCCCAACACCAAACACCGACTCTCAAAGGTAGAAATGGGTGATAAAACATGAGTTGAAACCAAGCTCAAAAGATTTCAAACAAATATAGTGATAATAATACTAAAGTGGGCAACCGAGGAGTCCTTCCATAATAATGTCTCAATCAAAGAGACACAATAGCAATAGCTGATATGGGCCAACGCCCAAATAATGAAAGTCTATAATAAGCACACATGAAATAATTTGTTGTGAGTCCATCCCCGAATAAGGAAACTTTGATACTTCTTTTGAAAGAAAAAATCTTATAGATTTCTAAATCTATAATCGGGCCAAACTAAGTACTCTTTCTTCTTTGGCCAACGGCCATTGACTCTTCCAAGATCGATATCTCCATCTAGAAAACTCAGATTGAGAATTGGTAGAATGAATAAGTAAGAAAATATATTTACATATTTTTCTTTGAATATATAATTCTCCCTGTAAAGTCTCATTCTTGATGGCATAAGCTGTCTTGAAAGTTGAAGTTTTCTGTTGCTGCTCGAACCTCTCTTGCAATCTGACCTTTTTTGGTTCAAATATTGATTTCTCTTTTTATATAACTCCTATTGCCAAAATTCATTTTGCGTTGGGAAATAGACTCAATATCTTTCTATCAATATATAATATGTAATATGAAAATCTCAGTATAGAGGTGAAAATTCAAAGTAAACAACAGGTATAGGGATTAAAAAGAGAAAAAAAAGATAGATACAAACCTAAATTGCTAGAGATAATAGATCAGAAAAAGATCATATTATCTTTGTGGGTTGATTGAATGAACTCGTAGAATCTGCTTTGATACCATGTTGAATTAATGGATAAGAGAAAAACTTCATTGACTTGATGTAATTTGAGTACATGAACCCCTATTTATAATAGAGGAAAGGAGTAGAGTCCAATTACAATTAAACTACCCTTGTCCCAATTACACCTAAACTCTAACACTTAAAGATAAGTCCTAGTATAATTAAATAACTCAACATAAATAGAATACTAACATAACTAAAACACCTTTGAACTGAAACTCTTCTATGATACCTCCTTTTGTGAGACTCCTGTAAAACTCCACCATATTAATTATGGCTCTGTGAGACTTCTTACTGTGAGAGTCCTGTAAGAGCCTTCCATATCTTCTCTTCAATAGGGATTATAAAAAATGGAAAGGAAATCAATTTCAATTTCCTTATTGAGAGTTTAGTCTCGGACTTTGTTTAGAACAATAAATTCTTCCCTCTTTTCTCCCTGATTCTTATGAGATCAAAAACCTCCTATTAGTTAAGACTGCATTTTTTATGAGGGAAAAATCCTTCCAAAAGCCTCCTGTTTATATACTTTATTTTTTTTTCACTATTTCTGAATTTCATTATTCATATCCTTTGTATTGTCATTTGGGGATTTTGCGGCTTTGTATTTCTTCTTTATTTGTTGGTAATTCCTGCCTTTTTTTGTTTAAACTTGCTTAGATGTCTATTTTTCCTACATCTTTGTGTTATTCAAGTTCTTTGTCTTCCTCTCAACCAATTTTTGTAACTTAGGAAACTATTCTATCATGTTTCCTCCCTCTAGCAACACATCACATCACAAGGAGGATTTGGATAAGGTGAACAAACACTCTTTTTTTCTCCTATCCTTACACCTTGCTCTCTCATTGTACCTAATTTGGCATTCATGTTATTGGGTTGTTTATATACTTTGTTAATTGGTTTTGGTAGGGATAAAATTTCCTAAGCAATCGAGAAAAACAACAATTTGTTGTGTTCATATGTTGTTTTTAGATTGAGATAAATAATATTTGTTTTATTTATGCTTGTGCTTTATCCACGTTTTTTTTTGTCTTTTAACTATTTTTTATTTGTACGAAAATTTCAAAATTTTAAGTGAAGTAATAAATAGATAAGATTTCTTTTGGCTAATCATTCTCATTGCCTTTCGTTAAAGTTCTGGAGGTAGTGTATTGTTGTTGAATATTATAATCCCTCAATGAAGAAGGTAATGTAAGTATTTTCCCCCTCTACCTACTATTCTAATTTGAGGTATTTGCTTTGTTTTTTTTTCTACTTGATAATAACTCCACAATTAAGAGTAGTGTATTGTTGTTGAATATTATAATCCCTCAATGAAGAGGGTGATGTAAGTATTTTTTTCCTCTACTTGCTATTTCAATTTGATGTATGTGAGTTTTTTTTTTTTTTCTACATGATGAAGAATAGTGCATTGTTGTTGAATATTATAATCCCTCAATGAAGAGGGTGATGTAAGTATTTTTTCCCTTCTGCCTACTATTCCAATTTGACGTATTTGCTTTGTTTCTTTTTTTGTGTCTACTTGATAGTGTCTCTACAATGAAGAATAGTGTATTGTTGTTGATTATTATAATCCCTCAATGAAGAGGGTGATGTAAGTATTTTTTTTCCCTCTGCCTGCTATTCCAAATTGAGGTATTTGTTTTGTTTCTTTTTTTTCTATTTTTTTCTACTTGATAGTATCTCCACAATGAAGAGTGATAAATTCCTCTATTTTTATTAGCACAATTGTAATTGTATTAAAGGGGTTTATAGTCTCCAAATTCTACAATAGATTATACTTCTTTCCTTTTTTTATTTTTAACTTTGATCTTCCTCAATGGAAAAAGAAACAATTTTTTGTTCTTGTTTTTTATGTGCCAAGCACCAACTAAAATCAAAGAAGTTGGCCTTATACATACTGAGTGCCTTGAATGGCCTATTCATTAAGAGAATTAAATTTGTTTTCCTTTATCCACAAGGCTTCACTATTTGAACAAATTCAGTTGGATTTATTTTCTATAGCTCAAAATAAAATTTGCTTTGCGTGTTGTGTAATTTGAATCAACCTTAGCTTTTCCTTTTGGGCTTTCTTGTCTTCGTGTCACCTTTTTTCTGTTGGTTTTTTAACAAAGCTAAGTGAAGAACCAAAGGCAAATGAAGAAGCTTCTCTTTAAAAAAGGTGATAATAAATCTTTCTTCCTCTGCCTAAGAAAAAATAATTTTCTTTGTCTTAATTTTTCATTAAGATGCAAAATTAAACGTTCTATCCTTTTTATTAGTTTGTACAATATTTGTCTAATGTTTCGGTCTTTGTTTTCCTTGTAAGATGTTTTTTTACTCCTTGCTACCATGCTTTATAAAAAGTATCATAAAGCATCAACTTGCTTGCAATAATAATAGAAAATCAACTAAAATGGTTTCAATTTTCAACTTTCTTATTTTTTTGTTATTTTATTATTTTGTATGATTTTATTTTAAATACATTATCATTTCATATATGATATTTTTTGCTCTCATTATTACAAGCTAATTTTTTTAATGCCAATTGTTGGAAGATGGGCTCCAACCCACACGACCAAGGAAGACCCACAGATCTAAGAGAATTATAAGATGGGTTACACGAACAAAAAAGGCCCACAAGATGGGCCCAAGCCCATAAGAAGTAGGATTCACCATGATGATGACA
Organism: Aristolochia californica; assembly: GCF_029961685.1. Classification (NCBI taxonomy): domain Eukaryota; kingdom Viridiplantae; phylum Streptophyta; class Magnoliopsida; order Piperales; family Aristolochiaceae; genus Aristolochia; species Aristolochia californica. Next base: position 35,236,789 of record NW_027182257.1, read on the forward strand.
AGCTGGCATTCTTATCACATAAGTTGGAAGATCAAGAAGGACTCACAAATGCATCTTTATCTAATAGTCATGTCCTATAAGAGTTCTAGTTTGAGTTATGTTTGTCTTTTATCTATATTGAGTTATTTAATTATGCTAGGACTTATCTTTTAAGTGTTAGAGTTTGGGTGTAATTGGGACAATGGTAGTTTTATTGTAATTGGACTCTACTACCTTCTTCTATTATAAATAGAGGTTCATGTACTCTAATTATAACAAGTCAATGAAGTATTTCTCTTTTCCATAAATTCAACATGGTATCAGAGCAGGTTTTGTGAGTTGACTTGAGATAATGAGATCCTTTTCTCTAAACCTTAAACCCTAAGTCTAGGTTCAAAGTTTTTTTTTGCATTTTAACCTCTATTCTGAGATTTTCATATTGCAAATTATATATTGACGGAAAGCAATTTGAGTCTATTTTCCAAGAAAAAAAGATTTTTTTTCCAATCGGAGTTATCTACAAAGAGATATCGATATTTGCATGAGAAAAGGTCAGATTGAAAAAAAAGGTTCAAGCAGCAACAGAAAGTTTCAAATTCTGAGGTATTTTATGCTATCAAGAACTAAACTTTATATGGAGAAATATATATCAAAAGAAATATTTGTAAGTCTATTATTTTACCTATTCAACCAATTTTTTTATTTGAGTTATCTACAAAGAGAAATCGATATTGGAAGCAGCAAAGGTCAGATTGAAAAAGAGGTTCGAGCAGCAGTAGAAAGCTTCAACTTTTGAGGATTGTTTTGCTATCAAGAAAGAGACTTTATATGGAGAATTATATATAAAATGAAAGATATGTAAGTATATTTTATTACTTATTCAACCAATTATCGATATAATTTTTTTATTAAGATATATTGATCTTGGAATAGTCAATGGTCATTCTGGAAAAATAAAGGAGAAACAATACTTAGTTCGACCAGGTGGCAGAGACCGAAATATATCAGATTATTTATCTTTTGATAATTATATTTTATGAAGAGAAGTTATACTTGGATGAAATTTATTTAAGTCTAGTTTCATAAGGATAAATTTCATGTCAAGCTGATCTATATTTAAAGATATATTCATATTGGATGAATCAAAGGTCATGCTGGTATTTTGTTGTATTGAAAAATCCGAATTTATGCCAATTGTTTTGCGTCATTTTTTGAGTTGATATATTAGGAAAATATCTCACTTCTCCCTACTTGAGGGCTTATTTATACATCTATGTTATTTGGGTTTATTTCTACATCTATGATATTTGGTTCATGTTGGGATTACTGCCATTACTTCCCAGTTGGAGGGGAAGAAGTAGAACAAGTACAATAAAGAGGTATTTTATTTCTTATATTGTGGATAAGTTTATGTGACCAAAATATTAAAGAAAGGGGGAGCACAAAAGATGAAGTTTCTGCATCTAAGGAAAAATATTTATATCGGATTATGATTATTTCATGGGTTCTTCTACGAGGTTTATTATTTTGGTTCGTGTTATATGTGTTGGAAGATGGTCATGTTATATTCAGCTGCAACTATTTTGTCTCTTTGGGGACATTATTATTGAAGAAGATGTGGCCTCAATACCTTTTTTCATACCATAATTTATTTGACTCTAAAAAATATCATGGTTGGGACACCATGAGAGTCGGTGCTATTTTATACAAAAATATTTTATACATCATTTGCAGCAAGTTGGGAGTTTATGATGTTCTCTCACCCCCAGCTTGAAGGGGAGTGTTGGAAAATAGGCCCCAGCCTACACGATCAAGGAAGACCCACAGATCTAAGACTATTATAAGATGGGTCACACGATAAAGAAAGACCCACAAGATGGGCCCAAATGCACAAGAAGTAGGACCCACCATGATTACGACAAGCTGACATCCTTATCACATAATTTGGAAGATCAAGAAGGACTCACAAAGGCATCTTTATCTAATGGTCACGTCCTAGAAGAGTTCTAGTTTGAGTTATGTTTGTCTTTTTATCTATATTGAGTTATTTAATTATGCTTGGACTTATCTTTACGTGTTAGAGTTTGGGTGTAATTGGGACAAAGGTAGTTTTATTGTAATTGGACTCTACTACCTTCCTCTATTATAAATAGAGGTTCATGTACTCTGATTATAATAAGTTAATGAAGTCAATGAAGTATTTCCCTTTTCCATAAATTCAACACCAATGTGAACAACATCCTTAAGGATAGATGAAGAAGCAAGATTAGTTTAATTTAATTTATTTTAATTTTTATAACTGAAATTGATAAGAATAATAGAAAGAGAGAGATCCATAAGAAATCTAGACATTGGAATAGAACAATGAATGATCTTTTCTTTTGCAGCTTTGAGTTGCTAATTGAGATTTGAGAGTCGTAAGTAGATCTACAGCTGATGATGGGTCAAAGTAGAAGAATTAAACACTATCTTTCTTATGGAAAAGATAAAAACTTAGGTATCAAAATATTTTAGAGTTGAATATTTGTTCAGTTATATGAAGTTAGCAAAAAAAAGGGCTTCTTTCATTGAATATTGAAATCATCGAAATATTGATTTCCAAAAACTAAACTTAAGACTCAAGTAGAAACCCAAAATCACTCTTGGTTGAACTATTGTTATTATGAGTGTAACCAACCTACTCCTTTTAATAGAGCATCCCCTAACCCATTAGAAGCAAGAGCATTGAAGAAAAATCTTTCTTATACTCATTGATAACCCATTAGTTTCAACATTGACATGGTTAGGCTAGAGTGTAGATCCATATAACTCCCACCATATTGCAATTAGAGAATCGACAACATCCTATTTAATAGAGTATTGAGTGATGTCTTTCTATAGTGTGCTAATGAGGTTTTTGTTTCCCTTCTGATCATTGTCTTGTTTGACATATGTATTTTATTGCTAACCAAAGAAAGAAAAGGAATAACAAAGTTGTTAGATTCTAGGGTTTCATACTTGGAAGAGTTTACGTTTAAAGAGAAGAAGAAGAAGAAGAAAGGAGAGACTTTTGTAAGAGAGACAGTGAACTCCAATAGAAAGAAGGAGAAAATTAGGGCAAAAAGAGAGGAGTTCGAATTATACCTTACAACCCTCTCTATTCTTGTTATGTATAATGATTTTTTTTGTACAGAAGGGACTAAATTAACCTTGTGTATGATAGATAATAAAGAACAAAAGAAAACTTAAAAAATTAAAAATTATGCCATTGCATAAACTTAATTCATCTTCTTCAACAATCCCCTCAAACTAGTGCAAAACTATCAAATATTCCAAGCTTGGATCAAGAAGTAGCATGGGGACCAACTGCTATTGTTTTTTTGAAAAACATTGCTAGCAAATTTTTGGAGGGAATGTGGTGCATAGACGTGATACCAACTTGTAGTTTCTCTTGAATAAGATGACAATCAATTTCAATGTTTTGTATTCTTGCATTAAAAACTGGATTAGCTGCAATGTGAATAGCTTCTTAGTTGTTATAATGAAATTTTATGGTCATGGTAATAGGGAAACCAAGTTCTAACATCAAGAACTTAAGCCACAACAATTTTTTTATTGCGTGTGTTATAGCTATTCACATGACCTAACCACAATAGTTTGTTTTTTGCTTCTCCAGGTGACTAGATTTCCTCCTATCATTGCACAGTAACCAAAGGTATACTTCCTATCATCAATGGAACCTAATTTGCATCTTCAAATCTATCAATATTAGTACGCCCATGACATTTATATAGGAATCCTTGACCTAGATTTTTCTTTTAGTGTTGAAGGATTCTTTCTAATGTCAACCAAGGAGACTATCAAGGTTGACACATAAATTGACCGATAATACTAACCTAATAAGATATGTCATGCCTTCTAACTATGAGGTAAATACGTTTTCCAACCAATCATTGAAATATACCAACATCTATATCCAATGAATGAGACTGCAAGGTTGACGCATAAAATTGATTGATATCACTAATAGAATAGAATCTATCAGACCTTATATATATATATATATATATATATATATACACACACACACATACATGTATGTATATGTATATATACACACACACACATATATACATACATACATACATATATACATACATACATATATACATACATACATACATATATATATACATACATACATACATATACATACATACATATATATATATATATATATATATATATATATATATATAGTATTCCAACCAATCATTGAAATCTAACAAACATTCTCATCATCTCCAAATTCAGCATATGGTTTATTCAGATTCATAGGAGTATCAGTTGGGTGACAACAAAACATACATATTTCATTTAGAAGAACAAGAACATACTTGCTTAGAGACAAGATAATGCCATAACTATATCAAAGAACTTCTATACCAAGAAAATACTTTAGTAAACCAATATTTTTGGTTTGAAAAACATTATTCAAATTCTTTTTACCTTACTAAATTGTCACAGTATCACTACCCATTATGATTATATCATCTATACAAACAACCATACGAATTATGCCTTGTGCAGTTTTTTGGTGAAAACGAACGATCCCTTTCACATCTTGTAAAACCAATTTTGACAACCACCTTAGTAAATTTATCAAACCAAGCATGAGGTAACTAGTTCAACACATAAATTGCCTTATTAAGTCTACACACTTACAACTCCTCAACCACATAACTAGGTGGACGAACCATATAAACTTCCTCAAATAAGTCACAACTTAGAAAAATAATTTTAACATCTAGCTGAAATGTAGACCACTTAAAATTTGCATTAAGAGAGATAAGAACTTATCTTGAATTTAGCTTGGCCATTGGAGAAAAAGTTTCATCATAATCAATTTCATACAATTGGGTGTAACCTTTGGCCACTAATCGAACTTTGTATCAAGTAGTAGTTCCATCAAGATTGTATCTTTTGTAGGATAAAGAGATGATACCTCCCAACTATGATCATTGTACATGGCTTACATATCCCCATTCATGCAGCTTTCCACCTTGTATCTTTGGAGGTCTCTACTAAAAAAATGGTAAAATCATGTTAGTCTCTATTATTTTAATGATAACAAAATGGGTAGCTTGAAAGTGTCCTAACAAGTATAAGTTCTATGGAAAAATCTCAAGACAAAATAATGATCAATCAAGTTCACAAGTCAAGACCTCGAAGCAAAAACACATTGAAGATTGTTGTTGTGAAAAAAAAAAATTTACACAAAGAAGAAGATTGTGCTGACTATGGGTTGACTTCCACATTGATTTTGGTGATAACAAAACTCAATCAAACTAATAACTTGCAAAGCTAAAGTATTTCAGATACTTCACCTTCATGAACCTCTCAAGCTCTAAAGCATCAAAACCAAAATGAAGACCCCAAGCACAATTGAAGAACATCTCTTGAAGAAGCACCCACAAGGAAGAAGACAACGAGAAAACTCGAGTTTATGCATCATAGACAAACATATAAACTCAGTCAATTTTTGTAAGAGAGTATTCTAACTCTTATTCCTTAAGTACTTGTGAAATTGAAGCTTTATGATATAAATTGCATATAGACACGTTTAGAATCATCACACACATCACTTAGAAACATGTTAAAGAGCGTAGAGGAAAATTCTCATTCTTTACAAAATATACATTTTTAATTTGGCATTGGAATCATTGATCAGTCACTAATTGTGATAGATCATCCAGAACTATGCAGGCCAGAAATATAAAGCATGATTGATCAACCAAAGTCGATTGATCGATCATCCAAGACAGGGCCATTTCATGTTATAACGCATAATTTATCATCCCTCAGAGATTGATCGATCATAGCTGTCCTAGCAAGTAGAATTTACATGGAATGATTGATCATCCCTCCAGATTGATCAATCAACCAAAACCTTGCCAATAAGGGACTTTAAACATGATCGATAAAATAAAGTACACTGATCAATCATACTTGTATTGATTGCACAACCAGTGGAAATCTCTATTGATCGAACAACCACTGGCAATGATCGATCAACTTAAATTTTCTTGACCAATGGTAACATATTGATCGATCAGTCCATCAATCAATACATTACTGTCTGAAAGAAAAGTGGTTGTTATGATCTATTGATCGACCAGTCCATCGATCAATAAGTCATCTGATAGAAAAGTAGTTGTTATGATCTATTAATCGATCAATCACTTACCAATGATTGATCAACTAACAGTGTGAGTTTTGAAAATACGTAAATAGTTTGAGTTGGGGGAATTATAAATACCCCACCAAGTCGTGAGTAAAAAAAATGAATGAGCATTCATTGGCATATCTTTAAGCCACAAAACTTTATCTTGCAAATTCCTACCAAAAGTGCTTTAGAGAGAAAGAGAGAGAGAGACACACACATTGGAAACACCCTCAATATCTTTCAACCATCCTTACATACATTATAGTACAAGCTCCTTGATCTATTCACAATGTGCTACAAAGGAGGAGGCAACTTGAATCTCTCAAGGAGAAGCATCTCTCCAAGAAGGGGGTAATGTTTCCCTTTCATTTTATGAAATTGTAAAAGGTTCATCTAGAAGTTGTTAATCTAGATATAAAGGCCTAGCTAAAGCTAGAATCTAGCAACAATCACTTGGGGAGATTGGCTTATGTAAAAATCATGTATTGAGCTACACATGAAAAAAGAGAGCCAAATTTTTTTTGTAATTTTCAAACTATTAAAGCGTAACAGTGGAATTTTCCCAAGAAAGGGTTCTTGGGTAGTGACTACCATTAGGGGAATATCGATAACGAAAAATATTTTTTGTCCCTGTGTGCATGTTGGTATTTACATTAAATTTTTTTATGCATGATATTTTTATTTGCATATGTCAATTAAATCCATCACTCCCCTCCCCACCATCGAGAAGCCATTTGGGCCAACAGATTGAATACTTGAAGACCTAGAGTCAAAGTCAAATAGAAAATCTCAATAACTCTAACTATGTAAGTAGCTGGTCAACCAAATTCAGATTATGTTAGAAAATAGGGCTCCAGCCCACACGACCAAGGAAGGCTCACATATCTAAGAGTATTATAAGATGGGCCAAATAACCAAAGAAGGCCCACAAGATGAGCCCAAACCCATAAGAAACATGACCCACAATGCTTACCATGAGCTAGCATCCTTATCACATCAATTGAAAGATCAAGAAGGACTCAAGAAAGTATCTTCATCTAATGGTCAAGTCATAGAATAATTTTAGTTTAAGTTAGGTTTGTCTTTTATCTATATTGAGTTATTTAATTATGCTAGGACTTATCTTTAAGTGTTAGAGTTTAGGAGTAATTTTTATTGTAATTGGACTCTACTACATTCCTCTATTATAAATAGAGATTCATGTACTATGATTATAATAAGTCAATGAAGTTTTTATCTTTTCCATAAATTCCACATCGTATCAGATCAGGTTCTGTGAGTTGACATGGTCAACACACATAGGTAATGTGATCCTTTTCTCTAAAGCCTAAACCCTATGTCTAGGTTAGTAGTTATTATTTTTTTCTAGTCCTTGCACCCGTAGTTTTCTATGCGGGTTTTACCTCTATACGTAGTTTTTTTATATTGTATATATATATATATATATATATATATATATATATATATATATATATATATATATATATATATATATATATATTGACAGAAAGATATTTGAGTCTAAGTTCCATATAAAAATGATTTGCTCCAATCGGAGTTATCTACAGAGAGATATCGATATTTTAATGATCGAAAGTCAGATTGCAAAAAGGTTCGAGTAGTAGCAACAATCTTCAGATTCCGAGGTACTTTTTTGCTATGAAGAACTAGAATTTATATGGAGAAATATATATTAAAATAAATATCCATAAGTCTATTCTTTTACCTATTCAACCAATTGTTTATCTGAGTTATCTATAAAAAGAAATTGATATTTGAATTAGAAATTGTCATATTGAAAAAGAGGTTCGAGAGGCAGTAGAAAGCTTCAACTTCCGAGGTATTTTATGCTATCAAGAATGACACTTTATATGGAGAGTTATATATAAAAAGAAAGATAAGTAAGTCTATTTTCTTACCTATTCAACTAATTCTTGGTATGATTTTTTATTAAGAAGATATTGATCTTGGAGCAGTCAATGGTCATTCTGGAAAAATAAGAGGAACAATACTTAGTTCGGCCAGATGACAAAGATCAAAATATATAAGATTATTTACCTCATAATACTTATATTTTATGAAGTTAAGTTATAATTTGATTAAATTTATTTAATTCTACTTTCATAAGGAAATTTTTTTATGTCAATCTGATATATATTTAAAGAAATATTCGCATTGGAAGAATCAAAGGCATGCTGGTATTCTATTGTATTGAAAAATCCGAATTTATGCCCATTTTTTTGCGTCACTTTTTGAGTTGATATATCAGGAAAATATCTCACTTCTCCCTAGATTGATGGCTTATTTATACATCTCTGTTATTTGGGCTTATTGCTACATCTAGGATATTTGGTTCAAGCTGGGATCACTGCCATTACCTCCCAGCTTGAGGGGGAGAATTAGAATTTCAAGAAAGAAGTATTTTATTCCATATGTTATGGATGAATTTATGTGACCAAAATATTCAAGAAAAAAGGAGGACAAAAGAAGAAGCTTTTGCATCTAAGAAAAAAATATTTATATCGGATTATGATTATTTCATGGGTCCTTCTACAAGGTTTATTATTTTGGTTCATGTTGTATGTGTTGAAAGATGGTCATGTTATATTTAGCTACAACTATTATGCCTCTTTGGGGACATTATTATTTAAGAAGAGGTGGCCTCATATCATCATTTATTTTACCCCGTCAAAAAGATCAAAATTATATGTGGTTGGGAGTCCATGACAGAGGAACTTCATCCCCATCAAAAATATCAAAATTATTTGTGGTTTGGAGTCCATGACGGAGGAATTTCATCCCCATCAAAAATATCAAAATTATTTGTGGTTGGAAGTCCATGACGGAGGAATTTCATTCCCATAAAAAATATCAAAAAAATATCAAAATTATTTGTGGTTGGAAGTCCATGACGGAAAAACTTCATCCCCGTAAAAAATATCAAAATTATTTGTGGTTGGAAGTCCATGACGGAACTTATTATTGCATCTATGTTATACCCCCCTGAATTGGCCAGTTGGGTCTCAAGGAAGAGAGCACCAGCGTGAGGGGGAGTGTTGGAAGATTGGAGGACTACCATTTTATACAAAAAGATCCTATACATCATTTGCAGCAAGCTGGGAGTTCTTGATGTTCTCTCACCCCCAACTTGAGGGGGAGTGTTAGAAGATAGGGCTCAAGCCCACACAACCAAGGAAGACCCACATATCTAAGAGTATTATAAGATGGGCCAAGCGACCAAAGAAGGCCCATAAGATGGGCCCAAGCCCATAAGAAGTAGAACCCACAATGATTACGATGAGCTGACATCCATATCACATTAATTGGAAGATCAATAAGGAATCAAGAAAGTATCTTTATCTAATTGTCATGTCCTAGAAGAGTTTTAGTTTGAGTTAGGTTTGTCTTTTATCTATATTGAGTTATTTAATTATGCTAGAACTTATCTTTAAGTGTTAGAGTTTGGGTGTAATTGGGACAAGGGTAGTTTTATTGTAATTAGACTCTACTACCTTCCTCTATTATAAATAGAGGTTCATGTACTCTGATTATAATAAGTCCATGAAGTTTTTCTCTTTTCCATAAATTCAACAAGATTCTTAACCACATTTATGTTATAGAGCTTTAGGAAATGAAATATTTCAAAACCATATTTTAACCAAATGCATATAAATATTTTGCAATGGTAAATCACTTAGAATAGCTTATATCATGCTTAAATGTTAAAATAGTACACTGGCATATGTTATGATTGATCAACCTATATGGGCTTGATCAATCATCTAGAGTACAATCTGACAACTTATACAACATGATTGATCATTGACTCGAACATGATCGATTACATGGATTGCTTCTAGGAAAATGCTATAAAACATGATCAATGATCAATTATCCCTTGTTGTATGATCAATCATACAAAACTTTGCATACCCAACTCTATAAAACATGAGATATCAATCAAAATACGTTGATAGATCAATGAGTTTTCTAAAATGTTGAAAACTTGTTAATTGATATTTTGCTCGATCAATAGGCATAAGGAAAAAAAAAATATGGCCATTATATGTGGTTGAACGATCATACCTTTTCAATTATCAATAAACACTTTTTGTTACTTTTTTAAAATGGTCATAAAAACAGTTTGTTTAGCTAGTAAACTTATAAATAGGCCCCCTATACTCATGGAGTACTAAGAGTTGAGCTTATATGGGCATACCAAACCTCTAGAAAAATATCTTTGAAATTCATATTTCAATTTTACCCTTTTGAAGGGAAAAAATCCATATTAACATGCACCTTCCATTTTCTCTTTACTCTCTTTGCATTAAAATTTCCATCAAGCTCCTATACATTTCATCTTTCGTGTTTAAAAATTTGGAGACTTTGATCTCACTAGGACATGGGATATCTCTCCGTAAAATGTTGTAAGTTTGATTTTACTTCTTCTCGTTTAACTTTCTTTGTTAGAGGTTCTCTAGTACCTTAAAGCTAGAAAAATTAGCATTCTAGAGCCTAAATCTAGAAAGGGAGTGCTAACTAGAGCCCATATCTAATTTGTATTGAATCTCTTGGGGAGAGATCGATTTGTGTAATTGGGGATTACACTTTGTTACAATGTGGGACCCACCATGGTTGCACGAGCTGGTGGGACCCACCATGAGGATGTGGGATGCCAAGAAGAGTCCTCACCCAGGGTGGCACGAGTTAGGAGATAAGAAGCACAAGCTGGAATAAGTTAGAAGATTTGAAGATCAAGAGGGACCCACAAAGATACCACGAGCTGGTAACTTATCAACATGAACTGGAAGATCATGTGGGACCCAGTAAGATAAGACCACGAGTCAGCCTCCTCTCTTATGTCCACATCATTAAAGAAGAGTTAGAGTTCAAGTTATATTAGACCTCTAGTAGATTGCGTTATCTTTTTATGATAGGTTTATCTCAGAGAGTTAGAGTTGGAATGTAATTAGGAGACTTAAAGTTTAATTGTATTAGAACTCTATCACTTCCTCTACTATAAATAGAGGTGTTGTAACTCGGAATTAATTAATTTCTACAATTCTTTCTTGAGTAAATCTCTCTCTCTTTGTTTGATGCACACCTTGAGCCTTCTTCCCCTTTTCTTCTTTTTCTTTCTCTCTTCCCTTGTTCAAAATATTAGAAAAGGGGTCCTAAATTCAGCATGGTATCAAAGCATTAAATTTATGATCCCCACATCAAAAGGAATGTTTTAAGAATATACGGTCAATACCACTAATAGAAGGCTCCTTGTGAAGGAGGATAAAAAAGTGTGAGATAAGTTCCTTCATTATTTTTTTTCTTCATGTTGCTAGTTTACAAATTTCGAAGATGATTTAAAGATGAATATGTGAATATTTTTCATCTTATGAGATTGTGGATATGAATGTCGATCTAGAAGAAGATATCAAAGCAGTTTTGTCGGTATGGAATTTCTATTAACCGAGACTAGTCCATGATCAGATTGTTGAAAATGTTTTTTTAGTGGGAATAAGATTCACTTGATATAGAAGATTGGTATTGAGTCTATTATGAGTGTTTATTTATTAGGGAAAAAATCATAATAATGATTGTTTAGCATCAATGCTAAATTTCTCTATGCACCAAGTTGTTTGAAGAATACTACTTGGATTTTTTTACTAGAATTTATAGGAGATTTTTTTCATTGAAGTGCTTATTATGGCTGAATAAAATATGATTATAAAAGGTGATATACTCAGAATTACCACTATACCCTTACGAAGGGTATCAAATTTGATTTGTTGGTCCACATCGGTTCGGAGTTTCTTATAACAAAGAACCTACTTGGTCATCTCACCAACTGTGGACCACCTATTGATGAAGAAGATATTTTTTTATAACAAATAGTTAAAAAATGATACCATTGTGATTAGATGGTTAATCAACAACATGGAAAAATTGTAGAAAGAATGCACTTATTGTGGGAGATATGGGCACACTATAGACACATGCTATTATAAGGAAGTCAATTATTGTGGAAAAAATAGTCACTATAGAGAAATATGTTATCATGCCAACGAAAACTCATACTTGACAAAGGCTAATCAAGCCTTAGTAGGTGATACAAAGGAGAATCAATCCACCAAATCAACTGAAAAGAATTTTTTACTGATGAAGAATATGAGTTGTTTCAGAAAATGATGGGTTCTTCTCCAATTTCCTCATTAAATACAACAATCACCATTGCTTCAGGTATGCTATCTGCCTCATCTTCATCTTGGATAATTGACTCAAGAACCTCCAAGCATCTTACAAGTAACAAAAATTTATTACATTTTGTATCTCCATGTCTTTCACATAAGTTTGTTACCATAGCCGACAATTCTCAAACCAAAGTTCAAGGGAAAGGATCCACTTCCGTTACACCATCACTTCCTCTCACTGATATTCTATTTGTTCCTACCTTCGCTATGAATATGTTATCTGTTAGTCAGCTGAAAATATATTTTAATTGCTCTATCACCTTCTCACCCACTTCGTGTGTATTTCAAGATCTTATAACGAAGCAGGTGATTGGTAGAGGTTGTGAACAAGGGGGCTCTACTACCTAGATGTGCCAAAAATAAGTATTGTTTCCACTAGTGAAAATGAGATAAGGTTTTGGCACAACCGATTGGGACATTAATTTGCACATTCTCTTCATTATATGTTTCTTACTCTTAAAGTCAGGTCAGAGTTTAATTGTGAATTTTGTAAAATGAGTAAACATTAAAGGAGTACATACTCACCTCATCCAGAAATCAAAAGTATTACTCCATTTTCATTAATTGATACTGATGTATGGGGGACCCTTGAACGTCTCAAATATTTCTCAAGTCAGGTATTTTATTACATTTATTGATGATTTCACTCGTATCACTTAGTTGTTTCTATTTAAGGAGCGTTCTAAGATACCATTGATTTTTAAGTCTTTTCATGCTATGGTACTCGCTCAGTTTGGTCAGAAAATAAAAATACTGTGGTCTGATAATGCCAAATAATACATTCCAAAGACCTTGACTCCTTTTGTCTAGGATATGGCATTATCCATCAAACATCATGTGCCTACACTCAATAAAATAGTGTAGTCTAACAAAAAAATCATCATATTCTTGAGGTAGCTCGAGGTTTATTATATATTATGAAAGTTCTATACTTTTATTGGCCTCATGCAGTCCGTACCGCATGCTTTCTTATAAATCGTTTACCATCTTCCATTTTTGGTAATAAATATCTTTACTCTATATTGTTACCAAATGATGATCCATTTTCATTGCCCTTAAAAGTCTTCGGGTATCAATATTTTGTCCATATTTCCTACCCAAAATACAGTAAAATTGATCCTAAATCTATCAAGTATATCTTTTTAGGATACTCTCGCACACAAAAGGGTTATGTTTGTTATAATCATTCTCTTCAATGTTTACTTGTGTCTAGGGATGTCACATTTTTTGAAGACTCTCGATACTATTCTGACAATGCTCCTCCAGGTTTATCTTTAGTACCAGGTTCTCCTCGATCAGTTGTGCCCCGTGCTACAGAAGCTACTCAGCCCCCAGAAACACTGGCTGACACCACACTTGCTGAGTTTATGGATCCCTCTAAGGTAAATCCATCTTCTCCAGTTGTTTTTGGCCCACAAAATGATACTCGTCCTATTGCCATTAGAAAGAACCCATATCATGCACCATACCCTCTACTTCTCATCCCATATCAAATTTTGTGTCTCATCATCGTTTGTCCTTTGCATGTTGTCAATTTATCTCTGCTATTTCCTCCATATCTGTACCATAGTCCTATCAGGAGGCTCTCAAACATTTAGAGTAGAAGGCAACAATGGATGAAGAAATGCATGCACTTTATGAAAATCAAACATGGGCTCTAGTCCCACTTCCACCAAAGAAGAAACTCGTCAGTTGTAAATGGGTGTTTACTATGAAACACAATCTGGATGGGTCCGTGGCTCGGTTGAAGGCTCGCCTCATGGCTAAAGGCTATACACAATGTTATGGAATTGATTACGAGGAAACTTTCTCTCCAATGGCCAAAATGAACTCGGTACATATGTTAGCTAACTCATCCTGGCAGGTATATCAATTTGATGTGAAAAAAGTCTTTCTGAATGGGGACATCAAAGAAGAAATTTATATGCAACAACCACCTAGGTATGTGGTTGAGGGGGAGTCAGTATGTTGATTAAAAAAATATTTGTATGGTGTAAAACAATCTCCTCGTGCATGGTTTGAGAAATTTAGTCATGCCCTCATATGGGTTGGATTTTACAGATGCTCTGGAGATCACTCAGTATTTATTAAAAACACACCTAGAGGCAAGGTAATTCTGGCAGTATATGTTAATGATATCATTTTAACTGGTAGTGATTCTGAGGGCATCTAGAAAACACAAGAAAAAATATGTGCTGAATTCAAGATAAAGGATCTTGGACTACTCAAATATTTTTTGGGTATTGAAGTATTACAATCCAAACATGGGATTATGCTATCCCAAAGGAAGTATGTCCTTGATGTACTGGAGGAGACATGAATGATGGGATGCAAACTAGCAGAAACTCCTATGGACTCAAATACAAAATTATGTGCAGGTACTAGAGAAGATGTAGATATAAGAAAATATCAAAAACTAGTGGGAAGACTTATTTACTTGTGTGTAACAAGGCAGTAAGTGTGGTGAGTCAATATATGCACAAACCACAACTTAGTCATTGGAAAACACAAGAAATGATGTTACAATATCTGAAAGGAGCTCCGGGAAGAGGGCTTCTCTATAAAAATCATGGTCACTTCAACATCGAAGGATTCTCATATGCAAATGGGGTCGGATCCCTGGATGACAGGAAATCTACTTCAGGATTTTTTATGATGGTTGGAGGGAATTTGTTTACAAGGAGAAGCAAGAAACAAAATGTAATAGCATGGTCTAGTTCTGAAGAAAAATACAGAGCCATGACACACACTGTTGGTGAACTCCTATGGATCAGATCTCTTCTCATTGAATGGGGATTCTATAAAGAGGCTATGATAGATCTATATTGTGATAATTAAACATCGATACACATTACATCGAATCCAGTCTTCCATGAAAGAATAAAGCATATTGAAGTGGACTGCCACTTTATACAAGAAAAGTTTCAAACATGCCTTTTATCTCTACAGCATGTATCATCACAAAGTCAAGTTGTAAATATTCTCACCAAGCTGGTCACTCAAAAGATTATGTCTACCATTTGCAGCAAGCTAGTCATCTACGATGTTTTCTCACCCCCAGTTTGAGGAGGAGTGTTACAATGTGGGACCCACCATGGTTGCACGAGCTGGTGAGACCCACCATGAGGACGTGGGATGCCAAGAAGAGTCCTCACCAGGCTAGCATGAGTTAGGAGACAAGAAGCACAAGATGGAATAAGTTAGATGATTTGAAGATCAAGTGGTACCCACAAAGATACCACGAGAACTCTAACATGAGTTGGAAGATCATGTGGGACCCACAAAGATAAGACCACGAGTCGGCCTCCTCTCTTTTGTCCATGTGATTAAAGAAGAGTTAGAGTTCAAGTTATGTTAGACCTCTAGTAGATTGTGTTATATTTTCATGATATGTTTATCTTAGAGAATTAGAGTTGGAATGTAATTAGGAGACTTACATTTAATTGTATAAGGACTCTATCACTTCCTCTACTATAACTAGAGGTGTTGTAACTTGAAATTAAGTTCTACAATTTTTTCTTGAGTAAATCTCTCTCTTTGCTTGATGCACACCTTGTTTCTCTTCTGTTCTTCTCTCTTCGCAAGAGCCTTCTTCTCCTTTTCTTCTTTTTCTTTCTCTCTTCCCTTGCTTGGAATATTAAAAAATGGGTCATAAATTCAACACACTTAGCTTAAAGAGAGCCTAAAAGCTCTTTATAATTTTTGGCTAATAGAGTATATTAGTGGAATTTTCTAGAGCAAATGTTCTTGGAGGGTGACTACCATTAGGGAAAATTTGAGAATAAAAAATCACTTTCCTTGTGATATATACTTGTTAATTATTCACCATATTTTATTTTAGTACTCCATACACATTAAATTTTTAATTTACATTCTCAATTCACCTACCTCTTGCAAAGCCACGTCGGCCAACATCCTCTTGTTAAGTGGTAGGAATAGGTGAGGACAATGGCGGAAAAATAGTGACACAACACGAGGATAATTTGTGAGTGAATGATAATTTGCAAGAGGGTGAAAAGTAGAGGTTTGTTTTAGAAGCACAAGATCAAGGTTCCTTATGAATAGCAATCGGTCTAGTGTCATAAGGTGGGCCAAAAATAACTTGTGATTAGGGAGATGTACTTACCTTGGGACAATCATAGGACTCCACATGTGAGTGATCACCAACGGGAAAGGAGGTCATAGGAGTTGAAAGAAGAGATTGCTCATAGTAAAATGCATCTTGTACCAAAGATCAGATATGAAGTCTCAAATCTTGACTTGACCAATGCCAGCTAGTCAAATATATTGGTCAAGTGCAACAAAAGGCCTTGGCATCTCCAGAAGAGGTACTTGAATAGAAAGGTTGATATTCATAGAATGTGACATCAGTTAAAATAAAGGTTTTCTACATAGAAGGAGAATTACACACATATCCTTTCAGATTTTTAGAGTACCTAAAGAAATGAATTTCATAGTCCTGGGACTGAATTTATTTTGAATAGGGGAAATATTATGAACAAAAGAGACACAATCAAGCACACGAGGGGGTAATGGAAATAGGTATGAATCAAAGAATAATTTGGAGAATAGTGTGTTATCTTGTAGAACACTTGAAAAAAAATCTATTAATAAGAAATCAAGCAGCATGGATAGCATGTGACCAAAATATTAAGAAACATTCATGCATGACATTTTCAAACTCTATAAGATGCCTATTCTTTCTTTCAGATACACCATTTTAATGAAACGTGTAAGTACAAGAAGATTGATGAACAATACCCCTCTTTGGCATAAACATTAAAATTGAGAAGAAAATATTCTTTAGAATTATTAGATAAGAAAACATTTATTTTTTATGAAATAGAGTTTCTACCATCACATAAGGAGAAAACTTCTTATTTGTCTCTCATTAAATAAAGCCAAGCTACTCAAGTATGATCATCCACAAATATCGTAAAAAAATTGAGTTATGTTTGGTATATGAACTAATCCCCGAATATCCGAGTGAACGAAATAAAGAGAGCATAAAGATACTTTTTAGATGAATAGTACAATCATGTTGATCTCAATTATTTTGATGATAACAAAATGGGTTGCTTGAAAATGTGCTACTAATAATGTTATTAGTGTATTTCAGACAAGTGTTCTAGCACAAATATTACAAGGTCTATGGCAAAACCTCAAAACAAAAGAATGCTCAATGAATTTGCCAAGTCAAGACCTAAATGAAAAACACATTGAAGATTGTTGCTAAGAAGAAGATTGGAGACTTGGATACTAGAATCAAAGTCAAATAGAAAATCTCAAGAACTCTAGCTATGTAAGTAGATAGTCAACCAAACTTTGATTGTTTAAACACATTTGTGTTATGATGCTTTAAACCATAAATGTTTCCAAAACCATATTTAGTCAATGCATATTAAAGTTTAAAACTTGCTACAACATCTTAGGATACTTTTTATTATTCTTAGAAGTTATTTTAGAATACTGGCAATTGGCATGTTCAGTCATACTATTGGTCATAATCAATCATCCAAAGTGTAGTTTGGCAAGCTATATAAAGCATGATTGGTCAACCTAAATGACTTGATTTATCACACAATATCCTACCATAATGAACTATAAAACATGATCGATCATCCAAATTGGATTGATTGATCATACTAAGTCTAGTCATAATGAACTATAAATCATGTTCGATCATACCAACAAGCTTGATCAATTGAACAAAAGAATGCTAGAAAGGTATATAAAGCGTGATCGATTATACTGACTTTTGCACTGCCAAGGCTACAAATTATGATCAATCAATCATGTTTTTTTCTAAGAGGCATGAAAACTTGTTGATTGATGTTATGATTGATCAACAAGCATATCAAACCCCTATAAAAGTATTTTTTTAGGGCTCCAAAGGAGTTATGGACAAAATATTGAGCTTATATTGGCATATCAAACCTCTACAAAAGTATTTTTTATTTCAAATTTCTATTTTACCCCTTTTGAGAGAAAAGACTACATTTTCACAAATCCTCATCTTCTCCTAATTTTCCTAATATACATAGTTCCATCAAACTCCTAACAATTTATCTCATGTTCTTTAAGATCTGGAAGCTTGGATCTCACTTAAAGAAGAGCCATCACTCCAAAAGAAAGATTGTTAAGTTAGATTTTCTATTTTGTTTTTTTTCAAACTTTCTTTGATTGAGGTTGTCTAGTACCTTAAAACTAAAAGAATTGGCATTGTAGAGCCTATAATTTAGAAAGGAAGTGCCCACTAGAGTCAGAATCTAGTTATGTAATTCAATCTCTAAGAAAGATATCAACTTGTGTAATTGGGGATTAAAAATGGCTTAAAGAGAGCCTGAAATCTCTTTGTATTTTTAGCTAATAGAGCAGTTAGTGGAATTTTGCCCGATCAAGGGTTCTTGGGTGATGACTACCATTAGGGGAAAATCGAGAGTAGAAAATCATTGTCTCCTATGATGTGTACTTGTTTTATTATTTTCCATAATTTATTTTAGCACTCCATGCGTATTAAAGCTTTAACTTAGAATCTTAATTAACCCCCATCTTAAGAAGCCACCTAGGCCAACACTTTTATCTTGCTTGGGTAGAAAAACAAACTTGTGATATTTCCAAAACTCGCTAAACTTACAAGGCAACTTAGTAAGAGATTTAAAAGATGGAAGCAATGTTTTAAACTAGACAACATTTGGATGACCAAACCAATTATGCCACCATATTACGTCTTGATTTGTTGTTGCTACAACTGTCAAAACTGAATGGTCAAAAAAATATTGTCCTCCTCTCTCATGACTGCCACTTATTACAATGTGGGACCCACCATAGTTCTCGAGCTGGTGGGACCCACCATGAGGACATGGGACACCAAGAAGAGTCCTCACCCAAGCAAGCACGAGTTAAGGAATCAAGAAGTACAAGCAAAATTGAGTTAGGAGACTTGAAGATCAAGTGGGACCCATAAATATCTCACGAGCTGTCAACCTTATTAAGATAAGCTGGAGGATCACGAAGGACCCACAAAGATAAGGCTACGAGTTGGCTTTCTCCCCAATAGTCACGTGAAGAAAGCAAGAGTTCTAGTTCTACTCATATTATGCTTCTAGTAGTTTGGTTTCAATAGACTTATCTTAGAGAGTTAGAGTTGGAATGTAATTAGGATTGAAAGACTAATTGTATAAGGAATCTACCTCATCCTCTACTATAAATAGAGGTGTTGTAATTCGGAATTAATCAAGTTACACATCTCATTCTCGAGTTACTCTCTCTCTCTCTCCCTTTGCTTGGCGCAACCTCTCTTTGCTCTTTTATGTTTTCTTCTCTCTACTTGAGAGCTCTTCTTCCCTTTTCTCTTTTTTTCTTTCTTCTTTCTCTTGCTCGAAATTATGGAAAATGGATCCTAAATCCAACATGGTATCAGAATGCTCTAGAGAAGTGATGATCAACACCACTCAAAGAAGGCTCTTTTATGAAGGAAGAACACAAGCCGAGAGATAAGTGTTCAATTTTATTTTTTTTATGCTACTGGTTTTCGAATTTAGAAGATGATTCAAGGATGAATATGTGAATGCTTTGATCTTATTATGTTATGGATATGCATGCCTCTCTATCTAGAAGGAGCTATTAAAACAGTTTTATCGGTTTGCAAATTTTGTTTACCGAGACCAGTCCATAATCAGATTATAGGAAAAAGAAATTTGTGGGATAAGAGTTCCCTGATATAGAAGAATGTTATTGAGCCTCTTATGAGTGGTTTTTGAAAAAAAATAAGAATAATAATTTAGCATTGATGCTAAATTTTCCCATACATCGAGTTGATTGAAGAAGTGCTACTTGGTGTTATTATTAGAAATTTTTTTTGAAGAAAGGCCTATCATGGCTGACGAAAAAATGAATATCAAAGGTGATATACTGAGAATCACCACCATACCCTTATGTAGGGTATCAAATTTTATGAGTTGGTCCACATCGGTTCGAAGGTGTCTTATAACAAAAGACCTACTTGGTCACCTCACTACCCAAGGACCACCTGTTGATGAAGATGATATTTTTTATATAAAATGGCTGAAGAATGATACTTTGGTAATTGGTTGGGTAATAAATAGCATGGAAGAACATGTCTCTAGTAATGTTATTCATCTTGATACTGCTAAACAAATTTTGGAGACATGTGTTAAACTATACTCATGCCCGGATACACTACATAGACCCATGATATTCTCCAAAGAATGTTGAATACTAAATAAGGAGATCATATTCATGAGTACTTGGCCCGCTTTAGAGGCTATCTTCAAGAGTGGAAGTTGGCTCAGACCTCAACCACTGATATTTCTATCCAAGAAAAACAGAAGGAAGCCTTAATTACTGCTATTAGTCTTGCAAATGTTAAACCTCATCTTGAGATTGCCAAGATTCAACTTTTGAGCGCTTCTGTTGTCCCAAAGTTTGATGATGTGTGTGCAACACTACTTCGTATTCCAGAAAATTCTTCCTTCACTACTGATGTATCATCCGCTATGTATTCTGATCACAAAGGATCATCATTTGACTGCGGTCGAGGCTAAGGTAGAGGTTATAGAGGGGACAGAGGAAGAGGTGAAATGACTGGTGCTGGCAGAACAGATGATACCAAATGTACTCAATGTAAATTTTTTGGCCACACTATAGATCGGTACCGTTACAGGGCATGCACTTACTGTGGAAAATATGGCCATTATAAATAAATATGCTATAAAGAAAATGAAAAGTCAGAATTGACAAGGGCTAATCAACCCTTTATGAGTGATACAAAAGAAGAACATCCCACAACAACAGCTTCACAAAAAAATATTACTAAAGAAGAGTATGAGCTATTTCAGAAAATGAAGACAATGTTAGGTTCTTCTCCTAGTTCTTCCGCAACTACTACTGCCACTACCACTTCAGGTGTGCTATCTGCCTCATCTTCATCCTGGATAATTGATTCAGAAGCCTCCAAGCATCTTACAAGTAACAAAAATTTATGACATTCTCTATCTCTGAGTCTTTCACACAAGTTTGTTACCATAGTTGATGGTTCTCAAACTAAAGTCCAAGGGAAAGGTTTCACTTATGTCACCCCATCACTTCCGCTAACTGATATTCTTTTTGTTCCTACTTTTCCTTTGAACCTATTATCTGTTAGTCAGGTTAAAAAATATTTTAATTGCTCGATTACCTTCTCACCCACTTCATGTGTCTTTCAGGATCTTGTAACAAAGCAGGTGATTGGTGGACGTCATGAACAAGGGGGGCTTTACTACTTGGACATGCCAAAAATCAATATGGTTTCTACTACTGAAAATGAGACACGTTTATGGCACAATTGGTTGGGACATCCTTCTGCACAGTCTCTTCATTATATGTTTCCATCTCTTAAAGTTAGGTTAAAATTTCGTTGTGAGGTCTGTCAATTGAGTAAACATCAAAGGAGTACATACTCTCCTTGTCCAGAAGTCAAAAGTGACACTCCATTTTCGTTAATTCATACTGATGTTTGGGGCACCCTTGAGTGTCTCTAATATTTCTCAAGCAAAATATTTTATTATTTTTATTGATGATTTCACTCGCACAACTTGCTTGCTTGTCTTTAAGAAGCGTTCTGAGATACCATACATTTTTAAGTCATTTCATGCTATGGTACTCACACAATTTGGTCAGAAAAATAAAAATTCTCCGGTCTGATAATGCCAAAGAATACATTTCCAAAGACCTTGACTATTTTTTTCAAGAAGATAGCATTATCCATCAAACATCATGCGCCTACACTCCTCAACAAAATGATGTAGTCGAACGGAAAAATTGTCATATTCTTGAGGTAGCTCAAGGTTTGTTATATGCCATGAAAGTTCCATACTTTTATTGGCCTCATGCCGCCCTTACGGCTTGCTTTCTTATTAATCATCTACCATCTACTGTTCTTGGTAATAAATCTCCCTACTCTAGATTATTACTGAATGATGATCCATTTTCATTACCGTTGAAAGTCTTTGGATGTCAATGTTTTGTTCATAACTGATTACCTAGACACAGCAAACTTGATCCTAAATCTATCAAGTGTATTTTTTTGGGATACTCTCGCACACAAAAGGGTTTTGTTTGTATAGTCCCACTCTTCAATGTTCATTTGTGTCCAGGGATGTAACATTTTTTAAAGACTCCTCATATTATTCTGATAGCTCTCCTCCTGGTCTATCCTCAGTACCAAGTTCCCATAGACCCGTTGTGCCTCGTGATACAAAGATCATTCAACCTCTAGAGCAAGTGGCTGACACCACACCTTCCGAGTTAACAGATCCACTAGAGGTAAGTCCTTCATCACCAGTTATTTTTTGTCCTCAATATGATACTCGCCCTATTGCTATACGGAAAGAACCTCGATCATGCATTCAACCTTCTACTTCTCATCCTATTTCCAATTTTGTGTCTCATCATCGCCTCTCACCTTTATGTTGTCAGTTTCTTTCTTCTATTTCCTCCATATTTGTTCCACTGCCATATCAGGAGGCTCTACAACATCCAGGGTGGAAGGCAGCAATGGATGAAGAAATGAAGGCACTTAATAACAATCATACATAGTCATTGGTTCCTTTTCCTACTGATAAAAAACCCGTTGGTTGCAAGTGGGTTTATACTATCAAACACAATCTGGATGGGTCCATTGCACGACTGAAGACTCGACTGGTTGCAAAAGGTTATACTCTGTGCTATGGAATTGATTATGAAGAAACCTTCTCTCTAGTGGCAAAAATGAACTCGGTACATATTTTATTATCTCTAGCAGCCAATTCATCATGGCCAATATATCAACTGGATGTCAAAAATATATTTCTAAATGGAGATATTAAAGAATAAATTTACATGCAACAACCACCTGGGTATGTGGTTGAGGAGGAGTTCGAATGCCGCCTTAAAAAATCTCTATATGGACTAAAACAATCTCCTCGAGCATGGTTTGAGAAATTTAG
This sequence comes from Aristolochia californica, assembly GCF_029961685.1. Lineage (NCBI taxonomy): Eukaryota > Viridiplantae > Streptophyta > Magnoliopsida > Piperales > Aristolochiaceae > Aristolochia > Aristolochia californica. Next base: position 35,260,206 of record NW_027182257.1, read on the forward strand.
TCAAGCCATCAGACGAGCTGGTTTTCGTAGTTGCTCTGCAGATCACTCAGTATTTATTGAAAATACAGCGAGAGGTAAGGTGATTCTAGCTGTATATGTTGATGATATTATTTTAACTGGAAGCGATTCGGAGGGCATTCAGAAAACAAAGGAGAAAATATGTGCAGAATTCAAGAAGAAGGATCTTGGATTACTCAAATATTTCTTGGGTATTGAAGTGTTACAATCCAGACATGGGATTGTCCTATCCCAAAGGAAGTATGCTCTTGATTTACTAGAAGAAACAGGAATGATGGAATACAAACCTGTAGACACTCCTATGGATGCAAATACAAAATTATGTGGAGGCATTGAAGAAGATGTAAATATTGGAAAATATCAAAAACTAGTGGGACGACTTATTTACCTGTGTGTAACAAGGTCAGATATTTCATACGTAGTAAGTGTAGTAAGTCAATACATGCACAAACCACAACTTAGTCATTGACAAGCACTTGAAAGAATACTAAGATATTTGAAAGGAGCTCCTGGAAGGGGGCTTCTATATAAAAATTATGGTTACTTCAACATCGAAGGATTCTCAGATGCAGATTGGGCTGGATCCCCAGATGACATAAAATCTGCTTTGGGATTTTGTACAATGGTTGGAGGAAATCTGGTTACATGGAAAAGAAAAAAACAAAATGTAGTAGCACGGTCGAGTGCAGAAGCGGAATACAAGGGCATGGCACACACTGTTAATGAACTCATATGGATAAGATCTCTTTTCACTGAATTGGGATTCTACAAAGAAGTTCCAATAGATCTACACTGTGACAATCAAATAGCAATACAGATTATATCGAATCCAGTCTTCCATGAAAGGACAAAGCATATTGAAGTGGATTGTCATTTTATACAAGAAAAGTTCCAAGCTGGTTTCTTATCTTTGAAGCAAATATCATCACAAAATCAAGTTACAGACATTCTCACCAAGCCAGTCACTTGCAAGATTATGTCTAACATATGCAGCAAGCTGGGCATTTATGATGTCTTTTCACCCCCAGCTTGAGAGGGAGTGTTACAATGCGGGACCCATCATGGTGCTCGAGCTGGTAGGACCCACCATGATGCTCGAGCTGGTGAGACCCACCATGAGGACGTGGGACACCAAGAAGAGTCCTAGAGGATGTGGGACACCAAGAAGAGTCCTCACCCAAGCAAGCACGAGTTAAGGAATCAAGAAGCACAAGTAGAATTGAGTTATGAGACTTGAAAGACTAATTGTATAAGGACTCTACCTCCCCCCTCTACTATAAATAGAGGTGTTGTAATTCAGAATTAATCAAGTTACACATCTCAGTCTCGACTTACTCTCTCTCTCTCTCTCTTTCTCACTTTGCATGGCGCAACCTCTCTTTGCTCTTTTATTTTTTCTTCTCTCTACTCGAGAGCTCTTCTTCCCTTATCTCTTTTTTTCTTTCTTCTTCTCTTGTTCGGAATTATGGAAAAGGGATCCTAAATCCAACACCACTAGTTACCTATTTTGTTTTGACGTCCTGGAAAGTACAATGAGATGGGGAAAAAATGCAAAGTAGTTTAATTTCTTTGTTAATTGGCTAATAGACATGAGTCTCAATGGAAATTGTGAAACAAATAAAATATTGGAAGGTGATAAAGAGGAGGATATAATAGAAGTACTAGTACCCTGCATTTTGGTTTGGGACCCATCTGTAATAGATTTAAATCGGATCGTAGCACATGGAGACAAAGAAGATAAGTTTCCAATTTTACCAAGCATCATCCAAGGTAAAGAATTGGAACATTATACAAAAGAACACGTACCACTAGTAGCAAAAATAGTTGTAGGAGCGCTTGGTTAGGTTGTCATTTGGGTTTCAAAATTTGCAAACAATCATAATCCTCCTCTATGAGAACTATCTTCCCTTTAGAAGGACCTTAAGGCACCAAAGTATTTAACCACTTTTGATAGGAAGGGTCATCTTCATCAACAAGTGGTTGTTTCTTGTGATAAAAAAAATGTTTTACATATTGTGTCCATGAAGAATAATTAAACGATCCCTTAAGTGAAATTGTGGTGATTTTCAAAAAATCATGCTTGTTGAGTTCAACATATGCATTAGGATATTTTTCTTGAACTATATAGACCAACAAATAACAAGCCAATTGGGGACTCTAACAATGACTTTGAAAGTGTCAAAGGACTCACAATTACCCAAAAAAAACTATGGAATACTTAGGATTCAACAAGCATTAACAAAACAGATTTTTCTGAACTATAAACTTAGTAGTAGATGATATGTATGTCATGTATGGCTATGAATATTTTATCATGGCTAGAGAAGATATAAGAGCCAAAAATTCCAAAGTATGTCCATGAAAAATATAGAAGATAATTGGTGGAAGAAACACAATGTATATGAAGATCTCTATGCAATGATTAACCCCAAATCCTAATTTAGAGTTTCAAAACTATAGAAGATAAGACTTAACAACTTATTTCAAAGCAACTCCAGCCAACAATACAAGGAATTTTTGAAAATTTAGAAGGGAAATTTTTAAATTAAAAAAAAACAACTTTAAAATGAGCATAAGTTGGATTATTGAAAAATCAAGTTTGGCCCACAAAAACAGAATTTTTATGCATGATATGATTATTTCGTGCTATGAATTGGACATCCAATGATTTAAACATGTACCCGAGACTTTTTTTTAAGTAAAAAACACTAGGAGGTAGAGACATAATGAACTTATATGATCAAGAGATTTTGCCTTTATTCAATTTTTCTCATTCCAATGGCTACCTTGGATGTCAACTTATAAACTACTCTAGTTTATGTTTTAGAGTAGCTTACTTGAAACCCTAGTACCCTTCATTTGACCATGTTATATTCTAGGGTATCATACTTGAAAGTATTGAGGTTTAAAGAGAAGTAAAACAAAAGAGAAGAAGAAAGGAAGGACTTTAGTATGAGAGGGGGTGACTCAAGTAGAATGAAGGAGGGAATTAGGAAAAAAAAGAGTAGCTCAAACTGTATCTTAGAGCCCTCTCTACTCCTCCTGTTTATAATGAAAATTCTTGTGACAAAAGAGACTAAAATACCTTTGTATATGATAGAGAAGAAAGAATTAGAAAAAAACTTAGAAATTACAAGCTATGCTACTACATAAACTTAATTCGTCTTCTTCAGCAAGAGTTATTATCTTAGGTGATGTATTGGTCAGCAATTGAGGCCTTTGATGACTTATAACTGAAGATGAAAAACATTACCTAATAAACTTGTACAAATTATTTATACCAATGTGGATGAGATGATTGTAGAGTAAAATAATGGGACTCTTTGAGTGAAGCAACAATAGAAGGCAAAAGTTCTACAACAAAGAAAAATACAAGTGACATAAGAAAATAGGGAGCTGGATGTGCTTGGTTTTGATAGTCTTTGATGTTTTTCTCTTTCATGGCATCTTGGTTCCAATGAAAGGAGTTTTATATGGTGACTTGGCTATAGAATCTTCTCATTCGGGTCTATGGAATCTAATAGGTCACAATACATGTGAGACACATAAATTTCAAGCAAACTAGAGTAAAATCTATTCAGGTTTTGAAACTATCTATCATGTATAATAGGGTGTAGAACAAATGAAAGTAAAGAGAAACACTTTTGGTTTCTTTTCTCTATAGTGAGCCTCAAATTTTAATTTTTTATACTTTGATTCATTTACCTCTTTCATGCATATTTCTCTTTTTTTATTTTTATATTACATGGGTTTATAATTAATTAATTAAAATTTAAGAAATAAATATTTGTAGTTATAATAAAAATAATATAACTTCAAAAAAAATTGGAAAATTTTAATTATTTTTTCTTTCTTGTGAATTGCACATGGTTTTTGCTAGTATATAACAACCATTCCCTCTACCAACAAAATTTCTAATATTTTTTATTTATTTTTATTTAATTAGATAAGTTTTGGATCCACTTACTTTAAAAACTTTGCCAATCATAAGATATTTAAATAATTTATTTTGGTATTAAATTTTCCTCTCAGAGTCCATTTTTCAATGGTCAAGAGGTCCAAGGATTGCAACCCCACTTCCTATAATACAAACAATCCACAAACCCAAGCATCAACATGTACATTAAGGCTAGCTTGAGAATATAGTCAATCCAAGTCTATCATAGGAAACTTTACTCTGCCCACGCTAGAGGCAACTAAGGGACAAGTGTCTCTTTATTTTGGTACCTCATGAGCTTTAAATTTAACTAATACAACTCATGACTTTTCATAGTTGTAACGGTTCTAACTTTGCTCCTAGGTACCTCCTCCATAATATAGAAGAAAGAACAAAAGGGACATTCACCAAATAACAAGAGAATCAAAAGGGGATAGTCTGTCATAGATTTGCTACTTCACAATCAAGACTCAAAATCATAATATTGTTCTTAGACACCAAATTAACAGAAAGAACTACATGCATCTTCTATTGATCATAAGGGAGTAAATTTTCAATTTGTTATAAAAATTCACATTACAACAACAAGAATGATCTTCCCTTAGTTTATAAAACCAATCTGATTTTTTAATTATTTTCTTGGAAATAACATTGTTACACCATGGTTGATTCACTAATCCTCTCCAAGCAATAGCTCACTTCCCTTGTTTTCCCTTTGTTAAGCACAAGGGAGGTATCGTGCAACCTCTCTCATCTTAGAGGGTAATTTAGTCAACTAAATGTATAGAGAACCTATAGCAGTAATAGATGTCAAGGGGTAGAATGGTTGTTTAGAGGAATTAGGACACTAGACTTATGTAATAAAAATATATTTACTAAGAATTTCATGGTTGATTAAGGCAGCTAAGAAAAACCCTAACTTATTTTTATTTTTTTGGCCTTCTTCCAAATTTTCAAGCACGTGTGCCAACAAATTTATCTCTTCTTTGTCTTTTGAGCAATATTTTTCCCATTATTCAGTACTCTCTTTCATCTTCTATTTGAGACTTCAAAGTGTTCTTAGCAATTAGTATCATAGCACTTCCTTCCTCAATGAAGAGAAAGTTGAGTTTTATGTTTAAAAACCTAGTGTTTCACAATTTGTTTCTTTTGGACAATAGATCATTCTTCAGAGATTTTTCCACTATAAAGTTTCAAAAAATGGGTAGAAAGCACTAGGATTCTACTCTCCAAATTAACAAATATATTTTTTTATTTTTTCTATAAAAATAATTTGGCATTGGAAGTAGAGAAGGTTGCAGGAAGAAGCTCATGACCAACAAAAGAAGCTTTAGTCAACTAAGAATTTTAGCTTCAAAGAAAATATTTTTATTACAAATTATATATTAAATAAAATATTAGTGACTCTACTTTCTAATGAAAAAAATGGTTTTTTTTAATCCAATATTTCTATGGAGAGAAAAACTAGAAAAAAAGGTCGCATTAGCAAGTTGATCTCATTGAAAACTAAGTTTCTTTGAGTCTCCCTACCAAACACTCAGAGATACCACCTAAAAACTAAAACTAACAAATTAAAGACAATTTCAGCAATGTTGGATGCAATCATTTGATGAATGGATAAGTTCACACCATAAAACCCGAGGCAACTAAAAATATCTACAAAAAAGTTGTTCTCCTCGAAAACTATGTTGCTTTGAATCTCTCCACCAAACCATCAGAGATGCCACCTAAAAACCAAAACTAGCAAAGTGAAGACAATTTTAGCTAGGTTGGATGCAATCATTCAATGAATGGATAAATTCACTATAGAACTTGAGGCAACTTAAAATATCTAGACACAAGTTGTTCTCTTAAAAAACTAAGTTTCTTTGAGTCTCTCCACCAAACCCTCAGAGATGCCACCTAAAAGCCAAAACTAACAAAGTGAAGACAATTTCAGCAAGGTTGGATGCAATTGCTCAATGAATGTATAAGCTCACTACTCATATTAGTCATTTGGGAACTAAATTGTCAAGATTCTACCTATTCCATGGGTCTAAGGATTGTGTGTTCCAATCTATGACTCTATTAATGTAGTAGTTCAAAGATGGTTCTTTGAGATTGGTCTGAATCAAAACCAAGCATCACCATCAAGAACAAGCAAATAAACTAGAACTAAAACCAATATCACCCCCCATTGCTAAGGACTCGTCCAACTTGGACAAGGTGTAGCCTCTAATCTGAGCTTGAGGTGATGCCTCCATCTCTGCTAAAGGAGCCACCTACCAATCTGAAGGGTAGCCTCCAATCATGCTTAGCTCTCCTCAATTTTCATAATTGCAAACCCGAAGATGTTCCACTGAGTTGGTCTAACAAAATATAAACTTTCTTCCACTTTCATTAGTCGACTGATAGCCAAAAATAGTGCTAGGATCTTGTAGCTTGGAGAGCATCATCTTCTTATAGTATAAATGCTCTTCAATGTTCCAGCCACACCTAAAGTGTAAAGTGTAAAAGAGTCAAATTTACGTGGTCAAACACCTTGGTAGTGCACTAATGTATGAAAGAGACATAATTGTCGACGATATAGGTAGATAGATACAATCTAATTATAGCCGAGCCTCAAGGATGAGGTTCATTGTAGAAGGGCTGGAATGTTAGATTCCATCCTGTAGTCAATTGGGTACAAAGGAGATGGGGAGAGGGGTAACTATAGATGTTAAAGGGTAAGCTAGTTAATTTAGAAGAATTATGACACAAGATTTATGTAATGAAATCTATTTCATGAGGAATTTGTGGTTGAGTAAGGCAACTAACAAATGACCTAATTTATTATTATTTCTCTCTTTTTGCAAAATCTCAAGCACGAACTCCAACCAATCAGTCTTGTTCTTTTTTTTTTCTAGTGGCACTTATTCCTATTTTTGCATACCCTCTTACATCTTGCATTTGAGACTTAATAAGGTTTTAACAAAGTTAAGCATAATAAACACTAGAGATTTGGAGTTAGGGTCACTAATTTGACCCTTTAGAGCTATAATCTATGCAATGCATGAGATGTTGTAGTTGAAATCACTATAGAAAAACTAGATTTATGAGTGAAATTGCCCATGCATCTACGTTATGACTATTAAGCAAGTATTCAAATTGTAAAGAATTTTGTGTTTAAAGAAGTTCAAAGCATGATTTATGTATCACTAGCTAGCTAACATCTTCGCCAAAGTAGGACCCCTATGCAGTCCACATTTCAAGCTAGACATCCATGAAGTTTATAACCAAGCTTGAGGGAGATATTTGAAGGTTCACTATTTTGAGTGTTTTTGTAGTTTATTTTATTTTAAGTATTTACCCTCACCTAAAAACTATTTATTTTTCTCTCTTTTCCTCTTGATTTCATCTTTTGTCTGAATAAAACCCTAGAAGTTAATACTATTTATTTATTTATTTTTATCTACCTATAAATAAATGAATAATTAATTAATTAAAACACTCTTATCAATATCAAATGAAATAGGTAATTGAATAATTCAAACAAATAATAAAATAAGACTTACCAGTATACAAAGTTAAAACACGTAAAAGCAAAACATGCCCAACGTGGTCATGACGTCATGTAGGGGATTTTCCAAATAACTATAATAAAAATAATAAAAAGAAAACATGGTCACATCACACCCCCAGGTGGACACTTATTCCCGCCGCCGACTGCAGAGCCACTCGGGCCAGTCGATGTGGAGCGGCGGTGGTGTCGGCCCCTTCAAAAGAATTGAGGATAGCGACTAAACGACCGAAAGGAAGGACATGGGCACACAAAAATATCCGCGAGTAATATTGTTTTATTAATTTTAAGAATGAAGAAATTGAGGCGTCGACGGAGGCAGCCGATCTTCTCCTTTGATGCCACCGAACCTCTCGACATCCCACATTCCACACTCCCACGATTCAACCAGCCTGCCACGTCGGCCTAAAAAAATTCGCTAACTATAGGCGAAAAACCGCTGTTACTCACACCAGCTGTTCCGCCAAACCCGCCCCATTGGGGAATCGGGACTCTAACTTCTCGCCATCTCAGCCTAGCTGTTGTCCTACGTGTCCTACTTGGCCAAACAACAAAAAGTCCGAAACGTTCAGGGGAGGTTAGCAACGTACCGTACTAGTATTATCGGTGCTTGGAGGTAACCGTGACAGAGGGAGCGTCGCCGGGCAGAGAAGGGGAGACGGTTTCGAGAGGCTCATTCGCAGATTACCCTTCTCCGATGACGAATTAGCATTTCGTTTCCTCTTACTCTCTCTCTTTCACGTTTCCTTCAATTTTGTTTCCCTTATCTCACCTTTATCATCCACCTCTCTTCCATCTATTGATTCTTTTTCCGCTGATTTGAAAGATTCTTGCCCCAGGACTTGCCCTTCTCGCTTCTTCACCTTCTTTTTTACTAACTTCATGTTTCTTACAGCTCGTCAGGATATTTCAAACGATTAATGGTTAGGTTGTTCCGGTCTGGGCATCGCTGAAAAGGAAAGATAAAAATTAGGGTTTTGTCCTTCGTGGAGCCAAATTCGGCTGACGTAACGAGTTTTCTGCTGTATGGCAGACGTTTCTCGGCTTCACACTACACGCATTTAAAGGGAAAAGACTCTTGTTTAATGTTCTTTCTTTTGGACTTGGGATCGAGGAAAATTTGTGTTTCAGGTTGTTTTTCCGGACATGACTTGTCAGATAGAGGAAGATGATATAGCGAGTCCGCAAACTAAGGAACCAATGGGGGATGCGAACCATGATTACGTGAGATTAGCGTATTCAGATGATGTGGAATTTGGTTCCGGAGATTTGCGGCCACAGACTCCTGAGAGGAGTTGTTCATTATGTTGGTGGATGAAGGCGATTTTATTAGGCCTTTTCGTTGCAGCTGGGGCAGCTTGTTTTCTCATTTGGGGGGGACCTTACCTCATTGACAAGGTTCTGTTGATTCCCGTTGCAATTTTATTTTCCTTCTCACTGTAAATTATTGTATTTGCACTGGGTGAATTAGACTCTATAATCTATTTTTATTTTTATTTTTTATGTTCATGTCATAGTGATACATTTGCGTTTAGGTGAATTCTCTTTTTCTCTCAAGAATTTCAGTCTATTTTCTCCCTCATTTTTGTGTTGGACTCAGATTGGATATTTACATCGATAGGGGAAAAATCAGTCCTTTTTACTTGATTTGGGTCCTTTCAGAACCCAGCACCTTGTTAAGTTGTCCCGGTTTACTAAGTTCTAGTGCAAACTTTTAGTTTGAGGAAGAAATATTTAATCCTACATGAGATGATGTTAAATGTTAAAGTTATGAACAAAAGTGAATCTTTAGTTGGTTTCTTTTGGTTAAAGCTGAAGGCTTCCATGTTCATGCACTTTTATTTGCAAATTTTAAATAGAAAACATGTTGATTTAGTAAGCCTGCTTGTTTAGGGTTTAGAGTAAAAAAAAAAAGCCCGCTTGTTTGTCTTTCTGCTAGGAGTCCTCTTGCTAGTAGCTGTTTCCCTTAATGGTTATTTGCATGATCGGGAGAAGTTTTTTTGTTAATCTCTCTGTTAGGCAGACTAGGCCGTCGCTGAAGCTCTTTCTCATCCTGTCGTCTTTGGTATTCAAGAGAGTGGAACAGACAGTGTTTAGATTTTTATAATTAAAGGGTGTTTATGCCTTTGATTGATGGAGTCAGGGGTCATACTCATAATGTCATTTGAGCAGTGTGAATATACTCATAGAGTTAACTGAGTAGTGTAGACATACTTCTAGATTTATTTCAGCAGTTTTTGGGTCATATGGTCTGAGAGTCGTTTCAAAAGGCTTAATATCCAACTAAGATGAATTTGAGATAACTAAAAATTCTATTAGGTTTACTTGGGCTGTTCAATGCACCAGTGAGACGAGGGGCAACCAGTCGAGTCCAAACGGCACGCCCACATGCCCACCACACAACTCCAGTACAAGAGAAGGCAATGCGTATATGGCAGAGGAAGCGCGTATGGCAGCCATTCGAGTTTGGGAAGCAACGTCGGCAAGTCTAGCACACAAGGTTGGGCAAGTCGCACACAAGGCTGGGCATCAACAGACGCGTAGAGGCGGGTCGAAATGGGGTTACGCGCGGCTAGGACTCCAAGAGCACGCGCGCGCTACCAGGACTCCAGGTGGGGCGCGCGGCAAGGACTCCAGGCAGGGCGCGCGCAGGACTCCAGGCGGGGCGCACGGCAAGACTCTAGGCAGGGCGCGCGCAAGACTCTAGGCGGGGCGAGCGCAGGACTCCAGGCGGGGCGCGCGTAGGACTCCAGGCACGCGGGCGGCCAGGTGCCAGAAGACTCCAGAAGACTCCAGAAGGCGCCTGAAGTGGAAATCTCTGGACCTGACGGGTTTTCTGGGCACCTCTAGAAATTTCTAAAGGCCAGGGACAGCTGGCAGGTCTCTGAGAATTTCTAGAGCCTTCTAAAGGCCAGGGAAGAGGCTTATAAATAGGAGGGGCCTCTCCTTTTGTAAAGCATTCTTGAGCATTCTTAGCATTCTTTGCTCTTCAAGTGTATAGAGAGATTTTAGCCTTTGGCCTTCAAGAGAGTGAGGCTTTTCTCTTCCATCTTCTTGGTCTTTTCCATTGTCCATTTGTCTTAAAACATCTTGTGTGGAGGTTGGGTGGAAGATCCGAGGCACAAGGAGGCTGATTAGTTCTTGAAAAGAGCTAGGCCACACGAGGTTGATATTCCGCTTGGCTAGATGGACTTAGCCAAAATCTAACCGCGTGACAACTGGTATCAGAGCAGCATTTTCAACCATGGCATCCACAAGTGGTGATGTAGCAGCAAGAGGTATGGAGTCACTCTCTGAAAACAATGTATGTTTTGGTGATTTCGATTCCAGACTTGCTAGCATGGAGAATCAATTTTCAAGATTGGAGGAGTTCGTGAACGACATTGCACATGCACGGTTACCTGTCCCGGATTGGTTCCAAGGATTTGAGGATGACGTACACAGTGCTATGGCCATGATGCGAGCCGAAATAGGGAGAGTTGACGGAGAAGTAAAAACCATTGCGGAAGAAGTTCGGGCGAGACTCACCCTATGCGAAAGAGCCCTTGCGAATGGAGGAGGTTCGCAAGGAGGTGCAAAGATCAAGATTTTGGAGCCGAAAACCTTCACTGGAAAACGCAACCCAAAGGTAATAGACAATTTCCTTTGGCAAGTAGAACAATATTTCAACGCTTCTAAGTTGACCAGTGAAGAAGCCAAAGTCAGCATTGCATATTTGTTCCTTGCTGAAGATGTTGTGCTTTGGTGGAGGAGAAGGACTTTGGGCGAGCAAGGAGATGAAGCGCCGGTAGAAACATGGGAGGACTTCAAGAGAGAACTCCGACGCCATTTCTTTCCGGAGGACGTAGACTACCAAGCTCGAAAGGAGTTGCGTGCCCTCAGACAAAAAGGTACGATTCGAGAATACGTCCAAGCTTTCACTTCTCTCATGCTCTGCATTCCTCGTATGTCCGACGAGGATAGGCTCTTTTCCTTTTTGGCCGGGCTAAAGCTTTGGGCCAAGACCGAACTTCGTAGAAGGGAGGTAAAATCCTTGGCTGCAGCCATAGCCACGGCTGAAAAGTTGACCGAGTACGAGCGAAAGTCAAAGGACAATGCTGCTCGGCCAAGCAAGGACAACAACTACAATGGCCAGAAAAAGAAGAAGAGGCCAGAGAAAGAAAGGGAAAGGACCGAACCCAGTGACACTTGCCACACCAACAACAAGAAGAAGGATGATAAAGGTAAGTCCTTCAAACGCCCTCTAAAACGTTTCATCTGCGAAGGGGAGCACATGGCAAGAGATTGCCCCAAGAAGAAATTGTTAAATGCTGCCCAATTCGAGAGCGAAAAAGAGGAACCGCGGATGGGGGCTCTATCCTTGCTCAACGTTGTTCGTTCGAAGGAGCCAAAAGCGAGTGTCAAAGAGGCAAGGCCGAACCGCAATCTTCTCTACTTGGATGTCCTCATCAATGGATTCCAAGTCAAGGCCATGGTGGACACGGGGGCTACTCACAATTTTGTTTCGGAAGAGGAAGCGAGGCGTTTGAAGCTCAGGGCTATCAGAGACAGCAGCCGGATGAAGGCCGTGAATTCTGATGCAAGGGAAGTCTCAGGGGTAGCCAAGGCCGTTTCTGCCAACGTTGGAGAATGGGGGGGGGGAAGTTGGACTTCACCATCGTACCCATGGATGACTTCAAGGTCATTCTTGGCATGGACTTCCTCACAACTTGTAAGGCTTTCATTTTACCATCATTAGGCGTAGTAGGTATTCTCGATGAGGGAGGGGCTTGTATGATCAATGGTTTCAAAACCAATATAACCGAAAATGTTGAATCAATTAGCGCCCTCCAGCTTAAGCGGGGTCTTAAGCAGGGCTATTCCACCTACTTGGCGGCCTTTTGTGAGGTCAAAGAAGACGTGGCCCAAGTGATTCCCAAGGAGATGACGGGAGTCCTGAACGAGTTCAAGGATGTCATGCCAAAAGAGCTACCCCCTTGTTTGCCACCAAGAAGGGGAGTGGATCACAAGATCGAGCTGGAACCTGGAGTGAAACCGCCCTCAAAAGCCCCTTACCGTATGACGCCTAAGGAGTTGGAGGAGTTGAGGAAGCAACTGGGCGAGCTGCTTGAAGCGGGGTTCATTCAGCCATCCAAGGCTCCTTACGGGGCACCGGTCTTATTTCAATGCAAGAAAGATGGTTCTATGCGCCTATGCATCGACTACAGAGCTTTGAACAAGATCACCATCAAGAACAAGTACCCCATACCGTTGATTACCGATATGTTCAACCAGCTCAGAGATGCCCAAGTCTTCACAAAACTCGACTTGAGGAGCGGCTACTATCAAGTCAGGATTGCGGAAGGAGATGAACCGAAGACGGCATGCGTCACCAGGTACGGATCATACGAGTTCCTTGTGATGCCATTCGGTTTAACTAACGCACCAGCCACATTTTGTATGCTTATGAATGAGGTCTTCAAAGCGTTTCTGGAGAAATTCGTGGTGGTGTATTTGGATGACATTGTCATCTATAGTCGCACAATGGAGGAGCACTTGCAGCACTTGCGTGAAGTGTTTCGAGTCCTGCGGGAGAACTCCTTGTTCGTGAAGAAGGAGAAGTGCTCCTTTGGCCTAAAAGAGGTATCATTCCTTGGCCATTGGATTGGAGGAGGCCGCATTTGGATGGACGAGACAAAGCTGCAAGCCATCTGAGAATGGACCGAGCCAACCAAGGTAAAAGAACTTCGTAGTTTTCTTGGTTTGGCTAACTACTATCGCAAGTTCATCAAGGGGTTCTTAGCCTTAGCGGCTCCCCTAACGGACCTCCTGAAGAAGGCGCAAAAGTGGCACTGGATGGACAAGTGCCAACTTGCTTTCGAGTTACTCAAGCAAGCCATGATGGAGGGACCCGTCTTGCAGCTTTCGGATTTCAGCAAAGCGTTCGAAGTGCATACGGACGCATCCGACTTCGCAATTGGAGGTGTCTTGGAGCAGGATGGCCATCCCATTGCCTACGAGAGTCGAAAGCTGAACGAGACAGAACAGCGGTACACAGTCCAAGAGAGGGAGATGACCGCTGTGGTGCATTGCTTGTGCACTTGGCGCCACTACTTGCTCGGGTCAAGGTTCGTTGTTCGAACAGACAATGTGGCTTCTAGCTACTTCCTCACCCAGAAGAAGTTATCCCCTAAGCAAGCAAGATGGCAAGATTTCTTGGCAGAATTCGATTTCGAGATGTTGTATAAGTTGGGAACGACGAACGCGGTGGCGGACGCCTTGAGCCGGAGGGCAGACTATACAACCCCTATGGAGGCGAGCATAATACTTGGAGATGACTCCAACACTTCTTCTCGTTTGCAAGGTGTTGTAGCTATCAGCCAAGTAAGTATCCCTATCCTTGATCGAATTCGAGCTGGCCTACGGACGGACACGCAGACCTACAATCTTGTGTAGTCAGTAGCACTTGGCGAAACTCGGTGGTTTTGGTTAAAGGATGGCCTACTCAAAACCGAAGGAGGCAGGCTATATGTTCCAAAGCACGACAATCTGCAGAGGGACTTATTGTGGGAGTGCCATGATACCCTTTGGGCTGGCCATCCGGGTAAAAAACGAACCCTAACATTGGTGTCTAGACAGTACTTCTGGCCAGACATGGATTAGGACGTGGAAGAGTTCGTTCGCACTTGCTTGGTGTGTCAACAAGACAAGGTGGAGCAAAGAAGACCTGGAGGACTTCTGGACCCGTTGCCGATACCCGAAAGACCATGGGAATCCGTCTCCATGGATTTCATTTCTAGCCTTCGCAAGAGAAATGACTTAGGCTCGATTCTCGTTGTGGTAGACCGGTTCAGCAAATACGGGACGTTCATATCAGTCACCAACAATTGCACCGCCGAAGAAGCTGCTCAGGCCTTTATGGCCCATGTGGTCAAGCATTGGGGAGTGCCGACCACGATTATCAATGACCGAGATCCACGGTTCACAGGTAAATTCTGGACTGAGTTATTCAAGTTGCTAGGGACAACTTTGAATTTTTCTACTAGCTTCCACCCTCAGACCGACGGACAGACTGAGCGTGTGAATGCTTTGTTGGAGTAATATTTGCGTTATTTTGTTGACACAAATCAGAAAAAACTGGCCAGAGCGGCTAGATGTGGCCCAATTTTCCTACAATCTATAGCAACGCGAGTCAACCGGACATAGTCCATTTGAACTCGCAACCGGGCACCAACCGTTTGTGCCAATGAGCATCATTCCAGACGTATCCGGAAAGAGCCCAGCGGCACACCAATTTGCCAAACGCTGGAAGGAGAAGCAAGAGATGGCCAAAGTCTTTCTTCACCGCGTAGCACAGAAGATGAAGAAGTATGCGGACTTGAAAAGGCGAGCAGTAGATTTCAAGGTAGGCGACCTTGTCTTAATCAAGATGCGGACAGAACAATTCCGATCTCTACATACCAAGAACAAGGGTCTCATCAAAAGGTATGAAGGACCTTTTCCTATCACCAAACGCATTGGTAAGCTTGCATACCAAGTTCAACTACCAACCAGGCTTAGGATACACAATGTCTTCCATGTGAGCAACCTTAAGCCCTACAACAAAGACCCTGACCCAGGACGTGTTATTCCTCCCCGACCACCCATTGATGTAACTACAACCTTTGAGCGGCACGTAGATTACATTATAGCCGACCGATAGGTAAGCCAAAGGGGGAGACCCCGGCTGACAGAGTACCTCGTCAAGTGGAGGGGCCTACCAGATAGCGAAGCAACATGGCACGAGGCAGCCGAGCTATGGCAATTCGAAGCAGCGGTAACGGCATACCTTGATGGCACGCAGACGAGGTCGTCTGCATTATGGCGGTGGGAGTATGAGACGAGGGGCAACCAGTCGAGTCCAGACGGCACGCCCACATGCCCACTACACAGCTCCAGCACAAGAGAAGGCAATGCGCATACGGCAGAGGAAGCGCGTATGGCAGCCATTTGAGTTTGGAAAGCAACTTCGGCAAGCCTAGCACACAAGGCTGGGCAAGTCGCACGCAAGGCAGCGCACCAACAAACGCGCAGAGGCGAGTCGAAATGGGGTTAAATGTGGCCAGAACTCCAAGCGCACGCTCGCGCTACCAGGACTCCAAGCGTAAGCTCGTGCTACCAGGACTCTAAGCGCACGCGGGCGGCAAGGACTCCAGGCGGGGCGCGCGCAAGACTCCAGGCGGGGTGTGCGGCAAGACTCTAGGCGGGACGCGCGCAGGACTCCAGGCGGGGCGCGCGGCCAGAACTCCAGGCGGGGCGAGCGCAGGACTCCAGGCGGGGTGAGTGCAGGACTCCAGGCGGGGTGCGCGCAAGACTCCAGGCACGCGGGCGGCCAGGCGCCAGAAGGCTCCATAAGGCACCAGAAGGCGCCTAAAGTGGAAATCTCTGGAACTGACGGGTTTTCTGGGCACCTCTAGAAATTTCTAAAGGCTAGGGACAGCTGGCAGGTCTCTGAGAATTTCTAGAGCCTTCTAAAGGCCAGGGAAGAGGCTTATAAATAGGAGGGGCCTCTCCCTTTGTAAAGCATTCTTGAGCATTCTTATCATTCTTAGCATTCTTTGCTCTTCAAGTGTATAGAGAGATTTTAGCCTTTGGCCTTCAAGAGAGTGGGGCTTTTCTCTTCCATCTTCTTGGTCTTTTCCATTGTCCCTTTGTCTTGCAACATCTTGTGTGGAGGTTGAGTGGAAGATCCGAGGCACAAGGAGGCTGACTAGTTCTTGGAAAGAGCTAGGCCGCACGAGGTTGATATTCCGCTTGGCTAGACGGACTTAGCCAAAATCTAACCGCGTGACAACCAGTCACAGTTGCAGCTAAATTGAATTGACTTTCTAGTGTTGCAAGGAGTTTTAGAGGAAATATTTGGGTTCCTTGCAAATTGAAGTGGCATCAAAGTAAACTATTCAAGCATCTGGCAGAATTGATTCTGCCAGTAATGCAGGAGTGGACCCCCCAGGAAGCTGGATACCTCAAGCTGAATTTTGATGACTCTTTTCTCGGCAATCCGGGGATTGCTGGTTTTAGGGGAATTATTTCGGATCCATCTGGCAATCAATGTTTCTCTTATGCTGGTCCGTTAGGCATTTTTTATTGTACGACTGCTGAGCTCTATGGCCTACTCAATGGGCTTCTCATTTTCAGAGACAATTGCAGTGGTCCCATTCACATTGAAGGAGACTCAAAGGTGGTCATTGGATGGTATGAATGTGCTTTCCCTCTACTGTGGCGCCATTGGGATATCTTTCGGGAGATTTTAGATTTTACCTCACTCCACTCTTGTATTTAGTCTCACATTCTGAGATTTGCAAATTCGGTTGCAAATGTGCTAACCAAGGAGGGAGCATCCCTGCAATCTCTGGTTGTGAGGGAGTTGCTCCCTCTTCCTTTGTAAATTTTGTTTATATATAAATACATCTTTATAAAAAAAAAAGCATCTGGCAAAACATGATATTGGTGGAGATAGATAGATATAAAGACATGTTCAAGTTGAGAGTGTAGACCTTATGGCATTTTCTATGTGAATTCTTCCTTTGTGGACCTTATAGCATATTTTTCTCAAAAAAAAAAAAAAAAATGTGGTGTCCAAGTCAAAAGTGAATCTCTCAGTGGCATTGTAGTGTTTGTTTGTTTCTCAGGAGTATCATACTAGTTTACTTTTTCTTGGAGTAGTGAGTATTATTATTTGATTTTGCAGTTGCAAAGCGAATATTGAATTAGAGCCATTTTATCTGAATAGGAAAAGTGAGATATTGGCTGGGTGTGGAAAACTATACTTTTTAAAAAACTTAAACGGAAAAATATAATTTTTAACTTAACATATATAAACAAGGGCAAATGGGTAAATTGAAGTAATGATACTTAGTTGGCTAGGAGAATTTCGAAGCCAATATTTGATGACAAAAACAAAGAGTTGATAACTTATTCTTTGCTCCAAACTCCCCTCCACACACAGACGGCAAAAAAAAAAAAAAAAAAACAAAGAAAAAGATAGATTGACTAGGCAGATTCTCCAAAATATGTCATTTGTTGTTAGCTTCAATTTGTAGAATGCCAGAAGATGTTTATGGAGTATTTTATTAAAATTCTTTCCAGTTACAGATTTCTAGCTGTGTTATTTCTAATTAGAGACATTTAGATAGTGCATTAGCATTTCTAAATGCTGCTTTGTGAGAGATTTACAGGACAAGCATACTGTCCAAGAAAGTTATCAGAGCCATGAGATTCTGAATAAAATCACTCTTATATGAATTCTTTGGAAAAATTATTCTTTAATATATATAAACTCTTCTTTTTCTCTATTGGCACCAAAGAGAAGGGGAGTCAGTGTGGGAGAGGGAGAGATTGAAAAAGTGAGGGTAGGGGAGTCAGCATGGGAAATGGAAAGCTTGAAAGAGATAGGGTGGAGTTCTCCTTCCACTCAAAGATTCCACCCTCAACACCTATCTGCCACTTTTTTTTGAAATGGAAGTGTCTCCCCATCCTCACTATTAGGCAGACAAAAGGGGCAGGAGGAGGCCTTTCCTTCCCTCCTGTCACCCTCCCTCTCTGGCTTTCTTTTGAATATGTATATTTTTTTGAAGTGTTGCAAAGCTTTTACTAATGAGAGCTATAAAGCAATACTAGTACATAATAGGATGCAGTGAAGGATACAGCATAGGATACAAGCACTATAAAGCCTCCTCTAGAGGTCAAGAGAGGTCCCGGAACAAAGAGAAGCTTTGGTTACTCCAGATTTGTCAAACTAGTCTGCAATTGAGTTGGCAGATCTGGGAATTTGCTCCAGGCAGCAACTCAGCAGATAGATCTGATATCTCATTAATGATCGTCCTAATAGCCCAGGGAGCTGAATTCTTTTTGTTTCCCCAGTTGATGACTAGTGCAGAGTCTCCCTCTAGGATTAAACGGCCACAGAGATGTTGCTTAAAAAGCTTGATGCCTTCCAAAAGAGCTAAGGACTCTGCTTCATTAGATGAACAACAACTGCCTGGCCTGACAAGGTCAACAAAACCTGACTTTGGTTGTTTCTTTTAATATACTTAAATGTTAATGAACAATAACATGACTGTTATACTTAATAATTTCCATTAATATTGAGGGGCTGCATTTTGAATTTATCATGTTTGGAAATATGGCATGTAATGATTTTTATATGGAAACTGCCATATCATTTTTTGAAAACAGATTTCAACCCCCCTCTTCCAGCGCTGAATTAAAAAAAAAACTCTTGTTTCTTTCTTTCCATTTGCACTGACAAATAGCTGCAACAATCCAAAGTAAGAACTTCCTTATGAATTTCCTTCCAAGACACTGCCACAGCCTGTTCAAGTGGTCAAAAAGAGAAGAGGGGAAGCAAGATTGAAAACCGAAGTTGCTGGGGAAATAGGCATTGAGGGAGGAGGTGCTCGATATCTTGAAGGCAATGTCACCTTTGGTTTTCAATAATCATCTCCTTTCTAAAAAGTTGATCAGTTGTGAGGACCTTACCCTTCACAGCACAACATATAAAATGAGCAACCTGAGGGATTGCCTCAATAACATGGGAATTCCAAGGCTGGTCTGAGGGTCCAAAGTCATATGGTGAAGTTTGCCTTTCATTTTCAGAAAAACAGTAATTCATTGTTGGGCATCTTTATAGACACTGTTGTTAAGAATAACATCTTTTCTCCTCAATCTAGAATTTCAGATCTATTCTTATTGATAAAATTGGATCTCCTTCTCGTTGCATAAGAATCTGTTTACAAGATCTGGCTGCAAGGCTCTTGTGATGCCTCCACCTGCCAGACCTTGTGGTGATGGGGCTGCTACTGCTGTCTCTCTCTTCCTCTCTTGTAAACTATAATTCCAGATAGCACACTAACCCTGAAATGTAAAATGCAAGCATTTGGCTAACTATATTCTAGTACGTGTTGAACCATACTAGTCCTGATAGTTCCTTTCTTTTTAATCAATCAATAAATTTTCTAAGGTTACATTTTTTAATCCCTAAATTTTATTTTGCTAGTCTTTCTAGTTTCATCATAATGAATCTAGTCACCTTTACATGTTGAAACTTCCTGCAGTGAAACTCAGCAGTGGAACAATCTGAAAATGGAGTTGGATCAAACTTGAACTGAAAACACAAAAGGGATTACCATGTTGTCTACGACCAATAGGGATACTTTTATTAGTTAAAGACACTGATTGTGTATTTGTGTTTGATGATTTGTTTTCAGTGAGTAATTTTGGCTACTGTTGTTGTGTTTGTTACTCTAATTCTTAGCCAACATATTCTCTGGGTTGGCTGCCAAGTCCTTTATAGTCAAAGATTGGGTTAGGGATGAATCCAATGTTTATAGTGAACAATAAATTTTTTTGAAGGCATCTCTCTTTTTTCCAGAAGTTTGGAGATGGAATTCTGCATAAAAATTGAGCTACATAGAAAGTCTAAGTCATCTTATGGCAGGACACCTCATCTAAGTCAAATACCACGTAGTTTGTTTTTTTAGAGCATAAATACCACCTACTTAACTACAGGAAATGTGCTAAATCAAGTGTGTTGATAGACTAGGCATTAGAACTATAAAGGACTTGAACTTTGCATTCCTCTGAAAATGATTCTATGGAGTTTTGGTAATGGTAAATATAGCTTGTGGAGGAAAATGGTTGAGGAAATACCATTATGCAGATATTCTTTGGCTTCCCCCTGCATACCCACCTGCTAATGCACCCAGCCTTAGCAAACAGATAGGCAGGCTTATCCTTCAATGATGGTGGATTCACCATCCACTTACGATGTGGGGGATCTTACATTGTGGGTAGCAGAATTTTGAAATTGTATCCCCATCAATTTTCTGGTTGGCCAAAGACAAGGGTGCATCAGTAAATAACTCATATGTTTTTTTTTTCTGAAAAAGAGTAAAAAACTCATACTGCAACATAAACAATTGCAGTGTTTCAGATTTGAACCTAAGATGAGCATTAAGGGACAATGAAGAGCATGAAGCCATGGACCTCCTATCTCTTTTAGGAAAGGCTTATATCAGAGGTTCGAGACAGGCATGCTCTCCTAAGTAGCTATGACCTAAAGCAAAGCAGTTTAGCCTGTGCACCTCTTCCTCCATTGTCCCATCCCGAGGCAGATTTGGAGTGCCTTCCTCTCAAAGTTTGACCTTCAATATTGCCTCCTGTCCTCTCTTTGCTCCCTTCCATCCCAAAATCTGCAGACCATGGAGAAAAGTTGGAAAATTTTTCAGATGCTATCTTCTGCTGTTAAGTATAGGACATTGGAAATGAAAAAAACCCGACAGACTTTGAAGGTAAGCAAAAAGACTGTTGGAGGTATTATTGAAGCCACTAATTGTTTTCATTTTTTTGCAAGAAAGCTCCATGATTCCTCTCATCTCCCTATCTTCTAATAACAAGAAACTGGAAAGTACAAATAAACTCCATGAAATACTTCATTCCCATTCTTGCTTCGTGGCTCCTTCCCTTACTGAAGGCTGAATTAAATCTTTGATGGTAGCTCGTTGGGCGAACTTGGTCCGACTAGAAGGGAAGGCGAGATCTGAGATTCTTTAAGTACCATCATCCTTGTTTACTTTTACCCCATTGGTCATGGGGAGGCCACTGTGGTGGAGTTAAGAGCCCTCAACTAGGCCCTTCAATTCTCGGTGGGAAGGTCCCCAGTCCCATAGTTGTGGAAGGGATTTCGTCGTTGTCTTTAGTTGGGTCAATGAGAAGGAATGTCACTGGCCATTTCTTAATGTAATTCAATGAGATTGAAAACTTACGTAGAAAACCTGAATGTTTCTTGGTAGCTCGCCCAAATTACATAGCTGACACATTAGCTGGGGAAGGGGTTCTTCACAACTCCTAGTTGTAGGAACATTGCTCCCCTCTGATCCCATCCCCCCACCCCCTCGCCTCTTTTTTCTTTTTTGAGTTTTTAGGTCTTTTTATTTTTGTTTTGTCCTTTGATTGTATCTTTTTGTACATTTTGGTGCTGCAGAAGTTTTCTTGTTGTAAATCTCCTTTCTCATTGTCATAAAAATTTAAAAAAAAAACTATTTTTGGTCTTGATTGCTGAGATTCTGATTTTTTATCAGATTCTCACAAGCATGCAAATCTGGTAAATGACAGTTGCTGAACAATCTACTTGCCCGTTGATCCAATCTCATTCATTTTATGATTTATACTTCAATTGCTGCAGGTGGTCATACCCATTTTGGAATGGGAGACGTCAACATTCAGCACTCCTGTACTGGGCTTTATTCTGTTTGCTTCTATAGCACTATTCCCCACTTTATTGTTACCATCTGCCCCTTCTATGTGGATAGCGGGAATGACTTTTGGGTATGGTTATGGATTTCTACTTATCATGGCAGGGACAAGTTTGGGCATGTCATTGCCATATTTCATTGGTTCAACTTTTCAACATAGAATACATGTTAGTCTCAGATCCTCTTTCCTCTTCCATTTTATCTTTTTGATAAGTGATTATTAATTTATCTGTACTTGTCTGTATCCATTTAAACTTGTCTGTCTTCTGACCTTTTAAAACAGAGGTGGCTTGAGAAGTGGCCTAAGAACGCCACTATAATAAGGTTAGCTGGGGAAGGAAATTGGTTCCATCAGTTTCGAGCTGTTGCTTTACTGAGAGTTTCTCCATTTCCATACATTATTTTCAATTACGCTGTGGTAGCCACAAATGTCAAATATGGTCCTTACATATTTGGGTCACTGGTTGGTTCAGTACCTGAGGTTTTTGTGACAATCTACAGGTCAGTATTCTGGGCACTTATTGTAATTCCAACTGTGCTATCTTTGTTTACTCTTGTGGGGTAGTGGCCAATCAACCACATGCCTGTTCATTTCTCTTTTTTCTGTACATTTTGAAATTAGATTTTGCTTGGATTGAAAGAGGAAAAGGAAGCTGGGCAGCATCCAGTCCATCCAACCATGACTGCTCCCAACTTTTTTCTCTTAAAATGTTTTCTTTATTTACATGAATGCCACTTTTTTATATTTTCAACAATGCCATACATCAATTTATCATTAAAAATAATTAGAAAAAATCTAAAATGAACTTTGATCATGAATGGATGGGATGTGAAAATGATGTAAAGTAACCAGAAATTAAATTTTAAATAATTTATTTAAACTTAATGGTTAAATTAAAAATTGGGTGCTAACTTAAATGGAGTTAGATTCTCTGTTTGAAATGTGTGTTTTACCATCAGACCTGTTTTGTTAAAGTATAAAAACTAGTAAGGACTACTTGTGTGTTGAAAAACTGTGACCCTCCATTTTGTAACTCTGCCATCTCTTCTACGTCATGATGGTTTTTTTTTTTTTTTTTTTTTTTTTTTGTAATTTTCAGTTTTAAGTGTTTAAACTCCGTGGTAACATGTGCACAATCGTTGATTGGAAATTCAGAAGGAAAAAGAAAAAGGTAGAATGGAATAACAATGTTTAAATCACACTATTGTCGTCATGTTTTGCCTCCAAGATGATATCTGGAACTTAACCTGCAATACTAATGCTTTTTACTTGAGAGGTCAAAGAATTTATTGAAACGAGGGTGAATTCCATATGCAATATTTTTGAAGAAAAAAACTCGGCAAATGATCATGTACATATATCATAACCTATTTTTTTCTCTATTTTTATCGTACTGCTGGTTTTTTGTTCTTCTTTATCTGCTGTATCTTTTGTCACTCTCCTCATATAACATCAGTGACTGACTGGTGACTCTGGAGGGTGGATCTCAATTGCTTCAAAAAAAATCACCCCAAAAGATTGGCTGCACCTACATGGGTTTTTACTTGCTTCTGGATGTGAATGCTCTATGTTCAGTATCCACTAAGAAAACACCAGTCTGATCTAGGCAATTGTCAAATTTGTGTTTATTTTCTACAAATAAGGTAGTTTTTTTTTCCTGTGTTTTGATCCCCTAGTTCCCCTTGTGTACAGTGGGATTCTTCTCCGAAGCTTAGCAGATGCCTCTCAGGGCCACCGGTTCATGTCTGTGCAGCAGATTGTTTGTAATGCTATTGGCTTCTGTGTAACTGTGGGTGCCACAGCAGCTATCACTATTTATGCTAAACGAGCACTTGGGAAGCTTCAAATTGAAGACCAGCTTCAGTAGCAGCTAATTGCAGAAGAAGCCGCTGGCTGCTGATATGTTTGCTATCATGTGGCACGTTTTAGATTGCCTGAGATAGACTTATACAGTCACGTAAAGGATCGATTGCTTTTTGGATGGGCAGGTCTCCTGGGGTACAGAAAGTGTAAATACGAAATAGTGGATCGGGTTGTATTATGCTTTGAGGTGTTCTACCGAAATTTGATTGGAAGAGGAAGTGGGCGAAAACTGGTTATCTTCAAGAAAACACTATACGTTTAAGTATATATATATGTATTTATTATGATCACCTAGATGTATATAACTTATATACGGAGTGTTCTTTCATTTCTGTCGAGGTACTTATGTTGCAGGAGCATTTGCCCCTCGAAGGAAGATCACTGAAATCATTGTGATTAGTGGCCATTCAATTAAACTTTGGGGAAGTAACAGAAGAAGAGCAATCAATTCGACTGTCCTCCACACTCATTCTGTCAAACCTTCTTGAATTTCAGGTGTATGAACTATTGACCGCCGGTTGTTACACCTCTTTTCTTAATTGAATTGAACGCCTTTTCTTCCTGTCACACATCTCTTTTCCTCCTTAGTAGATCTTCAAACTACTTCGGACAGGTTCCGAGTCCAGAGCATTTGTGTCACGAGGTTAAATTTGGGCTAGGTCCGTCTAGCCAAGCGGAATATCTACCCCGTGCGGCCTAGCTCGTCTCAAGAACTAGTCAGCCTCCTTGAGCTTCGGATCTTCCAACCAATACTTCACACAAGAAATTATAAGCTAAATGGGACAACGAAAATACCAAGATATAGAAGAGAAAAACCTACTTTGTATTGACAATATAAGATTACAAAGGGTGGCCAAACACTCTTGAAGGTCAAGGCTAAAAACTCTCTATATACACTAAAAGAGTAAAGAAGGTTAAGGATTTTTCGACCCTTTTACAAAGGGAGAGGCCTCTCTATTTATAGTTTCTCCTCTTGCCTTTTGAAATCTCAAAAAACGCTCAAAAAACCGTCAGATCCCAAAAATTCGGTTTCTGGCGTTAAGGGGCGCCTTGGTCAGGCGGGCGCCTGGCGACCTGGTCGCCAAGAAACCCCATTTCGCGTGTGCGCGCCTATGCCTGGCGTCCTGAGGAAACCCCATTTCGCCCCGCTTGGAGTCCTGGCCGTGTGCCAGCAACTCCATTTCACCCCCCCACCCCCCTCCCCCCCCAGGATTCCTGGTTGCGCCCAACCCCATTTCGCCCCGCCAGAAGTGTCTGCTGGCATGCTGCCTTGTGTCTGAGCTGGCTGTTGGGGTTGTTGTGCACCTAGTTGCTTGCCCATCCATTTGGCAAGCTCAAGTGTGTCTTCTTTTGCTGAAGTTGATGCCGAGCCAGCCATATGTGTATGCCCCTCTGGGCCGTGCCATTGCACTTGGCCTTGGCCGTTGCTTCTATTGCTGTGCACTGGACTTGCACAGTCTTCCACCTTGGTGTTTGGCCACACCATGGCTTCATCCTCCGTCTCATACTCCCACCGCCATAAGGCAGACGCCCTCGTCTGCAACCCCTGGCGATAGACGGCTACCTCCTTTTCGAACTGCCATAACTCGGCAGCGTCTTGCCATGTTGCCTCGCTTTCCGGTTGACCTTGCCATTTGACCAAGTATTGCGTCCTCCGGGGCTTGCCCCTTTGGCGCTCCTCTCGGTCTGCAATAATATACTCTACCCTATTGTCAAAGGTAGTAGATATATCCATGGGAGCTCTTGGGTCAACTACTCTATCCGGGTCTGGGTCTTCAAAATAAGGTTTAAGGTTCGATACATGAAAAACGTTGTGGAACTTAAACCTTTTTGGCAGCCGCAATTTGTAGGCGAGGTTGCCCACACGTTCAATGATAGGGAAGGGTCCTTCATATTTCTTCAAAAGACCTTTGTTCCTGCTTCTAAGGTGACGAAATTGCTCAGGTCTAAGTTTGAGAAGGACCTGGTCACCAATATTGAAAGAAGACTCTCTCCTCTTCAAATCAGCATGTTTCTTCATCTTTTTAGCTGCTTTATGCAATAAGACCTGTGCCAACTCTGTTTTCTCTTTCCACCTCTTCGCCAGCTGATGAGTTGCTGGACTTTTTCGTGAAGTGTCTGAAAAGAGACCCGTGGGAGCCAAAGGCTATCGTCCTGTTGCCAACTCGAAAGGACTATGCCCGGTTGATTCCAATTTCTGTAAATTGTATGAAAACTGGGCCACGTCTAACAAGTCTAGCCAGTGTTTCTTATTTGCTGCAACAAAGTGGAGTAAGTACTGTTCTAACATAGCATTTACCCGCTCGGTTTGGCCGTCACTTTGAGGATGAAAACTAGTGAAAAAACTCAGAGATGTTCCCATTAGTTTGAATAACTCGGTCTAGAATTTTCCTGTGAATCTGGGTCACGATCACTGATGATCGTTGTGGGCAATCCCCAATGCTTCACCACATGTGCCATAAATGCTCTAGCTGCTCCGTCTGCTGTACAATCACTCGGCACTGCTACGAATGTTTCATACTTCGTAAATCTGTCTACCACCACCATGATAGATGCCAACCCATCTTTCTTACGTAATCCAGAGATGAAGTCCATCGAAACAGACTCCCACGGCCGCTTTGGAATAGGTAAGGGCTATAGCAAACCCCTAGGCTTGCGTTGTTCGATCTTATCTTGTTGACAGATAAGACATGTGCGCACAAACTCCTCCACATCATTCTCCATGTCTGGCCAATAATACTGGCCAGACAACAAGGCCAACGTCCTTCTTTGACCTGGATGTCCTGCCCACAAGGTATCATGGCATTCCCTCAAGAGGTCACGCCTTAGGTTATCGAACTTAGGCACATAAAGTCGATTACCTTTGGTCTTGAGCAATCCGTCGTCAAGCCAGAATCTTCTCATCTCTCCCAAGGCAGCAGCTTGTACAATGATGTAAGCCTGGGCATCTTGGCGAATTCCAATGCGAATCTTGTCTAGCAACTCCGTACCAACTTGTGTAATCGCTGCTAAAGCTTGTAATCGCAAAGTTCCATTTTCTGTTTCTGCGCCAAGATGGTCTTCCATGCACGCGCACTTGCCTTCCGCAAAGCGCCTATCTCCTGCGCCTACGCTTGCGCCGCGCGCCTCTTCGTGTACTGCTGCTACTGCACAGCGCGTGGTGTGCGTGAAGCAAGTGTTGTCTGCTGCGGTATGCGGGGATTCAGCCGCATGCGTCTTCTCCTCTGCCGCATGCGTGCAAGGTGCTGGTCCTTTTTGCGCCTTGTGCGCCAAGCTCTGGCTGGTCTCTTCCTCGTAAGAGATAGGTGTGTCCACCTTCCTGCTCAGTGCGTCGGCAGTACCATTTGTCTTCCCCGCCTTGTACATCATCTCAAAATCAAACTCGGTCAAGAAATCTTGCCACCGGGCCTGCTTTGGACTGAGCTTTTTCTGTGTAAGAAAGTAACTAGAAGCGACATTGTCAGTTCTTACAATAAATTTGGAGCCTAAAAGATAGTGCCTCCAAAGACGTAAACAATGCACTACCGCAGTCATTTCTCTTTCTTGTACAGTGTACCGTTGCTCAGTTTCATTGAGCTTCCTACTCTCATAAGCGACTGGGTGTCCTTCTTGTTCTAGTACACCCCCAATGACATAATTTGAGGCATCGGTATGTACCTCAAATGGCTTGCTGAAATCAGCAAGGTGAAACACTGGTTCTACCATCATGGTATCCTTCAGCCGCTGGAATGCTCCTTGGCATGAGTCCGTCCATTGCCACTTTTGGTCCTTCTTTAGGAGATCGGTCAAGGGGGCTGCTATAGCTGAGAATCCCTTGATAAACCTCCTATAGTAATTTGCTAGGCCAAGAAAACTTCTAAGCTCACGCACCTTGGTAGGGATAGACCAATCACGCATAGCCTCCACCTTCTTGTTGTCCATCTATATCCGTCCTTCCCCTATCCAATGTCCAAGAAAGGACAACTCTTGCAACCCAAAGGAGCACTTCTCCTTCTTGACATATAGCTGATTGTGTCTCAATTTCTTGAACACTTTTCGAAGATGTTCTTTGTGCTCTTCCATACTCTTGCTATACACCACAATATCATCCAAATACACAACGACAAATTTGTCTAAGTATTCGAAAAATACCTCGTTCATGATAGTACAGAAAGTTGTTGGTGCGTTGGTTAGGCCAAAGGGCATAACCATGAACTCGTAAGCCCCATATCTCATTACACAAGTAGTCTTCCCCTCGTCTCCTTCCACAATTCGAACTTGGTAGTAACCACTTCTCAAATCCAGCTTGGAGAAAACTCTAGCCTCCTTCAATTGATAAAAGAGATCAGCAATAAGAGGAATAGGGTACTTGTTTTTTATGGTTACCTTGTTGAGCGCCCTATAGTCGATGCATAGTCTCATACTTCCATCTTTCTTCGTCTGAAATAGTATAGGGGCCCCATAAGGTGCTTTGCTTGGCTTTATGAACCCAGAATCCAGCAGCTCGTTGAGTTGTCTCCGTAATTCATCCAACTCTTTGGGCGCCATCCGATATGGTGCTTGTGCTGGCTTTCTTGCTTCGGGCTCAAGCTCTATGCGATGGTCCACCCCTCTCCTAGGTGGTAACCTCGCTAGAAGTTGCTCCAGCATGACGTCTCCATACTTATGCAAAATGGTTTGTATCTCCTTGGGGGTAGGCAATGCCTCATTCTGCTCCATAGCACAAAGAGAAGCAATGTAAGTAGAACAACCCTGCTTAAGACCTTTCTTAAGCTGGAGGGTTGATAGCATTAAATCCTTGTTTGTTACATCTTTGTTCTCAACTTTAGAAATTGTACAAGGACTTTGCTCGTCCATAATTCCCACTACCCCCACATGTGGCATTATAAATGCCTTACAAACCTTGAAGAACTCCATTCCCAAAATTACCTTGAAATCGTCCATGTCAACAATGATAAAATTCAGAAATCCTACCCACTTGCCTACCACCACCGGGACATTCCTGGCAATGCCTTGGACTTCATGAGCAGCAGAATTTACCGCCTTCATCTTGCTTCCATCTTTCTCTCCTCGTATCCTTAGGCACCTAGCCTCCTCCTCTGAAAGGAAGTTGTGGGTAGCGCCCGTGTCCACCATTGCCTTAACAGTGTGTCCAGCAAGTGTGAGAGAAATAAAAAGAAGTTCTTTTGAGGGTCTTACCGGAAGTGGAGCAGCCTTCTCCTCCTTGGAACGGACAGCAGCATTGAGAAGGGTTAGAGAACCCATCCTAGGTTCAATTCCTCCATTGTCCATTTCTGTTTGAGCAGCATTGAGGAGTCTCTTTTTAGGACAATCCCTCACATAGTGCTCTCCCTCACATATGAAACAATGTACCTTCTTCCTCTGTTTGTCCCCTGTCTTCTTCTCTTTCGGCCTAGCCTTGGTATCCTTTACCCATGACTTCTTCTCCCCTTTCTCCTTCTTCTTAAAGTTTGTTTTACCATTATTTTCCTTGGACACTTGTTAACCGAATCATTCCTCCTCTCGTATTCGGTTAACTTTTCAGCCGTAGATAACGCTGAAACTAGAGTCTTTACCTCTCTTCTTCTCAATTCTTGCTCAGCCCATGGACGAAGGCCAACAAGAAAGGAGAAGAGACGGTCCTCATCCGTCATGTTGGAGATACAAAACATAAGAGAAGTGAAGGATTGTACATACTCTTTAATAGTACCTTTCTGCGTCAATGCACGTAGTTCCTTCCTTGCTTGGTACTTGACATTCTCCGGAAAGAACTACCTTCGCAGCTCTCTCTTGAAATCCTCCCAAGTGTGGACGGGGTCCTCTCCCTCTTGCTCATCTCCCATGCGTCTTCTCCACCAAAGAATAGCATCATTGGATAGAAACATGGCAGCCGTACTAACCTTAGCTTGCTCGTCGGTGAGCTTGCTTGCATGGAAGTATTGCTCCACTTGCCATAGAAAATTATCTATGACCTTTGTGTTTCTCCTTCCATTGAAAGACTTCGGCTCGGGCACCTTTATCTTTGCTTGTGTGTGATCAGCCCCTCCATTTGCTAAGGCTCGCTCGCACAAAGTGAGTCTTGCCCCAAGCTCTCTAGAGAGATCTTTGACATCCTTTCCCAATCGTTCCATCTCTATCCTCATGACGGCCATGGCCGAATGGACGTCCTCCTCAAATCCTCTCAGCCAATTCGGAGTTAGCTGATGCTCCTCAATCGTCTTTTGAACGAATTCCTCGCAATTCGTACAAAGGTTTTTAACACTGTCCAAACGATGTTCAAGAGTAGAAAAACGAAAGTTAACATTACTTACTTGATCTTTGCCTCTTGAAGCATCTTCTCCACTTGTGGAAGCCATTGATAGCAACGTACACTCTGATACCAGTTGTCACGCGGTTAAATTTGGGCTAGGTCCGTCTAGCCAAGCGGAATATCTACCCCATGCGACCTAGCTCTTCCCAAGAACTAGTCAGCCTCCTTGAGCTTCGGATCTTCCAACTAATACTTCACACAAGAAGTTACAAGCCAAATGGGACAACGAAAAGACCAAGATATAGAAGAGAAAAACCTACTTTGTATTGACAATACAAGATTACAAAGGGTGGCCAAACACTCTTGAAGGCCAAGGCTAAAAACTCTCTCTATACACTAAAAGAGTAAAGAAGGCTAAGGATTTTTCGACCCTTTTACAATTGGAGAGGCCTCTCTATTTATAGTCTCTCCTCTTGCCTTTTGAAATCTCAAAAAACGTTCAGAAAACCGTCAGATCCCAAAAATTCGGTTTCTGGTGTCAAGGGGCGCCTGGCGACCTGGTCGCCAGGAAACCCCATTTCGCTCACGGGCGCCTGGCGCCTGGTGCCTCAGGAAACCCCATTTCGCGCGCGGGCGCCTGCGCCTGGAGTCCTGCCGTGCGAGCGCCTGCGCCTGGCATCCTGAGGAAACCCCATTTCGCCCCACCTGGAGTCCTGGCCGTGCGCCAACAACCCCGTTTTGCCCCGCCAGGATTCCTGGTTGCGCCAAACCCCATTTCGCCCCGCCAGAAGTGTCTACTGGCGTGCTGCCTTGTGTCTGAGCTGGCTGTTGGGGTTGTTGTGCACCTTGTTGCTTGGCCATCCGTTTGGCAAGCTCAAGTGTGTCTTCTTTTGCTGAAGTTGATGTCGGGCCAGCCATATGTGTGCGCCCCTCTGGGCCGTGCCATTGCACTTGGCCTTGGCCGTTGCTTCTATTGTTGTGCACTGGACTTGCACAGTCTTCCACCTTGGTGTTTGGCCACACCATGGCTTCATCCTCCGTCTCAACTTGCCTCTTCGCTAGGGGTGGTATCAAGCCGAACCGAACTTGAACTGGCCTATGTTTGAACCTGAGCTTGATTTAAATATTTCGAACTCGAGTTCGAGTCGAGCCCAGTCTTGAGTTTAAAATTGTTATCGGGCTCGAATCAAAAAAAATTTAACCGAATTTGAGCCGAGTTCGAGTTTCAAAATACATTTAAATTTTTTTAAAAAATATAAATCAAATAAATTGTATATAAAATTATGCATATATTTTACATAAAATTGGACATAACCTATGTATAAGATTGGGCATAATCTCTACTTAAAATTGGACATAATCTATGTATATAATACTTGTATACAATTCGGCATGACCTCTACTTAAAATTAGGCATAATCTATATACATAATACCTGCATAAACACTCCATAAACACTCTATAAACACTCCATAAAATTGTCTATATATTCCATAAACACTCCATAAAATAGTCTAAACACTCCATACATTGCATAACATTTATAAATCTATTATAAATTTACAAACTATAGTTGTTGCTCTTCAAGCTAGAAAATAATATACGTGCCTGCATAAGTAAAATCTCCACCTATAACAAAAAAAAAAAAAAAGTTATTGTCAGATAAAAAAATTACTCTTCCACTACTAGTTAGTTAATATCATTAAAAATATTAAAATTACTTCATCGTCAGGTGGCAAAGCATCGGCACAGGAGACAACTGGTGCGGATGGAATTTCATCGTCAGGTGGAAGAGCAGTTGCATTTGAGGCGGCTGGTGCGGATGAAATTTCATTGTAAGGTGGAAGAGTAATTGCATTTGAGGCGGCTAGTGCGGACAAAATTTCATCGTTTGGTAGCAGATCAGCAACACTGAAAATGGTTAGTGCGGACGGAATTATCTCGTCCGATGGAAGAGCAGTGGCACTAGAAGTGACTTAGGCGGACGGAATTGCATCGTCCGAAGGAAGGGCAACAGCTAAGGTGGATAGAATCACATCGTTCGGATAGGATGAAGAGTTATTTTTTTTCAATAAAAAAATTCCGCACGTGCAAAACTCGTAGGTGTGAAAGCCCACGTGCGAGTTCGCACTATGCGCACCTACGTGCGCGGGACGACGCGTCTCAGTGGGTAAATAATTTTCCCCCTTAACTTAGGTTGTCTCGGTTCTGCCGAGACGGGCGGCGGGAGGGACGAGAGCGGTCGGCGCTGTGGCCGGAGGGGTACGAACGGCGGCAGGCGGCAGCGGGGTCGACCGATTTCGGCGGTAAATCGGCGACGAGAGAAGAGAGAAGGAATATCGGGGGGTTCTGTGCGACGCCGGCTGGCTGGGGGCGGTCGGCGTTGTGGCCGGAGGGGCGAACGACGGCGGCGAGACGGAACAACGGTGATGGCGAGACAGAATCGCGACGAAGACTGCGTCGGGAGAGATGAGTCTGTGCGGCACCGGTACTGTAGCCGTCGGAGTGAACGACGTGCGGCAGCGTGCGGTGGCGGAGTGCGGCTGCGAGCGGCAACGGAGTGCTGCTGAGTGGCGTATTAGGGGCCGGTCGCTTAGCGATGGCGTGCGGCTGTCGGATGCCGATTTTCGGCGGGTGACGGGAGCGATCGAGGGTTGCAGAAGTTCGGCTGGCGACGAGAAAATCATGCTGAAACGGCAAAACGGCATGGAAATGGGTCCACCCATAACGGACGAGATGGTGCCGTTATTCGACCGTTTCACGATACAAAATATAAAAGATTGTCACTAGTGGAAATTTCGACCTTTGAATAAAAAATGAATTGAAAGAGAGATTCTTCTCTCCTTTCCCATTTCTTTCCATTTTCTATTTTACTCTTTATTTGGATTCTCTTTTCTTCCTGAGACTAACACAAAAATCCACTTCTTCCCTCTCGAAATGCAGAGACAGACGGGACTTCTTCCTTTACCTTTAATGGAAACCGCGTCGTCTCTCCACTGAGCATATCAGCAGGTTTCTTTGGCTGAGGCGAAGGTGGTCGATTAATGAATGGAGGATAATGCCTACAAGGGTTTGTTTGAATTTAATGCCCGCCCGCGAGCAATCGCCACCACGTGCCTTTCGCATTGTATGCCGTCTCTCGCTCCGCCTGTTACTTCCCACTCCCTCTCTAATCCTTTCACTCACTGTTGCGTCTTCGATTTTAGCACTAGAGCTACTCATGCCGAGTTAAAGCTGATTTTGCCAAAGCAACGAGTGGCCGGCGGTTTAAATTTCTCCACATTTTTTTTTTTGTTAAAGACCATTTTTCGCTATAGCAGGGAAGATAAGAGGACTCTCCCCTCTTTAGGGTTCGTTGCAGAATGGAAACCGGAGAGATATGGTCCTCATTGTGTTTTGTTGTTAGGAAAAGGTGGGACGGCTGATTGCAGGCAAAAGAGGATTATGCATACGCTGATGCTAGTGTTGAGCACCGTGGAGTCTGGTCCACACGTGCGAGCAGGACATGAAGTGAATTTGTGATTTTATTTTGCCCTTTGGCGTAGGTTACACTCAAGGGAAAATTAAAATCTCCCTCTGTCTGATTTGATTTTTCTCTTCGTCGTGTGTCTTCAAGACTTACAGGACTTACAAAGAGCAAAAGAAAATCGGGGCTTCGACGCTGTTGCTGGATATACAGCAACGCGGGACTCAAACTGCTGTCGGAAGAGCAAGGTCGTCACTATTGCTGCCCAGAAACAGCAGCTCGGGACCGTTCTCGCCGTTGTCAGAAGAGGGGCTGTTGTGCCTCGCCGTTGCCGGAAGAAAGGGTGTTGTGTGTTGTTGGAAGAGAGGCTATTGTGCCTCGTCGTTGCCAGAAGAGGAGGCTGAGAAGGGCGACGCCATTTCTGTAGAGAACGGACTCTGCTGGTCGACGCTGCAAAGAAGGGTCTCTGCTAGTCGACTGTGTGTAAAAGGTGCAAAGAAAGATACTAGTCCCATTTGTATTGTGATTCCCTGCAGCTCCCGTGGACGTAGGCAATTTGCCGAACTACGTAAAATTTTGTGTCGTGTGATTACCTGTCTTTTTACTGTCATCGGTTTTTCAAAACAACTGGTATCAGAGCAGAGGTTCGGTTGAGGGAAAAATGATGGCTGGGGATGAAGTCAAGCTATCAGGGATCGAGAAGTTCGATAGCAAGGACTATGGATTCTGGAGGATGTAGATAGAGGACTACCTCCATGGGAGGAAACTCCATCTTGCACTATTGGGGAAGAAATCAGAAAAAATGGAGGAAGACGATTGGAATCAGTTGGATCGACAGGTTATGGGGATTATTCAGCTAACCCTGTCGAGATCCGTTGCACACAACGTCAGTAAGGTGAAGACGACTATGGGTCTCTTA
Source organism: Aristolochia californica (assembly GCF_029961685.1). NCBI lineage: Eukaryota > Viridiplantae > Streptophyta > Magnoliopsida > Piperales > Aristolochiaceae > Aristolochia > Aristolochia californica. The sequence continues at coordinate 35,294,450 of NW_027182257.1, forward strand.
GAGGTCTTGTCAGGTATGTACGAAAAGCCTTCAGCGAATAACAAAGTTTATTTGATGAAAAAGTTATTCAATTTGAAGATGGTAGAAGGTACATCTGTTGCACAACATCTGAATGCTTTTAATACTATCATAAATCAATTGTCATCTGTTGAAATTGAATTTGATGATGAGATACGTGCTTTGATACTAATGGCTTCATTGCCAAATAGTTGGGAAGCCATGAGAATGGCTGAGTAATTTTGTCGGTAAATCAAAGTTGAAAAATGATGATATTCGTGATTTGATTTTGGCTGAGGAGGTACGTAGGAGGGATTCAGGCGAGACTTCGGGTTCGAGTTCCGCATTGAATGTTGATTCTCGGGGGAGATCACATGACAGGAACTCAAACAGAAACAGATCAAAGTCAAAGTACAGGGGCAAGAGTAAGTCAAGGCCTGGTCAACAGGCAACTTGTTGGAACTGTGGCAAAGCTGGCCACTTAAAGAGAAACTGTAAAAGCCCTAAGAAAATCGAGAATGATAGTGCAAATGCAGTAACTGAAGAAGTACAAGATGCACTATTGCTTGCAGTTCATAGTCCAGTTGATGACTGGATACTGGATTCTGGGGCTTCATTCCATACATCCTACCATCAGGAGATAATGCAAAACTATGTTGCAGGTGACTTTGGGAAGGTATATTTGGCTGATGGAGAGGCCTTGAACGTGATGGGGATGGGAGACATTGACATTGCACTCCCTAACAAGAACAAATGGACCTTGCAAAAGGTCAGGCACATTCCTGAATTGAAGAAGAACCTCATTTCTGTTGGGCAGCTTGATGACTGTGGCCATTCAGTGGTGTTCTCAGATAACACCTGGAAGGTCACCAAAGGAGCATTGGTACTGGCTCGGGGTAAGAAAATCGGTACACTCTATTCGACTACTGGTTTGATTAATACTATTGTTACTACCGTTGCAGAAAGCACAACAGATTTATGGCATTGCAGGCTTGGCCATATGAGTCAGAGGGGCATGACAGAACTGTTGTCCAGAGGCAAGCTACTAGAACTAAAATCAGTTGATCTCAGTATGTGCGAGAGTTGCATTATGGGGAAACAGAAGAAGGTCAGTTTTTTGAAGGGTGGGAGAACACTGAAGAAAGAAAAATTGGACCTTGTGCACACAGATGTGTGGGGACCTCCCCAGTGGCATCCCTTGGAGGTTCTCGTTACTATGTCACGTTCATTGATGATCCTAGTAGGAAGGTATGGGTTTATTTTTTGAAGCATAAATGTGAGGTATTCAATGTGTTCAAAATTTGGAAGGCCATGGTTGAAACAGAGACAAGCTTGAAACTGAAATGTTTGAGGTCTGATAATGGAGGTCAGTATATTGATGGCAGGTTCAAAGAATGTTGTGTAGCTCAAGGTATCAGAATGGAGAAGACTACTCCTGGGACACCACAACAAAATGGAGTTGCTGAACATATGAACAGAACTATCAATGAGCGTGCTAGAAGCATGAGGTTGCACGCTGGATTACCACCTACTTTCTGGGCAGATGCAGTCAGTATTGCAGTTTACTTGATCAACAGAGGACCATAAGTTCCGTTGGATTGTGGATTGCCAAAGAGGTCTGGAGTGGGAAAGAGGTCAAATTTTCTCATCTTAAACTTTTTGGTTGTCTTTCTAATGTTCTTGTTGGTTCTGATGCTCGCAGTAAACTTGAGACCAAGTCAAAGAAATGTTATTTTATTGGCTATGGAGACGAGGCATTTGGCTATCGTTTCTGGGATGATCAGGGTCAAAAGATTATAAGAAATAGGAATGTGATTTTCAATGAGAAGATTGTATACAAGGACAAGTCTAGTACAGTTGCTGAAGCAGCTCCTCAGGAGTCCGAGTTCGTGAGATTGGATGACCTACTAGAGGCCACAGTGCAGTGCAGAGATACAAGTGACGGGGAGAGTGGGTCCAGTGCACCCACTCCTATTATTCCGCAGTCAGATCCAGAGCCGTCCACTCCTATAGCTGCAGTTCGCAGGTCAGTCAGGACTATTCGGTCTCCACAACGTTTCTCACCTATTTTGAATTATATTCTGCTGACAAATGGTGGAGATCTGCAAAGTTAGAAGAAACCTTGCAAGATGAAAATTCTAGCAAGTGGGAGTTGGCAATGAAGGAAGAGATGGATTCCTTGTTAGAAAATCAGACATGGGAGTTGACTGAACTTCCACCAGGGAAGAAGGCATTGCACAACAAGTGGGTGTACCGGGTGAAAACTGAGCATAATGGCAGTAAGAGGTACAAGGCTAGACTTGTTGTAAAGGGCTTTCAGCAGAAGCAGGGTATTGATTACTCTGAGATTTTCTCTCCTGTGGTGAAGATCACAACCATCAGGTTAGTGTTGTCCATGGTTGCTGCTGAAGATTTATTGCTTGAGCAGTTAGATGTGAAAACAACTTTTCTTTATGGAGACCTTGAAGAAAACATCTATATGCACCAACCTGAGGGCTTTGTAGCACAGGGAAAGGAAGGTTCAGTTTGCAGACTGAAGAAGAGCTTGTATGGCCTGAAGCAAGCTCCTAGACAGTGGTACAAGAAATTTGACAGCTTTATGTCCAGTGCAGGTTACATCAGATGTCAGGCAGATCATTGTTACTATGTTAGGTATTTTGACAATTCTTACATCATTCTGTTACTGTATGTGGATGACATGCTTATTGCAGGGACTAGTATTGATGAGATTAATAATTTGAAGAAGCAGATGTCAGAGCACTTTGCAATGAAGGATTTGGGAGTTGCGAAGCAAATCCTTGGTATGAGAATTGTCAGAGACAGAGTCAGAGGCACGTTGAGACTCTCGCAGGTTGAGTATGTGAAAAAGGTACTCAGCAGGTTCTATATGGATAAGGCCAAACCAGTTGGCACACCCTTGGGCAGTCACTTCAGACTCAGCAAGGATCGGTCACCTAAGTCAGAGGAGGAACTAGATTACATGAGTAAGGCTCCTTATGCCTCAGCCATTGGTTCACTTATGTATGTTATGGTTTGTACTAGACCGGATATTGTCCATACAGTGGGAGTTGTGAGTAGATACATGAGTAACCCAGGAAAACAGCATTGGGAAGCAGTGAAGTGGATTCTGAGGTACTTAAAAGGCTCCTCAGATACGTGCTTGTGTTTCTCAGGAAAGATCTTAGAGGTGAGGGGCTATGTTGATGATGATCTAGTTGGAGATATTGATAAAAAAAAAAGTACCACAGGGTTTGTTTACACTCTGGGTGGTACTGCAGTTTCATGGGGTTCAAATCTACAGAAAACAGTTTCTTTGTCTACCACAGAAGCTGAGTACATTGCAGTATCAGAAGCTGCGAAGGAGATGATCTGGCTACAGGGCTTCTTGGAGGAATTGGGAAAAAAGAATCAAAAGGGCACTCTCTACTGTGATAGTCAGAGTGCCATATTCCTTGCCAAGAACCCAACATTTCATTCCAGGACAAAGCACATTCACATCAGGTATCATTTTATACGATCATTGTTAGATGATGAACAGTTGGTACTTGAGAAAAAATTGTGAAAGTAAGAACCCTGCTGATATGTTTACAAAGGGTGTTACACTTGAGAAACTGAAGTTGTGCGCAACTTTAGTTGGTCTTCTAGCATGAAGACAGGAGTAGTGAGTTGCAGAGGTAGTGGATATGATGTTTGAGGAAGAGGGTGATACAATGGGTGTACTAGTCTCCAAGTGGGAGAATTGTTGAGTACGGTGGAGTCTAGTCCACACGTGCGAGCAGGACATGAAGGAAATTTGTGATTTTATTTTGCCCTTTGGCGTAGGCTACACTCAAGGGAAAAATCAAATCGAAAAATTAAAATCTCCCTCTGTCCGATTTGATTTTTCTCTTCGTGGTGTGTCTTCGGGACTTACAGGACTTACAGAGAGCAAAAGAAAATCGGGGCTTCGATGCTGTTGCTGGATATACAGCAACGTGGGACTCAAGCTGCCTTCGGAAGAGCAAGGTCGTCACTGTTGCTGCCCAGAAACAACAGCTCGGGACCGTTCTCGTCGTTGCCGGAAGAGAGGTTGTTGTGCCTCGCTGTTGCCGGAAGAAAGGCTATTGTGTGTTGCTAGAAGAGAGGCTATTATGCCTCGTCGTTGCCGGAAGAGGAGGCTGAGAAGGGCGACACCATTTCTGTAGAGAACGGGCTCTGCTGGTCGACGCTGCAGAGAAGGGTCTCTGCTAGTCGACGCAGTGTAAAAAGGTGCAAAGAAAGATACTGGTCCCATTTGTATTGTGATTCCTCCGATTGAAGAAATAAAAATCCTCTGCAGCTCCTGTGGACGTAGACAACTTGCCGAACCATGTAAAATTTTGTGTCATGTGATTACCTATCTCTTTACTGTCATCGGTTTTTCATAACAGTTAGATGATGACTTTTGTGATAACCTAGCTCCATGTTTGAAAAAGACGAAAAAAGTTGAAAAGTAGCTAAAATGGCCAGGTTCGGCTTTATCTCGTCTCTCAGTTGGATCTGATGTATGTTCCGGCGCCATTTACCGTAATGATCCGACAGATATAGAATTTAGAATCCCATGTAAATCAACTAAGAAGAAGAAGAAGACGAAGAAAAATAAGAAAATATCAACTACAAAAGGGAGAGATTTTGGACTACTAGGAAGGAGTGGTGCAGTACTTTAATGCTCTCAATCTCTTAACCGATGCATTTATTTATAGTTTTTACAATGTTTTTCGGGCTACATCTTTATAAAAAGAAGAGACATAAAAAAGAAAAGTACTTAATACTTTCATGTCATCTTTATGAGAAACATCCTATATTACCCATATACCTTCTCTTAGACATGTGGGCTTTCTTGCCTTGGATTTGTGGGCTTGAGCCCATCTTCTAACACTACCCTCAAGCTGGAGGAGAAAATATATAATAGATACCTAGCTTACCACATATAAAGGATATGATTTTAGATTTAACTGGTTTAGTGAGGATATATGCTACTTGCTCTTGTGATGAAACATGTTTGAGGGAGATTATAACTGCTTGAAATTTCTCCTGTATAAAGTAGCAATCCACCTCAATGTATTTAGTCCTTTCATGGAAGACTGGGTTTGAAGTAATATGAATGATTGCTTGATTACCACAGTGTAGATTCATGAGAGCTCCTTCGTAAAATCCTAATTCGGTAAGAAGGGTCTTGATCCATAGGAGTTCACTAATTGTGTAGGTCATAGCTTTGTATTCTGCTTCGGCGCTATATCTTGCAACCACATTTTACTTATTACTTCTCTATGTAATCAGGTTCCCTCCAACAAGTGTGCAACATCTAGACGTAGATTTTCTATCATCAGGCGATCCAACTCAATCTGCGTCTGAGAAACTTTCTATGTTAAAGTGGCCACGTTTTTTATAAAGTAGTCCTTTTCTCGGAGCTCCTTTTAAGTATCATAATATTTTCTCCAAGGCTTGCTAGTGGGTAAGTTGTGATTTATGCATGTACTAACTCACCACGCTTACAGTATATGATATGTCTGGTCTAGTTACCGTGAGGTAGATCAATTTGCCTACAAGTCTTTGATATTTACCAATATCTTCTCCAGTCGTTGCACATAATTTTACATTCATATCCATAGGTGTGTCAACTGGTCGATACCCCTTCATTCATGTTTCTTCGAGGAGGTCCAAAACATACTTCCGTTGAGACAATATTATCCCTTGTTTGGATTGAAAAACTTCTACACCCAAAAAATAATTAAGCAGTCCCAGGTCTTTAGTTTTGAATTCCTGACATATCATATTTTTTACCTCTTGTATGTTATGTGCATCATCGCCGGTTAAGATAATGTCATCAACATATGCAGTAAATAATATTCTTCCTTTTGAAGTATCTTTAAAGTATAGTGAATGATCTACTGTGCACCAACGAAAGCCAAACCGTAGTAGTGTTTGGCTAAAATTTTCAAACCAAGCCCAAGGGGACTGTTTAAGCTCATATAAAAACTTTTGTAACCGGCATACAGACTCCCCCTCAACCACATAACCAGGTGGTTGAACTATATAAATTTCCTCACGGATATCCCCATCTAGGAAAGCATTTTTTACATCGAGTTGATATACGGGCTATAATGAGTTAGTAGCAATAAATAATAGGATACGTTCCGAATTTAACTTGGCAACAAGATAAAAGGTCTCCTCATAATCCACTACATAAGACTGAGTGTATCATTTAGCAACGAGTCTGACTTTAAGATGAGCAATGGACTCGGACCCATCTGGGTTATATTTAACCGAAAACGCCCATTTACAACCGATTGGTTTTTTTCCTTTTGGGAGCAGTGCTAAGTGCCAGGTTTGATTCTCATATAAGGCATGCATTTCCTCATCCATAACCGCCTTCCATCCTGGATGCTGTAGGGCCTCGTGATAGGACTGCAGAATTGAAGTAGAAGAAAGAAATGCAAGGAACTGAGAGCAAGCGGAAGACAAACGATGGTGAGACATAAAATTGGATATAGAGTGAGAAGTATTACAGGAATGACGTTCATTTCTTAAAGCAATAGGCCATATATCAAATTCTAAACCAAACATGGGATGGGATGAACTTACCTCAGGTGGATCCGAAAACTCCATAGATGAGGTGTCGGCCGGTGCTTCAGGGGTTGAGTAATATCGACATTGAAGTGCACAATTAGACAAAGAGTGATAGGAGGAAATGACAGACCTGGAGGAGCATCATTCGAGGAGTAGAATGGGGTGTCCTCAAAGAAGGTCACATCTTGAGATACAAGCATCCTATGAAGGGTAGGATTGTAACAGAAATACCCTTTTTGGGTGCAAGAGTACCCCAAGAAAATACACTTCTTAGAATGATGAGTAAGTTTACTCTTTTGTGGATATGTGACATGGACAAAGCATGTACAACCAAAAGCCTTGAGGGGAAGAGAAAAGGGGTTTTCACCAGGAAATAATACAAAGTAAGGAGTTTTATGACTAAGAACAGATGAAGGTAACCTATTGATAAGAAAATAGGCCATAAGTATAACATGAGGCTAATAAAAGTAAGGTACCTTCATGGAGTAGAGGAGGCCTCGAACAACTTCAAGAAGATGACGATTCTTTCTTTCAACAACACCATTCTATTGAGGGGTATAAGCACACGGTGTTTGATGGATAAAGCCTATTACCCTCACAAAATGATTGGAACTCAATAGACAAATATTCCTTAGCGTTATTAGACCTAAGAATTTGAATTTTTTTGCCAAATTGAGTTAACACCATAACATGAAAGGTTTTAAAGATAGTAAGTATTTCAGATCATTCTTTAAAGAGATATAACCACGTGACCTAGGTAAAATCATTAACAAACGTAATAAAGTATTTAACATGAGAAATATTAGAGACACACAAAGGTTCCCATACATCAGTTTACTAAATAAAAAGGAGCATTAGTTGTAGTTGTAAGGCGAGGAGAATATATACTCCTATGATGTTTACTTAATTAACAAACCTCACAATTTAAAGTAGAGAGATTTTAACGAAGGAAGTAAATGACGAAGGGAAAGCGTAGAAGGATGGTGAAGCTGGTTGTGCCTCAGATGTAGTGGATGATAAGGTAGCTAATGGAGGGAGGTTGAAGTAGTACAAACCCCTTTTTTTATGGTCGTCACCAATCACTCATTTCGTAGTTAGATCCTGAATTGTACAAGAAGATGGTGAGAAGGTGACAAAGCAATTCAGATATTTTGTGATTTGGTTAACTGAAAGAAAATTTAAAGGAAATTGAGGGACAAATAAGACATCTTGAAGAAGGATAAAATATGCATTAGATGAGGAACTCTTGCCAAGTACTTTGGTTTGGGTACCATTAGCAATAATAACAAATTTATTGGGAAAATATAGAGATATAGAATGAAGCATGTGTTCGTTACCTAACAGGTGCTCGGAGGCCCTGAAGTCTATGATCCAAGAGGAGGAAGAGGAAGAGGAAGAAAGCATCCTGAATCAATGGTGGTAGTAGTGGTAGGTACCGGTGGAAGAGAAGACTCCATAAGGGATTTCATCTTCTAAAATGTGGCATAATCTTTAGCAGATGGTCGTGGCCACGGCTAATAGTTTTCCATAAGTTGGTTTTGACCACCACAGTAGTTGCATAAGCGAAGCTCAGTGCATGTATGGGTAGAACCCGTTCTACCACCTCTTGTGTGACCCCCTTTAAAATTTATGTTGCATCTGCGGTTAGAGAATGATGTACCCCTATTACCGGAGTACATAGCCGATGGAGCATAAATAGGGGGGACGTAGTAGTAGAAGATAGGTCAGGGATCCATAGCAATGTAGCATTGATTTCATCAAAGGATAGAAGTATGGATGAGCTATAGAGTTGGATCTTAGCAAACTCAAGATATGGCTTGATATTCGTCAAATAAATGGTTGTTGCCAAGGCTTCCCATTGCGTTTCTTGAACCACAATATCTATTGAGTACGGTTGAGCAATCTTCTATTCTTGAAGAAGTCCCCGAAACTTGGCCAAGAACTCATGAATATTATCCCCTTGTTTAGTAGTCAGCATATTTTGTAAGACATCAAATTTTTTTTTGCAAGGAGACCATGCTAGAGTATAACTTTGCATATGTGTCCCAAATATCCTTACTATTTCAAAGTGGACCACATTGTTGGCTACATGTTCTTCCATGTTATTTATGAGTCAACTAATAACCAGATTATCATTTTTAACCCACTTGAAGCAGGCTACATCTTCATCAATCGGAGGAGAGGGTTTGTTTAAGTGACCGAGAAGATCACGAGTAATGAGAACTCATCGTACCGATTGTGACCAGCTAAGATAATTGGAGAGACCTCTCAAGGGGGTAGAAGTAATTCTGAGTATGCCACTCTTTCTACTTGTATGTCCAATCTCCATGATGAAACAAATCAAATTCTTAAATCACACCAAGATTAATTGTAAAGGGTATCTAAAAAAAATCGACTAATGCAACTTGGAAGATCCGTCCGTGGACCAAATCAGGCACCTACAAAGAGAGATATAATTTTTTTTTCCACAAGAGTAGGTACTAAATCATCAAAGAATTTGTGCTTATGTCAAGTGGAGCATCCAGAAATCAATCAATTCATCTTATATCTTTTTAAAAAAAATGATAGATTTAAATCCTTATGCCTTAATCCAAACTCAAAAAAATTGTGGTCAAACACTTAAGAATCACAATCTTCTTTTGAGATCCTTAGTAGCAAGTCAAGTCTCTTATAACTCCTCAACTCATGGGAACAATCAACTTCAAAGAAACAAGTGTTGGAGTTCAAGGAAGTAGAAGGGGCAACAAAATAATAGAGGCAAGTAGACACTGAAATTTGAACCATGTGACGATCATCCATCAAAATAACAAGACCCCATGAACAATGCCAAATGTGAGAGAACTTACAGCAACGTGTGCTGGTACTCCAACTCATAGAAAATTGATCCAAGTTACATGAAGGTAACCGAATTGCAAATCATTTTTATCAACTCATCAATCTTGATGAAACACTAGTAGCAACCAATCTTGATCAAACTTGCAATTTAGCTACAAGAATATCAAGATTATAACATCACAAGAGATTAATCTTCGCAACTTCTCATGTGAAGATCATCTTATCTTGATGTAAATTAGAAATCAAGACCTCAACTTATAGAAGGAGAATATGCAAATAATGACCAGAATTGACTTATCTCTTCATGACTGGATTCCTTCTTTTATAAATAAATTCTTGGACAGATCTTCATAAATATTTACTTGTATACTTCATCAAGGGGGATCTTAAACTCCTTGCTATGATACCATGTAGAAATTAGGATCCCATGTAGAAGACTTAGATCAACCAAAAAGAAGGAGAAGAGAGGAAGAAGGGATCAACTACAAAAGAGAGAGAGCTTGGACTAGGAGGAAGGAGAGGTGCACCGACCAAGGGAAGGAGGGAGGTTAGACGAACTTTGAAGAAAGGAAGAGAGAGCTTCAATGCTTTATTTCTTAGCCAACACTTTTATTTATAACTTTTATAATGCCCTTAGGGCTACAACTTTATAAAAGAAGACACAAAAAGGACAAGTATTTACGCATTCATACCTTCTTTATAAAAAACATCCTATATTACCTATATGTCATCACTTAGACGTGTGAGCTTCTTTTCCTTGAACTTATGGGTTTGAACCCATCTTCTAACAAGAGCATTCAGACCATCTATTTGTTGGAATTATGGTTTCAAATATATTATTTATAAAATAAAAATACCATGATATTAGGGGCGTGGGGCCCACTTCTAGATGTTTTGTCATTGAATGTTCAGTACAGAGAATAATGACCAGCACATCCCCCTGTAGAGGTAGATTCATTGGTTGCATTGACTGGACACATCCCTTGGGCATAAGGAGATATATCTCTCTTGAGGGGATGTATCTCTCCTTAGGGGATGTATCTCTCCTAAGGGGATGTATCCTTATGAATAGTCATAAGTGCCACACCCTTTGGAAATCTATAAATTCCTCCATGGTCTTACAAGTGAAGTTAAGGCTATTTGCACACCCAGTCTGGCTGAACGGGAGCAAATTTATCACTTGTAAACGAATTATCAAAAGTTATCTTGTGCACTTCAAGTTCTATTTATAATCTTCAAGATGAAAGGTACGCTCTCTTTATTCTTATTATTTTAATTCTATGATATATATATGACTCTCATAATAAGAAAAATTATGAAAGATTTAATATTTATTTCTATGATGTTTATTTTATTATTATTAGACAACAAATCTAACACTATTTGCGTCGTTATTAGCATCGTTATGTTGTTTGCCGTTTAGAAGGTAATGTGGTGAAAATAATCTTGCACAACACTAGACTCGGGGAGTTCTCTCCTCCTGGTTATTTGGGTTGAAATCTCTCCAGATCTTGTCTCTCTTCGGCAATCGGTTTGTGGGAACAGTTCCTGAAGAATTCGCAGGTATTGGGACGCTAAGAAAGCTTTCGAGTGACAATGCACTTTCTGGGGAGATTCCTAACTTTCTGTGCGATCTCGAGAGCCTACGTTTGCTCGATTAGTCGAAGAACTCATTTACGGAAGAAATACCTCCGGCTTTGTTCAAGAACTGTTACAGAACCAGGTTTATTTCGCTGTCACAGAACAATCTCTACGGCGAAATTCCACGTTCTATCGTGAATTGCTCGACGCTAACTGGCATTAATTTTCTTTTTACTAATGTATCGGGGACTTTTCCGTCTGCACTTTGTGCTCCTCCAGATATGGCTTCTCAGAAGTAATAGAGTTGAAGGAAGCCTTCCTGACCTTTCTTCTGTTTGTCCAGGCTTGGAATTTCTCGATCTTGCAAGCAATTCTTTTTGTGGACTACTACCCTTCGATTTCCTTGACACTCGAACTTGTGGTGATCACTTGAGTATTTTCGATGTCTCAAGGAATCAGTTAAATGGACAAATTAGTTCCAGTATTTCCAACTGCACGAACCCTAGGTTTTTGAATTTAGGGTTTAACATGCCAAATGGAAGAATTCCTGCCGATATTGCAAATATTAAGATGCTTTCAGTTCACGTATTGGGAAATAACTCTATCCAAGGAACAATTCCTTCAGGTGCTAGATTTGCACAACCTTCAACTGCTTGGTGAAGTACCGGAAGTTCTTAGCAACTGCAGATTTTTTCTAGAACAGTGAGTCTGATTGTCATTCACTATTTACCAACCAATTGCTTGAACTCGAAGTGACATTTTAGTCAACATTGAAGTTAAAGTTGAAATTAGACTTCAAATTCAGGGCAATAATTTGATTCAACTTTAACTTTTCCTTGGGTGTGAGTGTAGATGACTTCAAGGACATGGAAAACATATTCCAATGTTAGTACCCCAAATAAAAAATTATGATATTAACAAGAGAATGAATAATTTTTTATAATATACTTAAATAGAATTTATACCTAAGCAGATAATTAACCAAAATAAACATGGTTATTATACAAATAAGTGATTTAATGTAATATTAAAATACATTATATACTAATTAATGAAACACTATATTATATTAATTAATGATTGCAGTTTATTATAAAATAATATAATAATTACTTGTGATTGTAATAAATTATAAAAAATAAATAAAATTAAAAAATAACATAAGCGAATATGATAAATAAATAATTTAATTTATAATAACATAAGATATATTTTAACATTAAAAATCACTAATTTAATACATTAATAAAAAATAAATATAATAAATATATATATATATATTATTTTATCAATAACACAATATATATTTTTACGTATTATTAATTAATAATATATTGCCACAAAATTTAAAACCATTGGTTTAATTAATTATAGCAATGGGATAATTAAACCAAAATAATTGATCAAATGTTTACTTTAACAGTATTTTAATTAAGACTATTAAATCACTAATTTAATACAATAATTACAACATGAATATACTAAATAAATAAATAAATTATTTTATTAATAACAAAAGATGAATCTTTTACGTAGTATTAATTAATTATATATTTTTGAAAAATTAAAAATGATTATTTTAATTAATTATAAAAATAGGATAATTAAACCAAAATAACTGATCAAATGTTTGATTTAATAATATTTTAATTACCACTATTAAATCACTAATATAATATAGTAATTAAAAAATAAATATAATAAATAAATAACGCTAGTTTAATTTTTCCTAACTTAGGAAAAATTAAATCACAGCGTCGTGCAACGTCGTCTTCCTCACGACGCCGATAATGGTAGGGAGACAAGCCTAGATTCAAGCAGATGAACATGAGGAATCTGTTGTCCCTCACATAAGATAGTTTTAATGCTTCAAAAAAGTTGAAACCATTGATTTTTGTAGGCTCTCCCCTCCTTAAAGCGTCCCCCACATAGGCCTCTCCAAGATCTCTACATCTCTGTCACTTCTGGTTATGAGGATCAAGATAAATGCGGAACTATAACTCTGACTAGTAGGCAACGGCAATGGAGGCAACGCTCTGACGGTACGTCGGAGGCCTTGCAGTAGAGACGCTCTGCGATGGAGTGGCAATAGGCAACTGCGACTAAGGTTGAGAGGGAGAAGAGAGAGGGAGAAGGGAGATGAGTGCGAAGACGAGAGGAAGAAGAGAGTGGGAGAAAAACATTTGGGGGAGGAAAACCGAGAGGGAGAAGAGAGTGTGAGACAGAACAAAAAAATTCGATGCATCCCGAACGATGGCTTCAAGTGAATGATTCAAAAAATCGGGCTGAATCACAATTTCACCATTTTAGCTTGAGTAGATTACTTGCTTCACCACTAACGGCCTAATTAAATGAACTACTTAATACGCGTGAACTTCATTGTAGACTAACCCCACCTTAATGTTTTGCAGGGATTATCAGGTAACCAATTGCAGAGAAAAATTCCTCGAAACCTTTACAATATGACCTACCTGAAACTTCTGGACCTTCATAATAATCAACAGACTGGAGACATTCCACTGAGTCTTGGAGAGCTTTTCAATTGAAAGGAAGAGCAAGAGGAGTAAGTCTAGTCAATCCTCAACTTGATTATAACTTGAAAAGAGTAAATTAACTAGGACAAAGAAAAGGAAAATGTTAAACTACACTAAACCAAATTGGGTGAGAGAAACACACCATCTCTATAAATTAAAGGAACATCAATTTATAGACTATGATCTTATACCATGATGAATTTCTGAAAAAAAAAGAGAAATACTTCACTGACTTATTTATAATAAGTACAATGAGCCTCTATTTATAATAGAGACAACAAGTAGATTTAGACTACAACTAAACTATATTTGTCTCAGTTACACCCAAAGTTTAACACTTAAAATAAGTCATAACACAATTGAACAATTAAGCAAAAATAAAACTAATAAACCTAAAACACCTTTAAATAGGACTCTTTTGTGAAACTTCCTCCTGTGAAACTCCTACAAGACTCTACCATATTAATTACTGTTCTATGAGACTTCTTTCTATGAGAGTCAAGTAAGACTCTTTCATACTTGATCTTCAACAAAGGTTCATCCCAATAAAAAATTAAAAAGTACTCATCGATAATTCTCAAAAAAAAATTATTATCTTTTAGTTTCTTCTACCAAACAATGTATTGTTATCTTTTAGTTTTTTATTTGATTGATCAAAAGAGAGAAAAATGAATTAATTGATTCAATCTAGACCATACTATATGCTCTTTAATTTTCACTACATAATATAATGTATTTATCAAATAGAATTCTTTTCTAAAATTTATATCTATAGCTTTAGATGGTTAACTTCTTTTTTGTCATATTCTATGTATTATTTATTGTTTTACACTTAAATGGGTTAAATGAATCTGAAAGCTCCAGCTTTGGTTCTATATTTTTATACTATTTCATAAACAACTATACACACTCACTTTCCATTCATTGGTGAGCATCGGGTTGGGGGTTTTACGAGGAACCAAACCTGACCCAACCCAAAAAACCCAAGTTCGAGTTTGTAATTTCACACTAAGGGTCAAAGACAGGGGCGCAAAAAAAAAAAAAAAAAAAAACCTATGGAGTCTCAAATCAGAGACGTTTTCCAAACCCGACCCAAACTCAACCCACATATGAAACAAAGATATTAAATGGGGTTGAAACAGGTTGGGTTTTACATGGATTGGGAGGGAATGGGTCGGGTTTAACTTGGGTTTACAGGGATGGGCAGGGATGGGGTTATAAGGATGGTGATCGGGTCAGATTCGGATTTGTTGAATCAGGTTTCAAGGCCAGAGATCAGGTTCGAGTTCAGGTTTTGGTAAACCTGACCTGACCCAATCTGTGCCCATGCCTATATTTCCGTTTGTAACTAAATGGCGGGGATCCTTTGTGCCAAAAACACAAAAGGCTCTATAATTGTGGAATTTGGTAAGAATCGTTTCACTACTTATACTTCATATGGAGAATCAAAATCACTCATTGATGTTAAGATGAAAAAGAAAAAGAAATAAATATGGTTAGTTCTCAATCAGTAACGTCTCCGTAAAAAAATATAAGAGTTACAAGCATGTTGACCCTGAGAACATACTTGATTCACTTGTCCACCAAAGTTCAGCAAAAGACTTTGAGCCTGTATCTATATGCAGGCTAATATTTTTCCCATGTTCATTCTTCTGAAGCCAAAACAAGAATCCCACTTCATTAGCATCCAAGGTTATTGGAATGCAAAATAAATCAGTGAAAAGCTATAAATATTGCGAGAAAAAAAAATGGGGAGATTTCTGACTCCGTAGTAGAGATCAAACTAGAGGATTTTATCAAGAATGACAACATCTGCTGGCTGTCACTTGGGAACCAATGGTAATAGAGCCGACAAAGGCTTGTGAGGTCTGCAGTTAAGGAACAGACAGAAGGCTTGGATACCAGAAAACAGTCTTTACAACCAGTCCCTTGAGAAATTTCCTTGTTCCTTAATACAAAGAATGTACATGGATTGAAGTCTTGCATTTTCAACTATGAACAATAGACTAGTAAGGCGACATGATCAGAATCTTTAACCCAATTGCGCAACTTGAACAAATGAATTTGATATTAGCTGCGTCAGGAAACTTTCAGAATCCGTTCCATTACAACAGAAACATCATCTTCAGTCAATGTGGTAAAACAACAACGAAACCATCCAGGTTCGATACAGTGACAAGATGATCCTGGTGTTATATTAATCTTAGCTACATTCAACAGCCTATCCCACAGCTCAAGCTCACCTTTCTCACTGTAAGATCGAATGAATTTGCTCATGTCTGCCCAACAGTAAAAACCTCCACTGCTGTCAGTGCACTCAATTCCCAACTGTTTCAGCCCATTCACAAACAGCTCATACATCTTCCGCAATCTAGCCCTAGTGACTTCAATGAAATTATCTAAATATGCTGAATCTGAAAGCATTGACATTAGCAAATGCTGCGTTGGAGCTGAAATAGCAGAAAACCTAGCCATCCTTGTAGCTGCAGCCAATACCTTTTCATTGAAAGAATAGATAACCCCCACTCTAAAGCCAGGAAGAGAGAGATCTTTTGAAAGCCCATACACTATGTGAACCCTGCTTCTGTCAAAATCTTCAGACTCTACAATCTCAGCCATGCTAACAAACTCACCACTCCCATGTGTTGACCCAGCAAATATCTCATCAGAAATTATATGTATGTTTTTTTCCTTAGCAAAGTCTAGAAGAGCATAGAGTGTTCCCCTATCAATAATATTCCCTACAGGGTTTGAAGGGTTTGAGATGAGAACAGCACGTACTTTTGTGCCTCGTTTCTTTGCCTGATTGAATGCTCTATCAAGGGCAGCTACACTTAGATTGAAGTTGTCAGTGCTTCGGCATGGCACTGGAATGAGCTCTACTCCAGTTCTACATTTCACATCCCTGTCAAAACTGAAGAGGGCATTTCCCTCAGAAAGGTAAGAATATTATAGTTTTGAATATTCACCTAAATGAGAAGACAAAAAAAAAAAAAAGTACCCAGGATAATACGGGGAGGGCACTAAAAATGCATTTCCAGGATCGGCAAGGCAGAAACTGAGTATTTCAACTGCAGGTGTTGCACCAGCTGTTAATACCATTTGTGATGCGTCAAAATTAACTGGTCTTTGCATTACTTGTTCCATGAATCCAGCTATAGCCTGCATAATGAAGTAGTGAGATATTTCCCTAATTGGAGATTTTGAAAAAGCAGGTCAACTAACACCAGCAAACTATAAAGTAAACCAGGAATTTGACATTTGTTGACATTAACACATTTGGAATAAGTGGATTAGGATTTTGGTTTTGTTTAGCAGGGGGGGGGGGAGGGGCTCATGAGGAAAGAGGCGTCATATAGATGTATAATCATCATTTAAAAAACAAAAAACAGAAGCTTGTGTTCTCCGTGTTGTTACCAGATGACGACAGCTAAGGTCCATTTCGCAATCAAGCTAAATATTTTAAAGGAGAGCAATAATATAGAGAAAGTCGCTGTTCACAAAATATAGTTAATTCAAGCAAAAAAACACATGATCAAATGGAAGCAACATAAGTCAGTTTATAGTTACACATACAAACCAGATAACCACAATTTGCATAGGATGAGCATAAGACCTCACAGCAAGAAGCAACTTTCAAACCAGAGACTAAATCCACAGAGCAAGGGTTTTAACCTCCTATATAAATGTCTAGCACATTTACTGAACAAAACAAAGTCCACAGCTTGAAGTACCAGCCGCAGACAAACACCAAGTCATTTTTTTCCAATGAATTTATCCTAGAAAATGAGCAAGGATCGAGCACAAGTAAACCAGTTCTGCACAATATTCCTCACTCTAGTAAACTAGTCATCAAATGAGATTTTCATTTTCACCTTTCATACAAATAAAATTACACTCTCTCTCATATGTAACATGTAAAATATCAACTTCAAAAAAAAAATATCCTCAAGAAATATGTGGATGCCACAAATGATACAATAAGAAAAAAAGAAAGAAAAGGAATAGCACCATTCATCCCTTCGAGGAAAAAAAATGGAAGTAAAAAGATGTAGATCACAGGATTGTACAAAATTGTTTTACTGAATTCCAGAGTAAAGTACAATAATACCTTCTAATTGACCTTGATCATTTAACATCTAATGCGTATAGGCACAAAACAAACATCAGATGCTCAGGTTTAGATCATTTCCATGTATCAGTGGTTAAAAGGAGTAAAAGATCAGTCTTAGCATACTAAAAACTCCTTATAATGTTGGTTTTCTTCAAAGAAACTCAATGGAGTAAAACTAAATTAAAACGTTCACCAGAAAAGAAAGATACAAATAAGAATAAGAACTTCCACAGGACTTGGCCACTCATTGTATCCACTGTTCCATCATTTTATATATGAACAGCAGCAATGACAAGATATTGCTACAAAAGTGCAATATGCAAAGAATCACTTTCCAACAGCCAAAGAGCCACGTTTCTGTATAAAAAATAAGCAAATGCACCCAAACAGTGACAACGGGATCAAAAGTGCGAGCAAATGTTGAGGATATTCATAAGTAAAAATCTTCATATCTCAAAAAAAGATAAAAGACAGTAAGAACAGCTGTGCCTGTAGGAAAAAGGGGAAATTGGGGAGCTTCGTAAAATACAGTGGATATCATTATATCTCCAGTTAAATGCCAAGTTGTAGGGAACTAACAGTTATACAAGACCACATTCTTTCCACCAAAGCGTTCTTGCAAGGTAAAAAAGACAAGAAATATAGTGGATATCATTATATCTCCAGTTAAATGTCAAGTTGTAGGCTACTAACAGTTATACAAGACTGAATTATTTCCACCAAAGCGTTCTTGTTAGGCCAAAAAGACAAGAGGAGAACAACCTGATGCCTGAGAAGAAATACCACTAAATATGTAATTAATATTCAATTGATTACCAAACATGCAACTAACAGATATACAAGACAATATTCTTTCCACCAAAGCGTTCTCGCTAGGTAAAAAAAGACACGAGGAGAACAACCTGATGTCTGAGACGGAAATACCATTAAATATGTAATTAGGTTTCAATTGGCTACCAAACATGATGCATAATCTACATGTTGTTAATAAAGTTAACAATCGACAAGCGTTACAAGAATATATCAGCACAACTTCAGTTTCCACGAGCACGGTTTTGACTAGTCGTGACAACAAACTGATAGATAGCAATAGCAATAAGAGAGCAAAAAGGAATATAGGTATGAGTAACGGGAACAGAAGAAACGTTCTCCATAAGAAAACAAGGAAAATCACAGATAAGGAACCGTGCTTACAATCTTCAGCTTCATCAACCCGTCAAAGGGTTGATACGTCGCAATTCCACTAAGATTCAATTCCGAACCCTCAGAAAAATCCTTCAGATGCTTCGCCAGCCACTCCTCAACAAGATCCATAGACAACTGCTCTAAAACACACTAAGTAAGACTTGAATCCAAATAAAAAATTCAATAATTGTAGTTGGAAAAAATTAAAGAAAAAATTGTACCCTGTTTTCGGCCAATCCAAGCTGAATAACTCCATCTGGATTAGTAATAGCATCGTAGGGATCATCCGCATACTTCTTGAGGCCAGCATAATACGCTGAGTCTCCGGACTTGAGAATCGAGGAAGCCCTGGAGGAAATATGAGCGGGACCCGCCGAACCCCTAGACGTGAGAAGTCCCCGGGAGAGGGAGCGGGGGATTCTGGCGAGGTCTGAGAGCTGTCCAGACGACGCAGAGGATGTGGGAGGAGAGGGCGAGGGAGGCCGAGGCGGAGAACGATTTTTTTTCAGATAAAGCTGCAAGAAATAGAAAAGGGCGCAGGGAATGACGGAACCGAGAACAAGACCTCCCCTCCCTTGGACCACCCCTTGCAGAGGCACAATCAGTCTCATGGCGGTTCCCCCACCAGAACTCTTTTTGGTCCTCTCCTCGTCTCTCTCCGATGCTGGCAGAAGGAATCGGTTGTGGGTCATTTGGGAGAAGCCTCTTATGGCTGGAAAACAACCATTGATTCACCTCGGCGACTTCGGAATCTGACGCTTTCGGACGGACAGTATATTATTGTTTCCTTGAGAAAACAAGTCTCCTCCGCCTTGGGGGGCGGAGAGAAGCGTATTGGGGAAGAGTGAAGAGCAGAAGAGTGGAATCTGAGTACCCCGTTTCTTTCTTTTTCCGCCGTTGCTTCGAGGAAGAGTGGGATATTGTCATTGGGATTTTTTTTTTTCGGCGAAGAGAACCGGAGCCTCCAACCTGTGAGGGGAAACTATAATTTTACCGGAAAACCCTTTCCACACTTCTCGAATAACAAAAAGGCGCAAGAGATTTTCCACTTGGACGACCTCAACTTCTAAGACAAGTAAGTACTGTCCATCTCCGCGGGTCCCAGCATCATCGTGACCAACGGTCCCGATCACATTTTAGGTTACGCATTTGCCGCTTATTTATATTTTGAACGTGTACTCTCTCCGCGCCACGTCCGGTACGAAAACGCCATCCAATGACAAGTTTTAGAAAGAGAGGGGTAAGAAGGTAAAAACGCCGGGGAGGTCGTTGGGTTGTCCGTCACGCGTGTGATATATCCTAGGAATATCTGGAGTGTGGACAAGCTGAGGTTTTCTGGAGAAGGAAGAAGAGAGAGAGGAAGGGTGGGGGAGCTTCGCAAATCTCGCAGCATCGAGAGCCCACCACCCCCGCGAGACTCCTGAAACCACTCGAGTCAGAGAGAAAAGACAATGTGAGAGTCCAAGTGAGTGGCATCTTGTCCATGGACTTGTAAACCACATGATTCTAAGCTAGCAAATGGGTGGAGGAAAGGGTGTTGATGGCTCATGGTTAGATAATAGACTTGACCTTTTGGGACTTGGATTATCAAATGCTACTTAGTCATTAGTAGTTAATTAATATTTTTTTAAATAATTATTATTATTATAAATTATTAGTAATTAACTAGTAATTAAAATAATAAGTAATAACCATCAATATTATTAGTAATTTGGTATATTTTTATATTTCTTTGAAATAAAATTTCATTTGAGTCTCCTTGTAAAAATATTATTATTATCAAATCATTAGTCGATTTGTGTCAAAGGATTATTGGAAAAAAATGTGATATTTATTCAATTATATATAAAAATATTATATATTAAATTAAGGATATTTTTTCCTTTTTTTAAGAATTTATTTCTGGTCAGTCACCCTTTAGAATTGTAAACAGTTTATTGGAGCAGCCGACTCCGTCCAATCGGACTCGGAATCGGGCGACACCGAGTCGTAAAACCCTTGGTGTGAATCGTGTGATTGATGAATCTTGATCTTTTTCTGTTCACGTGATTGAGGTTGATCCTTCTGAATATTTTATATTTCTCAGCTTAAATGTGTTAGTTCCTCATTAAGTAACCGTGTCGCTCTTCATTAAATGCCGTAGCTGCCTCCGAAAACCCTTTACATGCCCAAAATAATATCAATTAATATTTTTATATCTATAATAAATTTTATTTATCACCAACCAACGGGTCCATAGCTCAGTGGTAGAGCATTTGACTGCAGATCAAGAGGTCACCGGTTCGAACCCGGTTGGGCCCTTTTTGTCCGCAGAGAGATTTTTTTTTTTTAAAAAATATATATATAAATTCAATAAAAATATTTTATAATTATCTTTATTGACAACAAAAATATTGCAGATTTTGTTTACTTTTTTAAAATTACTTTGTTCTGTAAGCTTTGCCGAAAATCTATGGTGGGACCTACCAGAGATCAAAATTCGGAGCCTGTGACTGAAGGATGGCATCCCCGGTAGGGAGTAAATGGGCAACAGGAACAGGACGTGGTCCCCACAAACCATCACTACGTGGTGTACCTTGTGGGGCCTCATGCAAGTCTCCCAGTTTGGTATTTACTCTCATCGCTATGTACTGCGCTGTAATAAATAGTAGGAGGGCCCACAACCCATTAATGAAATAGTAAGTCCAGATAAAAATAAAATCCCTGTGGGCCCTATCCTTTTTAACTTTGGTGTCCATGACAAAGGTCCATAGGCCGAAATTCCACATAATAGGCCAGACACTTCATTGAAGCCCGGATATGACCTAGACATCGCCTTGGTTGCAGAGTTTGGAGATCTAGGCCATTTTCAGAAAAGCATGCCCTGTCCCGATCGATTCCCGTGACTCCATTGATGGGAGTGCTCGGAGGGTACAATCGTCAAATAAAATTTCAAATTTTATTAGGTTGAAAAGAAAGTATCCAACGGTCACAATGCGACTAGAGTCAACGTTACGCTATCTCAAATGACGGAAACGGGCACATGAGTTTTTGTTTCATGACGGCTTTATCCCTCGGGAAAGCCGACGAAGAGCAGCGTGGTCTCGACAAAGAGGGGTATTTACGGGAAAGATGCTCTCCCTCTGCCTCCTCTGGTCGCTGATGTCTGAGCACCGAATTTTCGAACCTTGTGACGGAACGGGCCCCGATACGAGAGCCTAAAGAAGCCCGTAGACGGAAACTCTTTCCCGACGAAAAGACTACCATATCCCTACTGTGTAGCCGGTCACTTGGTTTTCGTTAGAAATATTTTCAAACCATGTAGAGGGTAAAATGGGGTTTTCATCGATTCGAGCACGGGTTGTAATAATTTATTAGCATTGAGATTTAGGGCCGTTTTCAAATTTCTACCTCGGCGCTATAAAACGTTTTCTGCTCTGCCTTCTTGCCTTTCTTGACGCATCTCATTGATAGCAATCTGCCACATTTTCAGCCAGAAATTGCTGGAATCAGTTCCTTCATTCCTCTCAGAGCAGCACTGAGGAAGAAGTTACAAGAACAGAAGACCCTCAAATCCATGCCGGCCCTGCCATTCTCGCCGTGATTACTTAACTGAAGCTTCAAGTTTTTAGGAGTCCTGATGGACGACGAAATGGAGGATTTCGAAGAGCAGCATCTTGAAACCGATTTCGACTATGAGTTTGATGCTCCGAGATACTTTGACTTTCTGCTTGGGGAAACGTTTGAAGAGGTCCAGGAGGCAGAGCTGTGGTTTCAAACTGCTGGAAGTTATCCTCCTTCTCGTAAGTCCATACGGAAACCCTAGTCGGCTCGTTCGCTTTCTCAAGTTGAGGCTGTTGATTTTGTCTGCAGTTAGTTTCGTTCCATGCATGAGTCTGTCTGTGGACAATGTAGATGGCGTAAACTCGGATTGACGTTCACATTGGATAATATACGGCTTGCTCAAAAAAGTGTTCTTGATTACCGAGATGAACTCATTAAAATCCACCATTAGCAAACATTAATAAAGAAGCAACCGCGCTTCCTTGGTTTTTAGTTGTAGGTCGCTGTTATTTGTCCATGTTAATCTTGAACTTGATTGCTGCATTCCCAGCTCTTATGTCATTTTTTTTTTATCTGCTCCTGTTTTACACAAATTCTAAAAAGTAATCCGGCACAAAGTTGATCGATTTAAGTGAAAAAAATTCTGCCTTCCAGCTTATGTAGCGATTCTGAACGCAAGAGGTGTACTCGCGGAGACTACAAATACCTATCATAGTTCTAATGATGCAACACAAGAAACCTGTACTATTACTCACTCAGTTAATGGCGTGGAGCTTCAAGTGTCTGCCGCAGATAGCGAGAGAAAAGGTAACCATCAGAAATATCGTTTTTTTTTTATTCTCAAGTCATAATAGAGCTTACACAGATTTTCTCTGCACCAATCGTGCTCCTTTTTTATTTTTTTCTTGACCACTATGGTTTAATTTCAAATTGCCATGAGAAATGGATGACCAAGACATTATTTGGCATGTAAATTCCAAGTGGAGCTTCATTCTCTTCTACAGAGAGAATGGTCATCCAAAATGTCAAACTATTGGATATAACCATTAAATCATGTAATTATAAATTATTGATTCTACTACGTATTTCTACAGTACGTTCGTCAGGATATCTTCATTTTATGATGACCCAAATAAATCTTCAACAATTATCCAAATAAGTGTTAAACATGATTTGCAACATATCTCCCTCCTGTTACTGTTTTTTGTATCGATGACTTGCGTGAATCTTCATCAAGAGCATCTTCGTAGCAAAAAGAAGAGGTTATTAAAAAAAAGTAGGCATTTTAGAGTCCTTATGCTAAGGGTTTGCTCCTGAAGCTAAGTTTAGGTGGTTGACCTTTCCTGCTTTTGGAATTTTTGGCATGTTTCAACTTTCAAGTTTCAAACTAGTCATTTTTACTTTTTCTTTTAAAAATATATATTTAGAGAGACTTTAATTGAAAAATTTCTTACATGAAATCATACTTCCTTGTCATTAATGTTATGGTATCTTTACCTGTTACAACACTTATATGTACTTTTCTTTATAGGGTGCAACTTTTATAATCATATCACCAAAGTTGGTCCTATAGAAAAGGCAAAGTCACTTGTCAGGGCACCATCTTCAAGAAGCTCAACTTTAATGAAACCTACAGCGAGTCAGTTGGCCAAGCAGAATCAGCGCTTGGAAGTTAAATTTTCTAGTCGATCAGTGCAAAGGTCGTGCTTTGCTTTCATCTTTGACTGCATGGCTTTTGTTCTTCATATTATTATATAATTTTTCGGATTTTAGATTGATTGTGTTTATACTACATACCTAATTTGGTTTCCATGCTCAGCCATACTACAGACCTTGTTTCATTTCACTGCTTGGATAGGACATCTCAGGATTTAAACCTTTCAATTGATGAGCTGCATATTTTAAATATAATTTTTTTCTTTTATTTAATTTATGTAATATAAATTCTTAAATTAGGTTTGACAAGGCATTGACACATGAAGCTCAGAGAATTTTAAAGAATCAGTCTACAAATGAGACTCAAGCAGCTAAGAGGCAAAAGCTTGAGGGAGGCCATCTGTGCAAGGTGGAATAAGTCTTTTTTATTTGATTATCTTTCTTCACACTTTATTTGTCTCTTCTATGCATAACCTGGCCATTACCTATAGTCTACATACATTTATGTGCTGGTTATGCTGAATGATAGTTACTCTTCCAAATGGTCTACATTTGTGGATTTAGCATTTATAGCATTTAGATATGGCATTCTTGAGTGTTTATGTCTTTTCCAATGACAGGTACCTGATACACAGCAGCAAATCAATTTAACCCACAAGGTCCCCAAAAAGGTGGTCCCCAAACATGTCTTCTTTAATGTTTCCAGAAGTGGTTTCTCCTTTTTCCTTGGATATCATTCACTTCTTGGTGTTTATCTACTAATTCTGAATCCCTAAAAAAACGTTTAATGCCCTTGTAGTGTGCTCCTGTCGATGGCTGTTTTGAGCAGCCAAGATTGAAGCTGACCATTCCTAGGGAGCCTGAATTGGTAACAGCTCAAAGAGCACAAAGAATGAGGTAGAGATGACTTTTCATATTTAGTAAATTTACTTATTGTTGAGGAAATTGTAAGCTCAAAATGTTTTAAATTGAATTTTCAGGTCCAAGAATGGTATGGAGTTTGGAGAAAACAGACCAACCACTACATCCATATTTAGAGCACGCCCTTTGAACCGAAAAGTTAGCACCTTGTATTTGTTAGTCTTTTAATACACTTCTGTCTCTCTCTCTCTACCTCCCCTCCCCACACCGAGCCCCACTGACATTCATATAATGATAAATATTGAACAAGCAACTGTTTGATTTGTTCACAATTTTTATGTGCTATAAATACAGATTTTTGAGGCACCATCATTGCCAGTCTCACTAAAGCGTACACCCAGGATGCCTGAGTTTCAAGTCTGTAGTTTATTGGCCTTTTCTCCTCCTTTATATATGCATAGTGTCAGTTTAGAGAATATTTTGTCATTAATGGGTCCCCTTTCATTGCTGACTGGTTTTCTTTTACATTATGTATTTTAGGAGTTTCACCTGAAGACATCTGAGAGGGCAATGCATCCCTTGTCTAATGCTTCTTCATCACAGCTGCCTGGAAAAGATTTTGACAATGTATGCATTTTTTACTTTATGTCATTGTAAATGACTGGCATTTCTTATCTTAAAGAAAAATGCTATTTATTTTGTTATTGTTTTTGTAGCATGTACTTTTGTGGTAGTCATGAAGACTAAACTTATGGCAATTTTTACTTTATGTCATTGTAAATGACTGTGGCATTTCTTATCTTAAAGAACATGCTATTTCTTTTATTATTATTTTTTTGTAGCATCTATTTCTGTGGTAGTCATGAAGACTCTAATGGCTCCAATCCTTAAGTTTGCAAAGCCTTGGGTAACCTACAAAGTATTCTACTTTTGTATACTTGACTTGAGAACGTCACAGAAAAAAACTCACTGTTGAATCATTTCATTTTCTAGAAATATGGAAGGTACGATATTAAATTGTACTTAAGAATCAGCTAACAAAGACCTTGCAAACAGTAGTAAGGGTAACACAGCTATGTCCTGTCTGCACAATTCAAGTTTTCTGAAGATGGTGTCTTGTTTGTGAATGACTGATAAATTTCCTAATCAAAGCTGATAGTTGTCTTACTCTGTAAGATGTGGATGATGTCAAATTTGCAGGTCATCCAGAGGGAAAAAACTACTTTTGGTACAAGAACTAGTGTGATTGGGTCCTCTCAATTTATGCGGCAATCTGGTGCACCCTCTAAGCCTCAAAAGTAAGTTTTGGTTTAAAGGCAGGTTTCATGTCATTGAGTGGCTTATGCTTGATCATGGTGCACCTCTGAGAATTTTATGAATTTCTCTTTACTTTAGTTTTGGAGCCCTTCTGTTGTACTTATTTCTTAATGGTGGTTGCTCATTCTGGATTAATCCATCTCTTATTGGTTTGGTCAGACCCAATGTGGCAGATGATCGAAAGCATGAAGATAGTGTGCACAGATTCAAAGCTAGACCTCTTGACAAGAAGGTTGATTTATATCTTGCAATCTGACAATCTCTTTCACACATAGTATTACCTTAACGAGTTTCTAGTACTACCTCGTTAAGATTTTTTTTTTTATATAAAAATGCAGATATTTACAAGTAAAGGGGATATAGGTGTCTTTCGAACAGTAAAGCGTGCAACCACGATACCCATGGTGCTGTTTATGTTTATTAAATATCTAAGTATGATTTGCTTGTTCCAATATCTAGATTTTGAAGCTTTTTATGTCATATTTTGCATTTCTACAGGGATTTAATTTCTTAACAGACAAGCGGTTTCAGCAGAATCCACCTACGGAACTTTTCAGCAAGGTGAGTTATGTGATGTATCTTTTACTTTAGTAGCTGTTTGTGTAACAGTAAAGTATGATGTTTCGTTAATATGTAATTTCAGCATGAGCAGAGGAATGCTGTGATGGTCTAATAATCTAAATGTTGTGTGCATTGACTATCTGTTTCTGACTGCTGCATGAAAATTTGATCACACTTGGAACATTGCCTATAATGGACATTCAATTTAAAGAAATCATTTGCATTTAGCTACCATGAACTGATTTCCCTGTGTATTTCTTTTTGTGTCATGTATCTGAATGTTTCTTGGGTTATAGTACGAGCATGGCTGTAATACCACTCAGATTGATCTGACTGTTGTGGTTTTTAGATCTGTTTGTTTTTGCTATAACTTATCCCTTTTCTTTTTGAATTGAACGTTAGCTTTCACTGGCATCTGAAGTTCCTCAAAGTGCGGTATCTCAGCCAAAATTATCTTGCACTCCTCAAGCATCTTATAAGGTTTCCATGTTTCACATGTTGATTGGTTATTTCATTTCTTCTGTTCTATTGCATATTTTTCTTTTCTGATTCATGCTTATGTACTTTAATATTTTTAATGGAAGGGTTCAAAGGAGAACATTACATATTGCTTAGGACGACAAGGAAGCAAGGCAAGTTACTGCATCTCAATCAGCTCTGTTAGGTGTTCAGGATGCTAAAACTAATATTTCTTTCTTTCTAAACATGACAAGTGTTTCTGTGAGTCTTTTGAGTATGATATATTTTCTATAGGTATTTCATCAACTTTATACTTTCAGGGCACATGCTTGAGCAAAGAAATATCGCGAAGCCTAGGGGGAAAGCTGAGTATGTGTGGGAGCAAAGGGGGTTTGACGGAAGTCAGATCTCGAGAAAATATGTGTAGATGACCTCAATAGATCGTCCAATGAGTAAGTTAAGGACTAATGAGTGTGGGGCTACAGTTACTTATAATGTACATTTCAAAAAAAAGTTATTTATAATGTGCCGATACAAGTCATTCATTCTTCAATCAAATGTCAAGGTTTTGCTTTAGATATTCTGTTCCTTAGTTCTGCCCTATTTACTACCAAAAGATGAACAAAAAATTGAAAATCTTTTCTGGTCTAGCATATTTCTATTTTAAGATGCAATATACTGTTTACTGTTTATCAAGAACCAAGACAGGAGAAAATCCTTGAAATGGCCAGAAAAACACAGAACGACTGCATAAATTTTCCATGTCAGCTATCATTAGTTTTCAGAGAAGCTTGTTTAGTGCAGGAATATGAGCTGTTGAGGCTTTTCATAATTGTGGTGAAATTGTTTCCTTTATGTTGATAAATTGTGTGTTGTGACTGGCAGTATAGTGGATCAGCGTATTTTGGAAACCTGAATAATGTGTTTTGTTTTTTTTTTTGGTGTATTTATTAGATCTTTCTTTCTTTTTCTTATTCTTTTTTTATAGGATTGACATGTTGCTTTTCCCTCATATTGCAATTCATAAGAGTAAGGCCCCAGAATGGCACCTTGTACTTATTCTTGTTTTTTGAATCACCTGATGAAATAACTACATGTTGTAAACATGATTTTGATTATATGGAACATGGTGGTCACTATGCAGCTGCTGCGTCCATTCACGAGATCTGGGAGACTGGAATGTTCTAGAGTTGATGGCGAGACTTCTTCTGTCTGAAACCCATATGTCCACATTTATCTGCGGATCTGGCTTTTCTGGAAGTAGCTCGACTGTTGGAAGCCTTTCATAATCCTGAAAGCTTTTATGTTGTTGCAGGTTGGGTTTAGGCAGGGTCTCATTGGTGATATTGATTGTTGTAAAGATGAGTTTGTCAAGTTACTAATAAAAATGTCAGGCTGGAGTTTGTACAGGAAATGCAGTCCCAATTCTTGCCATTTTTCTGTGGTGCTTCAATGGTTTCCAACTTTTTGTTGAGTTGTATTTTTTTGGCACTATTTGAATGTGCCTAACCCAAAGGAAAACCCCAAAAACTCACAGATTTGAACTTGTACTCTCATCTTGTTGAGTAACAATTTGAAAAGAGGTGTTCCAAGGGATTTGCTCAAATGTCATGAAATACAGGGCTGCTTGCTTGACTGATCTTGGTCTAAATTGAAACAATGGAATGCCATCAAACCAAGACTTTTAACCGGTCTCTTTGGTGCACAATCAAACCACTTCACCTGGCCATTTGATCTACTAAATCTTTTTCTACCCAGTAGTAGGTCCCTCTCTCACCAGACGGGGTAGAGTCTATTTGAGGATTGATGAGGTTTCTTTAGCATATATTTTTATATGTTCAATGATCTATAAACTTATCTAATTCTAATGATATTCCACTCAAACTCAAACTCTAGCTTATAAGAAAGTTTGATCCCCAAATATGACATATAACAAGTGAGGTTTACTTAAGCTCAAATGGAGTAAAAACATATTTAAGTAAAAGAGTGAGAGATCAGAATCTAGAGCTGCTTTGCCTTGGGGGAGACTAATAGAAATAGATGATAAAGTGGTACAGACAATGACTAGAGATACCTGAAAGTGGTGAAGATCTATCAAATGACACACAACTTCGAGTACAAGAGAGAAATAGAGATTGAAAGAAATCAAACATAGATCGTAGGACGTAACAAATATAAAACAAAAGCACAATCAATTTTAGGTGCTTAATCTACTTGAGAGCAGTTCAAATGGTCCTTAATTGGCTTGATATTAAAATTCAAAGCTCAAGACAAACTTTGGATTGGTTTTCTAAATCATGGGGTAATCTTAAAAGCAGCTCAATGTTGTTTTGATTTGAATTACGACCCATCACTGGTAATCCGAACTTTGTAGATGAATCGAGAATAAAAGAACTCTAGTTCTACTACACATGATCTACCAAAGTAAAGATTGATTTTTTAAAATATGATCACATAAATATTTAGCTCTTTATGAAATGGAGAGATTATGCTCTTCCAATTTGAAATCTCACAATTTCTATTAAAGTGAATGAATGCTTTGAACTGGTCTATTAGGTCTGGTGAGGAATAAGTCTATTAGGTTTGGTGAGGAATAAACCTAGAGGGGCAGAGGTTGAATAATTTTGTGTATTTTAGTGCTAAATTTTGACTTCTTTTTAGTGTTTTTCTTAACCTTTAGCTTGTTAACAATATTAATTGCAATTTAATATGCTCAATTAGATTCACAATCCAAGAAGCATACACAAAATTCTGACTATAAAATTTTTATAGTAATTTACAATTGTATTTAAGATCACTAATCTACTCCCAAGGGCCTTTTGCCCTGAAATTAAAATATTCAATAAGTTTGGGTTGTTAAATGACACTTACAATAAATTATCTCTAAAGCCAATTATATTGATGCCTACACATGGACTTATGACATTCAATTTGTCACAATAGCCAATTTACAAAAGCTCACTCTCAATTAGAAATACAACAACGAACTAGGTTATTCAACCTAGACCCATAAAGAGATTTTTCAATAGCTAACTAGGCAATCCTACCTAGACCTAAATGGGGGTTTGCAGCACTAGCTCATTTGGTACACCAAGCCTACACAAGGATTTACGGATTGGCAAAAATAGTAGCATATTTTCACAACTTTTCCCCAAGAAATACAACAACTAAGCAACAATTTAGATCCACAAGATTTTACAACAGTTTCTCTACAGTCACACGGGTTACTCTCAATGGAATTGAGACAGGGTGGCTTGCTTTTACCAAGGCTTGACCCAACTTGTAAGAGTTACTTGCTTATACTTGAGCACAAGAAAATGCTTTTGCAACAAACAAATTTCACAATTCAAGCACAAACAGATAAGTTTGTGAATTCTAAGTACCTATTCAATGTAAATAGTGACTCATCGAGAATTTAAATCATCAGGCCAAGCTTGAATATCGACAGGTTAGAGTTTAGCTCAGCTCAATGCCACCCCTAGGGAGCATAACTGTCCCTCGACACTCGTAGTCTAAAAGGAAGGGGAGGGACTGAAAATCGCCCCCTTTTCCTCATAAGGTTAATATATTGATTGGGGGAGGAAAAATTCACCATTTTATAAAAAAATATAATGATAACGTAATGATGCTATTTTAAAACTTTGTATAAAATATATGTTAAATAAATTATACATAAAAATATGCATAAATTTTACTTAAATTGGGCATGACTTTTACGTAAAATTGGACATGACCCCTGCATAAAATTGGGCACAACTTCTATATGTAAACCCTGCATAAAATTATTCATATACACAGCACGTACAACAGTCTTCTTTCTGTTTTTACTTTTTTTGTTTTTTGCTCGTTTGATTATTCTATCGTTCGATCCGTCTCTTACTTCCTGCGTTATGATCCTCGGTGAACGGACAAAAACCGAGGTTTCATGCATTGCTTCGCAGTTTATTCTGCAATTTCTCTTCCCTCTGCAGACAGTTCGGTCAAGTCATTTAAGAATATGTGCTATTCTAAAAGAAATTTTCGTCATTAATACGTCCGCTTCTTTCGATTATTTTCTTCCGCCATGAATCTATTTGTCCTGTAAGAGATTTCAGGTCAGCTCTTGACGGGTGGTCATTGTTTCAGGGAAAAAAGAAAACTGATTAAACCAGTCGGTCATTCATGCTCGTCTCTGGAGAGCTTACGTTTTGTACTTAAAAAGTCCAGAGCAGTTGCAGAAGAATGGCAGCCGGCTCCACACGAGATGGGTTTAAACTGTTCCTTATTTAACGTACAGAAGAACAATAAAAGATGTAATTTATAGTAACTTTTTTCCGCGAAAGAATAACGAAACCGTAATAGGTTTCGTATCAGGCATCCAACCAGCCGAATATATTTGCAGAGGCTGAAAGGGCCGATAGCTTCAAGGTGATGAACACACAGAGAAGAATTGACTGAAAACCCAGTTTTCTTCTGCACGATAACCACAGCTACTAAATGGTTTGATGATCGAGTAAAGGTTATAGCTTGAGAAACGCCACAATTAACCATCAGAGTAATCGTACCACTGAGGGAGTGGTGCCTGGACACTCTTGAGAGGAATTAGGATCATTACGTGCAGTAGTAAATGCAGGTGCTGTCACCTGCCTCATTAAACAATCTACTTATTTCTCAATTTTCTCTGTTACTGTTGGCAGACACCACAGAAGATGGCTGCTGAAATCTAGATTTCAGTGTTAAGATGGGGTAATATGATGGGCCCCACAAAACAGAAAAACAAATGGGGTCATACGATGGGCCCCACCTCGTAAAACGAGAAGACCAAAATAGCCTTCTCTTTCTCCTTGCATTTTTTATTGGCTACTCCTTTTTAAAGTTTTTACCCACACACTAAACGCCGCCTTTTCAATCATTACCTACTAACCTTACCCTTTATTCTTACATAAATAACATTATCCACCGATTCTTGACATCTCCCCGTAATTCAAATGTTTTAATCATTGTCAACGGCACATTGCACGGCGTTGAGCCCAGCCTCCCATCTCCAAATATTTATGTCGGCCTATTCTTTTTTCCACCGGAAATGTCCCTGATTTCTGCGACTCTCGTTTTCCTTTACGGCTGGTCATTTTTTTGTTTTCTCCACCACGTCTCCCTTCCAATTCCCATCATCTCTCAGCCTTTTAATTTCTGCACATCATGCTGCACTCCATAGTACGACGTGTCCTGACCAGACTGTTCTCTCTCTTCATAAAACGGACTTGTCTGTGCTACCTTCTCTTTCCTTACTCTTCACGCCAACCGCCTTTCTTCTCCTCTCTTCCACACTCCCTGACAGCGAAATGAAGCGGTTTAGCTGCTGGGAAGCTCTTTCTGCCTCTGTTTTTACTCCCTTTTGCGTCTTTGTTTCAATGGCGGCAGGAATGGTGATGACCAACCAAATTCTTCTCGCCCTGTTAATGGCGGTGGTGGTGTCGCCGTGTGCGGCTGTTTATGGACTTTCAGATGAAGGTCAGTTTATTTCTCATCCTTTTATTTCTTGACGTGGCGCTTTTGGTTTTTACTGTTTATTTTTTGTTCTTGCCCTTCTCTTCTTGTTTTTAAAAGTTGATAGTGAATGTGGCTTCGGAGCTATATGAGTTTTTGTGTTTTTTTTGTTTTTACCTGGAAGAGTGACTCGCTCTTGAGATAACTGCCTCAAGAAAAGCCATTGAGAGAAACCGCATGTGTTAGAGTGGATAATGAACACTTTCATGCTAATTGTCTTCTTTGAGCGTTTATTTCATTTCGGCTTCTGTAAAACCGTTTTGTTTTGGCCTCTAATTGTTAGAAACTAAAAGCTGCGACTTTCGAGTATTTCGGAAATAGTTGTTCCCTTTTTTAAGCTGCTAATGGCTGACAGATATGATTTCCGGTCTTTCTAATCTTTTATTTATTTATATATATATATATATATATATATTTAAATCTGATCTCTTCTTTCTACCTCTTTTAGTACTGTAATGGTTTTTTCTTTGTTTATGATTTTTCGGACGTGCTTAATGGATGGTCAGGAAGAGCACTAGTGAGCATGAAGGCCTCATTTAGCAATTTTGCTAATGTGCTTCTGGACTGGAACGAAGATTCTATTGAAGATCACTGCTCCTGGCGGGGTGTCAGTTGTGACAATGTATCATTCAGCGTTGTTGCCCTGTACGTATCCCTTCTCTTCTGTTCTTTTGGTGTCGGCAGTCCTTTATTTCCACTTGCTAGTTTCTGATGTTGCCCACTCTCTGTAGCAACCTATCCAATTTAAATCTGGGAGGGGAGATTTCGCCAGCAGTTGGAGACTTGCAACATTTGGAGTCGTTGTATGTATACTTAGGTTCTTATCTTATTTACCTTTTTGCCCCTGGTTATATGCAATCAAATTTTAATTAGCTCTACTGCTATGCAGAGATTTAAGGAGCAATCGCCTGTCTGGACAGATCCCAGATGAGATCGGAGACTGTATCAATTTGAAAATTTTGTAACTTCTGATGCCCTTTTCATTTTACTTTTTTTTTTCTGGCAGTGTTTTTCTCCACTGATGATTTGTTAAAAATGAGGTTGGAAAATGATTTTACAGGGATTTATCTATGAACTCCCTTTATGGTGATATTCCTTTTTCCATATCAAAGCTCAAACAACTTGAGGAATTGTAAGTGAACTTGTCAAGATTCTCGTTTGGGAAGATCTTGATTACTTATTGGACATCGTGTCCTCTTATGGTACCGAGTGAAGGTTTAAAATGCTCATAATGTAGGATTCTCAAGAACAATCAACTAACTGGTCCAATTCCTTCCACACTATCTCAGATTCCAAATCTGAAGACCTTGTGAGCTTCTCTCTATCCATGCTTTAGATATGGTCGCACTTGTTGTATTTTACTGCATTCCTTTTGTTATTTTTAACATCAACGGGTTCTCATTTCCTTCCTACTGCTTTAAATAGGGACCTTGCTTTGAATCAGCTTACTGGAGATATACCTAGACTAATATACTGGAATGAAGTTTTGCAATATCTGTAAGTCTTTGCCTGTCAAATATCAACTGTTACAAGTTTTCTGTTTTTTACCTATTGCGCATTTTATAATCGGCTTTCTGTGTTTGTAGTGGGCTACGTGGCAACTCACTAACTGGAACGCTATCTCCAGATATGTGCCAATTGACTGGCTTGTGGTACTTGTAAGTGCTTTCTTTCCTGTTACCCATCCTCCAACCTACCATAGAACAGCATTTCTTTATTTAAGGTGACCGGATCTATCACCCATCTTGCAGTGATGTGAGAGGTAACAACCTAACTGGAACTATTCCGGACAGCATTGGAGACTGCACCAGCTTTGAAATATTGTATGTTTATTTGAAGTCATCTTTAAAGATCTTCTACAGTTAATGCTGTCCATATGCTAAAACTTTACTGTTGTATGAATTCCAGGGATATCTCTTACAACCAAATTACTGGAGAAATTCCTTACAATATCGGTTTCCTGCAAGTTGCAACACTGTATGAAACGTTTTATGTTGTTATTTTACAGTTTTATATAATTGAAACCAGCATCATATATTTTGCCTGCAAACTGGAGGGTTTCCAGACCCTCCTTTAACAGCCTCTTACAGTCGAATAGAAGTCCAATGTAAATGCATCAAGTCTTATTAAGGAAAGATATCATTCATCTGTGAATGTTAGTTGTCAACCTTCCTTTCATTTGCCCAATTCACTAGTTTACTAGTCATTGCAGCATTGGAGGTTTTCTCATCTTTGTTATTTACTTTTTCAGTTTGATCAGCAATTTAGATATGATAATGCTTTCTGTTCCACTTATTATTTCTATCAGGTCACTTCAAGGAAATAGGTTAACAGGTAAAATTCCGGAGGTGATTGGTCTAATGCAAGCACTTGCTGTCTTGTAAGTTGTTGTGATCAGTATTCTCAAATTTTTGCAACTTTTTTCTATTTTGTATTCTCCTTGAAGAGTTTTATGCTCTCCTATGTCATCAGTAATTTTATATTCGTTTGCCATCTTCATAATTTTTTCAAATGCTGGCACCTTCTATTATGGTGTTAATAATAGTACTTTATTTTTATCCAGGGAT
The DNA here is from genome assembly GCF_029961685.1 of Aristolochia californica. Lineage (NCBI taxonomy): Eukaryota > Viridiplantae > Streptophyta > Magnoliopsida > Piperales > Aristolochiaceae > Aristolochia > Aristolochia californica. Next base: position 35,329,774 of record NW_027182257.1, read on the forward strand.
CTAAGTGAGAATGAACTGGTTGGGCCCATTCCTTCAATACTTGGCAATCTGTCCTATACTGGCAAGCTGTATGTTGTGGATTCCCGTGTAGTTAGTCCATTGTTCATGACCAGAGACTTTTACCTTCATTGAAATGTGTCAAGAACTGATTCTAGGTTGTGTATCCCTTCACAGGTACCTCCACGGAAACAATCTTACTGGACTTATTCCACCAGAGTTGGGGAACATGTCAAAGCTAAGCTATCTGTAAGCTTGTTTTCAGCTGAATGAAATATTAAAGTTTATCAGTTTACATTAGGTGGATTTTGTAAACTTGTCGTGTTAATTCTCCTACAGGCAGTTGAATGACAATCAGCTGGTCGGTGGAATTCCTCCAGAGCTTGGCAAGCTGGAAGACTTGTTTGAGTTGTAAGTTGCGTATTTGAACTGTTGAATTCAACTTGGAACGAATTAAATCTAATTTACATATCTTGACCATATCAGGAATCTTGCAAGCAACAACCTTGAAGGACCTATCCCTCGAAGTATCAGTTCCTGTACTGCCTTAAATCAGTTGTGAGTCTCAACCAAATTTAGTTATCTTTTGTTAGTTTTATTGTCTTTCTTTTAGTGGGTCTCTTATCCTTCTGCATTTTCATGTCCCAGTAATGTACATGGTAACCAGTTGAATGGTTCAATTCCATCTGAATTCCAGAAATTAGGAAGTCTTACATATTTGTAAGAACCTTTGTACCCAGATCCTTTTACATGTTTTCAATCTCTTTCACATTCAAATTTATAGTCACACATTCGGGTAAGACAGGAGCATAATGAAGTTTCTTTTCTCATTCTAAATAAAATTGCAGAAATTTTTCTTCTAACGACTTCAAAGGAAGGATTCCTGTTGAGTTAGGCCGAATCATCAATCTTGATACATTGTAAGTCTTTTCCCATAATATTATTGTGCTCTGACCCATGTGAAAAAAAAATCTTATATTCCACTAATTTATTTTTCCGGTGAAATCCAGAGATCTGTCTGATAATGACTTCTCAGGACACATACCAACATCTGTTGGTGATCTAGAACACCTTCTTCAATTGTAAGCTACCAGGACTTTGCTTAGTGAATTTGTGTGTATACCTTTTCCGATGTTATGGTGGTTACATGATTGTACATCTATTACAGGAACCTGAGTAGAAATAGCCTCACTGGAGCCTTACCTGCCGAATTCGGAAACCTCAGAAGCATCCAAGTCATGTAAGTTTTGTTTATGACACTCATGTCAGTGTAACTTTAGGTAACTCTTTCAATGATTTTGTTGAAAGACAGCCTGAGTGGCCATCATGGAAACTGGGCACCATGAGGTTGTGTATTGGCATGATGTGTAGATGACTGCATTGTACTGAATTCCCTTTTCTACTTTTAACATCCACTTTCTGTATCTCTATATTTCTCACTGCCAGCCACAGGCTGTCTATCCCAATTTTCTGAACATTCACTCTGGCAATTGAGCAAATGTTGATCATGTATAGGCATCATATTTTCATTTGATAGAGATACTTATATCAACTTTTTGCAGGGACATATCTTTCAATCAGCTCACTGGTGGGATCCCAGAGGAACTGGGGCAGTTGCAGAATATTGACTCCTTGTATGATATCCATCCAAATTGCTATAACTCGTTCGACTATTAGTTTCATTCAATACTATGCATTTTTCCTTCTCCATCCAAATTGCTTTAACTTGTTCTACTATTAGTATCATTCATTCAATACTATGCATTTTTCCATCTCCATCCAAATTGCTTTAACTTGTTCTACTATTAGTATCATTCATTCAATACTATGCTTTTTTCCATTTTGTTGTTCTAGAATTCTCAACAACAATAACATGCATGGAGAGATACCTTTGCAGTTGGCAAATTGTTTTAGCTTAGTCTCGTTGTGAGTTTCCCTTCTCTCTCTCTCTTTTAAGCTAGTGTTTTCCTTTATTATTATTTAATTTAATTTATTTGAGACGATGTCAACTATTGACAGCTGTTCTATTGTTCAACTAAAATTTGCAGGAATCTTTCCTACAACAATTTGTCAGGGAATATTCCCATCACAAAAAACTTTTCAAGGTTTTCATCAGAAAGGTGCTGATCTGCCAAAAATAATTGAGTATCATTGGATCAATGAGAAATATTAACATATCGGCATTAGTAGTTCTTTTTTTTCTCCTACTATATGGACGTAGATATAAAATATTTTCTCATGTGTTCAGTTTCTTGGGGAATCCTCTGTTGTGTGGTCACTGGATAGGATCTTTTTGTGGAATATATGGACAGGGACCCAAAGGTTTGGATTCTTCTCAATTTTCTGACTTTCATCCAGTGAAGCTTTTCAAATTCTTTGAACTTCTGTTTTCTGTTTGCAGTTATGCTGTCCAGAGCTGCCGTTGTTTGTATAACGCTGGGATCCATCATACTGTTGTATATGATTTTTGTTGGAATTTACAAATCCAATCAACAAAAGCAGTTCATAAAAGGCTCTAGCAAAACTCTACGAGGTATGTGTACTTTCATGTCTCACTTACCTAGTAATTTTTCTTTTTCATTTATCTGAAGTGTTTCATGATTTTGTTCAGATCCGCCGAAGTTGGTTATTCTTCACATGGATATGGCTATTCACACATATGAGGACATTATGAGAATTACTGACAATTTGAGTGAGAAATACATAATTGGATGTGGGGCTTCAAGCATTGTGTACAAGTGCATTCTCAAGAACTCAAAACCCATTGCAATTAAGTGCCTCTATACCCACTGTGCACATAATTTGAGAGAATTTGAAACAGAATTAGAGACTGCTGGGAGCATCAAGCATAGAAATCTGGTCAGCTTACATGGATATTCACTATCCCCTCATGGCAACCTTCTTTTTTATGATTACATGGAAAATGGGTCTCTTTGGGATCTCCTTCATGGTTTGTGGCTTTGTGTTTTCTACTGTCCTTAGTTTAGCGAAGTCATCATCTATTCTTTCTTATAAACTTTTGATTGTGCACTCTTAGGTCCATCAAAGAAGGCAAAACTTGACTGGGATGCAAGACTAAAGATAGCTGTTGGTGCTGCTCAAGGTTTAGCTTATCTTCACCATGACTGTAACCCTCGGATCATTCACAGAGATGTGAAATCATCAAATATCCTCGTGGATGGGAATTTTGAAGCACATCTTTCTGATTTTGGGATTGCCAAATGCATCTCATCATGTAAGACCCATGCTTCAACTTACGTTGTAGGCACAATCGGCTATATTGACCCAGAGTATGCGCGTACCTCCCATCTCAATGAAAAATCAGATGTCTACAGCTTTGGGATTGTCCTTTTGGAGCTGCTCACCGGAAAGAAGGCTGTTGATAACGAATCCAATTTGCATCAACTGGTCAGTAGTCACTACATATTTCTATTGACAAATGCAAGTTAGTTATTAATCTTGTTGATATTCCTGTGAGCTTTTGCATTTATATGCCTGGCAAATGTACCCGTTTAAGCACATACTAGAGGTCTTACCATGTTGTATCATGGCCCCAGTCTATAATCCAACTTGATGAATTGTCCCAGCTTATCAATGAGATGGTCTAGTAGCTGGTATGCATGTTCAAAGTGAGGCATGGCCCGGTGTAATTCAGGCGCCGACAACTTAATTGTACTGTGCCTTGTAGCATGTTTTGGACCTAACGAGGAACTCTTCATGCATTTCTACTTCAGATCCTCTCAAAAGCAGATGACAATACTGTCATGGATGCAGTGGACTCAGAGGTATCTGTTACATGCACAGATCTCAACTTGGTGAAGAAGACCTTCCAACTTGCTTTGCTGTGCACAAAGAGGCACCCTTCAGAGAGACCCACCATGCATGAAGTCGCTCGGGTTCTGGTGTCTTTACTTCCAGCTCCCCACATAAAATCGTGCTCAGCTCCACCCAAAGAAATTGACTACACCCGGTGCGTTGTTGGTACAGAAAGAAAGCAGCAGAGTCAGGATAACAGCTCCTCTGATGCACAGTGGTTTCTTCGGTTTGGGGAGGTTATATCAAAGACATGGCATTGATATGTCATAGGAGAGAGAGCAGAGCCCCTAGAAAGAATCTCGTTTTACATTGGTATCATTAATTTATATCCCGAAACAGATGGATGGTTTACACTTCACAGTAAAAGCTTGCAATTGTGTTCCATCAACATACACTAGTCAGGTCCATATTTAGTAGTTTTACTGCAGTTTCTGTGTCAACAGTATCTTTGTTTTTTATTTTTTTACGAAGCAGGGTTAAATCATGACCATTGACCAGCTTGTATGCTTCTGCAGTTTCTAGTTATATGATCCAACAATGATTTAGTGAAATTAATGTGTCTTTTACATAATCGAATAAAACCATTGTTCATTACTTTCATTGACCAAGCAAGAGCTTTTATTCAATATGACTCTCTCTCTCTCTCTCTCTCTCTTAGTGAATCAATCAAGAAAATCACTGGCTAGTTGTTTATTGCTTGAGTTATTCTCCATTACCATTCTTTTAGATGTTTACTTTTTTTTCCTTTTTTGTTATTTAGCATCAAATGTATAATATTAGATCATATAAATTTTGCTCTAACCAAAGAGAAGTCCTTTCTATTATATAATAATGAACATTGAACTTGTTGATCTTCATTTTTTTTGTTTTTTGTTTCTTATTTTTCTTAGATGGCGTGAGATTATTTGTGTCTTTCCAAACTATTAAAGAACGGATATGAAAGAGTTTCACAAAGCAATTATTATGGTGGAGTCTTACAGGAGTCTTATAAGATGAGTTCTCGTAGAAGAATCTCAATTAAAAGTGTTTAAGTTATGTTAGTTTTTTATTTATGTTCAGTTGTTCAATTGTTCTAAGATTTTTATTTTCAGTATTTAACTTTAGGTGTAACTGGGTGAAAGGTATAATTGTAATTGGATTCTACTGGTTTCTTTGAATTACCTAGTAAAAGTGAATTACTTTTTTGTGTGAGTGTGTGTCATGGAAAGTAATATTTTATGTTAGTGTATAGTGAAAAGTATAGTCTAATAGATTATACCTTTATAAGATATTTTTTATTTAATTTTTCTATTAATAAGTTAAGATAGATTTTAACTTGTCTGAATTAATAAATAATTAAAAAATTAAATTCACTTATTTATTTAATTAAATATATAAAAATAAAATACTTAAATTTTTTTACTTTTATATATCTAAATTCTTAATTGAATTGTTACTTTTTTTTGTCTAAATTGTCACTCTTAAAATATTAATTAAATGTAATATTAAAAATCATAAATTTATTAAAATAAAAGGATATTTTATTATAAAAATTACTTTTATATATTTAATTTTATAAGATAATTTTATTTAATTAAACTAAAATGCATTTTAACTTGTGTTAAATTAAAATAAAATAAAAATTATGAAGATTTATTTAATTAATAATCTAAAAAATAAAATAATTAAACAAATCCTTACTTTTATAATATCCAAATGTTAATCCAATTGTTTCTTTACAATATCTAAATTCTCATGCTTAAAATGGTCATTAAATATAATATTAAAATTAAGGAATTTATATAAATAGAAAAGGTATTTTATTATATAAAATTACTTTAATAGATTTAAAATTTTATTTAGATATTTTTATTTGACTAAACTAAAATAAAATTTAACTTTTTTAAATTAATAAATAATTTTTTTTATTTCTTATATATATATAAATAAAATGATAAAAAAAATACTTACTTTTATAATATCCAAATACTTAAATCAAATTGTTACTTTTGTAATATCTAAATTCTCACTCTTAAATTAAAAATCAAATTTAATTTTTTTAAATTAATAAATAAAGTTTATTCAAAAAATAGTTAAATAAAATTATCTCATAAAAATAAATCTATCGGAGTAACTTTATATAATAAAACACCCTCTTTTTTATTTATTTAAATTCACAATTTTATAAACTGAGAAATGTTTTAACTTGTTTAAATTAATAAATAAATTAAAAATTAAATTTACACTTTTAATTTAATTAAATGTATAAAATAAAATAATTAAACAAATTCTTAATTTTATTATATCCAAATGTAAGAGAGAGGGTAGAATGAACAGAACAAGAGTGAGTAAAAGTGAATTCACTTGCCTTAGGGAGTGATTTCACTTTTAGTCATTTTTTTTAAGAATGAGTGAATTAGTAATTCCATCTCACTCACCACTTACAATGCATGGTAATTCACTTTCACTCACCACATACAATGCACACTAACAGGTTTTGAATTTCGCTTTTCACTTTTAGAGTGCACTAACAAGGCTGGAGACTTCTGACCCTTTTATTACAGGAAAATGGTCCCTCCCCCTTTATTTTCCCCCTGCCCTTTGGCTGAACAGTGGAGGCGAAGCAGTAGGACCTACTCTCCCTGTCCTAGACCTTATAAAAATTGTTACTCTAAATTTTATTAAAGTTAATAAAGGTACCAGGCAAGCAGGGCAAGGTGTCCTACATTAGGGCCCATAGTCTGATATACCAGACCATGATGATCTGTTTTGCCATTTGTAAGATGAGTTATCTTCACGGAATCAAGACTTTGGAAGCAATAGAGTAGCATGTGAGTACGCACTTTTGAGTGGAAGGTGGTAAAGTTAGTGAGTTCCAAGTATCTCATAAAAGGCACCCAAATGATGTCACAGGGGGGGATCCACATTACTGATCCCCTCATCTATGTGGGAACCATCAATAGAGGAACAAAAAATAGTGACAGAACAACTCCACATGAAACCCAAAACCACCTCCAAAGCCCTACTAAGCCTAGTCGAATTGAAACTAGAAAGAACGCCTCCAAAGCCCACTAGGCCTAGTAAAAAATAGGGAAGTTGTCTCAAATGATAGAGGCACAATTTAAACTTGAATCAAGGGATCTAGGGGCCAGGTGTACGTTAAGATTTACTCTGATATTTCTTCCCTTAAGGAGAAATCATGTAAATATTTTGTAAATCTGGTGATTGTGTAATCCTGTTAATCACTCATAATTCTTCCATGTAAATTTTGTAAAACGGCTATTTAAGCCGATGATGTAAATGAGAAAAGATGAAAGAAATTGAAGACATTCTTTATTTGGTATCAGGGTATCAGAGCAGGAGAATCCTTCTCCTTCTCGTTGTCAAAGAATAGAGCGAAAACTTTGTCCCGTAATCTCAGTCGCTGTTTGGAAGTTCCGCCGGTCGCCGCAGTCGAGCCACCACTTGGCCTCCATCAGACAACAACCCAAACGTCGTCAACGACGAAAAGCTGCACCCGTGCGTCTGGATGAAGACGAATCGTCGTCCCTACTCCGTCGGACCTTCTGGATGCCGCCGCCGACTACAGCCGAGCAATAGCTCGGCCTTCCAGTGAACCACCATCATTGCCAGCGAAGACGAAGCCGCACGTCTCGACGAAGAAGATGAATGTACAGAGATTTTTTTTTTTTCTTTTGTAAACTTAGGTCCGGCACTGTATTTTTCTTGCGGGTCACCCGGACCAGTTTTCGGACTGGACTGGACCGAAACAAAAAAAAAATAAAAAAAATGATGAAGTCTTATTCAGAAAGCGGACTAGACCGGAATCAGAGATCCAAACCGGATTACCCAAAGAACAGAAAGCGAACCGGACTAGTATTTTTGGGTGATCATCACCGATCTTCTTGCATCATGTCGAAGGAATCAAAATCGGAGCATATTTGTACTCACTGTGGTGAGATTGGCCATACAGAGTCAAGATGTTATGAAGTTATTGGGTATCCAGAATGGTGGGATCCTACTAAATCGCCTCGCAAACGGAATACTAAACCAAATAATCATGCTTCCGTTGCAGTAGCAGAACCCTCCACCTCTGCTACATCCGGTAAGGTTTTTAATACTTCCACTCCTAGTAGAAATAGTGAATGGATAATTGATTCTGGTGCTACTGATCATATGGCCTTTGATAATCATTATGTTGAAATTATTAAACCATCTGAACAACATATCGTATCTAAAGTAAATGGTACTCCCTCTCACATTATTGGAGAAGGTTCCATCACCCTCACTGAAAATCTGAGTCTTGATTTTGAATTAGTTGTTCCAACCCTTAATCATAATTTATTATCAGTGGCTCAAATAACTCGCACTTTGCATTGTATTGTGATTTTTTGGCCTAACCATTGTGTGTTTAAGGATAGTCGAGCTCGGAAGACAATTGGTTATGGTACTAGAAGGGGAAAACTCTATTTACCTTGATATGAAGCCAGAGAGTTCTCATCAGTTAGCTCAAGCATTCTCCGTGAATAAATCTACAGAAAATGAGATTTGGTTATGACATAAAAGGTTGGGTCACTCATCTTTTGGTTATTTAAAGAAACTGTTTCCAAAATTATTTGCTAGATTATCTGTTTCAGATTTTAAGTATGAGGTATATGAATTGGCTAAAAGCCATCGTGTTCCATTTCAAATAAGCATGAATAGTAGTCCAACACCCTTTATGATTATCCACTCTGATGTATGGGGTCCAACAAATATAGCCTCTCTGAGTGATAATTGGTGGTTTGTTTCCTTTATTGATGATCACACCCGGATGACTTGGATTGGCTTAATGAAATAAAAAAGAGAAGTTAGTTCACTGTACAAACAATTTCACAAAATGATAGTCACTCAGTACCATTCTACAATATAAACTCTCTGTAGTGACAATGGTGGAGAATTTGTTAATTAAGGTTTGAAAGAATATCTAGATAATCATGGTATTAGTCATCAAACTACTTGTCCGTACACCCCTCAGCAAAATGGGGTTGTAGAGCGAAAGAACCGCCACCTTCTTGAGGTTGTTCGTGTTTCCTTGTTTGAAGCTCATATGTCGGCTAGTTATTCAGATGAAGCCATCACAACTGCAACTTATCTTATTAACCGAATACACTCGAGTGCGTTATAATTAAGGACTCCCTTGAGTGTTCTTCATGAAACTATAAGTTTACCTGTTGTGTCGAATTTGCCACCTAGAGTTTTTGGGTGTGTAGCCTTTGTTCATCTCCATAAGCCATTGAGAAATAAATTGGAACCCCGAGCTCTCAAGTGTGTCTTTGTTGGTTATGATCAACATTAGAAAGATTATCGATATTAACATCCTCCCTCTCACAAATTGTATGTCACTCTTGATGTGGTATTTCATGAAGATCACATGTATTATTCTACTCCTGAATCTTCAATTCAGGGGGAGAACAAGATTTAATTGCAGACCCTTAATCATCATTTGGATATCTTGGATACTACAAGTGGTAAGTATTCAGATTACAACAGTGAACAAAATGATACAAATAAGCATGATTCACAGGATGGAGACAGACAAGACCAGATGGAAGTGATGCAACCAGAGTCTCAACCGACATCTTCCCCCCTTCATAATGTACCAATGGATCAATTGCCTTCTGAGTCCGAGTCCATGTCTGAGCCTCATGTAAGTACCGAAGCTCAATTAAGAGTGCTCTCATCGAACCACAAGAGGAAAACCTAGAGTCAATTATGAACCTCTTCTCACCTCTAAATCTCAGTATCCCATGCATAATTTTCTGTCTTATCATAGATTGTCAAAGGCAAATGAAGTATTTGTGAATCAATTATCTGCTATATCCATTCCTAATAGTGTGCAAGAAGCCTTGAAAGATCCTAAGTTGAAAGAAGCCATGAATAAAGAAATGAGGTCCCTCCAAAAGAATTCAACATGGGAAATGGTTGACCTACTTATAGGAAAGCCACCAGTCAGATGCAGGTGGGTATTTACCATTAAATATAAAGCCGATGACACCATTGACAGGTTTAAAGCAAGGTTTGTCGCCAAAGGATATACTCAAACCTACGGGATCAATTATATGAAGACATTCGCACCAATGGCCAAAATCAATACTGTTCGGATTCTACTATCTCTGGCTGTGAATCTTGACTGGCCCTTATATCAGTTTGATGTTAAAAATGCATTTTTGCACGGAGATCTCCAAGAAGAAGTATATATGGAATTACCTCCTGGATGTATTATACAAACCAAAGGATGCAAACAAGTATGTAAACTGAGGAAATCCCTTTATGGTTTGAAGCAGTCCCCGAGGGCGTGGTTTGGAAGGTTCACAAATTTTATGAAATCTATCAGATACAAGCAAAACAACTCAGATCGTACTCTCTTCCTGAAATATAACAAGGAGGCCATCACAACTCTAATTGTGTATGTTGATGATATGATAGTAACTGGGAATGATCCAGAAGAAAAGAAAGCATTGCAAAGTCGTTTTGCTAGAGAGTTTGAAATGAAAGATCTTGGCTACTTAAAATATTTTCTTGGTATTGAAGTGTCAAGATCCAAGGAGGGAATTTTTCTATTTCAACGAAAATATGCTTTGGATTTATTGAAGGAAACTGGTATGACAACATGTAGTCCAATCAGTACTCCTATGGAAGAAAAATTGAAACTGGGAACATATTCAGATCAAGTCCCTGCTAACAAGGAACGTTATCAGAGACTAGTTGGGAGGTTACTGTATCTTGCACACACCAGACATAACTTAGCTTATGTACTAAGTATGGTTAGTCAATTTATGCACTCTCCAAGTGAAGAACATGTGAATGTCATCAACCGTATCCTGTGCTCCTTGAAATAATCTCCAGGGAAAGGAATTTTATTTAAAAATGGAGGTGACTTGAAAATTGAAGGTTATACCAATGCCAATTGGGTTGGGTCAATAGAGGATCGATGGTCTACAACTGGATACTTTACATTTGTAGGTGGAAATTTGGTCACTTGGAGAAGTAAGAAACAAGAGGTGGTGGCTAGATTGTCAGCTGAAGCCGAATACAGGGGAATGGCCAAAGCAATATGTGAATTATTACGGATAAAAAATCTGATACAAGAACTATATTTTGAGCAGACAAGTCCTATGAAATTATAATGTTACAGTAAGGCAGCATGTGATATTGCCCACATCCCAATCCATCATGATAGAACTAAACATGTTGAAGTTGATAGATACTTTATTAAAGAAAAGTTAGAAGCAAGAATCATTGAAGTCCCTCAAATTTGATCTGAGGATCAACTTGCCGATGTGCTAACCAAGGCAGTGTCTTACCGAGCTTTTAACAATTGTCTTGAAAAGTTGGGCATGAGTGATATCTATGCACCAACTTGAGGGGGAGTGTTAAGATTTACTCTGAGATTTCTTCCCTTAAGGAGAAATCATGTAAATATTCTATAAATCCGGTGATTGTGTAATCTCGTTAATCACTCATAATTCTTCAATGTATATTCAGTAAAATGGCTATTTAAGCCGATAATGTGAATGAGAAAAGATGAAAGAAATTGAAGTCGTATTCTTTAGTGTGTACACATGTATGATGTTTAGATTGGTTAATTGGATGATATCTAGTTCAACAATCTTATCAAAGATTAAGGGAGGGTTAGTTCACCTTTGGTTCAACTTCAAGTTCAAATTTAAATTCAAGTGAATGATCGAATTCAACTTCAAGTAAAAGTTGTAGTGTGGATGAGTTCAAGTGCACTGGAAAACAGTTTCCAGTGTTAGTGCCACTAAATGAAAAATATAACCAAACAAGAGGATGAGTTTAAAATATATATACTTTTATATATAATATGTTGTACATAGTTGGCTAAATATAGTAATCAAACTCAATTATTGTTTATGTGTGATATTGGTCAATTAATGTGGTTAATCTTTTAATCCAAACCCAAAGAGTTGTGATGACAACATATAAGTATTAGTCCCATGAAAGGATGTGTCGACAAGTGGAGGTGTCACTATGGTGATACCATAGAAGTTTTAGAAACTTCACTAAAATATCATTTATTTCATTAACATCTTATCAATAGAGAAAGAGAACTAAACACCCATCGGAATTGTCTGACTCCTCACCCACTGGCCACCACCTTTCTCTTTCTCCGACCATTAAAAAAAAATTCAAAAACATCCAGTTGTTGTTAGCGCACACATTCACTTCCAATTCCATTTTGTTTTGTTCCACTTGTGTAAACAAATGAGGAGCAAACAGAGAGAGTCACAATCAAATGGAGTCTTCTTGGTTTTGAAACTTGGTGGGTGCTGACGATTCAATGACGAAGCAGCCAAAGGGAAGGCAACATGGTATCAAATCGTGGATACACATATGATTGGGAAGACCAGTGACGATATGTTTCGGTCTCTGGTTCGTCGTGTAATTATTCACGATTTACTCATGAATTGTAAAGAATTAGATTGGACTGATTCCTGATACATTTCATCTATAAATGGAAATCAAAGTAGAATAAAAGTAATCGATGCCAAAATGAAGAAAATCGAAGGAAATCGAAACCAAAATGGGAGAAAATGAAATCAGAAGGATTTTTTGGGGAAAAGAGAGCAGTGAGAGGGAGGCTAGAAGGAGAAGAGAGAGAGAGGGAGGCCGAGAGAGAGAGCGAGTGCAAGAGAGAGAAGGATACCGAGAGGGAGAAGGGAAAGGGAGGCTGAGAGGGAGAGCGAGTGCGAGAAGGAGAAAAGAGCAAGAGAGGATTTTTTTTTCGGGAGGAAGAGATAGCGAGATGCTGTGTCCCGATGGCTTCAAGTGGATGGATCAAGATTTTGGGCGGAATCCTGATTCAGCCACTTAAGCCTTGCACAACTTCAAGTGAATTACATGCTTCATTCACTTGAACCCGATAGAGGTGCATTACTAATGGGTTTAAGTCAATGAAGCATGTAATAACATAACATGGACTTCAAGCTCATGTTGACTAACCCACCCTAGGTAAAAAAGATGGTCCTCTTAAAGCTAAATATGATGAGAAGATATTTGTGCTATGATTTTCACAGTTATGCATGAACAAGGATATCTCCAAAATTTGGAAACGAGTGAGAGCGTGCCCCTCGAGTGCAATTGTGGGCTAAGCACGACCGAGCGTGAAGGGGTGGCCCTACCATCCATTGGCCCCGCAGTAGACCCCACCCTGCCCTACCCTGCATCTCCGGCAACCCCACTGTCGTCAACACTGACTCCGACCACCGTCCCTTTGAGCCTGTGCTCTAGCGACTTCCAAAAACAAGAAGGTTGTTAAGCTTCAGGGATATGAAGAGTCGTTGATCTCAAGAAGACGAAGAGGCAAAGAGCCATTGAGCTCAAGTAGTCGAAGAGGCAGAGTCGAGAAGCAGAAAAAAGATTTTTTTTCTTTCTTACCGTTTTGATGTTACAAAAGCTGATATTAATATTAGAAACGGAAAAGGAAAAAAACATATTACAGCTGTACATGACACATGTACAAAATTAATAAAATCAATAAACCTTAATACATTGTTTACACTCTAATAAAGGTCATCACTTCCAGTAGTGGCCAGAGCTTCGACTGACGATCCGAAACATCCAACATCCCCGCAAGTGAACACTAGAAGTCCCTAACGGAAGAAAAAACTCGACTTGGACCACTGTTTCTCGGCGAAGGTGACAACAACTCTTTTTTCGCTTCTCCTAAAAAAAACATACTGTGATTATTAAGAGAGTCAACCGCATCTCCGGTCTGGTCGTTTGCATAAGTTTGACAAGTGAATTTAAGCTATCTTTGTTTACGTGCCACTAGTGGCTATCACAGCCTTCGCTCACCAATTTTCGTGCATTTCCAGTGTGGAGAAGGATGATTCATACGAGCTTTGGTCAGGTAACTCCATCTTCTTTTTCACAGTGACCACATTCCGTGGCCATCGGGAATGTCGGATTACCCAGCATCGGGATAGCTCTATTTCGGCCCAACTCTTCATCCCAGAATGCATGAACGGCAAATTCGGATGGATCGAGCTGACTAAAGCCTTATAGAGCTTCTCTCCATCCCAGACTTTGGTGAGTGAGCTGCACCTTCCCAACCCCCCCACTCTCCTGCTGAACACCTAGGAAAATCCCCATAAATTATCCGCCTACCTTCAAATCTCCTTCACGATGGGTGTCCTATGCTGGTGTGCTCATTCGTCATTAGTACCAGTCCCTAGGGGTGGCATCGAGCCGAGCCGAGCTCGAACCTGCCTATGTTTGTGCCAAGCTTGATTTAAATATTTCGAGCCGAGCTTCGAGCCGAACCTCGTCTCGAGCCTAAAATGGTTATCGAGCTTAAGCCCAAAATTTTTAACCGAGTTCGAGCCGAGCTTCGAGCCGAGTTCGAGTTCAAAATATATTTAAAATTTTCAAAAAAAAAAAAAAAAAAAAAAAAATATATATATATATATATATATATATATATTTTAAATTATATATAAAATTATGCATATATTTTACATAAAATTGGGTATGACCTCTACATAAAATTGGGTATAACCTATATATATAATACATGTATAAGATTGGGTATGACCTCTACTTAAAATTGAGCATAATCTATGTATATAATACTTATATAAAATTCGGCGTGACCTCTACTTAAAATTAGTCATAATCTATATACATAATACCTGCATAAATACTCCATAAAATTGTCTATACATTCCATAAACACTCCATTAAATTGTTTATACACTCCATACATTCCATAAAATAGTCTAAACACTCCATACAATGCATAACATTATGAATAAACTCCATACAATAATTAAACGCAACAAAATTAAATGAAATATTGCTATCAATTTACAATCACCAAATAAAAACTATAAATCCTTTAAATAAAATCCGATTACTATTAGAGACTTACTAGAAAATTACAAGAAATATTTTAATTTTTTCTTAGGAAAGTTAAATGGACCTCTTATTACCTTTTTTAAGGAAATAAATAAAAATTAATAATAAATATAATATATTATTATACTTATCGATAAATTTTTAATCAAATAAAATGTCAAACACAAAATTTCTATGAAAATTGCCTCATGCTAAAAGGATTCTATCACCATCTGTCAAATACTTATTCAAAATTTTTCTATACGGCTTTCTAGCCCATCTTGGCAAAAACATTTTACTTAGAAAATTATATGATTTTTTAACAATAATTTATAATTAGAAAAATAATTTCAAAAATCATGAGGCACTAATTGTCCCTATATTTCTACTAAAAATGTCTTTTCAAAATTTATTGAAAAAACCACTAATAGTATCTTGAAATGTATTTCTACTAAAATATATTTTCAATTTCTTCAAGAGCCATGAGGAAGGGTCAAAGAGTTTTTTTTTTCCTTGTTTGTGATATCAAACGTAGGGGTGGCTTCAAATAAATTATATATAAAATTATGCATACATTTAAAAAAAATAATGGTAGGGAAGTTCAGGATTGAATTTCAATAATGGATTAAAATGCACCAATATTAATATTTTTTATTCCAATTGTTGTCTAGCTTGTTTTGTAATTTTTGAATCTGGCCATAAATTTACTATGGCCTCCTTAGTGCCCCTAGATGAAAATTTATATCCTAGGAAAAACTAGATATATTTTTCCTATGATACATATTCCCAAAAAAACTTTTAAATAAAATCCTATTACTATTAGTGACTTATTAGAAAATTAAAAGAAATATTTTAATATTTTCTTAGGAAAGTTAAATGGACCTTTTATTGCCTCTTCTAGGGAAATAAATAAAAATTATTAATCAATCTAATATATTATTATACTTATTGATAAATTTTTAATCAAATAAAATGTCAAACACAAAATTGCAATAAAAATTGCTCCATGCTAAAAGTATTACAGCATCAACTATTAAATATTTATTGAAAAATTTTCTATACAGTTTTCTACCCTATCTTGGTAGGAAAATCTTACTTAGAAAATTATATGATTTTTAATAATAATTTTCAATTAGAAAAATATTTAAAAAAACATGAGACTCTAATAGTTCATAAAATCTTATTTCTATAAAATATATTTTTAATTTTTTCAAGAGCTATGAAGAAGGAGAGTTTAAGGAAAAAGGTTTTTTTTTTTGTTTGTTTTACTTTATGATCTCGCACGTGCAAAATCATCTTTGCGCGGGGGAGGGGATGATTTCTCGCTTGAACTCGCTGGTTCAGGTTTTTCATCGAGACAACGCGGAGGGAAGGGGGTTAGAACGCCGGGGAGGACCTATCGTCGGGGATGACGGCTGTGATGGCGGCGATGGTGACGGAAGTGGTGATGACGGAAACAGAGGCGACGGCGAGGAGAGGAAGAAATCGAACGGACGGCCACAGAGGAGACCGACGAGCAGCTGTCAACGACGGTAGAGGTGGCGACTACAACCGATGGGAGGGGCTTTGCGGTGACGAGGGGAGGAAAATTTCCCCCCCCCTCGCTCTCGCTCACGCTCCCACTCCCGCTCCCTCGCTCCCGACCCGATACCGATCCCTACTCACCTCGAGCCGGCTCACGAGCCGACGAACCTGGCTTCAGTCGAGCTCGACTTGTTAAGGTAAATGAGCCAATTTCAGAGCTCGAGCTTGATAGATAATGAATTGAACTGAGCCGGCACCCATCCGAACTCGAGCCGCTCGCGAGCCGGTTCAGTTCGAAGCCACCCCTACCAGTCCCGAAATTGAAAAATCTACCATCCTCCAATGGCTTGGAACTGAATTAAACATCCCATGCACCTCTAGAATTTCTTACCTGAGCTCCTAAACGTGGCTCGTTCACTTTTTCACCCAGTCGGACATGGCAGTAGCCCTCGCCTTCCCACCTCACCCCCTAGTGTCATTGAGATCTCGGAATGGCTTCATTCTGGCCAGTTTGGACAATGGGCAACCATCATTGGCTTACCGGTGAAATTATCCTCTTCAACTCCCTTCCCTCTTGCGAAAGACAACACTTCAGGTGCATCATTGTTGGCAATGCCCGATTCTAGGTTCAGATCACCTTTATCACCTTGGCAGATTTCTGATGTGGGGTGAATCATGTCTCTGATGAGTCATCTCGAGATGTCCTAGTCCAAATTGCCCTAGCTTTCTCTTTAAATTGGGGGGCGCCGCTATTAGGGTTTCGTGATCTTAATCCGAGCAGCATCTCAAGTTGCAGCCTGAGAGGTTAGAGAGAAGCACTAGTAAGTGTGTGATTTCTCTTGTAAACTATTTCATCTTCATAGTGGATTACTACAGTGGCAGAAGACAGGACGTAGTCTTACCTTAAGGCAAACCAGTATAAATCTTGTTGTGTTTTTTTATACTTGTTTTTTCCTTCTTTCGTGTTTATTATCATTGCTCTCGTTAGTTTGGAATTAGAGAGTCTAATTCCTAACACACTCCACTTCAGAAAATGCGGCCCTCCCCTTGCAACCCTGACACAACCAATGATGTTGCCCCAGAAGGCCCCTTGGCATGCCTGCCATGCTCGCCTCTGTTATCTCTTATCCACATGCAACAAAAGTCCACTCAGCACTCCCAACCACCCACATCATTGTGGAGGCGTTATAGTCCGAATTGTTGGATGGTAGGTCTAAACCCACACGACTAAGGAAGACCCACATATCTAAGAATATTATAAGATGGGTCACACGACCAAGGAAAGCCCACAAGATGGGCCCAAGCACATAAGAAGTAGGACCCACCATGATTACCACGAGCTAGCATCTTTATCACATAAGTTGGAAGATCAAGAATGACTCACACAAGCATCTTCATCTTATGGTCACGTCCTAGAAGAATTCTAGTTTGTGTTATGTTTGTCTTTTATCTATATTGAGTTATTTAATTATGCTAGGACTTATCTTTAAGTGTTAGAGTTTGGGTGTAATTAGGACAATGATAGTTTTATTGTAATTGGACTCTATTACTTTCCTCTATTATAAATAGAGGTTCATGTACTCTGATTATAATAAGTTAATTAAGTCAATGAAGTATTTATCTTTTCTATAAATGCAACATGGTATTAGAGCGGGTTCTGTGAGTTGACTTGGTCAACCCACAGAGATAATGAGATCTTTTTCTCTAAACCCTAATCCCTAAGTTTAGGTTCATAGTTACTTTTTTTCCAGTCCCTACACCCGTAGTTTACTTTACGATTTTAACCGCTATACTGAGATTTTAATATTTTAAATTATATATTGACAGAAATATATTTGAGTCTACTTTCTAAGGAAAAATAATTTTTTCCAATCGGATTTATCTACAAAGAGAAATCGATATTTGAATCAGCAAAGGTTAGATTGCAAAAGAGCTTCGAGCAACATCAGAAAGCATCAAATTCCAATGTATTTTATGCTATGAAGAATGAGAATTTATATGGATATATATATATCTATATACATATATATATATATATATCAAAATAAATGTCTGTAAGTCTATTCTCTTGCATATTCAACCAATTTTCAATGGGATTTATCTACAAAGAGAAATCAATATTTGAAGCAACGAAGGTCAGATTGAAAAAAAAAAGTCTGAGGAGCAATAGAAAGCTTCAACTTTCGAGGTATTTTATGCTATCAAGAATGAGAATTTATATGGAGAATTATATATCAAAAAAATATATGTAAGTCTATTTTCTTAACTATTCAACCAATTCTTGATATGATTTTTTTATAAGGAGATATTGATCTTGGAAGAGTCAATAGTCATACTAAAAAAAACAGAGAAACAATGCTAAGTTCGCCAGATGACAAAGACCGAAATCTATCAGATTATTTGTCTTCTGATAATTATATTTTATGAAGAGAAGTTATACTTGGATGAAATGTATTTAAGTCTAGTTTCTGAAGGAAAAAATTTCATGTCAATCTAATCTATATTTTAAGATATATTCGCATTGGAAGTATCAAAGGTCATGTTGGTATCCTGTTGCATTGAAAAATCCGAATTTAAGCCGATTGTTTTGCATCACTGTTTGAGTTGCTATATCAGGAAAATAACTCCCTTCTCCCTAGTTTAAGGGCTTATTACTATATCTTTGTTGTTTGGGTATATTGCTACATCTATGATATTTGGTTCAAGTTGGGATCACTGCCATTACATCCCAGCTTGAGGGAGAGAAGTAAAAGTACAAGAAAGAGGTATTTTATTCCATATGTTATGGATAAGTTTATGTGACCAAAATATTCAAGAAAGGGGGAGCACAAAAGATGAAGCTTTTGCATCTAAGAAAAAATATTTATATCGGATTATGATTATTTCATGGGTCCTTCTACAAGGATAATTATTTTGGTTCATATTATATGTGTTGGAAGATGGTCGTGTTACATTACAATTGCTGCTATTATGTCTCTATGGACGAGACATTATTATTGAAGAAAAGGTGGCCTCAGTACCTTTTTTCATACCATAATTTATTTGACTCTAAAAAATATCACGGTTGGGACACCATGAGAGTAGGTGCCCGGATTGGGATACCATGATAAATTTAACTCTCAACAAAATCACGGTTGGGATACCATGAGAGTCGGTGTCTGGATTGAGACACAATTATAAATAAACCCACTACCCCCTTGTAATGACTTTTATTACTCCTACCACTTTAGAGTCATTATCCTACGGAGGGACACGATGATGGACACTTCAGAGCAATGCCGATAGACACACTACCTATTGAAAAGGGAGTGTGCTCTACATCCTACATTAGGATTGGAGTGTGGAGCAATGTCTTATCGGCTAAAAGTGATTTTTACTCTCACTTATATGATGCTAGCAGGGCCTCATGGCAGGATGCAAAAGCGTGAGGTGAAGTGTTGGAAGATGAAGACATATTAGAAGATGTGCCATTTTATACAAAAAGATTCTATATATCATTTATAGCAAGCTGGGAGTTCTTGTTGTTCTCTCACCCCTAACTTGAGGGGGAGTGTTGGAAGATAGGCCCTAGCCCACACGACCAAGGAAGACCCACATATCTAAGAATATAAGATGGGCCACACGACCAAGGAAGGTTCACAAGATGGGCCCAAACACATAAGAAGTAGGACCCACCATGATTACCACGAGTTGGCATCTTTATCACCTGAGTTGGAAGATCAAGAAAGACTCACAAATGCATCTTTATCTTATGGTCACGTCCTAGAAGAGTTCTAGTTTGAGTTATGTTTGTCTTTTATCTATATTGACTTATGAAATTATGCTAGTACTTATCTTTAAGTGTTAGTGTTTGGGTGTAATTGGGACAATGATAGTTTTATTGTAATTGGACTCTACTACCTTCCTCTATTATAAATAGAGGTTCATGTACTCTGATTATAATAAGTTAATGAAGTCAATGAAGTATTTATCTTTTCCATAAATTCAATACGAACAACACAAGTTCAACCGTGAAACTTGGGCACAAATGTTTGAACTAGCTAAAGTGATGGGCGTTGTTTTCTTTGGGCCTCTTCCTTGGGACAAGCATCCCTCTGAGAACTAAAAGAAATACAAAAATGATCAATAATAGTGCTCTCGTGGAACGTTCGTGGAATTGGTTCATCGCAATGCCATGCATCTACTAGGAGCCTCTTTGCCTCCGCTAACTCCATCATTGGTGTTCTTCAAGAGAAGAAGGCCGTTTCTCTCCCCCTCAGTTTTGTTAGAGACATTTGGCCTTTGAAGGAACCCGTTTGGATTACTATGGACACCGTTGGCTCAGCAGGATGTATCCTCCTTATTTGGGACATTGGCGCTATAGAGGTCATGGACAACTTTCGGGGTAATTAATCTCTTGGTGTCAAACTGTGAGACAAGTGTTCGAGCAACACTTGGTGTCTTGTGGAAGTCTATGGGACCACTAGACACAATGAGAGGCACCTCTTTTGGGACGACCTTCTCTTGGTATGTCAGAGATGGCTAATCCCTTTGCTCCTTGCCGAGGATTTTAACGTGACTCGATTTTGCCATGAGAAGTCTTCGCAGTCTCAAAGGATCATTACCTCCATGAGACTCTTTGCTGATTTTGTTGGGTGTTGGGATCTTGATGAAATCGCCTTATCTGGGAAGACTTTCACTTGGTCCAATGACAGACAACCCCCTCTCATGTCAAAGCTTGACCGATTCCGCATCAACGAGCATTGGCTTCAGCTCTATAGCAATGCAACTAGCAAAGTTCTTGGTCGTGCAGTTTCGGATTACTGGCTGATCATGGTGGATACTCACTTCAATAGTTGGGGACCCCCGCCTTTTAGATTCAACAATGCTTGGCTTAATGATGTCATCCAATTCTTTTGGATGAAGATTATTGTTGTAGGTCTGAGTGGGTGGTCCCTCCTGGAGAAACTCAAGCTTCTCAAGCTGCTATTGCGCACATGGTCCTTGGAGTGCCAATCCTTCTGTTCGGCTAAGAAGCCTTTGTCCTTTCCCAGGGTGGCCACCCTTGACTCTGATGAGGAGTCCAAATGTCTGATCCCCTCTGAAATGGCTCAACGCTATGCCCTTCAAGGTCAATTGCAAGCCATAGCTCACAACGATCTCGTGCATTGGAAGCAACACACCCTTTTCAAGTGGCTCTCGAAGGGGGATGCGAACACAAAGTTCTTCCATGCTGTTGCCACAACTAGGAGGAGAGCCACCCGGATAACCTCTCTTTGCATCAATGGTGATGTTACCTCGGACCGGTCTCTTATTTCTAACACTTTAGTGAGATTTTTTGTAGGTCTCTATATTGCATGCCAGTTAGTTCGACCATTCTTCCCAAGTGTTAATATTTTGGTTATCCTCGTGACAGTAGCCGATCTTATTGAGCTTCCCTTCTCCAACCGAGAAATTAAGAAAACTGCTATGGTCCTCCCTTTGGACCGAGCCTCGGGTCTGGATGGGTACAATAGCGAATTTTACTATTAGTGTTGGTCCTTCATTGGCGAAGACATCACACTAATATGGTCCATTCATTCTACTGCCATGTCATTGTTTTCAAGAGTATTTGGGCTTCATACATTGCCTTTATTCCCAAGAAAGATGGAGGGCAAACTTTAGATTTTTGGCCTATTAGCCTCACCACCAATGCTTATAAAGTGATTACTCGTCTCACAAACCGTCTCCTTGCAGTGCTTACAGTTGTCATACATCAGGGGCAAAGTGCCTTCATCAAGTGGTGTAATATCCTGGATTCGACAATGGCGTGCCATGAGCTCCTTCACCACTTCAAGACCTTGAAGCTCCCTAGGTTTATCCTCAAGCTTGACTTTGAGAAGGCCTTTGACAGAGTTAATTAGAAGTTGTTGGACAGTCTTCTAGAAAAAAATGGGGTTTAGAGACAAGTGGCGATTCTGGATCCAAAGCTGCATCTCCTTAACCAGCAATCCAGTGCTTCTAAATGGGACAATGTATGGCTACTTTAAGGGAACTCGTAGCATCCGTCAGTGAGACCACTGGTTCCCATTGCTTTTCAACGTGGTGGCTGAATATCTTTTCTCTCGGATTTACTTGGCCAAAGAATTGGGGTGACTCCTCCCTACTGCAAGCTCAGAGGTGTTTGACATTCTAATTCTTTATTTTGTGGATAACACAATTTGCTTTGGTGTGGGCACCATGGATCAGATCCAACGGTTGTGTTTTGGTTCTCCTTAATCAACTAGTAGTTTGAACGTGTTTCTTGCTATTGTGTCACGTGTGATGAGGGAATTTTGGTCTCGTGCTACATTTGATGGTCTAATGAGGGATGGCGGAGTTGTAGCATTTGTAATGACTTCTGAAAATTTTTGAGTAGTGATAATTTTTTTGCTTGTTGTAGGCTTTCTAGTGTGTTTTTTTAGGATTTGGAGCTTCAATAGA
This sequence comes from Aristolochia californica, assembly GCF_029961685.1. Taxonomy (NCBI): domain Eukaryota; kingdom Viridiplantae; phylum Streptophyta; class Magnoliopsida; order Piperales; family Aristolochiaceae; genus Aristolochia; species Aristolochia californica. Next base: position 35,352,433 of record NW_027182257.1, read on the forward strand.
TTTCTCCAATGTTTTATTTCCTTCAAAAGATCTCCTTCAAGTCTATAGGTTGGTGATGTTGGTTTTAAACTCATGAAGCTAGCTAGGCTTCTCGTGGATAAAACAGTTGCAAGGAGACAGACCTTACACACTTTATGGTCCGGTCATGCATTCTCTGTTTCTACACTCAACTTGCCTTCCTGCTTTAATTTCCCTCTGCAAAAATACACCACGTACACCCAACTGTACCATAAAAACCTTCTCGTCACGGCAGTTCTCATTTCGTCAGACCTTCTCACAGCAATAGCAACCGCAACCACAACCAGAATATGAAGACGATTGGAAAAGTTCTCGTGATATGAAAAGCACTTGTGCTCACAGTTGGGAAAATCTTGAGTTTGACTTGTGGTTGTATGTATAAGGGGTCGTTGATAAGTTCACTACTTGTCTGAATCTCGAGCTCTGGGTGAAAATGGCGGCAAAGGCAACTAGTGATCCGAACTCCCCTCCTCAAGTTCATTTTGTAGATATTCATCAGGTCGTCCCTGAAGAAGAGCCGGCGGCTGTCGATGATCATCGAAGATTGTTTAACAAACCCTGGAAGTTCAAAGATCAGAGGAGATCACAAAGAAGCTTCAGCCGACAGGTTTCGCTGGAGACCGGGATTTCGGTACTTGACCGGGAAACCAAGGCCGGTAAGGATGAGAGGAAGATTCTTCGGAGCGGCAGGAGCTTAGGAGGATTCACTTCCGCCAATGGCGGATCTGCAGAAGGAAGGAAAGGAGATTTCAGCATTTTCAGGACAAAATCTGCCATCCACAAACAGAATAGCATGCTACCGATCAGAAAAGATGCAGATGGGGATGCTGTTAAGGCGGATTTGATGGGAGTTCTGGATGATTCGACTAAACAAAGTGTTCCCATTAATGCCGGAAGATACTTCGCCGCCTTGAGGGGTCCTGAACTCGACCAAATTAGGGTAAGAGCTAGAGCTCTACGCAGTACTTTTCCCTTAATAATGCAACATCTGTAATACTTACAAAATGTTCAAATATTAAAAAAACTGTAGCAGTTTATAAGAACTTCAAGGCTGGTCGAATTTTTTATTTTGTAATCATGCCTGCAGGAATCAGAAGATATACTTCTCCCAAAGGACGAGAAGTGGCCATTCCTCCTCCGATTCCCAATCGGTTGCTTTGGTATCTGCCTCGGCCTCAGCAGCCAATCAATTCTGTGGAGAACTCTTGCATCAAGCCCCGCAACCCAATTTCTTCACATAACCCCCATCATCAACCTCGTCCTCTGGCTCCTTGCCCTCGCCGTCCTCCTCTCCGTCTCTCTAACCTACGCCCTCAAATGCGGCTTCTACTTGGAAGCCGTACGGCGAGAGTACTACCACCCCGTCAGGATCAACTTCTTCTTCGCGCCGTGGATCGTATGCCTGTTCCTTGCCATCGGTGTGCCGCCCGCGCTGGTTGCCCATGACCGGTTGCACCCCGCAGTTTGGTGCATCTTCATGACGCCGATTTTCTTCCTCGAACTGAAAATTTACGGCCAGTGGCTGTCGGGAGGAAGGAGGCGGCTCTCCAAGGTAGCCAACCCTTCTTCACATCTGTCAGTGGTGGGGAACTTTGTGGGGGCGATCTTGGCTTGTAAGGTGGGATGGAAGGAGCCGGCCAAGTTCTTGTGGGCGGTCGGATTTGCTCACTATTTGGTGGTATTCGTGACGTTGTACCAGAGGTTGCCGTCGAGCGAGGCTTTGCCCAAGGAGCTGCACCCCGTGTATTCCATGTTCATCGCTGCACCCTCGGCTGCAAGCATTGCTTGGGAAGCCATCTACGGGGAGTTCGACGGATTGTCGAGGACCTGTTACTTTATCGCGTTGTTCCTGTACATCTCCCTTGTGGTTCGCCTCAATTTCTTTTGGGGATTCAAGTAAGTCTGGTTCCATTAATCTGTTCCAAATCTATTCAGGCTCTGGACCTTATGAACCTTGAAGTTAATTTCTGCACGCAGGTTTTCTGTAGCATGGTGGTCTTACACTTTCCCCATGACAACGGCCTCTCTAGCGACCATCAAATACGCAGAACAAGTTCCCTGCGTTCTTAGCAAGGTACTCGCCGTGGCACTCTCCCTCATGTCGTCCACCGTGGTTTCAGTCTTGTTCGTCTGCACTCTCCTCCACGCCTTCGTGTGGAAGTCCTTGTTCCCCAACGACCTCGCCATCGCCATCACCAAGAAAAAGATAATGCATCACGGCAAGGAGAAGAAGGCAGCAAAGAAGCCTTACGATATCAGGCGCTGGACCAAGCAGTCGCCTCTTTCCCTGGTCTCCGCCATAACAAAGAATGGAGGTAAAGGGTGTTAGGAGGATTTTCATGGAACCAAAGAAGACGTAGGTTCCCCACTTAATTGTTCTACTAGCTAGGATCGGCTCAGTTGTTTTTTTTTTTTCCTTTATATAAAGTTTAAACACAATAAATCGCATTTCTATTCTACTACTCCTATTTGACTATTTGGGCACTTACAAAGAAGAGCAACATGAAGACGAATGCAACAACTATTACATTGTAATCATGGTTAGTTTTGGTCATCACAACATCGATCCCTTTAGCTGGGGGATTAACCCTAGTTATGATTTCTCTCACATTTTGATAGTTGGAGGTTGGATTCAACCTCAATCTAGTCCCAACACATTTTGGTTTTGTCCGTTCAATTTAGCTCCCCTCATGAGGTCTAGTTCAAAATCTAAAAGGCTTATTAAGCCTAAAATGAGACCCATTTTTTCTCAATTTTTTGGGTTTGACATAAAAGTAATTTTTTTATTTAATTATTTTTTAAAATAATATCGAGAAAAATAGATGTGATTCAAATTAGTTAAATGAAATATTTAAAAAACAAATTAAAGACTTATTTTGAACCAATTTATTCATTATGTTATATTGTATTTTATTTAGTTGTGGATTTTTTTAATTAAAATAATTTTCTCTTACTGAGGTTGAAGATACCTTCCAACTAGAGTAGTTAATCGTTTCAACCCAACCTAGATTGGTTTGGTTTGATATTACTGGCACTAACATAATTAATAAATGAATAGAAATTTGTGTCACTGAAAATTTACGTTTGGATCAATAATTCATCACATGCAATGACCTCTTAAGTTCATTTTGATATTAATAAATACTTAAGGACTAATTTTGAAATTTAAATGAGCAATGTGAAAAGAAAAATTATTAGAAAAATAAAGGTGACAATATACCCATTGGACTGACATCAATCGACCAAACGATGCTCGTAAAATGTCATGAGTAGTGTTTAAAGTCAACCACACTATTGTATTCCGATCATCCAAGTTCAAAAGAAACTCCCAATATTAGAAGTTGTACACTCTATCAACTAGACGGATGAGGTTAAAGACTAGAAGAAGAGAAAGAGGAACTACAGAAGAACGTCTAGTCGAGTGAAAGAAGACAAGATAATAGGAGAGAGAAAACTCCCTATTGCAACAGGTTTGAAGACAAACGAGTCTTTATTGTAACACGTTCAACACATCGATCAGATGATTAGTTGAAGGATTGGAATAAAAAAGACCTCTATTTCAACTCGTTCGATACATCACACAGAACTAAATAAAACCCAATTATCATCGTTCAACACATTGGTTAAACTATGTCAATTCGATGGGATGACATTATTGGGAATAAAAATGCAATGATTATTCAACTACTTGATTTGGCCACCACAACTCATTATAGCTTGTAATTAATTTACCATTGTGTTTAACAACTGAAATCCATGACTTTAAAGAATGATTTGGCTGAATTTTGTAAAATGACAAAGTGTCATTTTCTAGGTTAAACAACACCCAAACAAGGAGTTTTTTTAAACCATTTTAATTGGGGCTATATAAGCTATTGGGTGCTATGCATCAAATAAGAAGGCTCAATAGTGAATTTCAAAGTTCCCATGTGTACTTGAACCCTTAGGTTTTAAAATCAGTCCTTGATACTTAGAAAAAGCTAAGTATCTATGCTCTTAAATTTAAGACCAACTATCTACATAGCATTTCATATTCGTGAACATAATCAAAGTGTTAGCATTGCATTTTCACAACCTTCAAGCTTTATGCATTGAGTTTTCCAAATTTCATTGTTCTTAGAATGAAAAATTTTCTGTTGAGATTAGAGTTGAGCTGCTAATTGTTGTGGTATATTATATAGGAGTATGTGTACTTTTATTTATGATTTTGATTGTAATATCTACCTATTAAGAGGCCTTGAGTTTAATTAAAAAGCAAGTAAACCTTGCTATGTAGTAAAACCAATCAAGACTTGGATAAGCTGATTGGTAATAACTGCTAGTACTATTATTAATGCTGCTAAAAACGCCCTTAAGAAGGGTCTAAGTGCCTGATCCTAGTTGTTGCTAGTGATAAGTTCCAAGTGTTGGCTAAGTGTTGTAATTTTAACTTTTGAGGTCTACTACTGGAGATTTTTTTAGGATGTCGGTAGTGAAAACTTCAACTCTAGGACAAGAGATCCCTAAGAGTGGAGTTGCAATATGAAAAAGTGATTGTGAACCTCTATATATCTTGGGGTTCATTGTGGTTGTATGCTTGACAATCCATACTGCATATATTTTTTGAAAAGTTTTAAATGTATGTTGGAGCTCGAACTCAATACATGTAATTTTTGAAAGTTTTAAATGAATGTTGAAGCTCGAGCTCGGCTCAAACTCGGTTAAAATTATTGGGCTCGAGCTCGATAACAATTTTAAGCTCGAGGCTAGGCTCGGCTCGAACACAAGCAAGTTCAGGCTCGGCTCGGCTCAATGCCACCCCTAATTGCCATTCGCTAGAATGCAAATTTTAGAACCATGAGCTTAGAAGAGCTATTTGGTGTTCTCCTCACCCATGAGATGGAACCAGATGAAAAGAATGAAGAGGAGCCCAAAAATAAAAAACATTGCTCTCAAACCCAAATCCCGTGAAGGGTCTATTGAAGATAGCTTCAATGAAGTTGGATTCATTGCTTTACATCTTCAAAAGATGTATAGGAAGAAGAAAAATAGCATAAACCAATTCAAGGGTTAAAATTAAAAAAAATTCCTTTCATAAAATTGATGTTTTTTATTAATCTAGTAAAGCAGGGCATAGGACAAACAAATGTCAAAGCTTATAAGGACGAACCCCATCCTCAAGCAAAGATCCCATGAAAGAAGAAGGTCTTGATCTCGGCTTGGGATGCAGTTGAAGATGAATCCAACAACTTCGAAGAAGAAGAGAGTGATGTAGGTCTCATGATATTCGAGGGTGAGGACGCCAATACTTGAGAAGAGGTAAGTGATTCAGATAAAGAAAATGAATTAGAATTTTTTGCTTGAAAATTCATTCGTAGTCTAAACAAATATAAGGGAAATAAGCTCAAATGAAAGCTAATTGCCTTGAAGGAAGCAAATGAAGGCCATTTGGCTAATGCTACAAGGCAACAAGGTGTAATTGAAAAACATTTTTGTGATAGATAAGATTTTTAAAAGAAATGTGTTGAATTAGAAGAACAACTCAAAATCTCATCACACAAGAACACACCTAGGAGGAAACATGGGAAGAACAAAAAGAGGCAAAACCAAAAGTCCAGTCTCATTCTTCACATTTGATGCTACTATTACAACAAATTGGCACACTATGCCTATATTTGTGAAATCAAGAATGCTAATGGCATCAAACAAAGGTGGGTAACCAATAGGGTTGTGGTAACCCATAAAACCTTAGGCAAACAAAATTGGATGCCCAAAACAACTAGTGAAACAAGCGTTTTGAGAAAGGGACCTACCTTGAATGGGATCTATAAGGGATGATTTTTTTCTTTTTTTTAGGTTTGTCTCTGAGCCAAGGCACCAAAGAACACAGATTTTGGATAGTGGTTATTCGAGACATATGACCTGTGATAAGAAGAAGTTTGTAAAACCCACACCAAAAGATGGAGGTCATGTTACATTTGGAGACAATAGTAAAAGTACCATCAAAGAAGTTAGAAAAATAGATACCTCCAACTCTTTAATATCATATGTTTATTATGTTGAAAGGTTGATGCATGATTTACTTAGTATTAGCCAATTTTGGATAAAAGCAACAACATGTCATTTGAAAAGGACAAATGCTTAGTAAAGAATGAAAATGATGAAACCTTGCTAGAGGGACATAAAAGTTAAACTATTTATGTGGTAAACATTGTTGACTTATCCTCTACAATTGCAATTTGTTTGAGTGCACTCATAGATGAATCTTGGTGAAGGTACAAGCGGTTAAGGCATATAAGAATAGACTCGTTGAACAAGTTAGCAAGTAAAAACCTACTAAAATGACTAGAAAGTTAGGAATTTATAAGAGAAAAACTTTGTGATACTTGCTAACTGGGAAAGAAACACAAAAGTTCATTCAAATTCAAGAATGTAGTCTCTATTGCTTGACTTTTACAACTAATCCATATGGATTTAGTTGGAACTACCCGCATCGTGAACTTAAGTGGAAAATGTCTCACCCTAGTGGTTATAGATGACTATTCTAGATTTGCATGGGTAGGTTTCTTAGCCCACAAGGATGATGCATTTCTAGCCTTTGTCATACTATCTGAAAAGGTACAAAAGGAGCAAAGTTGTAGTATTGTCAAAATTATGAGTGGCCATGGAGGAGAATTTGAGAATTCTCATTTCGAGGACTATTGTACTCAACATGGCATTGAACATACCTTTTCAGCCCCTCAAACTCCTCTATAAAATAGTGTCATTGAGAGGAAGAACATAATAGGAATTGAAATGGCAAGAGATATGTTAGATGTATATTTGCCACAAATTTGGGGCTAAATTTATAAATACAACTTGCTATATTATGAACCGAGCTAGCATTAGGCCTTTTCTCAATAAAACTCCTTATCAGTTGTATGTAGACACCCTTCCTAACCTATTTTAGAACCTTTGGATGCAAAGTATATGTATGAAGAGAACAAAAGGAGAAACTAGGAAATTTTGATTCTACAGCTGATATAGGAATGCTTCTAGGTTATTCATCTCATAACAAGGCTTATAAAATTTAAAACAAAACATCTCTCATAACAAGGCTTATAAAATTTAAAACAAAACATCTCTCATAACAAGGCTTATAAAATTTAAAACAAAACATCTCTCATAACAAGGCTTATAAAATTTAAAACAAAACATCTCTCATAACAAGGCTTATAAAATTTAAAACAAAACATCTATGAGATTCATAGAGCTAGTACATGTTGAATTTGATGAATCGGTTCAATCAAGTACAATACCAACTCCAATTTTCGATGATGAAGAGGAAGTCCCTCTTGTTCCATCACCAGGTTCCCATTCTTAAACCCAAAATAAAATAATAACCAAGAGAAACATCCAACCAAGACAAAGAACTATAGGTTCATGGATGATGACCCTTGAGAACAAATAATTGGTGACCCTCAAAGAAAAATTATAACTAGAACAACAACTCATGAATTCAAGGCAAATAATGTCTATGTTTTTCAATTAAAGCCCAAGTGATTTGGTAAGCCTAAAAAAAGATGATTTTTAGATCATGGCATGCAAGAAGAACTTAATCAATTGAAAAGAAATCAAGTTTGGACTCTAGTACCCAGACCCTAGGATCAATAAGTGATTGGAACTAAATGGGTCTTTAGGAACAAAATTGTGAAGAATATAAAATTATGAAACACAAAGCTAGATTAGTCGCCAAAGAATTTAACCAAGAAGAATGAATAGATTTTGAACAAAACAATGTTCATGTAGCAAAGATTAGAGGCAATTATAATCCTACTAGCCTATGCTTGTCACTATCACTTCAATTTGTTCCAAATGGATGCAAAGCGTGCATTTTTCAATAGGTATATACAAGAAGAAGTATATGTAGAGCAGCTAGAATGCTCTGAAGGCCTGAGAAAACCTTATACGGCTTGGTACATAAATCCTTATACGGCTTGAAGCAAGCTCCTAAGGCTTGGAATGAAACATAGTGAATTCTTGGAAAAGAAGAGGTAGTGTGGACAAGACCTTGTTCACCAAGTGTCATTATAAAAACTTGATCGTTGTCCAAATCTATGTGGATGATATCATATTTGGCTCTTCCAACCCTTTAAGATTTCGTTAAAGTAATGGAAAACGAATTTGAAATGAGTTTAAGAGATAAAATCACTTTCTTCCTTGAACTACAAATGATACAAACTGAAAATTGAACATTTATAAATTAGTTCAAATACACAAAGGGATTGTTTAAAATATGAAACATTGAAAATATTAAGTAATGCCCATGAGTTCATCCCTCTCGCCCTAAAAATTCACTAGAAGAAGGTCTACCAGCAGAAATTTGGTAGCCACTTGTGCCAATGGCATGGGAGGTGTAGAGGGTGGAGGATAGGGAGGCCCAGAGAGGAGGGGGAGGGGGAGTTCCATTTTTGGTTTGTATTAGAAGATATGATATAATTAGGGCGTCATTGATGTAATTAATTTATGTTTCTTGTTTCTTTTTCACTCTTTCTATGGTAAAGGGTATACTTGTAATATTGAGACTTTTATTATTTATAAATAGAGCTTAAGGGGTAGGGTTTGGACTAACTCCATTACCCTATTCTTCCTCCTCTTTTTTCCAACTTCGTCACTCTTCCTCTTCTCCTCTTAAAACCTTCTCTCAACAACTCTTCTTCTTCTTTTCACCCCTTAATCTTCTTCTACTGTGATTATACATCATAGAATCCTAAGTTTCAACATGGTATCAGAGTGGAGAAAGATTTGAGATGGAAAAGGAGAAAAAGGGGTGAAAGAAAAAGAAAAAGAAAAAGAAAAGGAAACAAGAAGAGTTTCTCGTTTTTCCTTTAGTCTTCTTTCCTAATTTATGTTTTTGATTGGATTTTTAACTCTCTTACCTTATGTTTCATATAGAAAATTATATACCGTTGAAAAATTATATACCCTAAACCCTAAACCCTAAACTCTAGTTTCCAACTCAAAAATAATAGATGAAATAAAATTTTTTTAGAAAGATAAATCGACATTTGAAGCAACAAAAGTCAAACAGAAGAAAAGTTTTATGCAGTTGCAAAATGCTTAAACTTTCAAGCCATTTTATGCCATCAAGAACGAGACGTTATATGAAAAATTATATGTCAAAAAATATCTATAAATATATTTTCTTACCTATTCAACCAATTCTGTATCTGAATTTTTTATATGGAGATATAGATATCGGAGGAGCCAATGGTCCTGCTGCTGTTTGGCCAGATTACAAAGTCCAAAATCTATTATATTATTTATCTAAAAAATAATATATTTTATAAAGAGAATTATTACTTGGATGAAAGATATTTAAGTCTAGTTTTAGTAGGAGAAGATTTTATGTCAATCTAATCTATATTTAAGGAGATATTCACATTGGAAAAATCAAAGGTCATGTTGTATCCTGTTGCATGTGAAGATCCAAATTTAATCTGATTTTTTTTTTTTGCTTCACTTTTTGAGTTGTTGTTATCTATCAGAAATATTAGAAAAGTATCTCATGATTTACCCTTGGAAAGTTTCTATTTGTTAACTATCAATATCTGGAAAAAAATCTTTAGAAGATCATCTTATTTTAAGAAACTTTCCTTGATTTATTTGTTAAAGAGAAGAAGTTCCTATTCTAAATTATGGCAACTTCCAAAAAAAGTAATTACTTGATTTAATGCTGCAAATAACAGAAGTATCTATGTAAAGAGATTTTGATCTATGTGTTGGAAGATAAGCTCCAGCCACACGACCAAGGAATGCCCACATATCTAAGATTATTATAAGATGTGCCACATGACCAAGGAAGACCCATAAGATGGGCCCAAGCCCAAAAGAAGTAGGACCCACCATGATTACCACGAGTTGGCATCCTTATCACATAAGTTGGAAGATAAAAAAGGACTCACAAAGGCATCTTTATCTTATGGTCATGTCCTAGAAGAGTTTTAGTTTGATTTATGTTTGTCTTTTATCAATATTGAGTTATTTAATTATGCTAGGACTTATCTTTAAGTGTTAGAGTTTGGGTGTAATTGGGACAACGGTAGTTTTATTGTAATTGGACTCTACGACCTCCCTCTATTATAAACTGAGGATCATGTACTCTGATTACAACAAGTTATTGATGTCAATGAAGTATTTCACTTTTTCATAAATTCAGCATGGTATCAAAGCAAGTTCTGTGAGTTGACGTGGTCAACCCACAGAGGTAATGTGATCCTTTTCTCTAAACCCTAAACCCTATGTCTAGGTTCGTAGCTATTTTTTTTCAGTCCCTACACCCGTATTTTTTTTTTTGCGTTTTTTCCTCCCTATGGAGTTTTTCATATTTAAAATTACATATTGACAGAAAAATATTTGAGTCTAAATTTCAAAAAAAATGATTTGTTCCAATCGGAGTTATCTACAGAGAGATATCAATATTTGAATGAGCGAAGGTCAGATTGAAAAAAGGTTCGAGCAACAGTAACGATCTTCAGATTCCGAGGTATTTTTTGCTATCAAGAACTAGAATTTATATGGAGAAATATATATCAAAAGAACTATCTATAAGTCTATTATTTTCCCTATTCAACCAATTTTTTATCTGAGTTATCTATAAAGAGAAATCGATATTTGAACCAGCAAAGGTCAGATTGAAAAAGAAGTTCGAGCGGCAGCAGAAAGCCTTAACTTCCGAGGTATTTTATGCTATCAAGAAAGAGACTTTGTATGGAGAATTATATATCAAAATAGATATATGTAAGTCTATTTTCTTACTATTCAACCAATTCTCAGTATGATTTTTCTATAAGGTAATATTGATCTTGGAAGAGTCAATGGTCATTCTGGAAAAACAGGAGAAACAATACTTAGTTCGGTTAGATGATAGAGACCGAAATATATCAGATTATTTATCTTCTGATAATTATATTTTATGAAGTTAGGTTATACTTGGATGAAATTTATTTAGGTCTACTTTTATATGGAAAAAATTTCATGTCAATCTGATCTATATTGAAAGATATATTTGAATTGGAAGAATCAAAGGTCATGCTGGTATCCTGTTACATTAAAAAATCTGAATTTAAGCTAAATGTTTTATGTCACTTTTTGAGTTGATATTTCAGGAAAATATCTCACTTCTCCCTGGTTTGAGGGCTTATTTATACATCTTTGTTATTTGGGCTTAATGCTACATCTATGGTATTTGGTTCAAGCTGGGATCATTGCCATTACCTCCCAGCTTGAGGGAGAGAAGTAAAAGTACAAGAAAGAGGTATTTTATTCCATATGTTGTGGATAAGTTTTATGTGACAAAAATATTCAAGAAAAGGGGAGCACAAAAGATGAAGCTTCTGCATCTAAGAAAAATAAAATTTATATCGGATTATGATTATTTCATGGGTCCTTCTACAAGGTTTATTATTTTGGTTCATGTTATATGTGTTGGAAGATAGTCGTGTTATATTCAATTGCAGCTATGATGTCTCTTTGGGGACATTATTATTGAAGAAGAGGTGGCTTCATACCATCATTTATTTGACCACGTCAAAAAATATCATGGATGGAAAACCATGATGGGCCCTGTAAAAAAATATCACAGTTGGGAAACCATGACAGAGGAACTTAATACCTTGTAAAAAAAAAAATTATCATGGTTGGGAAACCATGACGGAGGAATTTATTATTACATCTATGTTATCTCCACACCCCCCCCCCCCCCCCCCCCCCCCCCTAATGGCTTTTATGATTCTTACCACTTGAGAGTCATTGTCCTGTGAAGGTACATGGTGGTGGACACTTCAGAGCAATGCCGATAGAAGACAGAGTGTGCCCTACATTCAGCATTAAGACTCCTTATCACATAAGTTGGAAGATAAAAAAAGATTCACAAAAACATATTTACCTTATGGTCACTTCCTAGAAGAGTTCTAGTTTGATTTATGTTTGTTTTTTATCAATATTGAGTTATTTAATTATGCTAGGACTTATCTTTAAGTGTTAGAGTTTGGGTGTAATTGGGACAAGGGTAGTTTTATTGTAATTGGACTCTACAACCTGCCTCTATTATAAATAGAGGATCATGTACTCTGATTACAGCAAGTTATTGATGTCAATGGAGTATGGAGCAATGACTTACCGGCTAGGAGTGATTTTACTCTCACTTATATTATGCCAGCAGGGCCTCATGGAAGGGCGCAACAGTGTGAGGGGGAGTATTGGAAGATGTGTCATTTTATACAAAAATATTTTATACATCATTTGCAGCAAGCTGGGAGTTCATGTTGTTCTCTCACTCCAGCTTGAGGGGGAGTGTTGGAAGATAAGCTCAAACCCATACGACCAAGGAATGCCCACATATCTAAGATTATTATAAGATGGGCCACACGACCAAGGAAGGCCCACAAGATGGCCCAAAAGAAGTAGGACCACCATGATTACCACAAGCTGGCATCCTTATCACATAAGTTGGAAGATAAAAAAAGATTCACAAAAACATATTTACCTTATGGTCACGTCCTAGAAGAGTTCTAGTTTGATTTATGTTTGTCTTTTATCAATATTGAGTTATTTAATTATGCTAGGACTTATCTTTAAGTGTTAGAGTTTGGGTGTAATTGGGACAAGGGTAGTTTTATTGTAATTGGACTCTACAACCTGCCTCTATTATAAATAGAGGAGGATCATGTACTCTGATTACAACAAGTTATTGATGATAATGATGTATTTCACTTTTCCATAAATTCAATACTATGATCAGATTCAAAGCATGTATTTCTTCTCATGTTATGAGAAATTCTTGTAGCATATTTATAGCATGTTGGAGCAGCACTCGGTGTTCTTATCCCCTTATGAAGTGAGCAGCCTCGCTCAACCTATCACTTGAGTTCTGCCTTCAATTTTTTTATCTTGCCTTTTATAATCAGTTTCATTCTATAATTATAGCTTTAATCGTCGACTATATTCATAAACATAACACTTATGTCATTGACTGCTAATTAGTTGGTTTAATATGGCTAGCTCTCGGCTTGGTGTTTCAATTAATCATTGATGTAATAAGCATGAAAACAACATCCATTACTATTTTATTTACTCTATTTTTTAGAAGACCTTGCAAATACTCTCGGTACTAGCAACACTCAGTTCAGTTATGCTTTTTTAGAAGATTAACAACACTTAGTTCAACTTATTGGCAACTTATTATTTGGTGCACATCTTCCATATTCAAGGATGGACTTGCTGTAGATTATCTCATGTGTCCTCATTACTCTTTAGGAATCTTACTATTTACCGGTTATCTGCTACTTTATAACAACATATTTGGTATATGTTATTTGGGCATTGGCTCATTACCGCAACTGCTATTGTATCTCTTTGGTTGAGACATTATTATTGAAGTAGAAATCTTTGGTAGCTTGCCTTGGGTTCATTATTTGCTGACTGTTGTCAACATTACTTCATATGATGAAGAATTGAAATTACTTAGGAAAATAAGGCACATGATGACCCCAATTTCTTTACCTTATCTTCCTATTGATTCCTCATTACCCTGTTATTATTTGGTAGCCTTTCTCCTACCATCCTTTATTTGACTCTTATTTCCCACTTTGGCCAACCCTTTTAAAGCGTTGCTTTGGTTTGTCCTTTGTTGAATTTATGAAAACGATAAATACTTCATTGACTTCATTAACTTGTTATAATCAGAGTACATGAACCTCTATTTATAATAGAGGAAAGTAGTAGAGTCCAATTACTATAAAATTACTTTTGTCCTAATTACACCCAAACTCTAACACTTAAAGATAAGTCCTAGCATAATTAAATAACTCAATATAGATAAAAGACAAACATAACTCAATCTAGAACTTTTCTAAGACGTGACCATAAGATAAAGATGCCTTTGTGAGTCCATCTTGATCTTCCAACTTATGTGATAAGGATGCCAATTTGTGGTAATCATGGCGGGTCCTACTTCTTATGTGCTTGGACCAATCTTGTGGGCCTTCCTTGGTCGTGTGACCCATATTATAATACTCTTAGATATGTAGGCCTTCCTCGATCGTGTGGGCTTGGGCCTATCTTCCAACACTCCCCCTCAAGCAGGGGGTGAGAGAACAACATGAACTCCCAGCTTATTGCAAATGATGTATGGAATCTTTTTGTATAAAACGACACATCTTCCAACACTCCCCCTCACGTTGTTGTGTCCTTCCATGAGGCCCTGCTGGCATAGTATAAGTGAGAGTAAAAATCACTTCTAGTCGGTAAGACATTGCTCCATACTCCAGTCCTAATGCTAGATATAGGGCATACTCCGTCTTTTGTAGGTAGTGTGTCTATCGGCATTGCTCTGAAGTGTCCACCACCGTGTCCCTCCATAGGACAACGACTCTCAAGTTGTAGGAGTAATAAAAGCCATTACAGGGGGTAGTGGGTTTATTTATAATGGTGTCCCAATCTGGACACCGACTCTCATGGTATCCCAACCGTGAGAGTTTTTAGAGTTAAATTTATCATGGTGTCCCAATCCGGGCACTGACTCTCATGGTGTCTCAACCGTGATATTTTTTAGAGTTAAATAAATTATAGTATGAGAAAAGGTACTGAGGCCACCTCTTCTTCAATAATAATGTCTCATCCAAAAAGACAAATAGCAACAGCAGTAATGTAACACGAACCAAAATAATAAACCTTGTAGAAGGACCCATGAAATAATCATAATCCGATATAAATATTTTTTCTTAGATGCATAAGCTTCATCTTTTGTGCTCCCCCTTTCTTGAATATTTTGGTCACATAAACTTATCCACAACATATGGAATAAAATACTTTTTTTTTGTACTTCTTCTACTTCTCCCCCTTAAGCAGGGAGGTAATGACAGTGATCCCAGCTTGAACCAAATATCATAGATGTAGCCATAGGCCCAAATAACAGAGATGTATAGATAAACCCTCAAACTTGGGAGAAGTGAGATATTTTCCTGATATATCAACTCAAAAAGTGACGCAAAATAATGGGTTTAAATTCGGATTTTTCAATGCAACAAAATACTAACATAACCTTTGATTCTTCCAATGAGAATATATCTTTAAATATAGATCAGATTGACATGAAATTTTCTTTGTCTGAAACTAGACTTACATACCTTTCATCCAAGTACAACTTCACTTCATAAAATATAATTATCAAAGAATAAAATTATCCATATAAAGTTTCTTTCTTTATAGCATAAAATACCTCGGAAGTTGAAGATTTCTGTTGTTACTCGAACCTCTTTTGTAATATAACCTTTGTTGCTTCAAATATCGATTTCTCTTTGTAGATAACTCAAATAAAAAATTAGTTGAATAGGTAAAAGAATAGACTTACAGATATTTCGTTGGATATATATTTCTCCATATAAAGTCTAGTTCTTGATAGCATAAAATACCTTGGAAATGGAAGTTTGTTGTTGCTACTTGAACCTTTTTGCAATCTGAACTTTACTTATTCAAATATTGATAACTCCGATTGGAAAAAATCATTTTTTTTTTGGAAATTAGACTCAAATATATTTTCGCTAATATATAATTTCTAATATGAAAAACTCAGTATATAGGTGAAAGCCACAAAGAAAATTATGGGTGTGGAGATTGAAAAAAATAACTACGAACCTAGACTTAGGGTTTAGGGTTTAGAGAAAAGGATCTCATTATCTCTGTGGGTTGATCAAGTCAACTCACAAAACCTGCTCTAATACCATGTTGAATTTATGGAAAAAAGAAATACTTCATTGACTTGTTATAATTAGATTACATGAACCTCTATTTATAATAGAAGAAGGTAGTAGAGTCCAATTACAATAAAAGCACCTTTGTCCCAATTACACCCAAACTCTAACACTTAAAGATAAGTCCTAGCATAATTAAATAACTCAATATTGATAAAAGACAAACATAAATTAAACTAGAACACTCTTCTAGGACGTGACCATAAGAT
Source organism: Aristolochia californica (assembly GCF_029961685.1). Classification (NCBI taxonomy): domain Eukaryota; kingdom Viridiplantae; phylum Streptophyta; class Magnoliopsida; order Piperales; family Aristolochiaceae; genus Aristolochia; species Aristolochia californica. Next base: position 35,368,430 of record NW_027182257.1, read on the forward strand.
AAAGATGCTTTTGTGAGTCCTTATTGATATTTCAACTTATGTGATAAGGATGCCAATTTGTGGTAATCATGGTAGGTTGTACTTCTTATGTGTTTCGGCCCATCTTGTGGGCTTTCCTTTGTCGTGTGACCCATCTTGTGGGCTTTCCTTGGTCATGTGGCCCAACTTATAATACTCTTAGATATGTGGGCCTTCCTTGGTCGTGTGGGCTTGAACCTATCTTCCAACATCCTTTTTATATATATGGATGTTTTTAAGTTATTTGAGACTTCTTATTGGAACCCTTAGGGTTTTTTATCGTCGTCTTGTGAATGACAGACATTACCCACTTTAGTGATTATTATCATTATATTTGTTTGAAATCAGTTGAGGTTGGTTTCAACTTATCACCAATTTCTACCCTTCGAGAGTCTGTGCCTGGTGTTGTACTTATCCTTGGGACACTATGATGGAGGTACTTATTACTACATCTATGTTATTTGTTTCAAGTTGGGATCACTACCACTACCTCACAACTAAAGGGGGAGTGTTGGAAGATATGATGTAATTAGGGTGTCATTGATGTAATTAGTTTATGTTTCTTGTCTTTTTTTTTCACTCTCTAAAGAGAAGGGCATACTTATAGTATTAATACTTTTATCGTTTATAAATAGAGCTTAAGGGTGGAGGGTTTGGACTAACTCTATTACCCTATTCTTCCTCATTTTTTCTCCAAATTAGTCACTCCTTATCCTCCTAAAACCTTCTCTCCACAACTCTTTTTCTTTTTCCCACCCCTTAATCCTCTTCTAGTATGATTATACGTCATGGAATCCTAAGTTTCAACAGTTTGTTTGTTTGGTAGTGAAAAAATTATTAACATTTGATAGCTATGTTACTAGAAACAAGATATGTTTCGCTTATTAAAGTGCCAACAAATATACAATATCTAATGAAATCATAATTACATATTCCACATAATTAATATACAATATTAATTATTAATACGAAATCATCTAGTTGTTATTATTAAAAATCAATTACATTTGAAACCAGTTAGAGATAAACAAGATTAGTTAGGGATCCAATTGGGGATAATAATTTTAATTAGGGCAATCAATGTTATTGAACTATCTAATAGTAATTAAAATTGAAATTTCTGTACTCAGGATATGATGAAATTGTCATATAGAATTTTTTTATGTGGTTGATAATTAATGGGTGACACGCATGTTAGATTGAGGTGGGGAGAGCTATAGAAAACCTTCTACAAAATTTATTTTAAATTTTTTGTCTTTGTTATTATTTTTATTCATTTTAAAATTTATATACCGACAAAATATTTCACCAATAAAAAATTAAAGAAATAATATAAAAATTAAAAAAAAAAGAACTTTCTACCTAAAAAATCATCATAAAATATTTTTTAAAAATTAAACAAATAATTATTAGTAGAAATTATCTGCTATAAAATATTTTTATAAAAATAAAGTATTTCTTGGGGATGTTTTTGTAAAATATTTTTAGAAAAAAATAAGAGTTTTACAATAGATTTTTTTCGTAAAATATTTTCCAATCACATTAAAGATATATGTGGGCGAAATTTTTGCCATAAAATATTTTTTAAAAATTGCTCGGTGGAATTTTCTGAAGAAAAATAAAAAATTTTGGAAGAAAAATTTCTTTGTAAATAGTTTACTTATTGACAGCGGATTATTATTTTCGTCGGAAAAATTTTTATCGGCCGAATTTAGTACCCCAAAAAAACAGTTTTATTAGCAATTTTTAATATTTTTTTGGTTGTGTTTTGCCGAGAAAAACTTGTGCAAGTCAGTTTCGAAGCATTAGAGGGAAAAAAGCGAATACATCAAAATTCTGTTGAAACTCAAAGTTACATCTCTCTGTGCCATTTCAATCTCACTAACTACCTCAACATCGAGCTTATGCCTGAAACACATAAACTCAAGTAAGCAGAACATGGTGAGTTGGAACGATTTCTTCCAGCCGTTTGGGACTCAGATTTCAGCCAGCTCCAAAACTCAGATGCAGGCTTCGCCGTACCAAGTGGAGTTAATGTTGTGCTGGTTAGCGCTGAGAATGTGTCTGCTTTGAGTTACGACGGCCGATAGGCGAAGATAGTAATGCCTTTGCTGATGAGGGCATAGTGGGCCAGGGCGTGATCGGAGACGAAGGAGTTGGAAATAATAATAACTCACAGACCTTTAATAAAATACTTGACAATACCCAAATTAATATCCCGTTCTAACCCTCTGGAAAAACCACCCCTCAGATCTGACGGTTCATATTTTTAATGGCCTGATCTGATCCATAACCGTTTTCATCTAGTGGCCCTGATTTTGATCCATCCCAACAACCAGATCGATCCGATCATTTCGAAAATGTCATCTTATTTTGGCCTCGTATGTCACGCGTGATGATGTGGGCCCACCCGAATACTTATGCAAACATGTGTGGCAAGTGACACACGTACTACACAATGCACATATTCGAGAATGAGAGCCTCAATTGTTTTTTATCAATGTGTGCAATCCGAAGGAAAAATTTGGATCCAATCTTTGTGCAACAAACTTGCCAAGAAATAATCAACAATAAGGTTGCTAATAGATACATTATTTTTGTCCTTATTTCTCCTAATTGATGGAAGATCCCTTTGATTCTTCTCCTTTGAGTTATTAATATGGTTTGCAAGAGCAGTAGGAAGAACTTAAGACTTTAAACTAGTTGCATAGAAACAACACTAGTATCAACTTCTCAAATCTTCTTTTCTCTTCTCTTATGAAGATACTCAATAAAGTTCTCCAATCCCTATTATAAAAGGGAAACATGAAAGAATAGTTACAGTAGGTGGAATTTCTTCGTACAACAACATAGTTCAGAGGAAAATCAATAAACTCAAAATTATCAATTACAGTCAAAATATGACTTGATGATGTTATATGCTGATTGGAAAGTGTTAGGAGTCGATTAGTTGGACTCCTAATGCTGAGGAGGTCGTAGTATTGTATTTACAAAACCTCTAATCCTTTCTCACCAAAAAGAACCCTAGAATCTTTACCACACAAATTATAGGTATATCCTTATGAGTAAGCCCCTTAGGGTCTATTTAGAACCTCTAGAAAAGAAAAAAGAAAAAAAAATAAGAATGTGATTATTATTATTCCCAAAAATAATCAGTGAAAATAAAATAATGATCAATTTTTTTTTTAAAATAATCCCACATGAATTAATGAGTACAAAGATCATAAGTTTATTAGTTGAGAAAGAGACTTCCTAAAGTGACTAGTCATTTTGGGATAGACTTTGGACCCAACTTAACAATAATAATGATCATATTCTTATTTTTGTTTTTTTCCATAAGATTCCAAATAGACCCTTACTGACTAGTCGATCATATAAGCCTCACTGACTAGAGGAACTGAAAAAAAAACAAAGGTTTTCTTTCCCTTTATGTGGCTGGAGGGAGCATTTATGTCTCCCTCACTGACTAGAGGAACAGAAAAAAAAAAAAAATGGTTTTCTTTCCTTTTATGTGGCTGGAGGGAGCTTTTATGTCTCCCTCACTGACTAGAGGAACAGAAAAAAAAAAAAATGGTTTTCTTTCCTTTTATGTGGCTGGAGTGGTTTTCTTTCCTTTTATGTGGCTGGAGGGAGCTTTTATGTCTCCCTCACTGACTAGTAATACATGCACAGACAAAACCTACCTATGTGCGTCTTTCAAAAGAAAGGATATAAACCTGTTTCATTACGTGTTTTGTTTGTTTTTGAGAATGCAATCTTTGAGCTCTCACATCAGATGGTCCAACAAAACAGTGACAAGTCTCCCACACCGACCCCACTCACCACCACTTGCCATGACTAAACTAATTTCTTCATCACAACAGATGTTGAAAGCAAAAGTCTTGTTACTTACCTCAAGTTTCTAACCACTAACTACCGCCACAAGACATTGAAAACAGCCCCGCTCCTAGCTATTGTTCAGTTGTTCATAATCCTTCACCTAAATATATACTATTTGGAGGTTGGGCTGCAATTTTCTAGTTTGATTAATGATAATTTTGAATCCATTATTTGTTTTTTTTTTTTTTTTTTTTTGTGTGTGACCTAAACATCAGATTAATCTATCTAGTGCACAAACCTACATAATAGTTTCTCACAAATTTCTACCTCTGTGATGACGAGTGAAAGCCAAACAGGAAATTCTGCAAACCAAACTCACCAAACTGATAACGAGATTTAGATGGAATCATCACAAAGTGGAGACTTCCAAAATGCAACAGTATCTATCTACTTCATAACTGAATTTAAAAGACGCTCACGCCTCTGTAACGTAGACACTCTGCCAGCTTGAAGAATGCTGACAACCATATAAGTCAGAAATATTGCTTTCATTAGGCATTTGTTCTCATTTTACTTTGAAGTTTCAACTTCCTTCAGGAGAACTGTAGCTGATTCAGAATACTAACATTACCATTTACCATAACGAGACTTTGTCTGTCAACTAGTTATTAAAAGAAACTAAGAAGAGCACATAACACACAACAATAACAGAAATCATGATTAACTTCTCCTAATGACTTACACTATTTTATTGAAGATGCTGAAATTGTTAATCGATAGCATAGGCCCCAGAGAAGAGAGTGGAGAGGAAACCCATCTAAACCTAAGCAAAATAAGTACAACAAGAACTCTTTAGAGTGCCAAATTAGATGAAGTTCTTAATTATTTTAGTTAATGCTTGGGGAACTTGCATCTTGTTATGGGAACTAGTATCTTGTTAGCTGACTGCAGTTTTTGAGCAAAATGGAGACAAAAACAAAGAATTATAAATTCGAGAGTGGGCATAAATATGAAAGGTTTTGAGGTTAGATTGGTATTTAGTTTACTCACCTAAAGGGGCCACAAAAAAAAAAAGCTCTTAGAAGATCACCACTTGTGGAAAAAGATTTCCTTTAGATCTTCAGAAACTTAGAAACAAAAAAGAATGCTATACAGATTACAGAGTGAAGGTTTACTGAAGTAGAAGGAATACAAATCTTACAAGAGAGCATCTTTCGAACTTTCCTCCTGAAAACTGTCTAAAATTTCAATCATCGAAAAAATATATGTTTCACATATTCAAAGAAAATGAAAAGAGGGGGGACCCGGCCAAATAGGGAGGATCTCTTACCGTACTTCTCCCTCCAAAATTCCCCAAAAAATGTCCCAAATCCAATTCCATTTCTGCAACAGAAAGCCTAATTGGATTCGTTTCTCTTCTATCATGCTATCTTTTGAAAAGGAAACGGAATGAAAGCAATAAATAACATATTCTGTAAAAATAAAAATAAAGGAAAAAACGAGGAGTTACCTTTTGAACTCAATTGCTAATGGTTTGCACCTTTGGATCTCTTCTTTGCTTCGCTGTAAAGTACAACCCCCATTATTGTTACAGCGAATCCAGTCATCCCCATCACCGTCACCGGATTTCGGAAAATAAGCACCGATACCACCGCTGCCACGGCAGCCTTGGCGTTTCCAAGCACTTGTAGCGTCAGGGCGCTGGTATGCTTGGTCACCAAAAAATTCGTCAAGTTCACCAAATACGCTACGGTCGCGTTTCCAAGCAGGAGAAAGATCATCCACCCGTCCTCCCTAGCCTTCTCCAGCGTAATCCCGGCCACATTTCCTTCTATGTAGAGAGTCAGCGGTAGCAGGATCACAGCCGCCATTGGCGCCATATACATGAGCAGATTCATCGAATGCAGCCTTTCGGCCTCCGAGGTGAGCAATATCCCCTGCACGACCGACTTGAGCGCCCGACCCGCCGTCGACCCCAGGCAAACGAGGAAGCCAAATAGGTGGAAGAGTGGCTCGCTGTTGCTGGCGAGGACGATCCCTAACACAACAGGAAGCAAGGCGCAGTAGACCTCCGCGGATTCCTTCTTACACGTAACGAGGAAAGCAAATACAGCGGTAAAGAAAGGTGTGGTGGCGCCGATGGCCTGATTGAACGAAACAGGGAGATAACGGAGAGAGGTATTTCCACAGACAACAGAGAAGCAAAAAATGGCGGAGAGAGCAGCGATCTTGAGAAGCTGGCGGCGGGAAAGAATAGGCTGGTAAGGAACGAGCTCAAGCCAGTGAATGGCAATGAAGCTGTAGAAAGCGCAGGAGAGCATGTGCAACATGGTGAGAAAGATCGGGTATCGATAGCCATTGAAGCTGAGTAAGTACTTGTTGAGAAGGAGGACGCCGATGTTGGAGAGGTACCACGAGAAAATTATCAAAGCCGTGTTAACATTCTGCGATGGCGACGGGAAGAAAAAGAAGCCGCCAAAGTTGTTGTTCCGGTCGTCAGCGGTGGGAGTGGCCGGAATGTCGATAAGCTGGTCGGTCTCCAGCCTGGGGTTACTTCCCCGGCGAGTAGTCCACGTCTGTGCGTGACTCTCCACCATGGCTGGCCGCCTGCCACGGTCGATCTGCGCCCTCAGGGGAGGCGAGGGCGAAGTCGGAGCTCTGTTGGATCTAAACGGGCGGAGGAGAGACGAGCACGATGATGACGACCGGAGGAATGTTATGTATGTAAACTAATGCATGTATGTATCTCAGGCTTTTAAATAGATCTCATCAAGTTGGCTTCTATTTTATTTCTGGATCTGATCCGGTCTAGAATCTGATCCAACGGTGGATAATCAAATGCAGAAAGACACTAACCCAATCTCACCCGCCCGATCGATAAATGAGATTTGGACGGCCAGGTGAACTGACACGAGCGTAGGCTGCATTTATTACGCTCGTCTGGAGATATGGACATTATGGTAAATTTGTCAAAACAAAAATAGCAAAATTAACTACGACAAGTTGCGTTACCGTGAAAATGATGCTCTGAGTTTAACGCCGACGAGAAATAGCGCACGTTCGAGACCGAAGACGATTCTACTTGTCAGATCGTCACCTGTAAGCCACAGCTCCAAAGAATGAGAACCAGATGATGAAGGCTATCAGTTCTCCTATTTGTGAATGGATATTGAGGGCAAATTGCAGCGCCTACTTACCAAGACTGATGGCGTTCCTCTTTGAAATAAATGCTTCATCACTCTAGGCAGGCAAAACCAGTGCAGCCCAACTGTGAAACAACCACTCTTTTTTCTCTTTTATACAGAGACAAAACAAATCTGAACACTAAACTGTACATTCAATAGAGGAAAATGGAGAAGACCCTCATGGCCTATATGAAAAAGATGAAAGCGGTTAAGGATTTGAATGTAAGAAGATGCTACCGTGGATAATGACTGAGAGCTCAAGTCTATCCATTCTCGAGCGTCTGTTTTCGGCTGCTGATTTTGGCTTCTAAACTCGTTCTGCAGCTGATTTTGGCTTCTGAACTAGTTGATGCAAATGCATTCGGAGCTGCTTCTCTTCTCTCGGCTGCAGCAGCTCTCTTCCTCGGTTCTTCCTGATGTTGAAAGTGTTATGAGCTCATCTAAGAAAATTACCCACAAGATGATCATAAGATACTTGCCTCCTTTGATATGCTTGCTCTGCCGTTATATTGCATCCCTTTGAGAAGACCTGGCACTGATCCCTGAACCTGTGACATTTCAGGAGAATTTTGAGCAAGGGTCTGGGCTTTAGCTTGAGCCTGCATGTTTAGAATTCAACCAAGAATCATTTAAGGGCGGCCTAAATTAAACATTGTATGGGAGCCTTGATGTTGGTTTCAAAGGATTTAAAATAATGCAGATGCAAGCTCAAAATAGCTCCATTTATTGGTCAAAAATCTTTCCAAATTCCAAATTGCAGGACGCATACTCGGACATAATGAATCCTAGTGCACGGAAACGAGGCAAAGGTTACACACGTTTTGCAGGAATCATTTTAAGGGAAAAGTTCAACTGAATCTGAAGAGTGTAAGAACTATATTTACAAAAACTATCTCCTCTCGAGAATGCAATATCAACTATCTCTGTTATAAGTAAGATGAAATGCTGGAAGATTTGCTCTATTTATTCAAATTCAAAACAATCCAAGTCTACTACTTCATATTAATTTATGTGCTTGTAAGATGCATGACATATCTATTAAGTGTCTCAGACCTTAAAACAATGATTTCGATAGACCTACATCCCATGCACAAAAGGATACCGAGAAGAAAATTAGAAATTTGCTTAACATATATTTTAGTAAGCAAACAAGCATAAACATACAGGTTTAGGCCAACCAAAAGAGTTTGAAAATATAAGAAACAGGAGATGATGATCAACCATCCATCCTAAGTCTACTAGAATCCATTTTTAAAAGAAGATCCAAATGAATAATGAACCTGAGCCTTTTCTTTTGCCTTCCACAATTTCTTTAACTCCTTTGACTTTGCTTTCCTCTCAACATCTTCCTCCAGCTGAACACTTCAAGAAGCAGTATAAAATTATATGAGAAATATTTTTTGTGAAAGTAATTTTAATCCACTTTTTAATCAAAATAAGAATTATATTAAGCATAGATTCCAGAGGGGTAAAAGAAGGCAAATTCAGCTCTAATATTTTTAAGCACCTAGCCAATACTACCCAAAAGACCGGCCTGGTGGGTAGCGGAAAACCAAACACTTTTACCCCAGGACCATAACAGTTATGGACTCCATAGCCAGTCGAGTAATTAGTAGATGCCGTGGGTAAATCATTTAATTTTCTAGTTTGAACACTAGGTTGGTTTAGATGTAATTTCCTTTCTTTTCAGGGCCCTTGTTATTGGCCTTTGCTTTGTACTCGAACCCTAGTCTTCTCCTATAAGGGGGATGCCAGCTTCCGAATCAAATAGGACCACCGTCGGCTATTCTTCTTCTCCAAATGATTGGCACAATCTGCTGGAGGAAGTTCGGATTGAAGGACAGACCGAAACCGCCACAATCCGAACTGAAGTTATGGAGCTTCGGGAGACTGTTCTTCAAATCAATCTTTGACTTGGAGAGTTGCTTGCTCGGGATTCTGCTCTTCTGAGTAGTTCCAACAAACCATCCGACCAACAACCCCCACCCCATCCATCTACTCTGTCTCCTATGCGTCTAGCACATCATAACCCAAGGGGTGTCCACGGCCCAAGCCACTCCACTGTTCCCAGTACACCAAGCTCGATTTCCCCATTTATGATGGGTCCTTCGTTCCTTTAATATGGTTACATCAATGTAAACAATTTTTTTGGAATCATAGAACCCAAGCAGATGACCGGGTCCCTTTAGCCGCTTTCCACATGCTCGACGAAGCATTGCTATGGTACCATCAATTTGACTCGGAACACCACATCCACGATTGGGACATTTTTAAGGACTATTGCATGTTGAGGTTTGGGCCCCCAGCCCAAAGTAACCCTCTGGGGGATTTGGTGAACCTAAAACAAACCGGTTCCATCGAAGCTTATCAGAAACAATTTTAGGAACGATTGGCACAAGCTAGCAGGTATGTGCGTCCTACTCAGTATGTTAATTTATTTACTACTGGACTAGTGGAAGCACTTCGCCTGGAAGTTGAATTACATGACCCACCGGACTTAGCTCATGCTATGAATCTGGCCCGTACCCTTGACGCCAAGCTGAGGGTCTTGAAAGGGTCTCTGGAGCGTAGGCCCCCGTGGCAAGGCCGTGTGGCCACTAGTGCACCAAACACCACTACCTCCCCTCTGCACCAAGGCCCAAACAGCTCTCAAACATCGGAGGCACACAAACTAACACCACCCGCCCAATTCATTCGCCACCTATCACGAATAGAGATGGAGTAGCAGAGGGCCAAGGGGCTCTGTTACAATTGTGTGAGCAATACCTACCTGGGCACCAATGCAAACATCTGTTTTGGTTAGAGGTGGATGATTCAGAGGATACCCCACCACTTGAGGCAACGGAAGAGCCCGAGGAGGAAGAATCAACCATTTCCCTACATGCTATGACGGGGTTGCACAGTACCAACACGATGCAGGTCCACGTTGTCTAACAACACTTCACGTTGTTGGCCTTAGTTGATTCAGGCAGCACCCAGAACTTCATCAGCCATCCAGCAGCACAACAACTGGGCATGCATATTCAGCTGAACTCTGGGACTTCAGTTTCAGTAGCCAATGGTGAAAAGATTTCCAGTACTGGAGTTTGTACAGTAGTACCCTTTGTTATTGAAGTACACACATTCGTGGCAGATTTCCAGGCCATTCCACTAGCTGGATTTGACTTGGTGTTGGGTATTAAATGGCTGCAGCAATTGGGTCCAATTTTATGGGATTTCAAGTCCCTCACTATGAGCTTTACGTCTGACCAGCAAGCTATTACCCTTCATGGGACTCATGCACCGTACACTTGCACTCTACAGCATTTACAAGTTCTAGACTCCACCCGCAGTCAATTGCAATCAGTCATAACAGAATTTGCAGATTTATTTCAGGCGCCAACAAATCTCCCACCTATCCGAGCTTGTGACCACCGGATTCGTTTAAAATTGGGCACTGAGCCAGTAGTGGTGCATCCATACCGCTACCCCTATTTACAAAAAGATGAAATCGAGCAACAGTGTCAACAGATGTTGGAACAAGGAATTATTCAGCCCAGTCGGTCCCCTTTCTCTTCTCCAGTCTTATTGGTGAAAAAACAAGACAACATCTGGCGTTTTTGTGTGGACTACAGAGAGCTAAATGCCAAAACCATCGCGGATAAATTTCCTATTCTAGTGGTGGATGAACTGTTGGATGAATTACATGGAGCACACTTCTTTACTAAACTGATTTGAGATCCGGTTACCACCAGATTCAGGTTCACCCTTCAGATGTGGAGAAAACTGTCTTCCGCACACATCATGGCCACTTCGAGTTTCTCGTGATGGCATTTGGGCTTTCCAACGCCCCATCAACATTTCAAGCCCTTATGAATGAGGTATTTCGCCCTCTCTTACGCAAGTACGTTCTGGTTTTCTTTGATGACATTTTGATCTACAGTAAGAAGTGGGACAACCACATTCTTCATTTGCGCTATGTCTTCCAATTGCTGCAGTCCCATCACCTATCTTTCCATCAATCCAAGTGCTCATTCGGCACCATCGAGGTGGCTTATCTCGGGCATGTCATATCTGCCTCTGGGGTGAAGGCAAACAATAGCAAGATCCAAGTAGTCGTCGACTGGCCTCCTCCTCATTCACTCACCGCCTTGCAGGGTTTCTTAGGCCTCTCTGGTTACTACAGGAAATTCATTCGAGACTATGGCCAGCTGGCTGCTCCTCTCACGAGTTTGCTAAAGCAAAACTCCTTCACTTGGTCTGAAGACGCAGCCTCTTCCTTTGCCTAGTTGAAGCACGCCTTAGCCACAACCCCTACGCTCCAACTTCCAAATTTTGAAGAGCAGTTCATTGTAGAATGTGATGCTTCTGGAGGAGGCATTGGCGCAGTCTTACAATAGCAAGGTTATCCTATTGCGTATTTCAGCAGGCAATTGTCCACACGCCACCTCAAGTTGGCCGCTTATGAACGAGAGCTTATCGGCCTAGCTAAAACAATTCAGCATTGGCGGCCCTATCTTTGGGGTAGACACTTTATTATTCGCCCAGACCACTTCAATTTGAAGTATTTATTGGAGCAACGCATCATAACTTCACCCCAATAGCATTGACTTAGTAAATTGATGGGCTTTGATTTTACGGTTGAATACAAACTTGGGCACCTCAACCAGGCGGCCGATGCCTTATCTCGCCGGGAGATGTCCGAGCCATACCTCCATGCCATCAGTCAACCAAAGTTCCTTTTGCTGGATTCCCTTCGAGATGAAATTCAGCAAACTCCAGAGCTCACTGATCTATACGAAAAAATTGAACAGCAACCTATGGATAGCAACTGGACCATCCAGGACCACCTCATTCTCTACAAGAATCATATTTATTTACGGCCGACCTCTGCATTGCTTAACACCATCGTATCCATCTATCACGACAGCACTCATGAAGGCCAGCAAAAGACCAACTTCAGGATTACCCGTGACTTCTATTGGTTAGGTATGAAATGCATGGTGTTTGATTATGTATCGGCTTGCCAAGTCCGCCAAAGGAACAAAACGAGAGCTTAAGTCTAGTAGGTTGTTTCAGCCTCTCCAACTCCCTTCTCAAGTATGGGCGGATATTTCCATGGATTTTATTGATGGCCTACCTAAGTCTTCCGGCAAATCTATTATCTTGGTTGTCGTGGATCGATTTTCAAAATATGGTCACTTCCTTCCTCTATCGCATCCTTACACGGCGACCCACGTGCTCAGATTTTTATGGACCAAATTGTTCGCCTCCATGGATTACCTGAATCAATTACAAGTGACTGCGATGCGGTTTTCACTAGTACATTTTGGAAGGAGCTTTTCCATTTACATGGCACCAAATTGGCCTTATCTTCAGCCTACCACCCTCAGACTGATGGACAAACGGAAGTGGACAATCGTACTATTGAGATGTATTTGCTTTGTTTCGTGGGGGATCATCCGAAGAGTTGGGTCCGTTGGCTAGCATGGGCAGAATTTTGTTACAATACCTCCTTCCACACAGCCCTCTGGGATACACATTTCAAAGTGGTCTACGGTAGTGACCCTCACCGCCTCTTATCATATGTGGCTGGGTCTTCTCGCGTGGCAACTCTCGATCAAGCTGTGTGCGAACATGATCGTATGCTTGACCTGGTCCAAGCTCATTTGCAGCAAGCGCAGTCTCGAATGAAGCAACAATATGAGAAGGGCTATCGGGACATCTCTTATGCACCTGGGGACTATGTCTGGCTTCATCTTCAACCCCACCGCCAGCTTTCTCTTACAGCTTCCAAGCATCATAAACTCTCCCCAAAATTCTATGGTCCATTTCAGACTGTGGATCGTGTTGTCAGCGTAGCTTATAGGCTGCAACTTCCCCCGAATGCAAAAATTCATGATGTTTTCCATGTCTCCCTTTTGAAGCCCTTCAAGGAGACTCACCTATGTTGCATACCCCCTTGCCGCTGTTAGAGGATGGTCGTGTGCTGCCAACTCCAACTTTGGTTTTGCAAGCGCGATGTGTACATGGTTCGTGGGAGATTTTAGTCCAGTGGGCAGAGACTGTTGAAGCCTCATGGGAACCGTTGTAAGCCTTCCGTATTGTCTATCCCACCTTTGAGCTTGAGGACAAGCTCTTTCTCCAGGAGGGGGGTGATGTTATTGTTATGGTCCTGGGTTAAGTACCTATGCCTTCCGCACCTAACAGGCCAGTCTTTTGGGTAGTATTGGCTAGGTACTTAACATTTGGTATTAAAGCGGGCTCCCACGTCGCGTGTTCGAATCCGGCATGAGCAAACTTAGCAGAGGGGGGGACCTAGAGTCCAGATTAAAATTACTGGTAGGCGCGCAGAACGGGTCCGGCCAGTATCGCTAGAGTGGGCCGCCGTGGACGTCGGCTCGTGAAGTTGGGGTGTGATGTTATGGTCCTAGGTTAAGTACCTATGTCTTCCACACCTAACAGGCCGGTCTTTTGGGTAGTATTGGCTAGGTGCTTAACAAATATTCAGGTAATTTTAGTTAGGTTTGCTTACCTCATTAAGGAAACGATTTTTCAGAACTAGGTAATGGAATATATTGAAGTTGCAATAGAAATAATAAGCAAGACAAAGATGATAGTTATAAAGAGCCCATGACGTTGATCTGTATATCAAGCCAATGTAAGAACCATGAAAACACCTATGTGAGATTCCTATGGCTGCCGAACAAATTCAGCCATAACATGCTGAAGCATTTGCTTTTAATTATCATTAGTTACCATTTGTTTTTCCAATATATGCAATATTTTTTTTTAATGGCATTCTATGCAATATAGACACAAAAAATTCTGGCACAATGAAAAAATCAACAAAAGTTCTTTGGGTCAAGGCACTAAACTCATAAACCTTTACTTCCTGAGGTATTCTAGAAGATAGGTTGCGACGACTAACAAAACCCATTATAAATTTTTATAGATGATTCTAAATTCCCCTTTTTTGAGCAGCATATCCACTGCTGCTATGCATAAAGCATTGCTGTCCGCCAGTACCAACAAAACATGGTGTGTCAGTCTGATTGGATGGACAGTACTGCAGAGGCCTTTTAATACACAACTTGAGAGTAAGAGGAGAAAAGGAAAAGCAGAGAGAACAATAACATTCAGATATTGAATATTATAACAGGGAAGGCTTTCACACATTAAAGTATCCGTCCAATGGAAATTTCTGGTCATGGTGATGCCATTTTATCTCTTGGACCATAGCTCTACAACTCAAACCAGGTTCAAAGAGATAGGCATGTCCAGGTTTTACAACTCCTAATCAAGGTTTGTCATCACTGTCACCAGTTCATGTGTTTATAACTTGTAGCCTGAAACTTATTTAATTGTATTGAATTAAATGCAATAACATCTGAGCAGACTTCAGATTTCGACTACGTTACAAATTTTGTATTTGACACTCATTATTAAGTACAATAAAGAAGATAACTTGAGTTTGTTTGTGAGGTCTATGATCACCCTCACATTATGAGATGAATCAGGTTATAGAATTATAATCAGGTAAAAAAATCTTATAGTAAACTATCCTTTCTTTTTTAAATTTATGGTACTTGTCCATTAAAAAATAAAGAAATCAAAGAGGGAGGAAGGGGGGATCCACAACCCTTAGGTATAAGGTGAAGGAATTTCCAACCATTACATCATAGCAAGACACACCATCCTTAGCTAATGAGTCAGATATACTGTTAGCAGATCTAGGGTATGCATGGCACATATAGGAAGGAGCAAATGTCTAGTATGTCATGAAAGAAATGCTTCAGTTTCCAGGGTGGAGTCTTCTTTGTTCTGAAGCCAGCATATAACTAAGAACTTCGATCCTGACTGTTCCAGGAAGGCAAAAAAATAAAAAAGGAAAAAACAAAAAAACGCACATACTTCAGATTAAATAAAGTAAAGCAGGTCAGAATAATCAATTACCTGTTTGGCTGCTTGAGCCCCCTCCATTTCTGTAGTCAGTGGACTAGGCATATTGGCAACTTGCCATTCCCACTTCTCAAGGTTTAAAGCCATAAGCCACCTAAAAGTATTCTTTACTTCCTTGTCTGCCACAGTATACAGCATCCAGCCTCTTGCATACTAAACACAAGGATCTAAACCCTGTCCAAGAAGCTGCAGTGTTCACTGGACATTCCCAGATTTCGCTGCATCGTGGAGAGCTGTTCCTTCATTTACTGGGGCCTGGACATTTATCAGAAACCTGCTCACTGCAAACATGAACCCTCAGTAATTCATTTTTTCGATCATGATGGATTTTTTCATAATCAATTGCAGATAAAAGTTGGTCTTCATTTTAACTAGGTGAACATATTTGTGAAGTTCAGATGGTTCTAGATGCACTTTGTGAAGTTGGGTCCAAGGCCCATTCAAAAACGACTAGCTAAATTTGGAAACCTCTTTCTCAACTAATAAACCCAAGATCTTTGTACTCACTAATCTATATGAGATCATTCTTTAATACTCCCCTTCACGTGGAGGCCTTCTTTTGTGGCTCTACATGTGGAAAATTTGGGTGGAAGCCCATATATGAGTACCTCCTCTGATACCATCTTAAGTTAGGTCCAAAGCCCATCCCAAAATGACTAACCAAGTTAGGAAGCCTTTTTTCCAACTAATAAACTCAAGATTTTTGTACTTACTTATCCATATGGGACTATTCTTTAACACGCTTTGCTTCCTTGAATGTTGGTCTACAGACTTTGGATGACACGTCGTATAACACCATTCTGGTGACTGAAGAGTGGCTTCTCCCCATTATAGAACAACTGGCAGTTGTTTGGAGGAGCATAAATGAAAATATATGATGATGCAATGAAATAAGCTCTCCAAGAAGAAAGTAACTTTTATACTTCCATAAATAAACCAAAAGACCAATATCAATTAGCAGCAGAGGACATTGGTCTGTTGAATAATTCAAAATTGCATACTGGAGCACCAACCAATAGTTTCGTAAAAGACATTGATAAAATTTATTAAAGTTAACCAGCATGCCCAGCTGTCCAAGAGGAGTATTATTTTTAAAGCTCAGGAGATTTGCATTTAAGTCATTTTCGCACGTCAAACCACTTTTAGCTACAACCTAATAACAATCTGTACATGGAATCCATTTTTAAAATATGTGTTAAGAGTAATGCAAACCAAGAAATTTTACCTTCTTTAGAGCAAGCTCATTATGACGATAAGGAGTGGATCCTGCAGACTTTGCAGCTTTTCCAGTTGCATCTTTAGCTGATTTTTTTTGTCAGTCTTTGCCCTTACAATATATCTGTACAAAAGCAAAAAACAATAGAATCCTAAAGTAGCCTGAAGAGAACTGGCGTTTGAAATCTTCATACAACAAACCAAAATGAGAATTAAAACTATTCTGATATTTTAAGAAGATGGACGATGGACTGATGGAGAAACCAGAGTTTGAAATGGAACGATGAAGAGCCATTACAGGAGTGACAACAGGTGACCCAGAGAGGTAGGAAACTGTCGAAGAACAAGAGCAATGATGGAGAAACTCCCACAGCATGTGGGGAAGGAGAATCAATGGAAACCATGACAGAGACCACTGGAAAGGACAAGAAAACCAGACAGAAAGAAGAAACCCTGACCTCCAACAAATGTCACAAAGTCCACCCCTTGCAAATAGAGGATGCCTGGGAGCTTGATCGGAACCAATGAAGAAGACTGTTAAGAAATGAGATATAGACGATTGAGATAAGAGAGGAAGAGAAGATGCTGGAAGAGAGTCAGAAAGAAGCACTCATTGGGGATCAGAATTCGACCCCTGATGTATTTAAATTACATATATACCCTTCTTACACTTAACTACTTATAATTCCTAATCTACACCTCTAAGTTACTTACAATTGGACCACAGAGACATCTAAACATGCTGAGCAAGATAGTACTCTCACTGGTAAATACAGAACATGTAAAAAGATAAAACTGCCCCTTATACTACTTTGTAACAGAGACACACCAAAGTATCCTTTTTTCCACTTCCACAATGGCCACAGACATGCCCTTGTGGACTTGTTCCCATCGGAACTGCTAAGGCAACAAAAATCACTGCCAAATCAGCAAACCACAGCAATTTTGTTTGGCTTCCCAAGGTTGCGCTAGAGTTAGCAACTGCACAACTTCACAAATCTGAGGAGGGAATCCGCACCGAACTGTGGACTTGAGCATCCGTGTTCCACTTTCAGCCACTACGTGCATCTGTATTCCACTTTCAGCCACGACAAGGAATCAAAGTGCTAGATATTAGCGAAACCCACACAGATAAGGGTATATCTTGTATCATCATTCCCACAAGGGACAATTTCAGCTTCAACAATAAAAACAGCAATGACACTCTATTAGAAGTACCCAGTCGTTTCCAGCAACATTCGTCCAGCACCCACGTATGAACAAATGAACAAATCCTCCTTCCCTCGCTGCCACCCCTCTTCAAACAGGCATCCCCCAAATCATACATGGAGGCAACTCAACATGGTAAAGGACTTGTTGTAAGTAGGACAAGAACAATGTCCGCAGGCATGATAATATCGTAGTGGTTGATCATAAAGCAATACATGAATGGTCGCTTTTTTTGAAACGTTGTCGTCTGGGAACGGTGATGAAAGAAAGCTAGGATACCCAAATCTTGCGGAATGGGCTCAAACACAATGAAATTTACCCCAGGTCCCACAAATCGCTTTTCCTCGGTCCACTATGCTTTTTGTACATCCCTGCCTTAGACTGATTCGTCGAAGGTGCTCTGTCAACAGGATCAGGGATATGGGAGAGTCTTAAACATGTTGCAGCCATGGAGATCAGTTGAGCCTGCCTTGCAAGAAAACTGGTTAAAAATCTAGAGGTACTGGATGCAACCTTCGCAGAATGGCTTGCAAACTGCTAGCACTAGATTTCATCAAGCGGCTCTCCAATGGCTGCTTTCCTCCTCAAGCTAAAGTTTCTTAAGATGAAAATCAAAGGTTGGGCAAGTGAGAAATAGAAAAAAGACATTGAGGCTCACAAGAAACTTTTGAAGGAAAGTCACGAACTCGATCTAGAGGAACAACAGAATATTCTTAGTGACAATAAAAATATTTGGTGAGCCAATCTATAGGCTGACTTTTGAAAACATAGCCCTCCACAATTGCATTAGGTGGAAACAGCATGCTAGATTTCACTGGCTCCAGGAGGGTGACAACAACACTGCTTTTTTTCATGCGTTGCATCCATGAGGAGGAGAAACACCATCAATATGCTCGAAGTTAACGGAATCCACATTGCTGACCCAGAACAAAATTGTCACCTCTCTAATCAACCATTTATCCATGTTGTATAAGGAGGACCGACCTTTGGCTGCCAATCTCCACTTTTAGCACGCTCCTCCCTCAGCCAGTAGATCTTTTTGAAATTGATTTCTCAGAACGTGAAATTGAGCATGCTATCAAAGATTTGCCACTGTCAAGGCACCTGGACCCAATGGTTTTGGCATGGAATTCTACAAATCAAATTGGGCAATGATCAAAGGAGATATTTTAACTATGTTTGCTTAGTTCCACAAATTTGGCCTCACAAGCAATTCAATTGGTGATTCCTTTATTACTCTCATTCCAAAATGGATGGTGCATCAAAACCAGAAGAACATCGACCGATCAGCCTATTTTCTAGCGTCTTCAAGCTAATCTTTAAGGCACTTGCCAACCGCCTCCACAAAGTCACTGGTCAATTGGTCAGTTCAAGTTAGACTATATTCATCAAAGGAAGAAAATTCTCAATTCAGCTCTACCTCCACAAAGTCACTGGTCAATTGGTCAGTTCAAGTTAGACTATATTCATCAAAGGAAGAAAATTCTCAATTCAGCTCTATCGGCATCTGAACTCTTCCATCACTTCACCCAGACTATTGCTGCAAAGGTTATACTCAAACTCAATCTTGAAAGCCTTCGACCTAGTGAACTGGGCCTCTCTCAAAGAGGTCCTCCTTAAGATAGGATTTAGAAGAAAATGGAGGCTCTAGGTCAACAGCTGTAACACCTTGCATATATGGAGACCAGCCTTCTGTCATTCTATGGTCCACTTGGTACTTCCGACTCCAACTCTGCAAAAGTGCATGGTTTTCTCAATGGACTCAAAGTATACTCCACAAATTTTTCTTCGTCAGTAATGTTGAAGGGGGACTCAAAGACCATCATTGCCTAGGCTAAGGAAACCTCCACACACAGCTGATGTTTTGATCAGCAATTTGCTCAAATTCAAAACTTGGTGAAGAACCTTCACATTTCCTAGGAAAATGTTCCACAAAATGCTAACTCCTAAATAGATCAATTGCCAGGCTTGGGCATGCTCGCATCAAGCTACTCATTCACAGGGATTATTAGTTTTCTTTTTTTTTTGCATCCCGAAGCCTTGTTTTGCCGCCTTTCTTGGATAGTTCCTTGTACTCTTGTTTCACCACTAGTAAGCAAAACAATCAGTAGATGAGTTTTATGCCAGGGTTCAGAAACCAAACTGGCCAATCTCTCAATTATCACCTCTTCCATTGAAGTATATCCACCATTCTCCTTGGGAATTAAACTACCATGTTCAAGTGTCAAATCTTCAGATTCATCAGCAATAATAAATTTCCAAACAGAGAATATATACTCTGAATTCAGATGGATATGCAATTTCTGTTTAGTAGCTTCCGGTCCTTGTACACCAGTATTCAGCAACTCTCTTTCCTCAACCTCATCATCTGACCCAGATATACTTGATATATCACATGCTTCCAAGAGAACCCCACTGGACAACTCCTCAAGTTGATCTTCGTTTATAGTGTTTTTTTCCAGCAACAGTCACTTTGACCTATAAACAGCAGTATAGATAGGAAATATTTTCAGAGACAAGCTTCAAGAATAATAAAATTTGCTGAGAGAATATTATCACATATAATGTGAGAATTGTTTTCCTTACACTAAGGGTCTTGAATTATTCAACAGACAGAAGTAATGTAATAATAATCCAAAGCCATTAATATGTCATTATGGAGAAAGCATCACTCAACTTACTTTAAGCCCCTCCACATAACATAATGTTCCTGTTCACTGAGATCACCATTACTTCTCTATTTAAGTCAACGTGTATGATTCACTATAATGAAAAAGAATATATAGTTTGAGATGAGTTGCTGATATTTTAGGATCCCAAAATAGCACACTTGCATCTTTTGACATATTTGGTTGCTGTAGTCACTCTAGTCAAGGTCCCCAAAGTAGATAGGCAATATGGGTTACCATGAAAAGTTCAGAAGAAAGTAGATTCCTGGGTTCTTGATAGCTTATAAAAGAATATATGTTTTCTTTCAGTGAAAAGTTAAAGAAAATTAGCACAACGGCCACAGTTCAGCCAAAACTAGAGTTTAAGATAACATGGTAGAGGGATAGGTTCTGACCAAAAGCCTCACAAGATAAACAGTAATATCAGCTTAAGGAGTAAATTTGAGAGCAAGACACTCATGATCTAAAATGCTTCACGAGCCACAAAAATAATAAGAGATCACTTTTAGCAATATTAAGTATTCTACTTTGAGACACTTCAATGTTCCACACAAAATCCAATATACCCAGCCTTCACTTCCTACAGAGCATGTGAAGTCTCAGAGAATACAATTCTCCAAAATTAATACTCATTTTTGTTAAGGAATAGTCCCACATGGATTAGTGAGTACAAAGTGTCAAACGCCTAGCCAATACACCCAAAAGGCCGACCTGTTAGGTGCGGAAAGCATAGCCTACTTAACCCTGATAAGAGTGGACGGAACCACTCTGACACCCACCTAGCCCATTCTGGAGCCGTCTCTCACGGGATTCGAACGCGGGATGTGGCGTGCTTAGCTCTGATACAATGTCAAATGCCTAGCCAATACACCCTAAAGGCCGACCCGTTAGGTGCGGAAAACATAGCCTACTTAACCCTGATAAGAGTGGACGGAACTACTCTGACACAAAGATCTTGAGTTTATTAGTTGGGAAAGAGGCTTCCTAAGGTGGCTAGTCATTTTGGTATAGGCCTTGGACCCAACTTAACATGGTATCAAAGCAGGTACTCATATGTGGGCCTACACCTAAAAACTATCTACTTGTAGAGCCACACAAGAGGGCCTACACCTAAAACTATCCACTTGTAGAGCCACAAAAGAAGGCCTACACCTAAATTGCCTAGTCCTAAATTATCCACCTGTAGAGCAACAAAAGGTGGTCTACACGTGAGGGGGAGTGTTAAGGAATAGTCCCACATAGATTAGTGAGTACAAGGATCTTGAGTTTATTAGTTGGGAAAGAGGTTTCCTAAGGTGGCTAGTCATTTTGGGATATGCCTTGGACCCAACTTAACAATTTTAATAGAACTAATAACATTTTAAGAATGTGTTGTGCCAATTTTGCCACCACTATCAATTTTCTGCATTTAACTTGCTTTTGTTGTCTTGACAAAAGATGGAGACTCAAATTGTATAAAAGAGGATTGTTTCTACTGCACAACCAGTCAGATATTTTAGACATCCTTGGCTGAAAAGAACATTTCAGAATAAGAGTTCTTGAAACATAAAATACTGCTCCCAATAAAAATGAATTCTTTAAGCTGGTAATGCACTTTGTAAGACAGCTTTTACCTCACAACGATATCCTCATCCAGAGAGTTATTTTTCTAGCCAACACACTACACAAGCTTCAGAAATCTGTACAGCACCTGGAGGCCATCATTTCAAAAGAGAGATGCATTGCATTTTAAAACGGGGGGTGGGAGATAGGGGGGCGAGGTTGGTTTACAATAAGGTTCAGATGTTAACCTATAAATTGATAAGAGGAGTTAGTGGATGAGTTCTATAAAGTTATTTACCCAGAACCTCTCATTCTCATGCAACTAGTCTGAGACGTGGAACAGATGCACAAGCACAAAATGGTAAGACCATTACTCACCAACAAAAAAATTCATATTACAGATTCAACTGCAGTATAAGGCACAACACAAGCGTACAAAATGTTTTTTCAAATAAAACAAGTGCACCTTTCTCCAAGTTTCCACTTAGAAGAGGAAAATTCTATGGGGTGATGCTGATTTTCCATATTATAAAAACACCCATGGTTCTTTTTATTTTTTTCATTTAAAAAAGTGGAAATACGTTAGAGAACCTTTTATCAATAATAGGAAAATTGTACTGTTAAGCACCTAGCCAATACTACCCAAAAGATCAGCCTATTAGGAGTGGAAGGCATAAGTACTTAACCCCACGACCATAACAGTACACCCCGCCCTCCCGAGCCGATGACCACGACGGCCTTAACACAGCAACGGGGACCGGGTCAGGAGCCCATACTCCCTTACGATGCCCCGCCAGGGGCGTGCGGTCCACCTATGCACGCGGGGACTCGAAGTCGGGACGTAGCGCCTGCTCTGATACCAAATGTTAAACACCTAGCCAATACTACCCAAAAGACCGGCCTGTTAGGAGCGAAAGACATAAGTACTTAACCCCATGACCATAACATGTACACTAAGTGTCACCTCTTTTTTACGATAAACAGGATTTTTATCTAACAAAACATAGTGACCGGGCCTCAAGGCACCTAGCATTGCAGGCAGACCATCTAGGTTCAATAACACAAGGACATCCCCTTTTTCTCCATAAGCTTATTACAGGGAGTTGTTTCTCCACTCCAAGGAGCCAATTCTTTAAAAGAAAAATAGAAACCTGAGCCAAAAGCAAAACTCTTCAAACATAAAAAGGAAGCATAACTCTAACAACAAGTCAAAGACAACCAGGAATACTTCATTATTAGTGAGGTGGGTCAAGAAATCATTTTTCACAACTAATAACCCCGATATCTTTCTACTAATTGATCCATGTGAAAATTATTCTTTAACACTGCTTATCATATGTGAGCTCTCTTTTGTGACTCCTACATGTGGATATTTTGGGTGAAAACCCACGTATGAGCACTTGCTCTAATATGATTATAAATTTGAGTTTAAGTCCATCCCAAAATGACAAGCCAAGTTAGAAAGTCTTTTTCCCAACTAATAAACCTAATATTTTTCTACTCATTAATCCATGTGGGACTATTGTCTAACAATAGGGAAGTCCGGTTTATCCCAAACTCATCACATCCCCAGCAAGAAGTTGGGAAGCAACTAGCTAAAGAAGTATCAAATTGAAGATATCTCCTAATAAGCCAAAATATGCTCTCAAATTAGACGGATATCTTACAAGAAGCTGTGGAAAAGTCACCTATTAAAGACTTCTCTTAAGGAGTCAAAAACACTCCTAAATTAAAAGAATATCACTCCATGCACTGAAAGTAAGCCAAAGAGAGCATTTGTCTACAAAATCTCTAACTCATTCCAATCTCATTTTAGTTGACTCTTACTACTAATTTCTTCTGCATCTGAATGATCATGTCAAGGTAACTTTAAGTTGGAAACTTGGGCTACATTATTTGTCCACAAAATTCACGTTGGAAACGTGGACTAGTCAATCGTTTTATTTCAAACCTATCAGGATATAACAGAACAATTAAAAGATAACTCATCGCTTAACCAATTCTCAGGCACCAGGTGCGCCACCAGAAAAAAATAACGGAAAATAGAAATAAAAGGTAAATAATTAAAGAAAAACAAAAACAACAACAACACCAACAACGATAAAGAGCAACGATACCAACGTTGATGCGATGAAATTCGGATTTGAAGAAAGCACACTCGGCCTTGCACGTATTGCAGGACCATCTAGGTGTTACAGCTGCCCAATTTAACAGCTTATGTTCGTCCTTCCAGCCGTTGACTGCAGTACTCGCAGAGAACTTCGGAGGAAAGATAAAAAAACACGCGGTTGGACACTATAGGAGGCAAGGTAACAGCCAGTCAAGAAATCAGCGGGAGGGTCGACGAGAGAACTAGTCCCTCAACTCTGGGAAGTTAAGCTCGCTTCTTGCTGCTTTCTCCATTGTTTGCTAGAATTAGACTCCTAGTTTCTTGTTTGCAACTCAGTGTCACATATGTCAATAAATATTAAGGGAGTTTTAGGAAAATAGTTTGTGGGTATGTATTCTCTAGTATGTTTTCTTGGAATTACACTCTCCAATTGTCGGCTAACATCGAATAAATCTATAACGCAACAAATGCAATTGAGATTTTTAAATGTAATTGTAGAAGGACCCTCCATATTGTTTTATGTCATCTAGTGATAAC
Source organism: Aristolochia californica (assembly GCF_029961685.1). Classification (NCBI taxonomy): domain Eukaryota; kingdom Viridiplantae; phylum Streptophyta; class Magnoliopsida; order Piperales; family Aristolochiaceae; genus Aristolochia; species Aristolochia californica. The sequence continues at coordinate 35,392,675 of NW_027182257.1, forward strand.
ATGGTTCTAACTCAATCAATAATAATATGATAATTTAATTTAGTGTCTTGTATGTAACAAACATAGCGGTATATTTTATGCAATAGGTCAATGAATATTAAGGGGTTACTAAAAATAGGTTATAGAAATGTATTTTGTTATAAATCTTTGAATTTTATTTTAGTTATTTACTTTGTTTGCCCCTTGGATTCCTTAGCTGTGAGGTGCATGACTGTAATCTGAAAGTGTTCATCTCAACTATTGATTCATTCATCTTAATATTAAACCCATTGTATTAGGCAATCAATAAACTAATTCTAGAATTCTTGACTCTAGTGGTTCCTTCATGTGTGACTTCTAATTTTTCCCATTTTTCCTTAGCGGTATTACATGTAGAGACTCAGTTGAACTCATTGGATCCTAAGGTGCATAAGAAAAGGTTAATGGCCTTAGAGTTCATTTTGAGCTGCTCCTTATTTTTCCTAGTCAGCTCTATGAATTGCTTTGTGACTAGAATGTTATTTTCAATTTTTTGAGGCTCAAAAGACCCATTCTTTTTCACATGTCATATATCCCAATCTATGGATTAGATGAAGAATTTCATTCTTACCTTCCAATAGTTATAATTTGTTCCATTGAATAATGGGGGACGCTTGGCAGATTATCCTTTGGGAAGGAGCAATTTATCTTGAAATGCAATTTAATCGATTCAAAATCAAGGGGATTTTCACTCAAGTTAAATTTTTGGCTTGCTCTAATACCAATTGTTGGCCCAAATGGCTTCTCAAGAGGGGGGTGAATTGAAATTTAAAAAATAAAATTTAACTAAAGTGTGAAAATGTAAATCATGCAATCAAGATATTTTAAAATAAAAGCATTCACTCACCGTAGGGATAACACAAGATTTTTGTTACCGATGTTCCCCTATTGGTATTCATGGCCAAGAACCCGTCATTGGGAAAATTCCCTATTATAACTCTAATGGCTGGAGTTTACATCGAAGAGATTTCGATTCTCTTAAAGCCACATGTATCTCAAGTACATACTTTTACAAACAATATCTCCAAGATATTGAGTAGATACCAGTTCAAGTTAGGCCCTTTCTATCTACATTTACAATGGGATGAACCTTTCACAATAGAAAACTGAAAAAGAACAGTAAAACACTTACACAATTTCACTTAGAGAGTACCTTCAACTAGAGAGATCGAAGCATCCAAACTTTGTAGCACAATGCAATGAATGAGAGCTTGTCTAATGCAAAAGTTGGGAAATTTGCAAACGAATAGCTCTCTCTTTCACTCAAAAGTACTTTGAGAAGTAATCTCAAGACTTTGAGAATTAAGGCTCAAGGATATGCCAATAAATGTTCATTAACTTCTCTATGGGAGGTTTGGTGGGGTATTTATAAGTTTCCCAAGCCAAAATAGTCATTTTTCCTTTTTGCGAAATCAGTGTTTACAATGATTTATCATTGTAAAGTGTCTGCTTGATCAATCGTGTGTAGCGACTATTTTTCTATCAGAATGTGTCTTATTGATCGATAGTATGATTGATCAATATCTTTCCATTGGGTTTGACATTTTAAGTTGATCGATCATTGCCAAGGTATGATCAATCAATCAAAGTTTCTTCTAGCAATGCAATGCAAGTATGATTGATCAATGAACTTCCTATGATCGATCATACTTTATGTCCCTAACTGGCAAGATTCTATCTGATTGATCAATCATGTAGGATCAATCATTCAATGTTAAATTCACTTGTTTGGACAACAATGATCGATTAGTCCAAGTGGGATGATCGATCATTGGCAAAGGTTGATCAATCATTCTAGTGCTAGTTCATTTAATTTGACTTTGAAAAGTATGAGAATGAATGATCCTAAGTGCTCTAGCATATTTGAAAAGATGTATATGATAGTTTAAAAATATATTTGAATGCCATGTATGTCCTAAAGCTCTGAATTCGTATTGCACCTCAAATTGAAGTATTTGGACCATTGTCTTTTACATAGACTATTTTTTCTCATGTATCAGTAAATCCTAAACTCTAGTCTTAACTTTGTCTTCTTCTTCGAAAGATGGTTCTTCAAGCGTTGGCATTCCATGAAGCTTGAGGTCTTGAGTGACTCGATTCATTTTGAAAATTTAGACCTTGAGATGCATATCTTGAAGGTAAATAATCGGAAATACTTAATTTGTAATTTGTCAACTCTATTAAGTTTTGTTATCATAAAAAATAGGAAAGGAGTCTATTTATGGTCAACACGAGGTACAAGGAATGAGATCCTCTACTGGTACACCTTCTCTTCACTTAGATGATGTTCTTTTTGTTCCTTGGTTTCCATTGAGTTTTCTATCGATCAACCAATTCACGAAAAAAGTTTAATTTCTCCATAACCTTTCATCCTATTCATTGTATTTTTCAGAATTTGGAGACCAAATAGGTAATTGGTGGAGGCCATGAGAAAGGGGGTATTTACTACTTGAACACACCAACAGTTACAACCACAACAAGCTTAAGAGAATAGGCCCTTCAATAGCATAATAGATTGGGACATCCTTCTCTTCAATCATTTCAAACTCTATTTCCTTTCTTTAAGTTCGTTTTTAATTTATAATGTGAAGTGTGCCACTTGAGTAAACACAATAGGAGTACTTATTTACCTCGGTATGAAATTAAGGGTGTCACTCTCTTTTGTTTAGTTCATATTGATGTGTGGGGACCACTAAATGTCTCAAATATTTCTCAGTTAAAATATTTTATTATATTTTTTATGATTATACTAAAGTAACATTTTATTTTATTTTATTTTTAATAAAGATAGATCTAAAAATCTTTTCATGCTATGGTTTCCACTTAGTTTGGTTCAAAATTTAAGATTCTTCGGTCTAATAATACCAAAGAATATACATCTTGGGAGACACAAGTTTCAAAAAATTTTTAGTGAGAATGCGTTATTCACCAAATATCTTGTGTTTACACTCCACCACAAAATAGAGTCGCTCAATGAAAAATAGATACTAACTTGAGGTTGGTAGATCTCTACTATAATGTATGAATGTGCCCCACTTTTATTAGCCATGTGCAGTTCTCACTGCATGCTATTTTATTAATTGGTTGCTTTCCTCAGTTCTTCATAACAAGTCATCGTACTGTATGTTGTTTCTAAGTAGATTGTCTTTTCTCATCTTTTGAAAGTCTTTGGATGTACTTGTTTTGTTTATGGCATATCTCCTCACACAAACAAATTGATTCCTTAATGCATTAAAAGGGTTCAACTCAAAACTACAGACCCGAGCCCCATCCCTATCCATTCCTTTTGGATCCATAGTAATGTACTCATTTTTGGGATACTCTCGGATCTAAAAAGGTTATGTATGTTATAATCCCTACTTAAAAAGGTTATTTGTATCAATAGATATGACTTTTCTTGAGGGGCAATCTTTGTATCCCTTAGGGAATGCACCACCTGGGTTCTCACCTTCTAAAAGCTTTCCCAAGCCAATGGTACAATAGGAGGATCCACTTAGTTCCAACATAGATAGGACTTTCTATCCCCTTGCCTCGTTGGCTGAGTTCTCCTCCTTGTTCTCTCCTATTGTGTTTAGTCCTATTTATGATACCAGACATATTGCTATTCAGAAGGAAACATGCTCTTGCACTCAACCATCTACATCTCACCCATTATCTATTTTTTTCTCCACTCATCATATGTCTACAACTTGTTGCACATATCTTATTTCTCTTTCTTCTATCCCTCTTCTTAGGTCATATCAAAAGACCCTTCAATGGAAGAAGAAATTGCAGCTATATATGAAATGAAAGTCAAACTTAGAAATTAGTTCCTCTACCTCTACATAAAAAGATAGCGAGATTCAAATGGGTGTTCACTTTTAAATATAACCCATATGGTATAGTGGCAAACTTTAAAGATCGTTTGGTAACTAAAGGATACACCTAGTGTTATGGTATTGATTATGAGAAGACATTCTCCCCTTTGACAAAATTTAATTTGGTACAAATTTTGTTATCTCTTATTGCAAATTTCAAATGGTTCTTATATCAATTTGATGTGAAAATGATTTCCTTAATGCTGATATTCAAGAAGAAGTTTATATGGATCAACTACCCGGTTTTGCGGTTGAGGGAAAGTCTGTATGCAAATTAAAAAAAAAATCTCTATATGGGTTAAAACAATCACCTAGATCATGGTTTGATAAGTTTAGCCTAACAATGCTTACATTTAGCTTTACGCAATGTATAGTTGATCGATCACTTGTTTTTTATTAAACATACCAACAAGGGAGTTGTTCTCCTAGCTATGTATGTTGATGATATTATTATAACAGAAAGTGACCCTATAAGTATCAACCAAGTGAATGAGAACCTATATAGGGAATTCAAGAGGAAAGACATGGGACTCCTCAAATACTTTCTTAGCATTGAAGTGTTACAATCTAGGTGTGGTATTGTTTTTCTTAGAGGAAATATGTACTTGATCTTCTTAGTGAGGTAGGAATATCTGGATGCCACCTTACAAACACTTTGATGGATGCTAATATGAAGTTATTTTCTAGTTTTTGAGATGATGTTTATGTACCAAAGGCTAGTAGGGAAATTAATATATCTTATTGTAACTAGACCTGACATTTTTTTTGTAGTAAGTGTTGTTTGCTAGTATTTGCATAAGCCTCAAAATTTTCATTGACAAGCCCTAGAATGGATCTTTTGATACCTAAAGAAATCCCTTGGGACATGGACTTTTATACAATTGCCATGGTCACATTAATGTTGAAATCTTTGCATATGTTGATTGGGCATGCTCTTGGCATGATGGAAAATCTACCTTTGACTAATGCACACTAGTAAGAAGAAACTAAATAACTTAGAAAAACAAGAAGAAAAATATAGTTCTTTCATCTAGTGCAGAGGCAGAGTACATAGCTATGCCAGAGGCAATGACTAATATGGATCAAAGTTTCTCCTCACAAAATTGAGGTTCAACAAAGAAACTCCAATGAAACTTTACTGTGATAATCAAGTAGTCATCCATATTGCCTCCAATCAGGTCTTCTATGAGAGGACAAAGCATATTGAGGTGGGTTGCCACTTTATTAGAGAAAAACTACAAGTTGGTGTCATAAGCCTTGAGCAAGCATGTTTTATCCAAGGGTCAAGTTGTTGACATATTCATAAAGCCTATTGGCTCAAGGATATTCACCATTACATGCTCCAAGCAAGGAACATATGAGTTTTTGCACCACTAGTATGAGGGTGGAATGTTATAAGATAAGAGGGACAATGGCAAACTAAGAATTTTATTTATTTTCTTTACTCTATAATTTTTTCCCTTTAGCTTAAAGGGTATTTATGTAATATACATCATTTAAGTTATTATGTAAAGGCTAAGAGGGAGGATTAGGGCTCAACTTCGAAACCCTAATCACTCCACCCTTATCTTCAACACTCATGTTCTCCTCTCCTTCTACTCTAAACTTTGAAACTCTTCATTTCACCTCCTCTCCCACCTTTCTTCACCTAGTATTCTCACAAAGTTCTCTAAGACTTCATTAATGGAATCCTATGATTCAAAAACTCAGTTTCTAAATAGATTGATCAATCAACCAAAATGTAGAAACTAAGTTTTAAAACATATGAAATCAATCCAAATAGAGTGATCAATTATCCACATTGTTGCAGGCAAACATCACGAAGCATGAATTTTTGACCCTACTAATTTTATCGATCAACAAGCTAAAGAATTTCAAAACAGAAAGCCGTTGAGGTCAATTGATCGTGCAACTAGTATAGTCAATAGTAGACAAGAAATTTTAAAAATAAAGACGTTGGACACAATTGATTGATCAATGCTCTAGTCATGATCGGTCAAGCCAAACACAAAAAATGTTGACTCTTCTCCAATGTTCTACAACAACTAGTTCAAATTGGAAAACCCATAAATAGGTTTTGCGAGCTCGTGTTTAAGCATCGATTGAAGCCTTAATCTCTTCATTCTTGTGCAAACCTTTGCAAGCCCATTGAAAAATTGTTTTGATTTTTTCAAATGAGAGAGTCTTGAGCTCTTGTTTCGAAATCTCTTTCAATATTCTCAATCTTTTGTCTAACTCTTATCCTATTACCACCTCCAATTCAATTAATTATCTATGCTCAAAGTCTAGAAGCTTGGACTCACTAGGTGAAGGGTAATTCTCCAAGAAGAAAAAGGTGTAAATTTTTATTTAACTTTTTGTATTTTATTTCTGTTTGAGGGGCTATTCTAGAGCCTTTGAATCTAGAAGGGAAGTACCTACTAGGGACATAATCTAGTTGTAGATTGATCTCTTGAGAAGAAATCAGAAATAGTGTAGTCATTATCACACTTGGTCTAAGAGAGCCGATATCTCTTTGTATTTTTTAATAGGACTAGAATAGTGTATTTTCCCCAAGCAAGAGTTCTTGGGTTGTGACTACCATTAGGGGAACATCAAAAATAAAAAATCTATGTGTCCCTTTTATGGTTGTGTGCTCGTTTTTTAATTTGCTCATATAATTCATTCTCATTCATAAAAAGAAGTTAAATCTTTAATTGAACTCAATTCACCCCACCTTGAGTCAGCATCTGGGCCAATAATCATGTAAATATTCTGTAAATCCGGTGATTGTGTAATCCTGTTAATCACTCATAATTCTTCCATGTATATTCTGTAAAACGACTATTTAAGCCAATGATGTGAATGAGAAAATAAGACTAAAATTGAAGTATTATTTTTGACTTGGTATCAGAGCAGGAGAATCTTTCTCCTTCCCGTCGCTGAAGAACAAAGCGCCGAAGAACAAAGTTGCAGCTCTGTCCCGTATGAATCTCAGTCCCTTCCCATCGCCGAAGACGATCCCGTATTAATCTCAGTCATCGATGAAATCGAAGGTGTGAAACCGAAGGAGAGTGTCCGATTCAGACACGCCAAACTAGTGGAAGCCGATCCACGCTAAATAGGGTCTTCAATCAATCCTTTTTGCCACCGGTGAAACCGAAGGAGAGCTTCCGATTGAGACACCCGAACTAGAACTCTTTTTTTTCGATTTGTCTGCCACCTGCGGAGAAGACGAGTTCTGCCGTAATCCTACCGAACCCTCTCACCGGAAGACAATTTTTGAACCATCTCATCTTTGACACCATTCGAAAAAAAAAAACAGAAGAAGAGACTGAGAAGGTCTCCTCATCGGACAAAACTCTACCGAGAAGATCTCCTCGTCGGATGAAAAAAAAAATTTTTTTTAGACGCGCAGCGTGCAGGGAAGAAAAGGTGATTTTTTTGTTTTTCTTAACTTAGGTACCAGTTTTTTTCTGTCTTTTTATTTTTTGCTACTGAGTGACCCGGACTCGGACCAGACCAAAACCAAAGATCAAATCGGGTCAACCCGACAAGAAAATAGACCGTATCAGTTCTCGGACTGGACCAGAATCAGAAACCCAATCTGGGTCAACCCAGTGGCAGACCAGACCGGACCGGAATCAGAGACCCAAATCGGATTAACCCAGCGAACAGAAAGCGGACCAGACCAGTATTTTTGGGTGATCATAACCGATCTTCTTGCATCATGTCAAATGAATCAAAACGAGAGCGTATTTGTACTCACTGTGGTGAAATTGGGCATACAAGACAAGATGTTATGAACTTATTGGGTATCCAGAATGGTGGGATCCTACTAAAGCGCCTCGCAAACGGAACACTAAATCAAATCATGCTTTCATTACAGTACCAGAGCTCTCCACCTCTGCTACATCCAGTAAGGCTTTTAATACTTCCACTCCTAGTAGAAATAGTGAAAGGATAATTGATTCTGGTGCTACTGAACATATGACCTTTGACAATCATCATGTTGAAATTATGAAACCATCTGAACAATATATCGTATCTACAACAAATGGTACTCCCTCTCACGTTATTGGAGAAGGTTCCATCATCCTCACTGAAAATCTGAGCCTTGATTCGGTATTAGTTGTTCCAACCCTCAATCATAATTTATTATCAATGGCTCAAATAGCTCGCACTTTGCATTGTATTGTGATTTTTGGCCTAACCATTGTGTGTTTAAGGACATTCGAACTTGGAAGACAATTGGTTATGGTACTTGAAGGAGGAAATTCTATTACCTTGATCTGAAGCCAGAGAGTTCTCATCAGTTAGCTCAAGCATTCTCCGTAGATAAATTTGCAGAAAATGAGATTTGGTTATGGCATAAAAGGTTGGGTCACTCATCTTTTGGTTATTTAAAGAAACTGTTTCCAAAACTATTTGCTAGATTATCTGTTTCAGATTTTAAGTGTGAGGTATGTGAATTGGCTAAAAGTCATCGTGTTCCATTTCAAATAATCATGAATAGGAGTCCAACACCCTTTATGATTATCCACTTTGATGTATGGGGTCCAACAAATATAGCCTCTCTGAGTGATAAACGATGGTTTGTTTCCTTTATTGATGATCACACCCGGATGACTTGGATTGGCTTAATGAAATCAAAAAGTGAAGTTAGTTCACTGTTCAAACAATTTCACAAAATGATAGCCACTCAGTACCATTCTACAATACAAACTCTCCGTAGTGACAATGGTGGAGAATTTGTTAATCAAGGTTTGAAAGAATATTTAGATGATCATGGTATTGGTCATCAAACTACTTGTTTGTACACCCTTCAACAAAATGGGGTTGCAAAGCGAAAGAACCGCCACCTTCTTGAGGTTGCTCGTGCTTCCTTGTTTGAAGCTCATATGTCGGCTAATTATTGGGGTGAAGCCATCACAACTGTATCTTATCTTATCAACCGAATACCCTCAAGTGCGTTACAATTTAAGACTCCCTTGAGTGTACTTCATGAAACTATAAGTTCACTTGTTGTGCCGAATCTGCCACCTAGAGTTTTTGGGTGTATAACCTTTGTCTCCATAAGCCATGGAGAAATAAATTGGAACCCCAAGCTCTCAAGTGTGTCTTTGTTGGTTATGCTCAACATCAGAAAGGTTAGTGTTGCTATCATCTTCCCTCTCGCAAATTATATGTCACTCTTGATGTGGTATTTCATAAAGATCACATGTATTATTCTACTCCCGAATCTTCAATTCAGGGGGAGAACAGGATTGAATTGCAGACCCTTAATCATCATTTGGATATCTTGGATACTACAAGTAGTAAGTATTCAAATTACAGCAGTGAACATCAAAATGATACAAATGAGCATGATTCACTGGATGGAGAGATATAAGACCAGATGGAAGTCATGTAACCAGAGTCTCAACTGACATCATCACAGGATGGAGACAGACAAGACCATATGGAAGTGATGCAACCAGAGTCTCAACCGACATCTTCCCCCCTTCATAATGTACCAATGGATAAATTGCCTTCTGCGTCCGAGTCCATGTCTGAGCCTCAGGTAAGTTTTGAAACTCAACTAAGAGTGCTACCTCATCGAACCACAACAGGAAAACCTAGAGTCAATTATGAACCTCTTCTCACCTCTAAATCTCAGTATCCCATGCATAATTTTGTGTCTTATCATAGATTGTCAAAGGCAAATGACGTATTTGTGAATCAATTATCTGCTATATCTATTCCTAATAGTATGTAGGAAACCTTGAAAGATCCTAAGAGGAAAGAAGTCAGGAATGAAGAAATGAGGTCCCTCCAAAATAATTCAACATGGGAAGTGGTTGACCTACCTGTAGGAAAGACACTAGTCAGATGCAGATGGGTATTTACCATTAAATATAAAGCCGATGACACCATTGAAAAGTTCAAAGCAAGGCTTGTCGCCAAAGGAATACTCAAACCTACGGGATCGATTATATGGAGACATTCACACCAGTGGCCAAAATCAATACTGTTTGGATTCTACTATCTCTGGTAGTGAATCTTGACTGACCCTTATATCAGTTTGATATTAAAAATGCATTTTTGCTCGGAGATCTCCAAGAAGAAGTATATATAGAATTACCTCCTAGATGTATTATGCAAAACAAAGGATGCAAACAAGTATGTAAAATGAGGAAATTCCTATATGGTTTGAAGCAGTCCCTGAGGACGTGGTTTGGAAGGTTCACAAATTTTATGAAATCTATCAGATACAAGCAAAGCAACTCAGATCATACTCTCTTCCTGAAATATAACAAGGAGGTCATCATAGCTCTTATTGTGTATATTGATGATATGATAGTAACTGGGAATGATCCAGAAGAAAAGAAAGCATTGCAAAGTCATCTTGCTAGAGAGTTTGAAATGAAAAATCTGGACTACTTAAAATATTTTTTTGGTATTGAAGTGTCAAGATCCAAGGAGGGAATTTTTCTATCTCAACAAAAATATATTTTGGATTTATTGAAGGAAACTGCTATGACAACATGTAGTCCAGTCAGTACTCCTATGGAAGAAAATTTAAAACTGGGAACACATTCAAATCAAGTCCCTGCTAACAAGGAATATTATCAGAGACTAGTTGGGAGGTTAATGTATCTTGCACATACCAGACTAGACTTAGCTTATGTACTAAGAGTGGTTCGTCAATTTATGCACTCTCCAAGTGAAGAACATATGAATGTCGTCAACCGTATCCTGCGCTACTTGAAATCATCTCCAGGGAAAGGAAAATTATTTAAAAAGGGAGGTGACTTGAAAGTTGAAGGTTATACCGATGCCAATTGGGCTGGGTCAATAGAGGATCGACGGTCTACATCTGGATACTTTACATTTGTAGGTGGAAATTTGGTCACTTAGAGAAGTAAGAAACAAGAGGTGGTGGCTAGATCATCAGCTGAAGCTGAATACAGGGGGATGACCAAGGCAATATGTGAATTATTATGGATCAAAAATCTGATACAAGAACTACATATTGAGCAGACAAGTCCTATGAAATTATACTATGATCGTAAGACTGCATGTGATATTGCCCACAACCCAGTCCAACATGATAGAACTAAACATGTTGAAATTGATAGACACTTTATTAAAGAAAAGTTAGAAGCAAGAATCATTGAAGTCCTTCATGTTCGATCTGAGGATCAGCTTGCCGATGAGCTAACCAATGCAGTGTCTTACCGAGCTTTTAACAATTGTCTTGACAAGTTGGGCATGAGTGATATCTGTGCACCAACTTGAGGGGGAGTGTTAAGATTTACTCTGGGATTTCTTCCCTTAAGGAGAAATCATGTAAATATTCTGTAAATCTGGTGATTGTGTAATCCCGTTAATCACTCATAATTCTTCCATGTATATTCTGTAAAACGGTTATTTAAGCCGATGATGTGAATGAGAAAATAAGAATGAAATTGAAGTATAATTTTTGACTTAGAAAAGTTTGAATTTAAATTTTCTATATTTTAAATTCATTCAATTCTATGGCAACTCAAGATAAAATGTTTTTAGCTGAGGGACACTCCACCAACCATCCACCCATGTTCAATGGGACAAACTATGTGTATTTGAAGGTAATAATGAAATTCTTCCTCTGAACCATAGATTAAAACATTTGACATGTAACGTAAGATGGTTCCTTAACAATAGTGTGAAGTCCTTCAGTGTCCTAACTAAAGATGATAAAGATCAATTTAGAACAAACTCAAAAGCTCTAAATCTTCTTTTATGTAATTTATACCCAAATGAGTTTAATAGAGTATCATATTGTAAATCTGCCAAAGAAATTTGGGATAGACTTGAGATATTTTTTGAGGAACAACTAGAGTCAAGGACCCTATAATTAGTTTTCTAATACCTCAATTGGCGAATTCATTACTAAAATTAATTCAAGATTTACCTATATCCTATCCTAAATGAGCTAAACATCCTAGGAGAAGAAAAATTTCTTATAGATGAAATGGTAAACTCCTCGAGGCTCTTCCAAAGTTATGGGACATGAGGAAGATAACCATTAGGAAAAATAAAAATTTTAGGACAATAAACTCAAAAGAATTGCTAGGAATTCTCTTACTCTATTAGATAGAACCTGGGAAAAAAAGAGAGAAAGAACCCACTAAACAAAAAGACATTTCCTTAAAGTAAAGTTGGTACCTTATGACTCAAGCAATAGTAGTGTAGAAAGTCTAGGTGAAGTAAGCTTCATCACTATGCACTTACAAAAACTATACAAGTTGAGAAAGACCTTTAAGAGATGCAATGAAAAGAATGACAAAACCTTTAAAAGGATTGATCTATATTTTGAGTGTGGTAAGCCAGGACATAGGGAACTCTAATGTCCAAATCTAAAGGAGAATTCCCTATCCTCGAGCAAAGACTAGAAAAAGAAGAAAAATAAAGTATTAATCTCTGCTTGGGATTACTCAGAAAGCAAATCCATTCTCTCAGATGATGGGAAAGAAGAAATTGGATATGTGGCAAATGAAGATGATGATTCCATTACGTCTGAAGAGGTAAGTGATTCTGAATATGAGCATGAAATAAAATGACTACTAAAATGGTATGTTACAAGCTTACAAAATATAAAGATAAATGTGACAACAAGGAAAAAGAATTAGGCAAACTAAGGGATGAAATGGCTTAAGATAGGATAATAAATGATGAGCATCTAGCCAACATCCTGAAGCAGCAAGAGCTTGTTGATAAATTAGCTTGTGAGAGACTAAAATTTGAAAATAAATGTCTAGAGCAGGAGCTAAAGCTCAAACTTGCATCATCTCACAAAGAGCTATCAAGGAGGTACCAAGCATAACCACCCTTGTGCCACATGTAAGGTGCAACTATAGTAATTAATTAGGACATTATCCACTTGTGTGCAAAGTAAGGTCTGTCCGTGATGGTAAATTGGTTTGGGTGACCAAAACAGAAGAGAAAGTTGAGTCTACTAAAAAATCAAGGAGTAAGAAAATTTGGATACCCAAAGGAACTGCATAAGCTAATGGTTTTCAAAAGGAACCCTATGCAATTGGGGCTTTCAAGGGATGATTTTCTTTTGTAGTACGTCTTTGAGCCTATGGCACCAAAGAACAGTGGATTATACACAATAGGTATTCAAGGCATATGACTGGTGATAAAAAAAAAGGTCGTGGAACTCATTTCTAAAGGAGGTGTGTAACATTCAAAGACAATGAAAAGGAAGTATAAGAGATATAGGAGAAATAGGTACATCCAACTCTTATATTTTAGATGTATACTATGTGGATGGGATAATGCATAACTTGTTTAGTATATGTCATTTTTGTGAGAAAGGAAATAAAGTGCTCTTTGAAAAAGATAAATGCATTGTCACAAATGAAGAAAATAAAGTAGTGTCAAAGCGAAAAAGAAAGAAAAACTTATATGTGGAAAGCATTCTAAATTTACCCTCAGCTAGTGTTGTTTGTTTAGGTATAAATTTTGATGAATCTTGGTTATGGCATAACAGACTAGGACATATAGGTATAGATTCACTGAATGAATTGGCTAGAAAAAAGATTAGTAAGAGGCTTACCAAATAAAAAATGTCCAAAGGAGAAACCTTGTAATGCTTGCCAAATAGGAAAGCAACATAAAGCCTCCTTTAAATTAAAAAATTAAGTCACCAATACAAAACCACTACATTTGATTCATATGGATTTAGTTGGTCCTACCCGAACTTATAAAGAATTAGTTCAATTTCATATTTAATTTCTTATTAAGAATGAGAATGACATATATTAGTAGATTAAAAAAATGAGCATACAACCATAAAAAGGACAAACTAATTTTTTGCATGTTGCTCAGGGCGAAAAGGTATGATTTATACCATTTGATCACAATAATTCTCAAAAAATTGAATCATCAAATTCCCTTCCATCATCACTTTGAATTATAAACTTACAACCATTCGTCACTCCCTTCCCCTCCCTCCCTTTCCTCATGACTCGCACTTGGGCCATCCCCAACCATGGAGATCTTCGAATTATAAACATACAACCATTCGTCACTCCCTTCCCCTCCCCCCACCTTTTCCTCATGACTCACACTTGGGCCATCCCCAACCATGGACATGTTATATTTCTTTGACAAGCCAACATCTTTTTAAGCAAATTTAAGAGAACTCATCTTCACTGATTGACTTGAAGTTGCCCTTGTCTCTTTGATGGGATTCTAAGCATGATCTGAAAGCACTTGAACTTCCTTGACACCAATGGGTAAAATATCATTCGTGTCAAAATGTGCTTCATTAGGGGTTGGTGTGGAGGGCTTCTTCTTAGCTTTGACTTTTTGATAGATTTTTTTGGCGAAATGAGAGATTTCTTAATCACTCATAGTAGGTGGCATATTGGAAATCTTGTTGGATAACTTTCCCTTTGGCTTTGATACAAGAGGTCGGGCAACAATATCTTTGATAGTTTATTCAGTATCCTTGGTGCTTCTGCAAAATTAAGAACCTTGACCATGATCACTCTCTTGAGTTTTTTATAAGAACCCTACTTTTGAGAGGTTCATATATTTTCTAAAAGGCAAAGGAAGATTTGAAGAGAGAGGTTAAGAGAGTTAGAATGAGAGAGAAAGGGAGAAAGAGAGAAATAAAGTAGAGGGAGAAATGGAGATAAAGAGAGAGCTAGAAGGAAAAGAGAGAAGAAGAGAAGAGAAAGATGGAGAAGTTGCTAGGCATATAAATTTGAGAGGGGAATGAGATTTTTTAGGAAGTGCTTGACTGATTTATTCCTTCAACCAAGACCCCCTACTTATAGCATTATTTGAGAAACTTCTTAATCAACTAAGATTATATAAATCAAGGAGAGATTCTAGGAAATTGAAAGGATTACATAAATTTAGGAGAAATTCTAAGAATTGAAAGATAACATCAATTAAAGATAAATCTAATCCAGTAGGATCTTATCTTATTAAGAAGAGGGGGCATTTCCCCCTTTTTTGCTCTCATGCCCCATTTTCCAACTTTTGCCCTCTTGCCCCACACCCCTTCTTTCTTGGAGTTGGCTCCACTTTCCCTTTTGTAGTGGCACCACTTTATATCTCTCTTTCCTTTTTTTCTTTTTTCTTCCTTTATTCTTCTTCTTTTCTTCTTCCTCTTATCTTCTTCTTCTTATCTTCTTCTTTGGGGTAATTTTGGGTCTCTATCAAGGTTGAAAGTAAGGGAATCGTAGAGAAATTCATCTTCACGTATCCCAAGTGACACCCCCTAGATTTTCTACAAAATAAAATCAAATTTTCACTTTTACCCTCAAGAAGGTGGTCCTTATATATTTTTTTTAAATAAATGACCTAAATTACAATTTTTACCCCTCCCCTTGAATGGTGCATGTGTGCATTTACATAAATTTGGGTTTTATCTTTCCACCCCTCTTGGAAGTTTAACCTTGCCCTCAAGGTTGAAGTACTGAGAATTGTAAGAACTTTTCTTTAATATCCCAAGTTGTGTACTTCTTATTAAGATTATTTTGTCTCTATTCTTGTGTTATGTTGAGTTGGTGTTTGTTGAGTGTGGAAGCCAATTCTAGGTGAAACCAAGCTTCATTTAGAGCGACAATATTTTGGTCTTAGACAATGGTGGGTAGTTGTGCTAAATGGGAGGGTGAGTGAGAATTTTCTTGTTGTGGTGGGTTAGGGCTTGATTTTGGAAAGTGATTTAAGTTTGGGATGTTGGGAAATAGGAAAGTAATGTGTGGTGTGGTTTGTGTAAGGAATAGGGTAGGGATCGTCATGGAAGAGGTAAACTGGAAGAGTAGTTTGGTGGAGAGGATTTGTTTGGGGAGAAGAGGGAGAGCATGAGATGGATGAAGAATATGGGGGAGTCAGGTGAGTAGTATACAGATTGGACATTGGTGATCTGTATAGGTTAATGTTGGAAGATGGGCTCGAGCCCACATGACCAAGGAAGTCCCACATATCTAAGAGTATTGTAAGATAGACCCAAGTCCATAAGAAGTAGGATCCACCATGATTACCACGAGCTGGCTTCCTTATCACATAAGTGGAAGGTCAAGTGGGACTCACAAAGATAACCACAAGTTGGTTGGAAGATCAAGAAGGACTTACAAAGATAACCACAAACTGGTTAGAAGATCAAGTAGGATCCACAAAGATAGCCACAAGCTGACATTTTTTTCTTATGGTCACGTCATCATAGAAGAGTTCTAGTTTGAGTTATGCTTGTGTTCTATTTATATTGAGTTATTTAATTATGCTAGGACTTATCTTTAAGTGTTTAGAGTTTAGGTGTAATTGGGATAAGGGTAGTTTAATTGTAATTAGACTCTACTACCTTCTTCTATTATAAATAGAGGTTAATGTACTCTGATTATAATAAGTCAATGAAGATTTTCATATTTCATATTATATATTGACGGAAATATATTTGAGTCTACTTTTCAAGAAAAAAATATTTTTTCCAATCTGATTTATCTACAAAGAGAAATCGATATTTGAAGCAACAAAGGTCAGATTGCAAAAGAGGTTCGAGCAGCAGCAGAAAGCTTCAAATTCCGAGGTATTTTATGCTATCAATAATGAGAGTTTATATTTAGAAGTATATATCAAAAGAAATATCTATAAGTCTATTTTCTTACCTATTCAACCAATTATTGATCTGAGTTATCTACAAAGAGAAATTGATATTTTAAGCAGTGAAGGTCAGATTGCAAAAGAGGTCAAAGCAGTAGTAGAAAACTTCAAGTTCTGAGGTATTTTATGCTATCAAGAACGAGACTTTATATGTATAATTATATATAAAAATAAATATATTTTCATAAGGAGATATTGACTTTGGAAGAGTCAATGGTCATGCTAGCAAAAGGAGAAACAATACTTAGTTCGGCCAAATTACAGAGACCGAGATTTTTCAGATTATTTATCTCAAAATAATTATAATTATAAAGATATGTTATAATTGGATAAAATGTATTTAAGTTTAGTTTTATAAGAAGAAAAATTCATGTCAATCTGATCTATAATTAAAGATATATTCACATTGGAAGAATCAAAGGTCATGCTGGTATCCTATTGCATTGAAAAATCCGAATTTAAGCTGATTGTTTTGTGTCACTTTTTGAGTTGCTATATGAGGAAAATATCTCACTTCTCCCTGGTTTGAGGGCTTATTACTACATCTATATTATTTGGTTCAAGCTGGGATCACTGCCATTACATCCCAGCTTTAGGGGGAGAAAAAGAGGAAGTACAAGAAAGAGGTATTTTATTCCATATGTTGTGGATAGGTTTTATGTGACCAAAATATTCAAAAAAGGAGGAGCACAAAAGATGAATCTTTTGCAACTAAGAAGAAATTTTGCATCGAACTATTTCATGGGTCATTTTATAAGGTTTATTATTTTGGTTCGTTTTATATGGGCCCAACCCCATTTCAGCTGCAACTATTATGTCTCTTTGGACGAGACATTATTATTGAAGAAGAGGTGGCTTCAGTATCCATTCTCATACCATCCTTTATTTGACTCTCACAAATCTCTTCGGGCCTACCCTTATTGTAACCTTATGAGTGTTGTTTGACTGAGGAACTTATGACAACATCTATGCTACCCGTTAATTTCTACCTGTGAAAGTCGGTGCCCGGGTTGGGACACCTTGATGAACGAGCTTATTACTACATCTATGTTACATCACCATGATGGAAGATCCATTAGGACCCACAAAGATAGCCTCGAGCTGACATCTTTATCTTATGGTCATATCATCATAGAAGAGTTCTAGTTTGAGTTATATTTGTCTTCTATTTATATTGAGTTATTTAATTATGCTTGGACTTATCTTTAAGTGTTAGAGTTTGGGTGTTATTGGGACAAGGGTAGTTTAATTGTAATTGGACTCTACTACCTTCCTCTATTATAAATAGAGGTTCATGTACTCTGATTATAATAAGTCAATGAAGTATTTTTTCCATAAATTCAATAGTTAAGATGAGGAGGAAAATAGTGAGGGTTGTTTTCTTGATATGTAGTGTCAATGATTGGGTTTGAGAGTTTGTTTAGAGGATGGCCGAATTGAGTCTGAAAGTGGGAGTAAGTGTTTGGGTGAGTAGGGAAGGTTTAGGCTATTTTGGCAATAAGATATGAAGTGGTTGGGGTATATGGCTGATGTTTGGAATTGATTAAGTTGGTGTGGTGAAATTGTAGATGGATAGGGTGGGATTTCATGGTTGGGTGTCAAAGTATGGATGTGTTGGCTAAGGGTGTGATGGCTAGAATGGAGGAATAGAAAGAAGGTTGGGGTGTTGGGTGGAAATTTGTCTTGGTGGAGAGGTAGCTTGAGGAGGGTGAGTGGGCTAATGTTTGGAAGAAAAATTCCGGTGGAGGGAAAAGATGAGGGAGGTTGGTCTAGAAAAATTTGGTGGTGGCGAACAAGAAAGCGTACCAAAAATATGTTTTGATGAGATCTCATGATCCATTCCTTGTGAAGGAGAGTAAGGAGGTTTTGTTGCTCTTGATTCTATGAGAGATTGAAGCATGCTTGTTAGGTATTGACTTTTTCCTTCCAAACTAGTAAACTTTTTGGCCAAACTTTTTTAGACAAACTTGTGAGTAGTAGCATCCTCATGTTGTTATTGTTGTTCCATGCATCTTTTGTTCACCTTGCTTCTTCTTGATTTTTTTGGTAGAGATGATTTCGGAGAAGGGAGAGAGTATTTAGGGGGGTTGGGATATGATTTAGTAAGGTTTAGGGTCGTGGGTTTGGTTAAAACTAAATTGGGAGATAAGTTAGTAGTTGGGAGAGAAAATTGGGGAGGAGTTTATTTCTCCCAAGATGTAGGGATATAGATTTATCTTTTATTTTGTGGATTTATCTAGAACTAAAGTCACTCTAGGATAAAGTGCAACACATTGATAATGGTCAATTAATAATTTGTAGGGTCTTTAGGTAATGGGGGAAGGGAAAGGGATGACTTGGTCAAATGAGCTCAAGGAAGAAAGAAGAATGTTTCGGCAAGACCGACCTTTATGGCTTCTGATAGTAAAATCTCATCAAGTATAACTCAGAAGACAAAAAATTTTCTTCTAAATAAAGTAGAATCAAAGAGCTCTAATTTGGTATATACTTTTATATGTAAAGCTCTCACCTTGAATCAGTTATTGTTGTTTGAATTACTTTATTCAGTAGTAGACTCTAGTCAAATCCAATAGAGATTTCTCATTATACAAAAATCCGATTGACTTGAAAAAAGTTTCGCCTGAAACTAGACTTGAAGATTTTTCATTCAAGTATAATTTTCAACATAAAATATGCTTCTTGTGAAGGTGATGATCTGCCTAAGTGTTAGATATGTAGTCAGGTCAAACCGATCTTTTATTCAGTGTACGGTTGAGATGGAGTAGGTTACAAAGAATGATTTCACTAATACAAATTGATAAGAACCTTACTTGTTGTAGGAAGAAGAACGGAAAATGAAGAAGACAAAGAAACAACGAAGAAGACAGTATTTTACTGTGGTTCGGCTGTGCCTACGTCCACCGGAGCGACGACCTATAAAATTTCACTAATTATAATCAGGGTTACATAATCCATATTTACATTAAACCTTAGAGGTATTTGTGTAGGAAAGACACAAATACCCCCCCCCCCCCCCCCATCTCCCTTATCCTTATGCATGAGCCATATTCTCAATAATACTTATGAGTGGTCATTATATTTTATAAAAGTGAAAGGAACATTTTTAAAAGAGAGGTTAAGAAGGTTAAAATAAGAGAGAAGGGAAGAAGAAAGGAATAAAGTAAAACAATAGAGGGAGATAGAGAGAGATCTAGAAAGAAAAGAGAGAACAAGAGAGGAGAAAAGAGGGGATTGTTGCTAGGCACAAATTTGAGAGGGGAAAGAGAGATTTATAAAAAAAGTTTGACTGCTTTCTTTCTTCAGCCAATACCCCTATTTATTATTTGAGAAACTCCTAAATCAATTAAGATTACATAAATCATGGAGAGATTCTAGGAAATTGAAAGGATTACATCAATCTATAAGAGATTCTAGGAATTGAAAGATAACATCAATTAAAGATAAATCTAATTTAGTATGATCTTATCTTATCAATAAGAGGGGTCATTTCCCCCTTTTTTCCCTCATGCCCCACGTCCTTTCTTTCTTGGAGGTGGCTCCATTTTCCATTTTGCAGTGGCACCACTTTCTTTTTCTCTTTCTTCTTTTATTTCTTCTTCTCTTCTTCCTCTTTCTTCTTCTTTTTATCTTCTTCTTTGGGGTAATTTTTGGTCTCTATCATTCCACCTCTCTATAGTATCAACCTTGTCCTCAAGTTTGAAAGTTATAAAATCGTAGAAGAAATTCATCTTCATGCATCCCAAGCGGCACCCCCTAGATTTTTCAGAAAATAAAATAAAATTACCACCTTTACCCTAAAGAGGGCGCCCTTTGGACTTTTTAAAAATAATTTTACCCAAAATTACAATTTTACCCTCCACCCTTGCTTGTTACATGTGTGCATGTATATAGATTTAGGTTTTATCAAGTTTCTTTAGAATCATCATCAAGTAATATTAACTTTGGTTGCAACGAAGAATTTGTCGAAGGAGTATCCGCCACAACTACGTTCTCAATAAGTAAATTAAGTCTTTCTTAAAAAAAATAAAAAATAAGAAGAAAGAGAAGTTAAAAAAAAGAAGTAATAAGTACCTCAAAGTGAGTAGTCATGTTCCCTCTCCACCATGTGAAAAATGGCGATCGACAATTGATGTAATCAGGCAAGGGTAGAGCGCCATAAGCTATAATGCCAGAAGCTGAAAAGATCAAGATCAA
Organism: Aristolochia californica; assembly: GCF_029961685.1. Taxonomy (NCBI): domain Eukaryota; kingdom Viridiplantae; phylum Streptophyta; class Magnoliopsida; order Piperales; family Aristolochiaceae; genus Aristolochia; species Aristolochia californica. The sequence continues at coordinate 35,413,368 of NW_027182257.1, forward strand.
CCAAAGTTGACACAAATTGCTTATCCTCTATCAGGACCTCTAGGAGGTCCTGCCAAAACCTGAATTGTCTCGAAAACTGATGGAGCTGTGAGGCTACTACAAAGTCAAGTAGCATGAGTGAAGGTTGGTGAAGTATTCATAATCTACCATTGTGAGGTGATCAGAATCTTCCAAACTATCTCTTGTAGAGCCAAGATAAAAACACCAAGGCCTTGAATGATCTCTCCGAAAATGTTCTTGAGGACTTACACATTGAAGGAGTGACGTACACATGTAGGGCCATCGAGAACCTTTTAAACGTTCCAAGTATGTACCAAGTAAATAGCAAGCCAGCCATGTAGAGATTTTCCCTAGTCCTTTGTAAATGCTCACCAAGGTGATTCTCTTCCAAGAATTATGAACCAACTTAACCAAAGAATCTGGAGCGTTTCTAGTTGTACTTCTTGCTCTAAATGAGCTGACATTGAACTCACTAAAGAAAGGTTCACCTTTCTTGTGGACTCACTAAATAATGCAGAGATGGTGTGGATAGTGAAATGAAGTTCTTTACTACAGGATGTAACACATTTGTAGGGTCTTCATTGAAGGTAATCCACTTCACATGAATCTTCCTTTCTTTTTTTTTTTTTTGTTTTTTTTTGTTTTTTTTTTTTTTTTTTTGTGTGTGGACCAAACACTAATGCGGTATAGATTAGACTCTTTTCGATAACTCTCGGTGACACATAAGCAACACATGGTATGGTAGGAAGGCTTCATCTTAAAATAAAGGTGGCAAAGGGTCTTAGTAAGGTGTCACATCCTCACCAATCGAATAAGAAGTCATGCAATGTGGCCCTCTCCCTTTGCATGCAAACCTAAACAAGAGGAGAGAGAAAAGGTTAGGGAGAGAAAAAAGTAGGGTGGTCTGCCCTATAAATAGAAGTCCATTGTAAGCTTGAGAGAGTTGGAGAGAAATCTGAGAAGAACCCTGAAGCTTAGAGTGAGAAAAGTCCTACCAAAACATCAAATTTTCAAATTTCATTTGAGCCGTTTGTCAAATTCCTGACGTCAAAGTAACAACAAACGATTGTATTTGTAACTACTTTGTCACCATCTTGGATCCACAATCACAATACGAAATCAAACTTTCTTATTAATTACTAAGTGGAGACTAACGCCAAACTTGAAGTCAGTCGATCAAGGAGCTTGTAGTTTGCTCTTCAAAGATAAAATCAAAGGACTAAATTAAAGGTTGGATCCTACATGACTTGGAATTTGTAATTTTATTTTTCTCTTGTATCAATGGTCAGTGTCACTTCCTAGATCAAATCTTTTGTACATCGACAACCATATATATATAATAATTTATTATATTCTATCTATATATTATTTAAAGTCCTACTTAAAAAATATATATTTTATTTTAAAAACATAGTAATGCAATCTTTTCTATTCTAAAGAAATAATAATCCAATCTTTTATATTCCATGTGTTGACCAAGATATTGCCGTTTTATTATCTTCAAAGTGAACCTTTATGGGACCAATCACGTGAGCATGTTAGTGGGACCACTCATATATATATTTTTTTTAAACTGGCATCATCTTACTTTTCAAATGTTTAGAAGGTAATTAGGGTCATAACTATATCATAAATTATAAACCCCCATTAAAAAGGTTAAAAAAGGTGACTTGTGGGGGCAGACAGACACGTGCTTGTGGCTCTACACCCGAAGCATGGTTAGTAAAATAATCAAGTCTCCAGCACTTATATAATCAAATCCCAACTCTTCATCAGACACTAGATGCTCCCCTCCCCTACCTCTTCCCAAAAGAATCTTTTCTCTTTTCCCCACGAAAGGCGTCACACTCTTCCACAACCAAACAAAAAGCCGTGAAGAAAATAGAATTGCACAGACCCTCTTCCTCTACTCGCTGGTAACTGCTACTCAGATATCATTTCTTCTCCTAAATACGTTTCCAATACAGTGAATTAATACTGGCTTCCAGAAAGGAAAATTGAAAAAGCTGCTACTCCATTATCCTTTGCTTCTTCGGTAGGGAAAGCTGAATTGTTTACAAAACCCAGAGAGAAGATACACCTGATGATGATAGTAGATTAACAGTTTTCTTGAGAACAACGAGAAAGAAAAAGAGTTAAAACTTCTCCATGCCCTTAGTACTTGGTTGGGAAAAAGAGAAAAGAGAAAACGAAAGTTGCTCGCAAAGAAAAGACCCTACATCTGCTGTGGTTACTGGTCGGATGTGGGATACGTCAAGACAGCGATACAAAAAGGCTGGGCAAATCTGTTATATCCCGAACCTGTCTGCTCTCTCGGATTGTTAGACATCTAACTGAAAATGAGTGGAAACGCTCACACTCAGGATTCCGTCTTGCAAGCGCTGGCTTGGAGCACGCTTGTGGGAGAGAAGCCTTGCTGCAGAGACACATGGCGGCCGATGTTGGTCCCGGTGGGGCCGGTGTGAGCGACGGTGACGGAGGTGGCCGCGTGGTTGTTAGTCATCAGCTCCAGGCCAACCGGGATAGAGATGGAGAGATGGGTGGAATCCATGGAGGCCGTCGTTTTGCTCAGGTTGTTAATATTGTTGTTACTACTGGAGGAGGTGTTGGCGGCAGTGTTATTACCTTCCACTGGCTTTCTTGAACGGTGGCGGCCTCTATGAATGTGGCGTTCGCAATACTTCTGGTCTGGCACTACATCCTTAGAGCAACGCCATTTCTTGCCGTCTGTTCTTCTGCATCTACCTGGTTCTGGTTCCGTGCTGTTTCTGTGATCAAAGCATAAGCTGCTACAACCCAGCCCTGCAGCAAAACATGACCAACTTATTGATGGCGCGCACTATCTGAAAAACCCCTCTACAAGAAGCAAACCCCAAAAACCCAGCCGGCGAGAAACACGAGAATTTTCTCTCAGTACCAAAAAGAGAAATACAGAAATTAACTTACAGGCAGGTTGTTGCTTGTACATCTCCTCGGCGGAACTGACGACACTCTTCCAGATTGGGAGAACAAGATGGAAAGGAACCGGAACGCCCACGACCATGTACTTAAAGATGAGAGCTTGGTGTTCAAGCTCCTGCAGCTGCAGAGATGTAAAAGCAGATTTCCATGAAGGGCCCAGGCCGAGTCCAAGGCTGACGGACGGGACCGCCATTGAAAATACACCTACAACGAAGATGAGCAAATGAAGGAACGGTAAATAAATAAGGAATCAAAACGTTCCGTTTCTCAAGAAAACAAAGAGAAGCTGAAACATAGACATAAATGAGAAGAGAATAAAGTCACAATTGTAGTAGTACCAGGGTCTGAAAACCGAGCGAGTTTAGTCGGATGAAGGTTAGCAGCGACAGAAGCGGTTTCCATTTTTACATATGCAACTGGAAAAACGCTTAAGTTGTAAGAGATGCCGAGGAAGCAGCGTTTCTGATCCGAAACCGGGAAAGAGAAATACAGATCTTTTTTAAAAGGGGCAGTGGAAAAGCCAAAACCGCCGGTAAGAAAGGGAAGCAAAAACCCAGAAAGAGATACCGCTGCTGGGTCGTATCTCTCTGTCTGGAGTCTGGTGTATACCCCGACTATAATGAAGAGAGAGTAGGGGAGATTACGGGGCAATGTGGTGACATTTAAGTAGTGAAGGTCTTCTGGCATTGTCTTAGCTTTTTCTGGTTGCAGAGAGAACAGAGAAACACGTATTTTTGCAGATTACACGTCACTCTTCTGTTGGGAAGTGGGACCTCCCTCTCTCGGTGAAAGCTTTCTGGATTGGTGGGCTAGTCAGTAAAAAGGATGAGTCTCAGGGTGAAACTAGGCACAGAAACAAATTGGACAGCCGATGCCACCCGAGTAGCCCTTGGTTGACCCAAACCGTACTTCTCGGTTTTGGGTCGCTTAGCTATCTAATGTTAATCTGTAATGGCCGCCGCCTGCAAGCTACGGCCAAATTCTGAGGTAGGAAGCTTACCTCACATCCAGTTTTCTGCCGGATCTGTTGAAAGTTAGGCTTCGTTGACCATAATCCATACTCTGTGGGATTTTGTTTTTACCTTGTGAGGTGTAACGCAGATTGTTAATCTCTCCGTGACGACTTAAACATGAAATAAAGTCGAATTAGTTTAAAATGCCCTGGATTAATGAATAACAACTGCAGAATACTGGAGTAGGACTACGTGGGCGATTCCTTGGTATTAGGCCATCGACAAACACACCACGGCAAAGGGAGACGATGAATCCTGTAGTTGGATTGTCCACCGAAAATTGAATTTCTGTCACAATTGGAGCAATTAGTTATGCCTGTAGCTGCCCGTCAATAGCAAATCCCCTCCTTATCATCACTTCAGTCATTGATAGAAGTCATTGATCACCATTACTTAGTGCCAAGCACATCTCGACATCTAATGGTGAAGCTACTTGTAGGCTTGTAGAGATCCATAGTTAAATACAACTTAAGGTGGCTCATCTAATCAACACGGTGACTCAAATCCTCTAATAACACCAAGTATGACTACTTTTATGAGATTAAAAAAAATTGTCTTAGAATGTGAAAGTTTTCTCACTCAAACATTCACTGAAATTCTATTGTTAGGAGGAATCTCCTATGATAGAGATAAAGATAAGGGCTAATAGAATTTGAGATAGTCTCAAATTGTAACTCTGAAGAATTGTAAACTCTACGGTTTTTTTTGTAGATCACGCTATGACACTTGTTGTAATCCTATCAATATTGCACACCTGTTCAATGAAAATCATCAAAAAATTATTCTTCGTTTTTCTTTTTCTATATGGTATGAAAGTTCTCGATCGACGATCCCCTTCCAATCGTAGAAGACCTAACTGAAGCTCTCTCCTGTCCGTTGCCCTAGCGACTACCACCATTAGCCTTCGCTACCTCTGGATATTCCTTTCTGTGCCAACAGAGCCTTCGACGAACTTGCCTTTGTTCCCATTCACGCACTTGAGGAAGAATTGCGTCTGCAATTATGCTTTCGATGTCCTGATCGGCCCCCAATCCAGAACCACTTCTTCCTCCTTTGTTTTGATCTTCCCCAAGCCATCACCGCTAACGCTCCTACCATCACCTTCACCTCCACCGTCACCAGCTATCACCATCGCCCCAGTGCCTTCGAAGAATTGTGTCCGCCATTCTACTTTCGTCGTCCTGTTCGGCTCTTCACCCTCCTCCCTAGCTCCGACGAAGCCTCTAAAAGTTGTCGTCACTAGAGTAGCGCCACCGATTGCCATCCCGCCATCGATATTTGGTATCTTTCTTCCCTCTTCCTCTTATCATTTTCATCCTATCGATCTTCGATTTAATCCGAATTTCTAATTAAAGAGGAGGTCAGGAAGAAGAAAGTTGCTACATGTGTGACTCTCACACGTGCGATAGTAAAGAAAAAAGAAGGCACCATGCCCTCAACTCTACTTTGACGGTTTTCCAACTTGTCAACAAGAACTTATTTTTTCCTTATCATCCAAATCTATGCTCATGGCTGATGGTCGTCCTCGGCCTTAGACCTACTTTGGACACTACCAGTGGTGTCGTGCACAAGGACACACTGTTCCGCAATGTTCTATTTTTTGCCAAATGTATCCCCAATTATCAATACCGCCAGTTCATTGCCCAAATCAATTGAAACCACGCCCTTTAGCACAATGGCAACCTCAATCATATCTTGCAGCCACCACTCCTACAAATTCTTCTATGCTCCTTGATAGTGACGCATCGTATTATGTTACATCCAACTTGAGTAATCTCTCTGATCACAGTCCTTATGACGACACTGATGATATTGTGATTGGTGATGGCATGGATCTCCCTATTACACATATCGGTTCCAAATATCTCTCTACACCCTCCCGTACTTTTTCATTAAATCATATGTTTTGTGTTCCTATCATACAAAATAATCTTATTTCAATCTCTAAGTTATTTCAATCCAATCATACTTCCATTGAATTTTTACCTACTTCTTTTCTTGTGAAGGATCTTCACATGAGGGCAACACTTTTGCAGGATCGAGCTAAGAATGGTGTATACGAGTGGTGGTCGTTTTTAGCCCAGTCTTCACCATTAGTAGCCTTTTTCAGTGTCAAGACCGCTTTGTCTGCATGGCATCATCGCTTAGGTCATATGTCCTCTCCAATTCTAAGGCACATTGTCTCTACTTTTCAATTAGATTTATCGCCTCTTCTGAATTTTACTTTCAATTACAATTCTTGTCAATGGAATAAGAGTCACAAATTACCATTCTCCTACTCCTCTCTTGTCTCTTCTTTCCCTCTTGACGTTATTTTCTCATATATCTGGACCTTTCTTATTTATTCTATTGATTATTTCAAATATTATGTTATTTTTGTTGATCCCTTTACAAAGTATATTAGGTTTCATCATCTCAAACAAAAAATCACATGTGTTTAATAAATTTGTTCGGTTCAAATCTCTTGTTGAAAACTTCTTTGGCAAACAGATTAAAACACTTTATTCTGATAATGGAAGGGAATATAAAGTAATGTCCCCTGTTTTGGCTACCAATAGTATTTCTCATCTCATGTCTCCTCCACATACACGTAAACACAATGGGTATTTTGAATGATGACCTTGTCATATTATTGGCACTCCTTATAACTACTCTAAAACTCCGAAGTTTTGGTTGTCTCTGTTATCCGTGGCCTAGGCCATACTTTGCCCACAAACTCACTCATCGTTCCTCTTCTTGTGACTTGCTTGGGGACTCTACCACTCAAAGTGACTATCTATGTCTTGTACCCACTACCCCTCGTCTTTATGTGTCACTTTGATTCATTGATTCTATCTTTCCCTTTGCTACACTTCAGTCTCACCTTGATCATCCTTCATCTGACACAGTCTCCCACTAGTGTTCCTTTGTGTCCTTCCTTCTGGCTACCCGCACATCAACCACTGCTTTGATCCATGCGCCCTATGCAAGCTCCATCAAAACCTCGAATCTAACCCCTCTCAAACATAAAATCACACTCCAACACCTCATCCCACTCAAACACCTCCTTCATCGGCCCACCCACACCCATCATCTCTACTTGTTTCCTCCCTTCCCCATGTTATTGTCACCAAATTCAATAACAACATTTACAAGCCGATTAAAAAATTAAACCTCTTAGCCCAACTTCCTACATCTATCGATCATGAACCAACTACCATGACTCAAGCTCTCACTAATCCCAAATGGTGTCAGGTTATGTCTGATGAGTATGATGCTCTTGTTTGGAATGAGACATGAAAACTTGTTCCCTCGGATACCTCATAGAATCTGGTTAGTTGCAAATGGATTTTTCGTACTAAATATCTCTTTGATGGATCTATTGACAAGTATAAGGCTCACTTAGTTGTCAAAGGGTTTCATTAGCACTCTGGGGTTAATTATCATGAAACATTTAGTCCCGTTGTAAAGCCTACCACTATCAGCATTGTTCTTTGCCTTACAGTAAGTCGTGGATGGTCGCTTCAACAACTTAATGTCATTAATGCATTTCTCCAAGGGACCCTGTCTGAGAATATTTTTATGGTACAACCACTAGGCTTCATTGATCGTGATCATCTTCATCATATCTATAAACTTCACAAAGCTATGTTTGGTCTCAAGCAAGCTCCATGTGTTTGTTATTATGAGTTGCACCAGTTTCTCATAAGCTCTCTAGCTTCACCAACTCTCATGCAGACTCCTCTCTTTTTATGTCACCCAGGTATTGTTGTGTTGTATATTCTGGTCTATGTGAATGACATTATTATTACAGAAGACAATGATCAAGCTATGACAACGTTCATCCACCTTCTTGCCCAGAGTTTTTCACTCAAGGATCTTGGCCCATTGACTTACTTCCTTGGAATTGAAGTTGTTCCTCATTCTCAAGGTTAACTTCTGTCTTAATGTCGATATATCTCTGATCTACTTGCTTGCATACGCATGACAAATGCAAAGCCTATATCTACACCCCTTACCACATCATCTACACTACACTTCAGTCTGGCATGACACTCTTTGATGCATCTGAATATCAGACTGTTGTTGCTAGTCTCCAATACTTGTCTCTTACTCGCCCTGGTATTGATTATGTGGTGAATAAGTTATCCTAGTTTCTGCATTGCCCTACTATTGACCATTGGGATGCTGTCAAATCATTGTTGGTCTATCGTTGTGGGACTATGGATCATGGTATTGTAATACATCCACAATCTTCTTTGTTTCTCCATGCATTCTCTGATACTGACTGGGCAAGAAACATGGATGATTTCACTTCCATCAGTGCCTATCTTTTCTACCTATGTCACAGTCCTATCTCTTGGAGTTCTAAGAAACAATAGACTGTGGCTCGATCCTCTATTGAGGTAGAATATTGATCTGTTGTAACCACTATAGTTGGGATCCGATGGATTTGCTCTCTTCTCATTGAACTTGGTGTTCTTCTTCCATGATAACCGGTGCTTTATTGTGACAGTATCGGTGCTATAAATCTGTGTTCTAATCCAGACTTTCACTCATGCATGAAACATGTAGTTTTGGATTACCACTTTGTTCGAGAACAAGTTAAGAGTGGTGCTCTTCGGTTTACTCATTTCTTCTTTGATGATCAGTTAGCGTATGCTCTCACCAAACCACTACCACGAACATGCTTCCTCTTATTGAAGACCAAGATTGGACTCTCCTCTCGGAGCTCCATATTTGTGGGGCATGATAGAGATAAAGATAAGGGTTGATAGAATTTGAGATAGTCTCAAACTGTAACTTTGGAGAATTGTCAACTCTATGGTTCTATTGTAGATCATGCTACGACACGTTGTAATCCTATAAATACTACATATTTGTTCAATGAAAATCACCAAAAAATTATTCTTCGTTCTTCTTCTTCTATACCCCAAAGGGAGTTAAACCAAAAAGCAAGTGGGAGGACAACTTATGGACGAGCAATCAAGAAACAATTGCTTTGTGAGGTCAAATTGGAAGCAGACTTTGACCAGCTATATGATACTGGGATTGAAGACATGACTCTCTACATCAACCAAGACATGAAGCCTACAGTATAGGAGAGTGAACAACCTTGGTTTTCTAGGCTTGGTTCTTTAAATAAATGAAGGAGAACCAAAGGATGCCTTCGAAGGCAGCTAATTTTCTAGGTCCTACCAGGCTAGGGGTGGGAATGTTTTGTAATTTGTCTAAAGATAGAATTCTACCAACACATTATTGGCCCAGGTGGATTCTCAAAGGGCGGAGGGGGGAGGAGATTGAGTTTTTACAATTTAAAGTGTTTTAATTTGAAATTTAAAGTAATTGTAAAATAAAATATGCAACCATCATAATCAACACAAAGATATTTATTATTGATGTTTCCCTAGTGGTATTCATTGCCCAAGAACCTTTGCTTAGAAAATTTCACTAATGAGCCTTATTAGCTGGAATTTACACAAAAGAGATTTCGACTTTCTTTTAAGCCACATGTGCTCAAATACATGATTACAACAATCTCCTATGAGATTTAGTTATATTCTAGCACTAGCTAGTTCTTCTCTCTAGAATTAAAGGTCTAAGATCAACCTATGAATAAAAATATAAAAATATAAAAGAAGAAAAAACTTACACCCATTGTATTTGGTGGAGAGACAATCTTCTCTTTTGGATTCTCCAAGTTTCCAACTTTTAAGCACAAGTAGATATGAATTTGGAGCTTGATTGAATGAAGTATGTTAATTTCTAGGGACAACGCATAAACATAAGGGATCTCAATGGAAGGAGAGAAGAGAGGAACTCTAACTATTGGGAGTGAAGAGAGAAGAAACCAAAGGCTAGAGTTCCTCTCTTCTCTCCTTCCCTTGAGATTTCTTGTGTTTATGTGTTGTCCCTAGAAATCGACATGGTATCAGAGCAAGGAAAGATCTGAGATGGAAAAGGAGAAGAAGATGGAGAAGAAGAAGGAAAATAAAAAGGAAAAAGAGAAGTTTCTCATTTTTCCAAAAGTCTTCTTTCCCAATTCCTGTTTTTCATTGGATTTTAACTCTCTTTCTAAATGTTACATATATCAAATTATATATCATTGGAAAGTTATTAGAGTGTAGTTTCCAACTAAAAAAGAATCGTTGAAAGGGTACTTGATTTCGTTTTATGCTGCCTTGATCAAGCTCATTTATGATTCACCTTGACACTATAGCAAGCTCTAAGTGTTTCTTGAAGTTCTGAAACTCAGAACGAGTTGAACAAGAAACAAAATCTGTAAGCAAAAAAGCAGATTCTCACAACTGTTTTTTTTTTTTAACTTGTTATAACTCCAACCATTTTTTTTTGGATTTCACTATTCCTGATGTTGCCTTGCTGTGAAGGATCTTCCATTTGAGGTAACTATCCGCAAATAAGAACAAGAAAGGAAGGCGATTGCCTCCTATGAGCATGCATGATTGACACACATGCTAAGGAGGAAACTTGCCTAATTTAGGCAAGCTTGTTATAAGAAAGGTGATGTAGTTTCTTTTTGACACCCACATGAGCTTCCTCCTTTATGATTAAGGAGTGCTTGAAGGTTCCCTAAGACTGAAATTACAGTCCAGCTCACATCATTATTGGGTGTCCTAAAGTCTACTAATTCATACATATGTGATTTCAATCCTGCATGCATACATAGGTATAAGTGCAAAGAGCAAAAATCTACACGGACATCACCTTCACATCTAATTTCAGTGGTTTAAGATTCTCATCACGTTTCTCTTTTTCATCTTTATAAGAGCAAGAGTGTTGTTAGTACTTGAATATTTGATTGATATTTAATGGCTGAGTATTTAAGTTTTACAATGGTTGGTAAGAGTGATTACTTCAAATCACTATGGTTCTTTTGAAAGGATTATCAAACTATTTGAGTTGGTCTCAATCAGTTAGGCATTTTCTTATTACTCGATATTTACTGGGTCACTTGATTAAGCCACCTCCACCGATGGATGAAGAAGATAATGTATACATGGAATGGCTTAAAGAGAATACCCTTGTTATTAGTTGATGATAAAAAGTATGGAAGAAAATGTTGTAAATAATGTCGTTCATCTTGAGTTAGAATTTAGGGGATTTATTAAAAAATGGAAAAAATTTCAACCCTATTCTTCTGATATCACAGTTGAGAAAAAAAGAAAGAATTAGCAGCCTCTATTTGTCTTGCTAATATCAAAACATATTTCGAGGTAGCTAAAATTCAAACTCTTAACTCCGTTGCTCTTCCCTCTTTTGATGATATGTCGCCATATTAATAAGTATCCTAGATCTATCCTCCACCTCGCAAATTAATGTTTCATTAGCTATATACTCAAATAATAGAGGTGGAACTTCAGGTAAGAGGGGATGCAGAAGAAAAACTACAGGTGGTCATGGCAGAGGTGGTAGGGCTGGAAAAAACTCTTCCAGACTTGACAATCGGATTTGTTCTTACTATGGGAGCTTAAACAACTTGGTTGACACATGCTAGAAAATTCAAGGTAAACCAGATTGGGTTAAAACAGAGTCTCTACACATAATGGAAACAAGAATAAAGTCAAACTTGAAACTCTTCAAGGCAAGAAGACTGTATCTAAGAAGATTTTGAATTACTTTAGAAGTTAAAGAATATGATGCTATCTACCCTAGACAAGGCTTCTCCCACTACTGCAACAACTACTATAACAAGTATGGTCTTTGCTACTTCACCTTTTTCATCCTCGATCATTGACTTTAGGGCTTCTGAACATTTGATGGGTAATGGTAATCTTTTGAATTCTATATCTCTTTGTATAACTCATAAATTTGTCTCTATAGTAGATGGATCCCAAACCAAGGTACATGGGCTGGGCTCCACCTTTGCTACACCTACACTTCACATGCAAGATGTTCTTTTTGTTCCATAGTTTCCTTTAAATCTCTTATCAATTAGTCAATTAACTAAAAAGCTTAAATATTCCATTACTTTTGCTCGTACTCGTGTTTTTCAGGACATGGAGGTTGTGAACAGATGATTGGTGGAGGTCGTGAACATGGGGGACTTATCTTAGTTTGCATGTAGTTACTCCTACATCCAGCTCTCATATGAAAGCCCTTCAATGGTACAATAGATTAGGACATCTATCTCTATAGTCTTTCAAGCATACGTTTTCTTCTTTACACTCTCTATCTAGTTTGAATTGTGAAATTTGCCAATTGAGTAAACACCAGAGGAGTACTTATTTTCCTCGAGTTAAACCAAAAGATGTTACTCCCTTTTCGTTAGTTCATACTAATGTGTGGGGATCTTTGAATATTTCTAATGTTTCTCAATCCAAGTACTTTGTTGCTTTTGTTGATGAATTTACTTGGGCAACATAGTGGTTTTTACTTAAGGACGGACCTGAAGTCTTACCCACCTTCAAATCCTTTTGTGCTATGATTTCTACTCAGTTTCATAAAAAAATACAAGTTCTTTGGTCTGATAATTCCAGGGAGTATATGCGGGAGAATTTCAATCCTTTTGTAGGGACAATAGCATCAAACTTCTTGGGCATACACACCACAACAAAATGGTGTGGCTGAGAGAAAGAATAGATATCATCTTGAGGTTGCCTAGGCTCTTCTTCATCATATGCATGTCCCCCTTCTACTAGCCACATGCTAATCTTACAATTTGTTTTCTCATCAACAAGTTGCCTTCCTCAGTCCTTAATGACAAGTCACCATACTCCCTCCTCTTTCCTGGTAAAGATATGTTTTCCCTTCCTTTGAAGGTGTTTGGGTGTACTTTCTTTGTTCATGTAACCTCTCCACATACTATTAAATTAGGCCCGAGGGCTATTAAATGTATTTTTAGGCTACTCTTGTATCCAAAAAGAATATGTTTGTTATAAATTCCTCTCTCAAAAGAATGTTTGTCTCCAGAGATGTGACTTATTGAAGAGTAACCCTTTAACACAGTTAATGGTGCCCTGCCTAGTTTTTTTATGGCTAATGAGTTTCCTAAGCGTATTGTGCCCATCAAAGAATCAATATTTCATGGAAGTGACGATTTACCTCTTCAGCCCTTTGAAGCAATTGTTGATACCTATGAATTCTATAGATCTTTCTGAGGTAAGTTCTCCTTCTCTTCCTTGTCTTTTTGGTCCTCAATTTGAAACTAGACCTATTGTTCTTTGGAAAGAACCTAGGTCTTGCACTTGACCATCTACTTCTCACCGTATGTCTTGCGCTTGACCATCTACTTCTTAGCCCTCTCCAACTTTTTATCTTCTCATTGGTTATCTCCATCTTGTTGCCACTTCCTTACTTCTATTTCTTCTATTTTTATTCCTTCATCTTATTAGGAGGCCCTTCAACATCTAGGATGGAAAACAGCAATGGAAGAAGAGATAGCAGCCTTATATGAGAATCAAACTTGGCAACTTGTTCAACTTTCATCCGATAAATAATTGGTAAGCTATAATGGGTGTTCACAATTAAAAATAAACCAGATGGTTCTATGGCCCACCTTAAAATACAACTTGAGGCCAAAGGATATACTCAATGCTATGATATCGACTATGAGGAGACATTCTCCCTTGTAACCACGTTAAACTCAGTACGTGTTTTTTTATCTCTTGCTACTAATTCTCGTTGGTTTGTGTATAAGCTTGATGTGGAAAATACCTTCATTAATGGAGATATCAAGAAGGAAATTTACATGAAGCAACCATCTGGATTTAAGGTTGAGTGGCAGTTGGTATTCCGCCTACAGAAGTCTTTATATGGTTTGAAACAATCTCGGTGTGTTTGGTTTGACAAGTTTAGTCAAGTAATGTTTCGGTGTTGAATTTCTAGAAAAGAAAAAAGTTTTACTAGCTTGATGTAATCTGAGTACATGAGCCCCTATTTATAATAGGGGAAAGTAGTAGAGTCCAATTACAATTAAACTATCTTTGTCCTAATTACACCCAAAGTCTAACACTTAAAGGTAAGTCCTACCGTAATTAAATAACTGAACATAAATAGAAAAGTAACATAACTAAAATACCTTCAAGCTGAGACTCTTCTCTGAGACTTCGTTCTGTGAGACTCTTGCAAGACTCCACCATATTAATTCTAGCTCTGTGAGACTTCTTATTGTTAGAGTCAGGTAAGAGACCTCCATATCTTCTCTTCAACACCCCCCCTCAAGCTAGAGTTTATAACTTCAGCTTGCAATGAAAAACATTCTTGGTCTTTAATTTTCCTTGCCACAAAAAATTCTTCTTAGACGCAAAAACTTCATCTTTTGTGCTTCCCCTTTCTTGAATATTTTAGTCATATAAAAAATTACTACAACATGTAGAACAAAATACCTATTTCTTGTACTTCTTCATCTACTTCTCCTCTTCAAGTTGGAAAAAACACAATATGAGAGAAAAAAATCACTCCTAATCGTACGACAAAGCTCCATACACCAATCACAACGATCATAGTATGAAACACACTCTACTCAATTTTAAAGGTAGAAAAAGTGCCCAACTTTAGGGCAACAAAAAAAAAAAGACTACTCACTTTTTAAGGGTAGCTAAAACACAAATCAAGTTGGCTCAAGTTGGATGTTGGCCACACTTCTATACTTTTTAGTTAGTGGGTTTTGGCATTGCTATGAAGTGCTAAAAACATAAGATGATAAACTGGAGAAATACTTAAGGAAAACAAATTTAACCAAAATGACGTGATTGTGCAACACTCATACTTCCAAAGTGACATTTTTTTTGGAGAAAATAGGGAAAAATGAGAGATTTTTGGCAAAATTGAGCTTTGATACTTCTTATATCAATACCTCCAAAACTATAGCTCAGAATCACAAACGGTTTGTTTCTAAAGAAACTAGACTCAAATATTTATTATATCTAATTTGAAATACAAATATTTTTTTTTTGAATCTGTTATGACCTCTTGATTCTCTTCATTCTGTATCTTGATCCTTGCTGACTCCAAGGCAAATATCTCCTTAAATATAGATCAGATTGACATGAAATTTTCTCCTTATGAAGCTAGAATTCAATACCTTTCATAAAATTATAACTTATCTTCATAAAATATAATTATTATGAGATAAAAATCCCATATATTTTAGAATCTGTAATTTGCCTGAATTAAGTATTCTTTCTTCTTTGGCCTATATGATCCATGACTCTTCCAAGATAGATATCTCCCCCTAGAAAAATCAGATTGAGAGTTGGTGAATAGGTAAGAAAATAGACTTACAAATATTTATTTGGATATATAATTCTCCCTGTAAAGTCTCATTCTTGATGCCATAACATAGCTCATAAGTTGAAGTTTTCTACTGCTGTTCGAACCTCTCTTGCAGTCCGACCTTTACTGATTCAAATATTGATTTCTCTTTGTAAAAAACTCTATTTGCTAAAATTAGTTTTTCTTTGGAAAGTAGACTCGAATATATTTCCCTAAATATATAATTTTTAATATAAAAATCTTTGTATGAAGGTGAAAACACCAAGAAAACAACGGGTGTTGGGACTGAAAAAGAGAAAAAAAAGATAAAATATGAACATAAACTACTAGAGATGATAGATCACAAAAGGATCACATTATCTCTGTGGGTTGACCAAGTCAAGTCATAGAACCTGCTTTGATACTATCTTAAATTTCTGGAAAAGAGAAAAGCCCTACTAACTTGTTGTAATATGAGTACATGAGCCCCTATTTATAATAGAGGAAAGTAGTAGAATTCAATTACAATTAAATTATCCTTATCCCAATTACACCCAAAGACTAACACTTAAAGCTAAGTTCTAATATGATTAAATAAATGAACATAAATAAAAGACTAACTTAATTAAAACACCATTAAGCTGAGACTCTTTTGTGAGACCTCATTCTGTGAGACTCTTGTAAGACTCCACCATATTAATTTTGGCTCTGTGAGAATTCTTACTGTGGGAGTCATGTAAGAGACTTCACGTGGTGTTCTATGGATCATTTAGTATTTGTCAAAGACACTAACAAGGGTGTGGTGCTACTTGTTGTGTATGAGGATGATATTATTTTAACAAGATGTAACAAAGATACTATAAGTTAAGTCAAACATAGAATATGAAGTGAATTCAAGACAAACGACTTGGGACTCCTCAAATACTTTCTCGGTATTGAAGTCCTTTAGTCCAAGTATGGTATTATTCTGTCATAGAGAAAGTATGTACTTGACTTACTTAAAGATATAGGAATGGTGGGATGTTGCCCTCGTGACACACCTATGGATACAAATGTAAAGTTCTGTGCTAGTTCTGGAAAATATGTTGATGTGGGCAAGTACCAGAGGTTGGTAGGGAAGTTGATTTATCTTACCGTGATAAGACAAAATATCTCCTTTGTTGTTAGTGTTGCCAGTCAAATACAAGCATAAACCTCAAATTTCTCATTGGCAAGCATTGAAAAGGATCCTCAAATATTTGAAAAGGCTCTAGGTCAAGGGCTCTTATATAAGTTTCATGGTCATCTTAATATTGAAAGCTTTGCTGAAAAAAATTGGGATGGATCTCTAGATGATAGAAAATCTACCTTAGGGTAGTACATTATTTAGAAGTAACCTTATCACATGGAAGAGTAAAAAGCATAATGTAGTTGCAAGATTCAGTGCTAGACAGAATATAGGGCTTTGGCACATGCGATAAGCGATCTTCTATGGATTAAATCTCTCCTAACAGATTTGGGATTATATATGGAACTCTAGTTGTGATAATCAAGCTACAATTCATTTTGCATCCAATCCAGTTTCTCATGAAATAATCAAGCACATCGAAGTTGACTGTCACTTTGTCAGAAAGAATAAGCAAACAGGTACTATATGTCTTAAACATGTCTCATTTCAAAGGCAAATTGTTGATATACTCACAAAACCAGTTAGCTCAAAGGTTCTCTCCATTGTATACACCAAGTTGAGAATCTAAAATGTCTTCTCATCACCAACTTGAGGAGGAGCATTAGAAGATATGTGTAAGCTTAGGTGGCATTCATGGATTAAGTCTATGATCTTTTGTCTTTTGTTCACACCTATTATGGTGAAGGGTATTGATGTAAATGTTATAAGTTGACGCCTAAAAAAAAATTTTAACGGCAAGGGGGGGGGTGTAGTGAGGTGGATTAAGCATTCATGCTCACAACCCTAATCCTTCCTCTCTTTTTCTTTTTTCCTAACCCAGTCGTGACTTCTCTTCTCTCCTTCTTCGTTCCTTCTTTCACTACCTTACATTGAAGACAATAACACCATGGAATCCTGATGTTAAAAGGTACCCACGTGTGTAGAGGTGGCATGAATAGAAAATAATGAGAACTTCCATAGAGGTGGCATATAATTGTAATTATGCGAGCTAATGTATGTCCTCTTATGTCCTTTTCTATTTGAACTATTTAGCCCTAAGGCATTTTAGTTATTGTAAACACTTTCCCACAACTATAAATAAAACCTCAGGGGATGGGTTAGAGCATTCAAACCTCTTCTTCTTGGCTCAAATTCGTCTTTACACCTCTCTCTATTTTCCTCTTGTTTCTCTTTCTTGATTTCTTCTCTCCTTCCCTTGAGATCTCTTGTGTTTATGTTTTGGCCCTAGAAATAAACATAGTTTTAGAGTGGGTAAAGATCTGACATGAAAAAGGAGAATAAGATGGAGAAGAAAGGGAGGAAGAAGAACAAAAAGAAAGAGTAAAAAGAAAAAATAGGAGTTTCTCGTGTTTCCCTTTAGTCTTATTTCTCAATTCATAACTTTCTTTTTTTTTTTACTCTCTTACCATATCTTTAATGTAGATACAGGTTTGCCTCAAGGTGGGACTACGTCCTATCTTCCGCTGTTGCAGTATTCCACTATGAAGATGAAATCGTTTATAAGAGAAATCGTACACCTGAAAGGTGTTTTTTTTCTAACCTCTCTCGGGCTGCAACAGATGATTCTCTACAATGATGAAATCCCAATAGCCCCCCCCCCCTTTATAAGAGTAAAAATCCCAAATTACCCTTAATAAAACAACAGTCAATATATCATGGATCTGGCAGGGTTCCACCCCCACACCCCCGGGAGTGGGGTTCCCCGCAACCCCCTCCCCCCCCCCCCCCCCCCTCTCCCTTCCAAACCCCACAACGATCTTACCACGAAGGTCGACCCACGTACTGACTCAGTGTAAGACGTTAATTAGGCTCCACAACTTAACAATGTTGACCAAGGAATAAGTTGTCAATTATTTCAAAATAATAATCCAACCGGAGACAAGGGACCGAGTCGAACCAAATCAAGTAGTAGACCAATATAGCTAAGTCACGGAAGAAATAAGTATAGAACTCGGGACCCGAACACATATATCTAACACAGAAAACAAGTGGACCGAGACAAGCTGACTCAGACCCGACTTGACCCAGTCCAAGTTGGCTCGAGCCCAAGCGGGAAAGAAATAGAAGCAATTAACCCAAGTGGGTCATTGGGTTAACTCGGCCAGGTCCGGGTCTTGGTCCAAGTTGGCTCGGCTCGCTAGGTTAATTCGCTAACTCAATCAGCCACCTAACTTGGTGGTTTTTAATTTAGAAACATCATCTTCCCCACGCTTCCGAACATAGCCAAGCTGCAGAAGAGAGAACTTTTGTCAACCAACAATATTTAGCCAAGCATAAATAGAACCTCGACAAAAGGGAACCAATGTCTTTGTACTCCCAAAGCGATGCCTGGTGATTGTCGAGTAGAGCAGGATGAGCAACAAAGTGAGAATAGACAGTAGATCTTGTTACAAGGTAGGACCACACGAGCTGGCATGATGTGTCATCACACGAGCTGGCATCCTTATCACATGAGTTGGAAGATTTAGCAATATTCCTTGATTAATGTAATTGATTTATCTTCCCTTGATTTATGTAGATTTGGATAATCATGATTGATGTAATTAGGGATATTAGGGATCCAATTTTATCTCTAAATATGTAATGAAAATAATATAAATAGGCTTTCCACTTCTCAACTCGTGAAGAATCTCTCTCCAGTCTAAACTTTTTTTTCTCTTTTCTCTTCTCTCCTCTCTACTCGAGCTCTCTCTCTCCCTCTATTATCTTGCTCGAGGTTTCAATCATGGGGTTCTAAATTCAACAGATCTTTTCCAAACTAGTTTTCGACTTCAAATGGAAACCGAGGTTAGAATCTATTACCAATTGGATGATTTTCAATTTTCGAACCAGTTGGATGATAAGATACCAAAGATAACTTCTGATGTCCTTTTCATTTTACATTTTCTTCTGGCAGTGTTTTTCTCCACTGATGATTTGTTAAAAATGAGGTTGGAAAATGATTTTACAGGGATTTATCTATGAACTCCCTTTATGATGATATTCTTTTTTCCATATCAAAGCTCAAACAACTTGAGGAATTGTCAGTGAACTTGTCAAGATTTTCGTTTGGGAAGATCTTGATTACTTATTGGACATGGTGTCCTCTTATGGTACCGAGTGAAGGTTTAAAATGCTCAGAATGTAGGATTCTCAAGTCCTTCCACACTATCTCAGATTCCAAATCTGAAGACCTTGTGAGCTTCTCTCTCTATCCATGCTTTAGATATGGTGGCACTTGTTGTATTTTATTGCATTCCTTTTGTAATTTTTAACATCAACGGGTTCTCATTTCCTTCCTACTGGAACCTTGCTTTGAATCAACTTACTGGAGATATACCTATACTAATATACTGGAATGAAGTTTTGCAATATCTGTAAGTCTTTACCTGTCATATATCAATTGTTACAAGTTTTCTGTTTTTTACCTATTACGCATTTTATAATCTGCTTCGGTGTTTGTAGTGGGCTATGTTGTAACTCACTAACTGGAACGTTATCTCCAGATATGTGCCAATTGACTAGCTTGTGGTACTTGTAAGTGCTTTCTTTCCTGTTACCCATCCTCCAACCTACCATAGAACAACACTACTTTAATTACAGTGAAGTGAGAGGTAACAACCTAACTGGAAATATTCCGCACAGCATTGGAGACTGCACCAACTTTGAAATATTGTATGTTTATTTGAAGTCATCTTTAAAGATCTTCTAAAGTTATGCTTTAATGTTGTCCATATGCTAAAACTTTATGTTGTATGAATTTCAGGGACATCTCTTACAACCAAATTATTGGAGAAATTCCTTACAATATCGATTTCCTGCAAGTGGCAACACTGTATGAAACGTTTTATGTTGTTATTTTAAAGTTTTATATAATCGAAACCAGCATCATATATTTTGCCTGCAAACTAAAGGGTTTCCAATGTTAATTGTTGCTTCGTTTCAATTCGGAAGCAGTGGTTGGTCCAACTTCCTTTCAGTTTTGGAAGCAATGGTCCAATGTCTCTCATGGAGAGCGTGGTTCCATTTCGGAAGTTTATGAACCCACATCCCTACGTCCATGGAAGTTTATGACCCACGTCGCTCCCATCGGTAGTTACAGAAGCCGATAAGCTTGATGGAAATTGGCTTATAAATAGTCTTTGCTCCCCAATCTCGTTCACTCGTTCAAACCTTCAGCTTACACCATCACTGAGAGTGATTAGAGAGTGGAAGAGCCAAACAGAAGCAGCGACCGCCGGTGAATTTTTACGGAATCTGATCGGATGGAGAGAAGTAAGATTTTGGGCTTCCGTTTAAATTTTAATCAATGAATTTCATGTGGTAATTATAAATTCATGATTAACTTGCAGTTGGTATCAAGAGCAAACCTCTGATCCTTTGTATCGGTTCCATTTGAGCCTTCAATTTAAGCTCTCTGTTTCTGTTGAGTTACAGTTTACTCTTAATTTCAAAAAACATTATGCGCTCTCTCCATGCGACAGCGTGGGCTCTCGCATAGGTGATGAACAAAGTGGGAGAACGATGTCGGTGCTGGCGACCATTTCGAACGGTTTTCTTGCATCAACATTGTACAGAAAACCCGTGCCGACAGTCGTTGTGAGCTCTCTGTGCGCTCACCGTGGCGATAGTCGGCAACTCTGGCGTCACTATAAAATGTTGGAGCCGGCCCCGGCGACCTTTCCAACAGGTTTGCCGGCGTCGACGACGTTTAGGAACGCCGATGAACCCACTTTCTGCGCGCACCTGGAGGTTGAAGACGACCTCTTGAGAATACACATAAAAATTAAGGTTATAAGGTTTGTTTGTAAATATAGGTTGAGTCAACTCACCGTTCCAACTCGCCAACCAAGTCGCAAGCTAGGGCGACTCGGTGTAAATAAAAAAATAAAAAAAAGGGTTCGAATTGAGTTGGCTCACCATTTCAACTCGCTGAAGAGAATCGCCCGTGAGAGGACCGAGTTGACTCGATTCTCAAAACTCAATTTTTTGCGCCAGCAGGATGCGAACCCATGCGCTGAACGACAATATGGCACCAATGACCATTCGGCCACTGGCCGCTGTGTGTCATATTTGTTAAATATGTAGATATGTTTTTAATGTAATGTCTTTTATGCATTTTGGCATATAATTAAATGCATGAAATTAAAGTTATGCATAATATTATAGTTTTTAATTATGCATATATTATGAGAATATATGTGCATAATGATAACTTGATAGTGTTAGTTAATTTTATGCAATTCATGCTACTCTCATGAAAATTTCGCATTATGCGATTTAATGTCTAGTGATTCATATAATTTTTATTAATTAGAGAGTAGCCACAATATCTTTAATTGAATTAAAATTATATATTAGGACTAGGATCACATAAAGAATATTAGACAATAATCGTAACTAATTTTACTTAATATAATAAATTTTATCCCATAAGAATTTTTATTATATTTGAGTTTATTAGTTAGGATAAAATATCAAATTATTCATAATTTTCCCACATGAATTATGAATTCATACATAATTTGATAGTTTTATCATAAAGTTTCATCATAAAGAATAATTGAATCTGCTTGAATTAAAAACTTTAGTCTATTGGCATTTTTTTATGTCAATAGATTCAATTTTTAAGCATGATTTACATTGGTAAAGCATGATAGTTATTCAGGTATTAGTTTTAACATAAGCATGTCATTTGTAATTTTATGCAATTCTACAACCTGTCAATTTCTCTTATATTCGTTGTGATATCTCTGATCTTAAGGGAGATAACTATAAGGTATGGAGGGAGAGAATTCTTCTTCATTTAGGGTGGATGGATCTAGACTATGCTATTAGGAAAGATGAACCACCAGCAATTACTAATACCAGCACTGCAGCTGAAATCACGCTTTATGAATGATGGGATCGATATAATCGCCTCAGCATGATGTTCATTAAGACTAGGATATCTGCTAGTATTCGTGGTTCCGTCAACTAGCATGAAAAGGTCAAATACTTGCTAAAAGCCATTGATGAGTAATTTGTCACTTCATACAAGGCATTAGCAAACACCCTAATCATGAAGCTCTCATCCCTCCGACTCACCACTATATGAGGTGTGTGCAATCACATCATGCAAATGAGGGATATTGTGGCACAATTGAAGAAACTCGAGGTTGATATGTCAGAATCTTTCCTGGTGCACTACATCCTTAATACCCTTTCGCACCAATATGGATCCTTCAAAATCTCCAACAACACACATAAGGATAAATGGTCAATCAATGAACTTTTGACCATGTGTGTTCAAGAGGAAGGGAGACTGGTGATGGAACAAGGAGAAAGTGTCATGTTGGCAACACATGGAAAAGGAAAATACCAAGCCAAACTGAAAGGGAAGGGTAAAATACCCCCCAAGCTGGAATTCAGAAGGATTCGAAGTGTTTCTTATTTAAAAAGAAGGGACACATGAAGAAGGAATGCGCCAAGTTTCAGAAATGGCTTGCTGACAAAGGTAAACCAACCTCATTTGTTTGTATGAATCTAATATGGTTAATGTTAATATTAACACATGGTGGATTGATTCTGGATCAACAATCCACATCTCGAATTCCTTGTAGGGTTTGCAAAACCTAAGGAAACAAGTGGGAAGTGAGCATAACATCTTCTCAGGAGACAAGATGAACTCACATGTGGAAGCTATAGGAACTTGCTATTTAAATTTAAGTAGTGGTTTTTTTTTAAAAATAAATAAGACCTTTTATGTTCCAAGTTTTTCTAAAAACTTGATTTCAGTTTCAAGACTTGTACCTTATGGTTATTCCTTTACTTTTTCAGACTCATATTTCAATTTATTTTATAAGTCTGATTGTGTTGGGAATGGTATTTTGTCTAATAGTCTTTATCGCATCAATTTAAAAAATAATGCCACTTATGATTCAATGCATGTTCACACTGGTACTAAAAGAGGTGTTATTAATGAGGATTCCTCTACATTGTGCCACCGAAGATTAGGTCATATCTCCATGGAAAGAATTAAGAGATTAGTAAATGAAGGGTACTTAATACTCTGGATTTTACTGATTTTGAGACTTGAGTAGACTGCAATAAGGAAAAAGCAAACTAACAAGTAAATGAAAGGTGCCAATAGGAGTTCAACCATATTAGAGATCATACATACTGATATATGTAGTCCAGACATGGACTCACATGGTCAGAAATACTTCATCTCTTTTATAGATGATTACTCACGATACATGTATCTCTACATGCTTTATAACAAGAATGAAGCATTAAATGCCTTTATGATCTTTAAGGTCGAAGTAGAGACACAATGTGGTAAGAAAATTAAGATCGTGAGATCAGATAGAGGTGGATAATACTATGGTAGATACACAGAGAATAGACAAGCACCTGGGCCATATGCAAAGTTTCTTCAAGAACATGGGATTGTTGCCCAATATATCATGCCTGGTTCTCCGGACCAAAATGGTGTAGCGGAAAGAAGACATCGAACATTATTAGGTATGGTATGGAGTATGCTTAGCAGCTCCAATCTTCCTAGATCCTTGTGTCAAACGCCTAGCCAATACAACCAAAAAGACCGGTTTGTTATATGCAGAAAACACAACACTTAACCAGAGTGGACGGAACCACTATGACACCCACCATTCCCGGGTTTGGGACATCTGCACTCCGGGATTTAAACGCGGAACTTGGGCGCCAGCTCTGATACCATGTCAAACGCCTAGCCAATACTACCCAAAAGACCGATCTGTTAGATTCGAAAAGCACAACACTTAACCAAAGTGGACGGAACCACTCTGACACCTTGTGGGCTGAATCACTTAAGACGGCAGTGTATATATTAAACCGAGTTCCAACCAAGGTTGTTCCTAAAACGCCATTTGAATTATGGAAAGGTTGAAAACCAAGTTTGCAACATTTACATGTTTGGGGCTGCCCGTCTGAAGTGAGAATTTATAATCCATAAGAGAAGAAGCTGGAGCCAAGGACCATTAGTGGATATTTCATTGGATATGCTAAAAGGTCCAAAGGTTACAGATTTTACTGTCCATCTCACTACACTAGGATTGTGGAATCAATAAATACAAAGTTTCATGAAAATGACTTGATTAGTGGGAGCAATCCAACTCGGAACATAGTTTTTGAGAAGGATCATTTAGAATTTCAACCTTCTACCTCAAGTGAAAGATTGGTTATAGTTTACAACACCCCTCCAGTACAAACTGGTGTTGAACAACCACTCATTGAAGTTCCACAAAATGCTAACAACATTCCAGTAGATTAGGTAGTTCAAGAGTTGCCAAACACTTTTGAACAACTAATTGAACCACATACTTCTCAGGAAAATGATGGTACAATATTAAGAATATCTACTAGAGTAAAGAGATCAACAATTCCTGATGATTATGTTGTGTATCTACAAGAATCTGATATTGGAGCCGCAAATGATCCCAATTTTTTTTTCACAAGCTATGAGTTGCAAAGAATCAAAATTATGGTACAATGCCATGAAGGAAGAGATGAATTTTATGAAGGGTAACGAAGTCTAGGATCTTGTTGAGCTGCCTAGTGGATTTAAAGCTATTGGATGTAAATGGGTCTTTAAGACAAAGAAAGACTCATGAGGCAACATTGAGAGATACAAGGCAAGACTCGTTGCTAAGGGATTCACCCAGAAAGAAGGGATCAATTACACGAAAAAATTTTCTCTTGTACCTAAAAAAGATTCCTTCTGCATTATTTTGGCATTAGTTGCCCATTTTGACTTAGTGTTGCAACAAATGAATGTGAAAATGATATTTCTCAATGGAGATCTAGAGGAGGAAGTTTACATGAAACAACCTGAAGGATTCCCCTCTAGTGATGGTGAGCAATTGGTTTGCAAGCTAAAAAAGTCAATATATGGATTAAAACAAGCATCCCGCCAATGTTATTTGAAATTCCATAATGTAATTTCTTCATTCGGTTTTGTAGAAAACATTATGGATCAATGTATATACCAGAAGGTCAGTGGGAGTAAAATCTGTTTTCTTGTTTTATATGTGGATGACATTTTGCTAGCAACCAATGATAAGGGTTTTCTATATGAGGTGAAACAATTTCACTTTAAAATTTTCGCTATGAAGGATATGGGTGAGGCATCTTATGTCATTGACATTAAGATTCATAGAGACATATTTCGAGGTATCTTAGGTCTGTCTCAGGAAACCTATATTAATAAAGTGTTAGAGAGATTTCAAATAAAAAATTGTTCACCAAGTGTAGCTCCTATTGTGAAGGGTGATAGTTTAATTTGATCCAATGCCCGAAGAATGACCTTGAAAGGGAACAAATGAAGGACATTCCATATGCTTCTGCTGTCGGAAGCCTAATGTATGTTCAAGTCTGCACAAGACTTGATGTTGCATTTTTTGTTGGAATGTTAGGATGATATCAGAGTAATCCAGGGTTAGACCACTGGAGAGATGCAAAGAAAGTAATTAGGTACCTTCAAGGAACCAAAGACTACATATTGATGTATAGACGAACGGACAATCTAGAAGTAATTGGTTACTCAAATTCAGACTTTACTGGTTCTATTGATTCCCGCAAATCAACATCAGGATACATTTTCTTGATGGCTAGTGGAGCTATATCATGGAGGAGTGTCAAACAGACTTTGATTACCACATCAACTATGGAAGTCGAGTTAGTTTCCTGTTTTGAGGCTACTTTACATGGTGTATGGCTTAATAGTTTCATTTTCGGGCTTAGAATTATGGATTCTATCTCTAGGCCATTGAGAATGTATTGCGATAATTCAACTACTGTTTTTATGGCCAAGAATAACAATAGTGGAAGTCGAAGTAAACACATCGACATAAAGTATTTGGCTATAAGAGAACGTATGAAAGAAAAGAAAGTGGTCATTGAGCACGTAAGCATTGAATTAATGATAGTTGATCCTTTGATTAAGGGTATGCCACCGTTTAAATTCAAGGATCATGTCGTGAATACGGGACTTGGTTCCATTATATAATTTTTCATTGTATGAATAATGTTACTTTAGTAAAATTCTTAATTATTGTGATGTTTTTCTCATATTTATGTCCACTTTAATTTTGAGAAAATCATTTGTGTTGGACCACGAATAAACATAGGGTTTATTCATAAAGTATAATCAATAAATATATTTTAATACATGGAAGGTAATACTCGTTATCAGAGGACCTATCGCCATGATTCATGTATTTATGACTTAAATTGAGATTATCGATGGGATTCAGATTACACTAGAAGTGTGGACCAAGTGGGAGAATATTAACTATTGCGTCGTTTCAGTTCGGAAGCAGTGGTTGGTCCAACTTTCTTTTAGTTTCGAAAGCAATGGTCCAACGTCTCTCATGGAGGATGTGGTTCCGTTTCGGAAGTTTATAAACCCACGTCCCCACGTCCATGGAAGTTTATGACACATGTCCTTCCCATCGGTTGTTACAGAAGCTGATAAGCTTGATGAAAGTTGGGCTTATAAATAGTGTTTGGTCCCCAATCTCGTTCAAACCTTTAGCTTACACCATCACTTAGAGTGATTAGAGAGCGGAAGAGCCAAACAGAAGCAGTGACCGCCGGTGAATTTTTATGGAATCTGATCATATGGAGGGAGGTAAGATTTTGGGCTTCCGTTTAAATTTTATTCAATGAATTTCATGTGGTAATTAGAAATTCATGATTAACTTACATCCAGACCCTCCTTTAGCAGCCTCTTACAGTCAAATAGAAGTCCAATGTAAATGCATCAAGTCTTATTAGGGAAAGATATCATCAAGTCTTGTTAGGGAAAGATATCATTCATCTGGGAATGTTACTTGTCAACCTTCCTTTCTAGTTTACTAGTCATTGCAGCATTGGAGGTTTTCTCATCTTTGTTATTTGCTTTTTCAGTTTGATCAGCAATGTAGATGTGATAATGCTTTATGTTCCACTTATTATTTCTATCAGGTCACTTCAAGGAAATAAGTCAACTGGTAAAATTCCGGAGGTGATTGGTCTGATGCAAGCACTTGCTGTCTTGTAATTTGTTGTGATCAGTATTCTCCAATTATTGCAACTTTGTTCTGCTAGTATTCTCCTACGTCATCAGTAATGTTATGTTCGTTTGCCATCTTAATATTTTTTTCTAATGCTGGCACCTTCTATTATGGTGTTAATAATAGGACTTTATTTTTGTCCAGGGATCTAAGTGAGAATGAACTGGTTGGGCCTATTCTTTCAATACTTGGCAATCTGTCCTATACTGGCAAGTTGTATGTTGTGGATTCCCGTGTAGTTAGATTGAAAACAAAAACACAAAATCTAAATAAAGAACGAAAAGCAGAAGGAAACTTACTTTCTCCCCTGATTACTTTGCCTTCGTTCTGGATAGAGGTTGTCGGCTAAGCATAGTGGTCGGGATGGAGGAGGTCGCCGACAGGGGAGATGGGGCTCGCAAGGCAGAGCAAGACTAGGAAAAGGCGATGGGGCAACGAGAGGGCAACGAGGCGATCACAGCAGGGAGATGGTGATGGGCGCGGCGCAGGAAGGCTGTGTCAAGAGGTGGAAGAGATGGCTACGACCTCCGTCGGTGGGAGTCAAAAGGGAAAAGAATGAAACGAGTAGCAAATAATTTGATTCTCGTATCGGTAGGGTCGGTATACAGATGAAACGGAATATATTCACCCCTATATACCATTCTAATAACCATTTTACCGTATTTTTTCTGTTCCATTATTTTTAAGGCATTTCGGTTTTATTTATATAACCCAGTAAATACCAAGTAAATAGGTAAGAAGACAAATAAATTAATATATATATATATATATATATAAATAAAAGCATAATAATATGTATTTAATATTGATACTACAACATACATAATAAAATCTTTCTATATAGTTATATAAATAAATTATAATAATACTCTTACATAATTGGTAAATGAGTAAACGGGTAAAAAAATAGGTATTTATTCGATTTTGTTCCATTGAATAAATGATAAAAATTCTAAACGAATAGTCGATCCTACAACTTGGAGATTTGGTTCTAATAAATATCCAATTTTAAAATCTCTTCAAATTTTTACAATCATATGTAATGATTTTTTTAATATTTTTTAAAATTAATAAACAAAAAAGTGTAATAATATTAAAATATTAAAATATTATTCTTAATTGTTGTTATTTGTTTTTAAAATTCTAAATATAATTTTTACTATAATTTATCTATATATATATATATCTCTTATTTGAGGTTTTTTACTTCAAAGACTAATTGAACCCATATCGATCTAACGAAGTTGGATTGGGATATCTATTTTTTAGATACCTATATTTATTTTTGGATTTCTGATTTCAAATGCCTGTGATAGGATCATATTTAAATCCTACTGTATTTGGTCCGGATTCGATCCATTTACGCCCTAATTTGGTTACATAATAATGTGAGTTTAAGCTAATAGTATGATTTAAGCTGTGAAAAAAAGAAAGTTTTAGACTAGTTATGGCTTCATCACTCTTTTGAAATAATTAAATATATAAAAAAAATTATGTGAATGGTAGGGTTAGAGTGGAGTTGAGGTGAAGCCATTGTTAAATGGTCTTTCTACAAGATTATGAATAGTAAATTATATTAAAATTATGAGAACTTTTCAATCGAAGTAAAAATATTCTCCATTCCAAATCAAAATTTCATTCTGATTGATATCAACCATATAATCTAAAGATTTGTAGTTCATGCTTTTGGTTTACACCTTATATATTTAAAATAATCTTGAACCAGAGTTGGGCATTTGGTCTAGTGGTATGATTCTCCCGAGGTCGCAAGAGGTCGCCAATATTTTTAGTTGTCTCCTTCCACTTTTTTTCCTATTTTCTGTTTATTTTCTTTGAATTTTGAAATCTTTATAAAATTAAAATATATACTTTTATATAGGGGTGGGCTGATCCGACCCAACACAAAAAGCCAATGAATAGGTTTTAAGTTTCACTCGACAAATCTGGCTCAATGTTGAGGGAAAACACCAAGTGGATTCAAGGTAGAGACAAGATTTACCAAAATCGAACGTATTATTTTTTAAATTACATTTTTATAAATAAAAACTTCTTGAATTGATTTTTTATTGTTCTTTACTTATATAATATACAAATACTTTATATTAATTAATTATCAAAAATTATATAACATTGAAGCTAGACGGTGTGATGGGTCGAAGCAGGCTATCTCAAGGATACAGAGATAGGACAAAGTTATAGGGATCAAGTCGAGGTTGAGGTTGTAGGGATAGATTTTGAGTTTTCAAAAACCTAACCCTAACTGACCCTTATCTAACGGTCCCTATATATAACCTAGTTGGGTTGACTTTTTAGGCCTAATTCTTTCTTAACCCCAACGGTCTGTTTGGAACCTCAAGGAAAAAAAAAAAAGTATTTCACCATTATTATTTCCAAAAATAGTTAATAAATAGATAATTTAATAATTATATCATTTTTACTCAAAAACTTTAGAAATAATAATGGTCAAATTCTTTTTTTTTTTTTTTCTTTTCTAAGGGTCCAAACAGACCCTAAAAGAGATTTCAAGAGTGAACTTGAAGTTTCAATATCACCAATAGTTGTTAGTGCCAAACAATATCTACCAAAATTCAGGGTATCCATACCAATAAGTGCCACCATGATTTGAACTCAATTGGTTTCATGTAAAACTATCAAATATACATATTTATTTTATTGACCACATTCACCTCTTACCTTTTTCACTAGTAGCAAAGATGAAGATTCTCTTGAAAGTTGAAAATGGAGAATTTATGTGTGACAGTAATAAATTATTGTCAAGATTAAAGCAATAATCAACTTGTTACTTGTTTAATTATTTGAACCTTGTAATAAAAAAGACAACATAAAAGTTACAAAATGGTAATAGAAGTAACTTAATTTCAAATAATAAATATTCCTACCATTTAAAATTTTGTGATTTTAAAATTTTAATCAATTTTACAGATAAAATCGAAGGGATATTAGATATCATTTTTATTGCAAGAAAATAATATTTTGAAACCCGTTAGATGTTGAAATGTGTTTGTTGGAAGATAGGGCCCAAACTCACACGACCAAAGAAGACCCACATATCCAAGTGTATTAGAAGATGGACCCAAGCCCATAAGACCAAGAAAGACCCATGCAACGGGATATAATGACGTAATTAACGAAGAAGACAAGGAAGAACAAAGACGAAAAAGGGTTTGCGGTGGTTCGACAGTGTGCCTACTTCCACTAGAGCGACGACCGAAAAATTCACTATTTTCAATTAGGGTTACATATATATATATATTATTACTAAACCCTAGATGTATATGTATATAAAATATACAAATACCCTTGTATAATAATACCCCCCAACCTCAATGTATATACGCCATATATTTTTACAGTTAGGATCCCTAATATCCCTAATTATATTAATTATGATTATCCAAATCTAAATAAATCAAGGGAAGATAAATCAATTATATTAATGAAGGAAGATTATTAAATCTTCCAACTCGTGTGATAAGGATTCCAGCTCGTGTGATGACTCTTCATGCCAACTCGTGTGGTATTTAGAGTCGAGTCAAATATTGAGGGTGTTTTATTAGGATGGGTAGAGTTTGGCTTTAGGAAATACGACCGCAAGCTACCCTATCCTAGAACACCCTCCCATTTCGAACCCATGATGGGTTAAATTTTCAACATTGGACCCATCTTACCAATAAAATGATATAATATAAGTATATAGTAGGATATTGGTGTAAATTAAATAAATATAATTTTATAAATTTTATGATTTATATATAAATCTTATAACATAATAATAGTAAATAAAATATTATGCCAAATATTGGTTAAAGGAGATGGATTAGAAAATAAGGTATAAATTTCCAAGTTGAAACTTCAAGGCTTGAAGATACGTTTTTTTTTTTTCTATTGGAAGGGGCTCTAATCCACGTCTTAGTCCGCTAAACAAGTTTGGGCCGAGCCGAAGATAAAATGAAGCCGAGGAAGTCCTGCCCAAATGGGGCGGGGCACGTGGTCATAAGTGTTAATAAGTAATCGGACATAGATTTGTACGTCAGCATCAACTTCCAAAGCATGGGGTCCATTAAAGATGAAGAAGCTAACGAAATTGTCCTTTAAAGACAAAATGAGTTTTGACTCGCATCACTCAGCGCGTTATTCCAATAACTCACTCACTCTTCATTGTCTTCCGGATTTGATTATTCTCAACAGCAACATAAATGCAACTCGGTCTCTGCAACTCGTCCCTCCGCCTGCCGACAACCCGATTCAACCCTTCCCCCCTTTACAAAGGCCGGCAACGAAAGAGAAAGGGTAGTGACTACTGAGACGGTGAGTAGTCACGTGGTGGGGACATTCTGAGGACACGGATGTAATTTCGTACAAACGAAAAATTCCCACAAAATTAAAGCTAAACTCAAAAGGAAAAGCCCGTCGTGGCGAGTGGAGACGATTCCTGTCCCACTTTTGTATTTCCAGCTGTTGCCCTTCCAAATCTAACCCAGCTCTAACAGCTTAACTACAGATCCCACCCTTTTAACGCGACTTTGATTAACCATGGTTACTTCCTATTTACGACTCCAACTCTCACTCTCCCCCTCCTTTATTATGATCATCGCCTCTCCCTCCCCAGTAAATTTCCCGAAAACCAGCCTCCGTTCCTGCTGCTAAAGTACGCCGATGTCTTTCGTCTCTTTCCTCCTTCTCTCCCTCCTTGCCGGCGCCGCCCGAGCTCATAACATCACTGAGATTTTGTCTCAGTTCCCGGACTACAGCCAATACAGCAGCTATCTTACGCAGACGAAGCTCGATGACGAGATCAATAGCCGGCAGACCATCACCTGTCTCGTTCTCAACAATGCCGCCATGTCCGCCGTTGCCGCCAAGCAGCCACTCGCCGTCGTGAAGAATATACTCAGCTTACTTGTCCTTCTCGATTACTATAATACGCAGAAGCTCCATGCCATCTCCAAGGGCACCACACTTTCTACCACACTGTACCAGACTACTGGTAAGGCCGACGGTAACCTCGGTTTTGTGAATATTACTGATCTTAAGGGAGGGAAGGTCGGTTTTGGGTCCGCCGCGCCGGGGTCTAAGCTCGATGCTTCTTACACCAAGTCGGTTAAGCAGATCCCTTACAATATCTCCGTGCTGGAGATCACCGCGCCGATTATGGCGCCGGGGATTACCACGGCGCCGTCGTCTGACGTTAACGTCACTGCATTGCTGGAGAAGGCTGGATGCAAGACGTTTGCGGCGCTCATTGTCAGCTCCGGAGTGTTGAAGATTTACCAGAACGTGATAAGCAAGGGGCTGACCATCTTTGCGCCGTCGGACGAGGCGTTCAAGGCGGCTGGAGTGCCGGATCTGAGCAAGCTGAGCAGCGCCGAGGTGGTGCAGCTGCTGGAATACCACGCCCTCCCTCAGTATGCGCCGGTTGGAACATTGAAGACTGCTACTGGGCCGATAGCCACCTTGGCATCCAACGGTGCTGGCAAGTACGATTTGAAAACGACTACTGCTGGTGATTCCGTGACCCTTCACTCGGGTCTCAGCAGCTCGAGGGTTTCAAGCACGGTGGTCGATAGCACCCCCTTCGCTATCTTCACCGTCGACAATATTCTCCTCCCTGCCGAGCTCTTCGGTGTGGCGCCTGGCTCTGCTCCAGCTCCCGCACCGGCGAATGAGCCAGCGGCTTCGCCGTCACCCATCCCGTTGGCTCCCCTGTCCACAACACCGGCAACCGCTCCTTCTCCGTCGGAACCTCTTTCACCTCCGGCTCCTCCAATGTCTTCACCGACAGGAGCGCCGGCTAGCGGTCCAAGCGCGTCGGAGGACCAATCGGCCAGGCCGTCCGCCGCTGGTTACGCGAGATCACCGACATTGTTCAGAACTCTGGTCACAGCTTTTGTGGTCACCGGATCCGGGGCGATCGTCCTGTCTTCCTTGTAAGATACGAGTAGCCTACCGTTTCGGATTAATTGTCGTTCTTGTTCAATTTCTACGAAATCGATCTAGGGTTCGTTTTTGTTCATTTAGGTGTTACCGGAGTGAGAATCATTTGCTCATTAAACTCTGGAGTGACTCTTCCTGCGTGCCGTTCTGAAACTTGTTAGATTGAATTGTTGATTTAGTTGTTTGAGTTGAGGGTAGGTAGAGAAAGGATTTGTGGGAGTTGCAGTGATTGATTGTTTATATACGAGTAAATTAATTTATTGGCTTGGAATCCGCGGAACTTGAAATTCGCAATCTTAGTACCCAGAGCAATGTCCGGCATCAACAGGCCCAAAATGCCCTCCTTTTCCCTCTCTCTTTGTTCTTGTTCTCTTTTCGATTACGGTGGTGGTTGCGTTTACCCCAGCTACAATCACATAAAGGCATGGCACCGTCGGTGGTGATCATAATTTTTTGCCGTGGCGGTGGTTGTAGTGTATTTTTTTGAGTAAATGGAAAATGGGTTTTTGGGAGATGATTCTCAAGAGCTGTACTCCATTCCTTTGTTTTTTTTTTGTCACTTTTCCTGGATTAAAGTCATTTGCTCCATTTGCTCGACGTGATCGTGTCTACTGTTAGGACTGTCGGAGAAGGAAACAGTAAATGGAGTGATGGAATTAGGTTGAAGAAGACAAGTTACGTATTTAATTAGAATTATGTCCTGGCAGTTAGTTTAGTTATTTGTTAAGCGCTCTTGTCATGATGAGTAGCATCTCCATTAGATTTTGTTGTCGCAATACAAATAGAATAAACGTCTAAAGCGAAAGTGACAGTCTCTATGGAAGGCAACGAGCCTTCTTTAATCCAGTGCCCGGGAAAAGGAGGGGACTTTTTGGAAGGAAATGATCCATGCGTCTTTGCCTTTTTGTGCAAAGTGTTGTTTGTGTGGTGGTGGGACCACTGGCGCTCAACCTGGTTGGAGGATAACCAGAGCCACCTTCCCCTTTGGGGTTTTCAATGCTTCCAGCCATAATGCCATATTTAAGAAAATTTATTAGACTTGCTCCCTTTTCAATTGCTAATTTAATTTCTTTACTGGGTCTCCCACAGACATTCAGAAATGAATGTCCATTTCAGACCTCTCACCTCGTCTTCATCGGTTTCTCTTCATGTATTTTGTTTTCAGTAATTACCATGAAAGCTTTGCAAGAACTAATGGAGTAAATTTCTGTCCTAAATTATTTTAGACTGCCTTTAGCAAACACAAAAACAGAAAAGAAAACACAAGGAACTGGGAGAGTCAATTTTCATTATCTAGAAAAATAGGAGAGTGTTGGAAGATATGGTGAAGCTTAAATGGTATTATTGTAATCTCTTTTATTTTTTTACTCTTATTCACACCAATTAAAGAAAAAAGTATACTTGTAATTCATGTGTTTTTTACAGTTTTAAATAAAACTTAAGGGAGAGGATTAGGTCATTCATCACAAACTTAATCTCTCCCCTCCTCAACATGCTCCCTCTCCTTTCTTCTCTAGCCATACTCTCCTCTCCCTTCCTTCTTCTTCTTTCCTCTCTCCTTCTTCCTCTTCTCTTTCATCACACGTGACCATAAAGTTCAAAGATGATGGAGTGCTGAAAACAACATGGTATTAGAGCAGCTTATTTCATGACTCCAATACGCAAGTTTCTATTTGAAGAGTTGAAGTCTTCTTCTTCAGTTTGTGCTTAAATTTCTTGTGAAAACTAAGTTTTTATTCCAGGTTTGATCCTTGATGTTTCATATATATTAAGCCCAAATATAAGCCAAATTTTACTTTCATGAGATTCATGAGGAAATTTTGATTTATTATTTATTATTTATTATTTTTTGTGTGAAAGAAAGTTATTAGTTTGAGGGCTTTTATAACTTTGTTCTATGCCTCATACAACCTTTTTTTCTCTTATAAACTTGTGGTTGGTTGATGATATTATTCTCTGGAAAGCAATAGGCTAATATATTAGTACTGCATACCTCTTTCTTTTATTACATATCTGGGTTGAATTGTTGTAATATTGGCTGATAGATTGTTGCAATTTGATATCCTTAATTGTTGCAATTTGATATTCTTAATTGTTGTTTGATGTATACCAAAAAGCTCTGCATGAATTCCAAAATTTTGGACGAATTCTAATATATTGGACATAGATTTACCTCTTGTTCTAAAGTCTCTTTGATCCCAGAGAGCTCTTATCTTTGGAGAGTCTAATTTAGGAAAGTGTTACTAATCTAGGAAAGTCTATCTTTGGAAAGTTTCCTGGTTTGTTTTTGCATAATCTGGATAGGATTCCAGCTAGGAAATTGTTGGATTTTTGGATTAGAAACTTTCCTCATATGGATTGCCCAATTTTGAAATAAATCTTGTGGTTAAAGTTTACTAGACTTTCCTTGTTTTACTACTGCTATACTTACCTGTTGGAGGACTCAAGTTACTCGTTTACTGCTCACATGTCCAACACTTTCTTGGTATTGGAATTTCGTGTCTCAGAAGTTTATTCTTGTAGCAACTATATGAGATATTGATGGCCCTCTTTTTTTGTAATCAACAACAAATATTGCATATAATAGGCGTCTATTACAGTAGTCTATTACGGTAGCAACAAACTATTGTTTGTTGGAAGATGGACCCAAACCCACACGATCAAGGAAGGCCCACATATTTAAGTGTGTTGGAAGATGAGCACAAACCCATAAGATATGGACCCACTAGGATCACATGAGCTGGTGGGACCTTCCATGATCACGTGAGGTGGCATTATGAGTCTTACAGAGCCACAATTATTATGGAAGGAGGCCTCACACAAGAGTTTTGGTTTAAATGTGTTTTAGTAATGTTAGTATTCTATTTATATTGGGTTATTTAATTATGCTCTGACTTATTTATAAGTGTTAGAGTTTGGGTGAGGTAGTTTAATTATAGTTGGACTCTACTACTTTCCTCTATTATAAATAGCAGTGCATGTACTCTGATTATAATAAGTAAATGAAATATTTCTCTTTTCCATAAATTCAACATTGTAGCAGATCAGGTTCTGTGACTTGACTTGATCAACCCACAAAGTTAATGTTATCTGTTCTGATTTATTATCTCTAGTAGGTTTAGGTTTGTATTTATATTTTTTTTAGTTCTTATACCCGTTATTTGTTTTACGCTTTTACCTCTATAATAAGCTTTTCATATTTCAAATTATATATTGACTAAAATATATTCGAGTCTTCTTTCCAAGGAAAAATGATTTTTTCCAATCGGAGTTATTTACAAAGAGAAATCAATATTTGAAGCAGCGAATGTCAGATTGCAAAGAGGTTCGAGTAGTAGCAGAAAGCTGCAACTTCCGAGCTATTTTATGTTATCAAGAACGAGACTTTATAAGGAGAATTATATATCGTAAGAAATATCTGTAAGTCTATTTTCTTACCTAATCAACCAATTTTCAATCTGAGTTTTTTATATGAAGATATTTATCTTGGAAGAATCAATGGTCATGCTAGTAAAAGAAGAATGTGTACTTAGTTCGGCCAGATTACAAAAATCGAAATCTATTAGGTTATATATCTCAATAGAAATATATTTTATGAAGAAAAGTTAAACTTGGATGAAAGGTATTTAAGTCTATTTTTAGAAGAATGAAGTTTCATATCAATCTGATCTATATTTAAGGATATATTTGCATTGGAAGAATCAAAGGTCATGTTAGTATCCTGTTGCATTGAAAAATCCGAATTTAAGCCGAATTATTTCATGTGTCCTTATTACTCTTAAGGACTTTCATTACTTACCGGTTATCTACTGCTATACTACTACAAATTTGGTACATGTTATTTAGGCATGGCCCGTTTCTGTTGCTGCTATTGAGTCTCTTTTACTGAGATATTATTATGAAAAAGGACTCTTCGATTGCTATCTATTGTCAGCATTGGTTATTGTTAGAAGACAGGGCCCAAGCCCACGCGACCAAGGAAGGCCCACATATCCAAGTGTATTAGAAAATGGGTCCAAGTCCATATGACCAAGGAAGACCCATACAATCAAGAGATATAGGAGATGGGCTCAAGGCCCACATATCAAAGAGAAGGCACATAGGCCTACATACAATGATGGCGTGATAGTAAATAAAGAGTCATCTCATAGAGATGGCATTGTTATAATTAAGTTAAAGTTCTAGGGTTAAAACCCTAAACCCTAAGTTCAGGGGTATTATTGTAATACAGTAGTTTCATTAATCTATAAATAGAGCTTCAGGGGGAGGGTTAGGAAATCAAATCTATAACCTCTTCTTCCTCCAATTTTCTCCCAATGGGTCTCTCTCCCTTTTTTTCCATGAGCTAAATCCATAAAATCCTGAAAATCAACATGGTATCATAGCTTTGATTTTCAGGACTCTTAGTTTGGTTTTTCACAATTCCAAAAATCCTATATTTTATTTATACGATGCTTTGTTTTTCCACAGTTTTTTGGAACTTCAGCTTTTTAATTTTTGTTGCTCGTTTTCCCCTTAGCCCAATTATTCGCCGCATCTGATTAACCAAAAACAAATCTGATTAACCAAAAACAAAAATTTCAGGTAGGAAGATCTATCCGAACAGGCCCAACTCCACAGCTCCACCATCAATGTCGGTATTTCTAGTTTCAATGTTGGTTGCTAGAATTGAGCAATCACGGGAACTCGTCGCAATAATTTGCCCATAATTAACTAACATAGCTCGGTGCACTAGCTATATCAACGACTTCTTGGTTCCGGGATGGGCTTCGGGGCACTGGAGTTGTTTCTTATTTCGGAAAAAAATTCATTGCCACCCAAGACTCCGAGAAAAATTCTTCTGCATGGTTTGCGCGGGAGGATGATGATGCTGAATTATGCAAGGAGTTGTTGTTTCTGGAATGTTTCTACCGAGAGTCCTTCGACACCGAGAAGGATGCACTGTTGCTTTGAGAAAGGTTCTCATTGCTGCTGTCGGAAAGATCATTGCTACCTATCTTCGAAAAATTATTTTGCGTTGCTGTTTTTCAGAAGTTGTCATCGTCAAAATCTTACCTTTGACGTTCTGCTTGATTCTCGGTGATGTCTCTTATTTCATAAAGTTTCCATTTCCATTTCGTCTTCAAGATCTCTCTGCTGGATTGTTGTTATTCAAAAAATTTCCTTCCGAAGAACTCTCTGTTTCCGCCCACTCTGATCGGAAGTCGAGAAGAAGACATTGTTCAAATATTTCATGTTTCCTAACTTAGGAAACATGAAATAATCAGCCAGGCCGCTCTATTCTACCGAGACCTGGACTCGCTCGAGTCAAGCCAGCAACCCGAGGGTCTAGGTTCTGGCCAGACCAAGTCAACTCGAACCAACTTAGTCTGGGTCAACCTGACTCGGGCCAATTATTTTCTTCCTCGATATACGTGCCCAAGTTTTATACATATTTTGGCATGACTCATTAAAATTTTTTCTCTAGGAGGATTATTATTTTTGAATAATTAACAGATTATTCCTTGGTCAGCATATTATTTGGTACATATATGTGCATTG